>NC_047528.1:118981428-119661983 GCF_012275295.1 Melopsittacus undulatus | reverse complement strand
AGCCCCATGTCCTGTAACGACACTGCCCAGACTCGGATGCCTGGAGAAGATGTTTGTGGTAGCTCTTACTTTCTTACTGTGGTAGTTGTCACTTTCTTGCATCCTCAGCCTCCAGGCTTCTTTAGCTCAGACTCCCCAAGCTCCTGGTTTCAGTGGAGAGAGAGGAGGTGCAACTTCCCCTGAAGACAACAGATATTACACTGAAAAGCACCGTGGGTGAATGTGATTGCTCTGTCTTCTTGTGTGGTTACATGCGTGAGCCTCAGTCTAGCCTGTGTTTCAGGGTAATGCTACTACTAGGAATAAAATCAATGAATGACAAAGGAGATGTTCTGAGGCAACAGGGAGAGGGCCAAAATTAGTGTAAAAAGATAATAATATTATATGAGGTCTTTATTATTAGAATATTATGAAAGTGTCTGGCATTCTGCCATTCTCTTGCCCAGTATTTAATTGAGCCATGAAGGTCTTAAAGTTGTATTCAAGAGAGTCTGGAGAGGGGTGAGGGACAAGGCATCTGTTCTTTCTTGAAATTAAAAGCTTTTGGGAGGTGGAGGTGGGATCAATTACTTGTTTCTCTGACAGGACTTCTCAAGATCCGATTCAGATGCAAGGAACACCAAGTACTGGAATCCTTAGCAGAGTGCTATGGCTTTAGTTGTTTTGTGCTGCTGGCCTGCCTGCTTGGTGAAACTCTTCACTACTGGTAGGAGCCACTAATGGGGAATCACAAACTCTGGCCTTGTGGGATGTACCCAGACCACAAGCGGAAGCTGGTTTAACTGTGGATTGCCAACAGAAAACTCCCCCATGCCTTCCTTTCCTCTGTTTCCAATTCTGTGTCTTCTCAGGGGGCTGCTGAGCTGACTGCATGGGGTGAGTGGGTAGAGGGAGCTTCTATGGGATTAGTTTCCAGTCTGGTGTGTGAGGGCTGCTCCAGCTCATCACACTGCTCTACACTGGCAACTCACGTGGGGAGAGTGGTAAAAAGATGCAGATAAGGAAACAAAACAGCAACTGAACCTCCCCACAGCAGCTTCTTGTTCTATCAGATTAAGACAGGAGGCAACTCCCAGGGTTGTACGTTTGTGTCTTCCTGCTGTGGGTTCAGCAGAGTGCTGCATCTCCAAACAAGCCTTCATCCCAACACCTACCTGTACACTCAAGTGGTTGTTAAAGCTGGGGCTGATGAAGCTTCCAGAGCCAGTATACACAGCCCATGGGATGTTGCCATCTCCAGCTTGGTGGATCTCCATGGAGCCAGGAGTCTTCCCAGGCAGACTGGCCCAGGCCCAGGGCACGGAGACATATGGCTGGTCTGTGTCTCTGGGGCAGGATGCCAGGGATGCAGGCAGCACTCCAGCTAACCCTAGCTTGAGCTGTGCAATTGCCTTGTTTCAAGCAGAGCATTTGGGTTGCATTATGTGGGCATTCTTCCACCTGAATTTGGTTATACAGGAGTATTTTCAAGCAGCTCATTGTCACAAGTCTTCAGTTTCAAGCAGGGACAAAGAAGAAACAAGGAAGAAGTTACCTTCCAAGTTATTTGAGGCAGCGTTAGGCTATGGCTTTCCTCAAGGAGCTGGTCTCCAACAAATGGTTTTCAAACTAAATTTCATTTAACTGCCTTTAAACCTGCTGGATGTGATAACTGTGGGTTCTGCTGTGACAGCAAAGCTGAACTTGCAAACAGGAGAAAAAAGGAAGTGTTCAACGGGAACTCCACAGGAGTTACCACTGGTGAACTGAAAAACCTATGAAATGGCTTCAGTTTTGCTTGAAATGTCCCAATTGCTTGCAAAATTATACTGGACATACAGCATTCGAGAATGAAGCCCTGCTCATCTGCCAAGTAACGGCCTGTAAATGCAGTTCATCCCCAAAGAGGGAGGGAAGAAACCCAAGAGGGAAAACAAGAGTGCCCTGTGAAAGGTTACTGCAAAAACTTTCTTACCCTTTCTCCTCAATGATAACTTTATCCACTTGTAGCTGTCACAAGTAGGGTCTTACTTGTACTCCTGCAACAGTTTGCACTGTGCTTAACTGTTTCTTTGTGGCTGCAGCAGATAATGTAATAGCTCCCTACATAACAGCTGGAACAGCTCCAGCTATTCAGAGAGAACTGGAAGAGCTGCTAACAAAGGAGGTCTATGCAAAATCCAACATTATTCCAGCAGATTCAGCTCCCTGGGCTCTGCCTTCCTCCTCCTCCCCCCTTCCTATTCTCTTTCCGTTTGGAACTTCCTTTGCCTGTGTATCTGTTCCTGAGGTTGCCCGTCCTCCGTCCTCACCTGACCTTCTGACTGCTCCCTGGTTCTTCTCCTCCTCTTCTTCCCTTTGATTCCTTCCTGTGGCTTTTGAACAACAAGGACAGATCTGGTACACATAAGGGTGGTTTATCTGTTTGGGGTGTTTGTGTGCATGTGTATGCTGGTGGGTAAGTACTTTGGTTTATGCTAGCTTATGTCAAGGCTGTAGTGAACTCTGATTGCATACTGGTCTGTTCTTCCCACCCTCAAGATCTCTTCTTCCCTCTTCTTTAAGTGAGCTGCACCTTTATTCCTATCGACTGCTCTTCTCTTGCTGTTCGCTCTCACAGGATTCCTATCTGCTCCAGTGCTTTTGCTTCCCTGCTGGCTTTCTCTGCAATTGTAGCTTCCTTCTGTCCCTTTACATCACAGAAACAGCCTCACCCAGGTTCCCGTGACTTTTCCCATCTTGCAGCCTTCCCTTTTCTGGGACTGTTTTTCTGCATGGGCATGTCCAATTGTTTCCTTATGTTCACCAGCTTTTGTTCTCCAAGTTTGGCCTCCATGGGAGTGATCACAACTACCATGTCCTTAACCCTGCCTTCCTTCACTCTGCACACTGGTACTGCTGCAGATGCCAGCAGCTCTCAGTTCTGCTTTCAGCTCTCTCCAAGGCAAGGGGCTAGGTGTGCAGGCTGGCCACTGACAGCAATGCCCGGGGTGTCCTGGTAAGCACAACGCAAAACAGCCACTCAAAATAGCAATTGTCAGTTGAAAACTATGACTCATTTTGGCACTTCTGGCTGTTCTAACTGCATAAACCATTTGTAGTGACTCAGTGTGAAAACTTCCCTGCACAGCCTGCAAAAGGCGAGGTCAGTGCTGGAATTAGCACTGCACACTTCTTCCAGGGAGGGGGTCCTGAATGAAAGGGGACCCTGAGCCCTGGCAGCTGTCTTCCCACACAGGGTGAAAAGCACCAAGAAGTGACTTCTAGTACTAACCTGACCAGCCACTGGAAACAGATGCCTTTTGTTTTCAAATGGCCAATAAGATCAGATCAGCACTGGCACCATTGTCTGTGTTTTCACCCAGTGGAAGACTGTGGCATGGTGTAAACAATTATGGCACTGAGTAAAGTATAATCGATCACAGAAGAGCCACAAAGGATACATTTGCCAAAGCATGGTTTAAAGATCAGGATCTGTATAGCGGAGCTAGCACACTTAGGCCAGTGAAAAGGAGGCATCAGCATTCTGTGGGGTGAAATATTAAATGGAGAGTCATAAAAAGACTTTCATAGTCCTTTACCATTGTTGCATTTTCTTCATGACAGCAAAGCTCTATCTCCCACTTGTCAGAAGGTCCCTGACTCTGATAAACTGGTACTTGTATTCTCAGTAACTAAAAACTAAATGCCTTGCTTCTTCTCAGATGCAGACTAGTTTACTGTTGTGCAGTGAGAGATCTTTCTGTATGATGGGGGTCCCAGTCATTGCTATAGTCTCAAAGCTTTAGGTTGGGGTCACTCTGCTAAAATCAGGAATGGCAAATGTGGGTGTTCAGAGACACCCCACAATATGTGGCCACAGGATAAAAAGCTGGGTCCTACAGGCAATATTATAACCTTCTAAAGGCTGTGGCAGTATCTTCTCTCATTTCTCCTTTTCTGCCACCCCTGAACAGAACATCCTTTCTTTTGTTGTTGTGTTTTACAAATGAAAGGTTCCCTCCCCCTAGCCAAACCTTATGCTGATAAAAGTCAAGTTAAGCTGCTCTGAAACCTGGGTATCAGCACAGCTCTTCAAGATGCAGATAAGAACAAAGTTCCTTTGCAGAAGAAGGTGACTGATATATAAGGAGTTTGGAAAACTGCAACACAAAGACATCTCTCCTCTAGACAAAAAGATAAGCAGCTCCATCCAGAGATCTGAGGCTTTAGGCATAAAGGTTACAGCATATGAAGAGAGAAGTGGCAAAGATCCACAAAAACCCAAGCAAAGTAGCAAAACTAATCCTGACTCACAAGAACATTGGAGCCTGACCCTCAAAACAAACCCAAGAGATCAAGTCTACCAGGAGAAGACCTGAATTTGTGAGCAGTTGGTGTATTTTGTGCTCTTTGATTCATTCTGGGCACAGATGTTACCATCTGGTTTCATCACTGCTTTTTCCTCCCCCAGATTAGAGCAATCAGTGACATCAGCTACTTTTAGCAGAAGGGTGACAAGCACCATGGTGTTTGGCTGCCTTCTGTGTGTAACTGTAATAGTGAATTCAGTCTGCTTGGCCTTCTACAGTCTCCTGCAGGGCTTTCTTAAATACCCTGTGGAGAAACTATGGTTTGTATGACAGGTCAGGTGGGGCCAGCTTCCTGCTTCTGATCTCCCACACTAACGGATGTCAGCAGGCCTCCGAGCAGCAGCTGCTTACACATGGCACTCTACAGAGACACAGCAGGGAGTTTCCACCCAGGTTAGCAGCAGCTCAGACAGACTGACTGCATCAGTTATATTCAGATTGTGTTGTCAAGCTTTCAAGTGTTTGGAGGGAAACATCATCACACAGGAGTATGCTGTGTACCTGAGAGGGAAGAAGATTAACAAAAAGCAAGGAAGGGAATATAACCAAGAGCAGTCATGTTTTCCATATTTAGGCAAAGATAATATGGAAGAGATTTGTTTAAAGGAAGCTGTTTGATTCTATCTATTTGAATTGTTACCTGTCTATCAATCCTCTTCACAACTGAAGGAAAATCTGACTCTCGATTGTTTAATCTTCTCTACACAGTTACCTGCAATTCTGTTTCTCAGTACAGGTCTCACATACCCAAACCCAGTATTAAGTACATTCTTACTCAAACAGAAACATTAAAGTACTGTGCTTACATTTAAAGTACTACAGCAAAAAACCTCTCTAACCCTGCCACACCTGAGCACACCTTTCTGCCCCAGCAACAAAGTCTTCTTGGAACAATTAGTTTTTCTTCTTTACTGCCAGTACAATACAGCTGAAGCTGATGAAAATCTATGAGCACGTTTTACTTGAGTGTATAATATGGGCACCCTACAGAAGGCTGTAAGGAAATGGCTGCTAGACAGTTAGTACAACATCAAGGAGTGACACTCATAACATCACTGAGTTCTCACTGTTTCTACTGTTCAATAGCGTTTGTCAAACCCTGCAGAAATCCCTCCTGCCGTCACACTATGAACTTGTGCACTTCCAGTAACAAAGGAAGCAGCAATCGACAGATGCTGTCAAACCTCTTGATACCTTCGGCGTCATTCCTTTAGCACCAGTTTCCGGACAAACACCACAGACAGCCTGTCCCCCTTGGCCTGACTGCTGGCTTCTAGTCTTTCCCAAACAGATCCTTTGAAAGGAGGCAGAATGCTCATGGACTAGCAATGCTGCCTACAGTACACAGTTTTCACTGTTCATGTTACTGCTGAGTAACACCAACATGTCATTTGTAGTACTTTGAAAGCCACAGCAACAGGAAAATGTCTTAACTGAACGATTGGAATTAGTGCATCATCAAGAGGAATAGCATTAGAAATAATTATTTGGTATTTCTGACCTTAAAGCATTCATCTTGGTTGATTTCTACAACAGGTAGCTAAGACATGTGAGTGACAAGCTTATCTCAGCCACTTCTGGGATGGAGTACAGGTACAACCACTCGTAATTACCTAACAACAGGAACGAAAAAGAACACAGTGAAACTACCCAGTAAGTGAAAGACTGGCGTTTCTCAAACTGTTATTTACTCTTAAGTAAAAACCTTTCAACCCTGCTGATACCAGTGTTCCCTGGGAATAACCGTTGCAATACGATAAGGCTGTTACTGGGAGGCTGAAGCCAGCCATTTCCAGCAACACCAAGCCCTGGAGCAACAGTGAAGTGTTAGGTAATACCTGAGAAAGCCCTGGTAATGGTGTTTGCTGAAGAGAGAAATACACTGAGAGGAGGAAGTGGCAGACAAAAAGCACTTTTGCAATCTCAGAGCCTCCCGTGGAAATTCCCCACCTGTGAATAGTATTCATGCAGAAAAGCCAGAGTTCATATCCTCTGTTTACTTAAGCTCCCAGGTACTGATCTCACCGGAGTTTTATTCCACTCCTTTGTCAGAAGCCACCGAACCATTTCCTAAAAGGTTAATATATCAACGAGCAAGAGGAAAGCAGTGCCACTGCAGAGCTGGGACAGGGCCTTCAAAGGCATGTTGTGATGCTGCTGAAGTCTACTGCTAGTCTCAAGCAAGTGACAGGCAGGAGTGTGCCACCTCATGTGCGCATGCACGTGCAGCTGCCTTGTGAAGGCACACTGCAGCATTGACATTCAGGCAGCAGGCTGAGAGCCAGCGTGGAAAGAAACAGCATCACACTAATTTCTTCCTTTTTTAATTAACATTTGTCAGACTTGGAGAGAAGCCCAGACCGCAAGAATTTGGACACAAAATCCTAAGAGCTCAGAAGCTGGAAATGTTCACATACAGGCTCTTCATTTGTGCCTAGTCTGTTTTTATAGGTCATGCAGAGATGACTTAATTGCTCTTACTGTAACTTACAATTAGCAGTACAGTGGATTTTTTTGTATGTCATGGTGCACAGCAGAGCTATGCTCCAATGAAAGTGACAATGTTTAATAGTAGGTGGGCATTTGTTTTCAGGAAGGAATTTTCCCTGCAGTTCCTCCCTTGCGGGTGGGGGAAGAAGAAAGCCTTTATTGCCATCAGCAGCAAAGAATGAGGATATTATGACCAGATCCAGGAGCTGTTTGTAACAGTTGGTGGTTTCTCAAATTGATGTGAACATCTAGTACACCTTCCTGCGCAGCACTTATTGATGCAAGCTCAAATGGTTACTTGTGTCATTACCAAAATACTGAATTCTTGACATACGATTGAAAGCCACTATTAAACTCTTGCAATTTCAATGCTAAGTCACTAACTTTTCTCTAGACAAGAATTGGACAAAGAGGTAAAAACACAGCACTTAATTTGCACTTTTTACCAGCACAGCACATGACATTCAGCAAATCATACTGTCTGCTGACATTAGAAGAGAATGGGGATTGGAATATTACATTTATTAAAGTTAGAGGGTAATGCACATAACATCCCTCTCAAACATCCTAAATGGCCTGCAAAACAGTACCTCTAATAGGGTTCCAGGCACTAAGGCTACTTCCAGTTCCTAGCAGGGCACTTGCATCCTTTACATCCTAGCCTAGAGATAAGATATCCCAGGGAAGTAAGACATTGAGTTGTATTATGAGGTTCAGAGGCATTTCAGAGCTGCAGAAACCCTAACAAGTAATAACATTGCTAGTGTTCCTTTCCGGCAGCTCTGAGGAGTACATGCAGGAGAGTGAGCTGGTTACTGATGAGCCTTCCTCAGCCACACATTTCCAAGGGCCAAGTCTCCGCTCTCCCTGGGGCCACATAAGAGACTGAACTATTGCAGTCCTCATGGCAAGGACAAACCTAATGGCTTCTCTGACCAGATTCAAACCACAGAACTCCTCGTCCCTTCTGTGCTGCTTCTGGTTCTGTCTACAGCCAGCTTCTATTGATGACGTGTAACAGTCACACCATGCCTCCATGTGGATGTATTTCAGAGGACTGACAACATTAAAAGAGACCTTGGAAGGGGACAGCTGTATATAAAAGTTAACTCTGCAAATAGTCCTATCTGTCCCAAATATTCCTCAGAAGAAGAGAGACTGCTCTACAGCACAGCACAGCTCCACATGCCTCCCTACTAACATAAGGTTACCTTTGTTTTGTTGGTTTTCAGTTCTGACATTGCGTTAGATAATGAGGATGGATGAAAGACCTGAATCAAGTGATTTAATTTTAATGTGGCTTCTGCTTCCTGCACTGATCTAGCAGTGGAATAATTACACAGATCATTGCTTTTTCAGAGCAGCCTTTTAGGCTCCTTGTGACAGAGCTCATTACTCTCCTCAGGCTCCTAAGGAAGATGGTGTGGCCATTTGCTGGGTCAGTAAGACTCCTTTCAAAGCAGGGTCAAGTAGTTTTACTGTCCAAATAGGCAAATACCATTCCTTGCCAGCTAACAATTTAGGGCCACGTATCACTCTTGAGACAATAACAGAAGTGTCCTGCTTAGATTAATGCAGTTTCAGACAGTACTGTGAAAAATCATGTTGATTAATTACATATAACTGGCACACGATTTTAGAATTGCTTTGGCATAAAGGAGGACAGCTTTTCTTCTGGAGATTTTTCTACCCCATTAGAGGGATTTTGGCCACGCTTGTCTCAACAGATTCACTTCTAATAGAATAAAAGGCTCAATTCATAAAAGAAGGTTTTTGATTGTTTGTTATATTAGCATGAAGGAGTAGGTTTTGGGAGCGAGTATTTACATAAACAGCATTTATACAGCACAACATCTGCAATTAAAAAGCACGAGCGAGCTGCTTTGCAGGCAATGCAGAAGGGGATTGCTTTATCTTAGGTTGAAGTAAACCCACTGTTAAAGTAAATATGCAATAGCAACACCACTTAACAAAGGGAACATGAATAATAACTTTTCTAATTTAAGCTGAATGTGGGAGGATATAGGTAGGCAGCAAAATAAGTTGAAAACCTATTTCCACTGTGATTCATAGAGATTTTCAGCCGTTGCTTGCATAGGTAAATCATAACAGTTGACATTCACATATTTTCACTTATTAAAATCTGATGGCCTTTTTTCTTTTGGCAATTGAAATACTGATGCTCAGCAAAGAAACTGGCTCATGGTACCGACTGTGTCAAGTGTCTTGGCTTTCAGACACAGAACTGCTCCACTGATTCTGCAAAACACCACTCACCCTTAGTGAGAGAAGTTATTTGTAAAGGGAGTGGAACTGCTTACAGAAGGAGGGGAGGATTTTAACATCACTGGAATTGTACCAGTATTGTCTGTGACTTAAGAACAATGGCAACCAAAAAGATGTACTAGTAACTGAATAAGGTTATTTCTTTGTTCTTTGGTCCTTCATTACCAATAATGTCTAGAATCGCTCCCTACCTACACATTCACCAAGACAAAAGGGAGCTCCCTGCTGCCATTCCATTTCCAGCACCTTCCTCCTACTTCTCATTCCGTATTACACAACCAGATTTGGCAACATTTTTCCTTAACAGAGATGAAAATTGGGTGTTCTGACTCAAGAACAGAAAACAAGAATGATCCAAGAATGTCCACAGAGCTCTACTACATACTATAAATGAAAGCAGCTATTGACCCAGTGCTAATATGAAGTGATCCTGAGACATGATGACACATGGGTAAAAACTATAAAGCCAAGAGTAATTTTCAAACAGTGCTTTCCACATTCTTTGGTCTTACATAGATTATGTTGTCATTGTTTCTGCTAGAGACAGTGTAAAAGTAAAACCATCCATACTAATCTGCCTAGAAGACAACTCACAAAACCCAAGTGAGGAATAGGGTAGTTGTCCATTCGCACATTTGTGTAGGGCTGCCCTAGGAGTGTGCCAGTATCATCCAAATGTTAGGTTCTTGCTTAATTTATAAACTTACTTCAATTCAAAGCAACAATTTACTTGCATTTGCAACTGATATAAATTTTGACCCAGCCATTTAGAAAGGGCACTGCTGTATTATTTCAATATCATCAACTAAATACTTGATACTGAATGCACATAAATGACAGTAATAGACACTCAAAATTCCTTTCAAGTCCTTTGCAAGCAATTTTCTTTCAGCACTGTAGAGTATCAAGATTACAGGCTGTCAGTATCATTCTAGAGACTCTCACACTACATAACATTCTCCAGTGAAGTAGAGAGGTTCATTAATAAGAATTTATTAGCATATTTGGAAGGCATCTGCAGTAAATCCTTACAGCACAAAGCTACAAATGGCTCCATGTTCAGTCCAAAGTGTGCATGTTACTTCTTAAAAGGGCATGGCAAGCATCTTGTGAAAAATAAACAAGAAACAAAGTTTTCCTTCCCCAACAAAAAGGAAACTTCTGAATTATCAAATAACAAACAGTAGAAAAACTGTATTTTGGGCAAAGCACATCAGCTCCAAACAGTTTTAATAGGCACCTACTGTGGCTTCTGGAATCATTGCTGCATGCATATCTCTAGCCATATTGGACTTCTCTTTCAGCTTTGACTGGAGTAATGTGTGTTCCACCACACCAATTTGTATATCCATATGAATGGTTTCTTGCTTCAGTTTTGTTAAGGCCTGTTTAATCTTCACTAGAGGAGCTGTTGAAAAAGAAATACATATATATAAACAGGGCAGTTCTGTCAGCTACTTCACACAAAAGCATTATTTTCTACAATTTACACCTTAAAATTGAAGAGCTGAATGAACAAAAGGGCATTCTACTCCAAAGACATGCTTGTACTGATACGTCACTTTCAATATGCAAGATGCTTTAAAGATAGAAATAGGCAATGACAATTTTGCTGTCTTCTTGACATCTAAGAACTGCATAACGATGTGCATCAACATTGAGATAGGTTTGTCAATGATGTGTTTTGCTCAGCTGAAAGCTTCATGCTGATACCTGACTTGGGGTTTGGTAGACAACTGAAGTCACATTCACAACTTACCTGTGATAAGCTATTAAACTGGTTTGTGCTTCATACTTTGTTTCTCATCCCTCACTTCCCACTAATATCACCAGAGGGATGCTGCTGCTGCTGCATCATAGTGCTCCTTAGATGTTCTCCTGATCCCTTGGCCATGCCATAATACAGAAAAGGTATTGCGAGGCAAGCAAGCAGCTCCTTTGCAGTGAAGCAAGGGTGCACTACATTTCCTTAAACAATAACACAACTACTTAACTAAATTAACTGTAATGGTTACAGCTAAATATGGGTACAGCTTGCATATTTAGCCCTGCTGTAACATGCATCAATTTACTTCTGCATTCATACTCCTTCAACATTTGCAACAGAATGCATTTATCAGCAAAGCCCCTCAACCAACCAAATCCCAAGCCTGAAACAAACAAAAGCAAATTGTTATGCAGTTTTAAGTATTAAATAAGTCTAAATATCAAGACACCAAAATGAGTTTTCTTACTGACTCCAGCCAGCCATAGTCAGGGAATCTAACAGCTACCGCCAGTAACTATTTTAGAGCAAAAGGGCTTGAACCTGCAATGTGATCATTTCTCCCAGCGGGTTGATAACTATTCCAATAACTATTCCAAGCAGAGACAAACCCCTTGTTCTTTCTTCCAGTGCTTACAAGTAATTTACCAAAGGGGGGGATCCTGGCATCTCTACCTTCTGCAGGCTTACAAAACCTTTGCAAAGAGGTTTAGACTCCTGATTGTCTTAGACACCTTTTACCATTTTAATATTGCTGTTTCAGGCTAGTCACTCACTCTGGTCTAGTTTTGGTTTTCTTTTATAAAGGCCAAGTTATGTAACTGTCACTGAGAAAATGGGTGTTTGGCTTGAGGCAAAAACATACTTACCACCATCAGTCATACTGCTTCCTTTCTCTTCCGTTTCCTGCTTTACTCTTTCTAATGCTTCTGTAATCTTAAAATAGATATTGTTTTTCTTAAACCAGATGAATTCCAAATAGGAAAAAAACCAAACCCCGATATAAAGTTATCTGCTAACTGCATTAGTTAAAAAAAATGAACTCATCTTTGTTGTTGTAAATGGAGGAACAATTCTTTTCAAAGATCAAGCAAAATGTTATTTCAATAGAACTATTGCTGTAAAAATTGCAGCAAAGAGAGGAGCCAGTTGGCCAAACAGCGTGGTGTTACTGAGACTCTGCAGATCCCAAACCAGTGAAAACAGTCTAAGTGTTACAGTATGATGGATGGAAGATTGGAAGCAATACCCCCACAGACATTCGCATGTACATTTGTTGGAATCTTGATTCACCAAATGACCATGCCAGCTTTCCTTCTGGAAGCACAAACACGTTACAAACCTGAAGTCATTGTAAAGTACTCTCTTTTTCAAGCTTAAAGAAGTAAGTGTGAAATAGAAAGAAGCTCTAATTATGCAGGATCCATACACTCTGACATCTTTGCTAGAAAACTGATTAACTGCTGTGTTACCTACTGCAGCTGGACTAGATGGTTGCTGTAGGTCCCTTCCAACAGACCTACCCTATTCTAACACATCTCAAACTTGGCTTACAATTTCCAGCACATTCTTATAGTATGATCTATTTTAAGTGACCATTCCACTTTATAACATGTCTTAATGAATAGAGTGGAGTTTTTAAACCCAAACAACAGAGCCATTAAAAATCTAATTTCTGAATTGGACAAAGGGCTGAAGTATTTATCAATCTGTTTCAGGTATTAAGATAATTTGACTAATACGGAAAAGTTACCATTTAGTCAAATATTTGCTTTTAAGTGCTTGGAAGAGGAAAGGTTCAAATAATGAATTTTAACTCAAAGGAAGAGTTAAACTTTTCTTCTTACAAAGAATTTATGGCCACAACTTGATTAATCCTCAGGAATCCTAGGATATATGTTCTACAATACAGAACATTTACCATCTTTTACAAACGGAGGAAATTAAGATCTCACAATAGTTTGCCCAATTCACAAGTTAAAAATCAATGGCAGCCCGGGTTTAAACATTAGGGACTGGACTGTATCACATCCACTAAACAAACAGATTAACAGAGAATAAATCAGAAAGAGCTGAGTTCATAGAACTGCAAACCCTAAATACCAACTCTGTTTTAAAATGAGCAAAAGAAAGATGTGTTTTACCTCAGAGAGCACTTTAGTCCTTTCAGTTACTCCTCCACTTCCCTCCTGGTACTTCTCTTTAGCCTGGAAAGAAACAGGGTTTTTGCTGTAATGACAAAGGTGAAGAAATGCATGCAGAGAGCTTAGAGAGAACATCCAAATTTGCTCTCACACATCCCAATTCTAGAAACTCTTCCACAAAGTCCCAATGACATTTACAGCACTACACATGTGACAGAACAGGCCTGAAACAGCCCCTGTAATGACTATCTTTCTGTCTGAAAGATAAGTTAATTTCATGAAAGCAGTATGAAGGCTTGTAATAGTCCTAATACACACAGAATAAATATGTTTTCCAGTAATTTACATGAGGAAATAAACATAATTTACCAGAATACAGGCAGAATTGAGTCCTGCAAACCAAGAAAACTCCTTTGTCAATAGCAAATTATGATCTTGCAGTTTCTTAAAGTTTAACAGTAAGGCAAACAGAAAGCACAAAAAGGTCAAATCCTGTTAGCCTTATTTTGACATCAGACCCACGAATAGGAGGGCTAGCCAAATGGCAGCTTCTACAGGCATCCTACCTAGGGGATCAAAAAGCTTCTCAAACAGCACTCTTTTGGCATAAAAATCAAATGAAGCAAAGAAGTAATCAGAGTGCTTTGTGTGCATTAGCACAAGTAATCAATGTAAGAGATGAGTGCTGGACTAAGACTGTAGTTTTCCCACTCATCACAGATGGGTGAACTTCACCGGGAAAGCAGAACTAGCAATTTACTAGCTGCTGAAGATTGGCAACAGATTTACATATTATCCAGGCAAAAAACCCCATTTACTTTCCCCTGTAGAACAGTTGAATAAAAACTGCTAGTTTAGCTGAAAACTATGTAATTTGACAGAAAATCAACATTTCCTCTGCTTTAAATCCAACACAATTCACCAGCTAAGACTTCTTTGCCTTCACTCTTACTTAATAGCAAGTTAATACTAGAGAAGGCAACAACAAAAGATCAGTGCATTACCTCACTCAGCAAGGCTTGTGCTGAACGGTACTCTTGAATCAAGTGCTCCAGCTGATTGTTGATGTACTTTTCCCTGCTATTGATCTTTTCCAATGTTTTGCTGATTTCATTATGGAGTTTGTCGAGGTAACCCTAGAAAATCATATTGTGAGTTGAGAGTATACAGATAATACACAAAGGGTATCAGAATGGTGCTGTAATTAAGAAAGGATATGGAAACCTACAAGTGAGAGAGGAAAATAGTATAGAGATGCTGTGTTTAGCCAACAAAAGATTATTATAGTTTGCCCACATCAAAATCATGTATTTCAAGCTCTACTGCTTCCATCACTCACTCTCCATTAATTATAAATGTCAATGACAGTGAGTTAGTCTAACAACAGCATTAGCCTTATTAGATTTTATTTACCACCACTTGTTTTCAGATTGTATTACTGTATTATTCTATTTTATCCTCTGTAGCCAGGATGTACTTACGATAATGCATAAGTTAAAGAACCCTATCTCTGTTAAACCTCACTCTTTCCCACCAGGTATTTTGCCAGTCCCACTGTCCCTCATCACCATTACTGTGTTTTACAGTGTTAGCACAGAGGAAAAAAATCAATCCAGTTCTTAACATCTATCAAATTAAAGAGAAAAGAAAACCACTGACAGAGCAGTGAAATGTTCTGCACATACAAGACATACCCTAGTTTCTTTCAAAGAAGAATCAATTCCATCCTTATGCTGATGCATTTGATCTACATGAATCCTCCAATCCTGAAAAAGATGCCACAAAGTAAAACATAGGTCAGTACAACTGCAAGTCACCAGCCTGTGTTGCTGGTGCCAGCTGCTGGGGTGGGAACAGGCAAGTGTCTGCATTTTCACTAAACCTGCTGTGCATGCATAAAACTCAACAGCAGACTTAAAACTGAACTAGCTGTCAAGCAGTAGGCCCTGTATCCAGGCCTGGATATGAGGCAGGCACAGGGGATGCACAAATGTGGTGCCCTTAAGCTGAGAACTTGAGTGTGTCCATCTCTTTGCTGGCAAGCATCAAGCTGGAGTAGCCAAAAGTAGAGGAGTAATGAAACAGTTAAGTACACTGAAGATCCAGGCAGGGGGATCAGACAGAGGAAAGGACCATAGTTGAGTGATCCATGAATATGCATGTGCTCATGAATCTAGAGAAGGCAGGGTGTGCTTTCACTACTGAACTTCAACTTAATTAGCTTAAGAGGAGGAAGAAGGCTTGGCAGCCTGTACTTGTATTTTATGGGAGCCCTACAAGTGCTGCTGAAGACTGCGCCTTGTTTGTGGCACTCTGTGTAGATGGCCGTGTCAAGGTCTTTTGTGTCTCTGTGTGATACATGCTTGACTTCACTACCAGTTGAACCTGCAAAACCAGGAAAGAAGCACCAGCTGCATCCATCACTCTGGGACCAGAGTCCTCAGGCACACAGGGCTGGGCTGCAGCACCTGAGCAATAGGAATTCCTGATCCTGGAGCTCCTGGAAGGTACAGCTACTTAAAAGGTACAGGTAAGGCACAAATCCTGGCTTAAAACAGCTGCATGCTCCTGCAACCACAGGCAGTTCCACTGATTTGAAGTGAGGCTATCCCCCTGCATAGGACACACACAGAATGACCAAAGCTCTGGTGTTTCTGTCTCTCTAACTCAGAAGAACACAGCCAAGCACCTCCAACAGTTATGCAGCCCAGAAGGTTCCCTCACTATGTGCTGTTGTGCATGACAGCACAGAAGCTAGAATGAGAAGAATCCTCTTTTCATGTTCATTTATATATATATTCCTTAAAGCCAAGAGATGGTGCATTAAATTGGAGGCTAGTAAACCTCAGTTCTTACAGTGGCCTTAATTTACCCTGTATGTCCCTATTACAGTTTTAATTTCTTACTGTGAGAATCAAGCATCATGTTCTCTGTAATGGATGGGCTTGCCAAGAAACACAGAAAGGTGGCTCAAACCAGGCAATTCTTCACATGAAAGAATGCAGTATAGTGTAAAACAGGCAAGCAGTTTGGCAGACAGTTGACAGCTTAGCCTATTTTTGGCAAGATAATTATCTTTCATTGAATTTTGTATCAATGCTGCAGATTGCTTCAACACTCCAACTAGCAGGCCACTAGAAATGAAGTTTTGGTACTGCACTGATCTGTGTGCTATACAAGCTCCTAGAAAGAGTGAATATGGCCATGCCAGTAGGCCCTAGGTTTGCCAAAGATAAATGAGTATTTCTAAGATGCTCATTCTAGACTAATTGAAACAGGTTATGGAGAGAAATACACATATCTAAGAGGTAGGTATCTGGATAGGTAAGTAAAATCAGTTCAAAAAGCACTGACTCCTTTTTGCTAAGCACACAGAGAGCCCGTGATGACTAGATCAGAGATACAGACCTACTTTCTTGTCACGTAAAGTTCAGCGAGATGAATTCCGTACAATCAACTTTTCATGTGGTTGACAAGCAGAACAGTTTGAAGATAAGCAGCTCATCAGCTCTCTTGAAGGAAGATGTTTTAATCATCATCAGCTGCTAAACTGGACTGATGGTATAATTTTTCAAGGTGTGAATACCTTGGAAACATTTAAGAAGTTTCCATAGAATGAATATATGGAAATAAATACATAGAAATAAGGGAAGTAGCAGAAAAAAAGAATTCTTATATAATAAGAACCTACTGAAAATGATTGCTTCCATGGTCAAAGTAAATGACAATGGTTTTGACAAGACTGTACCACAGAGCACATTATTCACAATATTTGGGACAGCAAAAGAAGAAATGATAAGTAAACAACACTGATTGAAATCATGCTTTAATTGCCATGTGTATACACACAAATCCATTCTCACATACCTTGTTGTCAGTCCTGACTGTAACTTTGAGCTGTGGAAGCACACGTTCCACTTCCAGATTCCACTCTACTGCATCTGTTGTGGACTGCAAAATCTCTTCATGCTTTGGAGTGTCATTCATGTCCTGTGTAAAAATCACAAAGCTTATATACAAATCATCCTCGTTTTGATCAGGGAGAGCTATTAGAAATCATGTTACAATAACTTACAGTATTCATATTCAGAGAAAATATTTATATCCAGAATAATCTAAGAGATTTCTTTAATAGCTTTCTTTGAATGCATAAGGATTAGTAATCAAACCATTTTCTCATCAAAGAAAATGGAAAATAATCAAATGTGCATAATAAGAAATTACAATAAATAGCAGAAAGAGTGGAGGGGGTGGGGGTTGTGTGTTAAAATATATTTCTGAAACAAATACCACGCTTCCCCTAAAAGTCTGCAATAATTTCTTGCAAATGGGTCTAGGAACCTTGCAGTGATTTCAGCTTAGAAACTGGCTGCACATTTCTGTTTCAAATAAGCTGATTCATTTCAGTTGGAATGCCTTCCCAAGTTAGACTATAGGAAGATTTTCAGACTTAAATACAATAGAAAGAAATTGCTGCTACAGATGTCAAAATCTCAAGAGAGAGGATTGCTGGTAACAACTTACTGATCTGTACGTTTGTCCCTTTAGAACATTCAGGTCAATAAAATCTTCTTCATTGTCTGACTCTTCTTCCTTAAGAAAAGTTGCAAAGTAAAACTTCAGTAAGTGATGAGCAATATTTCTCCATCATTTCATATTGCAGGAGCACAGGACAAGGACTATTAAATTCTGTATTTCTGAACAAAACAAGACGTGAAGAGTTTATGGCAATAGAGTTTGTATTTACTTCAAATCTCCCGAGGAGACAATATCTGGGACAAGGTGCAAGATAAAAGCTAGCCCACATTTCCCTCAGGGAAAGTGTTCTAAAGGCACATTATTTAAAACCTAAACCAACCCAAACCTAAGCCCTCTCGCATCAAATGGGCCATTATCAACAGCTGGATGGCAACTGTTATTTCTTATGGGTTTCTGAAAGCTCTGCACTAAAAATAAAACCAAAGCAAACCACAACCAGACATAGTTTTCAAGATGTTTTCTGCACTACATCTTTGGAGCTACAGAATGATGCCCCATTTTAAGCATACAAAATGATACAATTCAAACTGAGGCAATCGATTTGTTCTCTTGCCCATGACACTACATACTGGGCTGATGGTTTTATAGAATTCTCTATTATAGTCTCAAAATTGCATTTCTCAGTGACCACAATCAGCTCAGAGACTGTCACTGCATAAGTCAAGTCAAAAATGCTACTTCTGTGCACTACCCTCTGTTTATACTGAATGTCACCTGCCATTTTATCCTGCACACACTTCACCCTTATACATGTTGTCCTTCTGTAGTTCTTCTGTGAACCATCTTTTCCACCAAAGTCAAATTCCATCATCCACCTCCTTTCTAGACAAACCATGAAAGCTGCAATAACACAGGTCTTAAGTAGAACCCTTCATGACTCAGTAAAAACCTGGGAACTTATTCCTGTTACCTCATTTTTAACTAACAGGGAACACTTCATTTTATTCTGGCATGTTTGCCCCTAGTCCCCTGAATACCTGCAAGAAGTTAATGGTGACTTGACTGGGACTATCTCTGATATAGGACAATATATATTTGTGCAGCACTTAGAAGAGCACACTACAACACTACCGTAACAAGACTAGCTGTCAGAACTGAGAAACCAAACTGCAGACTTCCTGGCACACCCAGCCTCACTGGTTAATGCTGGCTACCTAAAATGGACTACTCGATCCCTCAGATTTACAGAACTAGGCTTCTCTCTGTCAGCCACATCAGCTTCAGTCAGAAGAATCGAAACCAAAGCACAGTCAATGAACCTCATTGTTAGAATTTAGCTACTACAAATACTGCTAAATTCAATCACAGATACAGCTAATACATTCAGAACACATTGATATATTGGCAGCAACAACGGACTGATAAAATTTACATTGGCATATAATTAATATCCATA
The DNA here is from genome assembly GCF_012275295.1 of Melopsittacus undulatus. Lineage (NCBI taxonomy): Eukaryota > Metazoa > Chordata > Aves > Psittaciformes > Psittaculidae > Melopsittacus > Melopsittacus undulatus. The sequence goes on along the minus strand of NC_047528.1, from coordinate 119,643,032 downwards.
GAACCATGAGGGGCCCTAAAAAGTGATGATCCACTTGGTATAAACCCAGCTCAACAGTTTTACAAACTCTGAAAAGCTTACAGAGGTGTGAGCAAATCCAGAAGTTCTTTGTAGGGTTTCAGCTGTGCTTTAGTTAACTGCTTCATCCCCACTTCCCAATTTAAACAGCTCAGACCTTAATAAGACACAGAAAAGAGCAGAGTGCTGCCTGTTTTCATATTCAAAGCTTTTAGCCAACAGCTTACATTTTGGAGGCTGCTCAGACACACAATACAGAATGTCTCTTACTCTTCTTAGAATTATTCAAGACCTTTTCCAGTGGAGACTCCAAAGCTGATAAAAATGAACCCAGACATCCACATCACAGTATCTGCATGTTGTATGAAAGCTAGGAATAAAAGGCTGGAATCTGTTTTGGCTGATAAAACTGAGAGGAATAACACAATACACAGGAAAATTGTGAGGAGAGGAAGAAGAAAAGGGAACAGTTGATGTTGCATTCCTGTAGACTATTGTGGCTTGTAAATTTGGGCTATAATCAAAGCAATATGTTAACATTACTAGTGCTTTATTTCCAACTTTTATAACCTTTAATTTTTCCCAAGCAGTTGAAAAATGTAAACTCAAAAAATGGGGTAATTGTGGCATTTTCTACCCAGTATTGCTGGGCCTTAACACTCCAGAAAACTGATGTCTCCTCAAGTTATTTACTGACACAGCAATTGAGCACTCCCAGGCTCGCAGCTTTCAGTCTTTTAGTTTTCATCTACATTTCTTTTGCAAAGATTCATCAGCTTTTGAAGAAATCAGATGTGAAACTGACTTCCTTTTGTAATTTTCACTTTATCTTCAGCTAACTTCCCTCTTCAAAAACATCTTAAGTCAGCAGTAAAAAGACTCACTTCAAGACTGACAAAAGCCTGAGAAAATGACAATGTCTTGTGATCACACTATGCCACCAGTTTACAGTGAGACTCCATCTCATAAAAATACTCTTCTGAGAAAGTCAATCAGCAAGAAACAACTTCTGTTCAACACCTACCCACCAGTAAGTCCTAAAAGCATATTTGAACTTACAGGTATATTTCATAGGCTTCTTCCTGGACAACTTCACTGTTATTATTACAGATAAAAAGAAATTAATAAAACAGTTGATCCTCAAACATCACCATCTTGTTGGTATAAAGTATTTTAAAGCACACGGAAAGGCTTATTCTGCAGAGTGGATGACAGGATATTACCATTCCATTAATGGAATATTCAGAGATGAGATGCCATGACCTTTGTCTACAGAAACAATTCTACAACCTTTATTTAGGTCTTTGTTGGTGCTTTTAAACAAATGCTCCCTTTCCAGTAGTTCTTTTCCATCTACTCTGTCCCCAAAACTTTAGACTGACTAAATAAAGTTAATGTTTCCTACTTCACTGAAATCTGAGTTACAAAGTGAGCACTCTATTAAGTAAGTGCTGGACAAATTTTACCAAATATTAGCCAATTCTGTAAACAGGGATTGAAATTTGATTTAACATCAACAGCTTGTATCAGTAGAAAACAAACAAGGACATGGAACTGTTGGAACAAGTCCAGAGCAGGGCCATGAGGATGATCAGGGTCTGGAGCACCTTCCGTATGAAAACAGGCTGAGAAAGTTGGAGCTGTTCAGCATGGAGAAGGCTGCGTGGAGACCTCATAGCAGCCTTCCAGTATCTGAAGGGGGCCTACAGGGATGCTGGGGAGGGACTATTCATGAGGGACTGCAGTGATAGGACAAGGGGTAATGGGTTAAAACTTAAACAGGGGAAGTTTAGACTGGATATAAAGAAGAAATTCCTTACTGTGAGGGTGGTGAGGCACTGGAATGGGCTGCCCAGGGAGGTTGTGAATGCTCCATCCCTGGCAGTGTTCAAGGCTAGGTTGGACAGAGCCTTGGGTGCCATGGTTTAGTGTGAGGTGTCCCTGCCCAAGGCAGGAGGGCTGGAACTGGATGATCTTAAGGTCCGTTCCAACCCTGACTATTCTGTGATTCTATGAATTCTGAATCTATATAACTTTAATGTATGGTTAGATTCCACTTCACTTTATATTAACTATAAGTGCACATAAGTCTCTCCCAAAGACTTAATAACCTTATCTGAAAGGAAACAGAAAAACTCTACAGGAAAGCTGATGATGCAGGAGTAGAGATGCAGGAAAAAAAAGGCAACTGAACCACTAATAGAAAAGACTTTTTAAATAAAGATGAACAAAATGAGCTACGAGTAAATATTTCCTCATAGTTGATCAATTACAATCAAAACCAGCCTCATGTAAACCTACCACAACATCCTCTTCAAGCTTATTAAGTATTAATTCTGCATCATCTTCTGTTATTTCTTCTTCTTCTAGCTCTTCTGTTGGATATACTGGCCTGAATTATTTCAAAGGACAACAGAGCTTTTAAACACAGTAAATGACAAATACCTCTGTAAATTGCTCCTAAGCAAACAAACCGTTTTATGAGAAGTATGGATGACTTGGAATATTACTAGATAAGTGATTAGTGTCTCATAGTTAAATAAAACTAACATCCTTAAAAGTCTTTATCCGTGTTAAAAGTAAGGCTTAGTTACTATTCCAAGCAGTACAGTACATTCACACTACAAAGGCATTTGGGGACTAACTTTTGACTTGTTTTCTCTTTTGGTCTAACCTCTTAAAATTCAAGCGCAAGTCACCAGAGACTTCTTTTCAGCCTACAGCTGAATCTGCGTACTGAACAGAAGTAACAGTGAAGTATTTGCAAGGTAGACATTATATAGCTATATGCATTTCCCTCAGACAGCAAAGGAGTGAAGTAAAGAACACTTTTAAAGGAATTTTCATATACCTGAAATTATCTGTCATCTCATTTCTCCCAAGATTTCCTTCAGATTAAATACTCCAAGTTACTGTAGACTACCTGTAACATGATCACATACAGTGTGTACTTCCATCTTGAGGAAGAATTTAGCTATTGATTGATAGCACCTAAAAGAACATCAACTCAACTGTCAGATTAACAAGGAATTGTGCATAGGAAAATGACCCAAAAAAGAGTCATCAGTCAAATCTTTATTGAGTAGCTAAGTTTAGTAGCAGCCCAAACTCATCCTTGGTGGTGACAGACTAAATTGTATGAAATTGCAATAGGAACTAATTGGTCCCACTACTTCAAGCCTATTAGAATTCTGCATCAAGTAAGCCATTTTTAGGAATTACTATGTTTTGTCTTTATAATTACAACTTACATTTGTATAATGCATAAGAGAGAAGTCTTGAAAGTGTACTATACCTTTTCCAGCTAAAGCCAGTGTATTTCAAGGCTTCTTCAGCCAAACAATCAAGAACATAACACACTTGCTCTCCACAACCTGCCTTTAATTTTGAGGGAGGAAAATCCACAGGCCTTCCCTAAAATAAAGAGATATGTTGTTTACTAGTGGCTGCCCATCAATCCAAGAAACAAGATTTTTTACACTAAACCCAAAGCATCCATCGTGCATGAAGATTTTACTAATGTTAATTCATATTCTTCCCCCATGCAATTTCAGTCAGGCAAACATAAGGGAAAACAAGCCAAGGAACAGATGCAGAAGTCTTTAAGCACCTGGTAAAAGCATACTCATAGGAAGCAGAAGGGTCAGAAGGGAACTAGATGGTCAACTGTACAAGTGATGTGCTGGCAAGGTAAGAACTGCTATGGAGAAACTCAGGTACTAAGACTTTCAACACTGCCTTGTTTGTTCCATGTTTTACTTATTGCTGTTCTGCAGAATAAGCATTTTAGTTTGTTATGGTTTAAGTCCTTTAGAGAACAGTGTTCTTAACATCATTCACAGCTGCACCACAGTGTAATCATACACAAGATCATACCTCCCATAAGCTGATATACTCTCCTGACCTTTGGGTTTGTTTTCTTTAATATTGAAAATAATCCCAATAGTTCTGGCAGTTTGTGCAACCTTTTACTCCTTCACAACAAGAAACTAATAGAGGGAAACATGAACATAATTCTAAACCATTTCCTTCACTGTGAATTTTATCCCTGACTGCGGCAGAAGCAGGATCACAAGCACTGTGTAAGCTTCCCAGATAAAATCTTTGTAAATTATACTGCTAAACAAGAGAAACCTCTGTGGCACTACAAGAAGTAAACCAGATTTAATCCATTTCACAGAATGTGGAACAAAACTAACTGAAATCATACATGATTTTGTAGTGGCAAAAAAAAAACAGCAAGTAAGTACAAACCATATGAACTTCCAGTTAACAAACTTATGGATACAAAAATCTGCCCAACCCTTGGAACACCAGTCAGGAGCAGAAGTGTGTCACTACTGTTGTTCCTGAAGGTGATGCACATGCTTGAAATACACTGGGGAAAACAGCAAGTTTGACACTTACAAATGACCGCAATTGTGAGAGTATGTTGGATATTATCGCATTGGGATCATCGTATTCCTGTGGCTGTTGGAAGGGATGTCCTGCTTTAGTGATGAGCCAGGCAGCGAGCATGCAGAACATAAAGAACTGCTCTCCAGGATTAGTGGGCAGTGCAAAGTAGTGCCTGTTTAAACAGAGGGAAAAGATGGTAACTATTCTGCTATTACAGAATCATAGCAGCACAGGCTAGAGAGAAGCTTCTTTGACTCTTTCAATGAGTGATCCATCAGAACTAAATTCACAGTGTTTAGTTTCACACATAACACAACAGCAGACTAAGTTTTCTACATGAAGCTCATCTGTTTGATTAAGCTAATAATCAACATCAGACCTCCAAGGAATCAAATGGAAACTGGGTACTCCTCTCCCCTGCCAGCAGGCTTACATAGCTTAACATTTCCACATAAGCACAAGTTACCCCTCTTATTTGCCTGAACAGTTTCTAGTCATGATGATCTCAACTCCGTTCCTATTTAAGGGATGCAGAATCCACCCCATCACTTCATAAATTACCACCATTAATTAAGAGCTTATGAAGAGACTATACCTCCTTAAAAATAATTAAAGAAATTGTGACAGCAAGTGACTGCAGGAACACTTGAATGGCCCTTCCTTGAGAAGGGGAGAACAAACTTACTGAGGCCTCATTGCTTGAAGAGATGTGGCCTCTTTCTGCATATTGATCTCATCCATGACACAGGACAAGGGGTGATGGGTTCAAACTTAAACAGGGGAAGTTTAGATTGGATATAAGGAAGAAGTTCTTTACTGTAAGGGTGATGAGGCACTGGAGTGGGTTGCCCAGGGAAGCTGTGAATGCTCCATCCCTTGCGGTGCTCAAGGCCAGGTTGGACAGAGCCTTGGGATGGCATGGTTTAGTGTGAGGTGTCCCTGCCCATGGCAGGGGGGTTGGAACTGGATGATCTTAAGGTCCTTTCCAACCCTAGCTATTCTGTGATTATGCACAGTAACTGCACCTGCTGCTCCCTTATCAGCACTCTTTCTGACAACAGCATTACAACCAGTTCTTTTTGCTCCAGAGTTCCCTGGACTTCTTCCTCTTCCCACATTCCTCAGGAGTGGCAAGAGGCTGGTATACCTAAATCAGTGCATTAGTCCAGATCAGGAGCAGGCTTTTGAAGCCATCTTCCTACCCATCCCCACCTACTGTGATTTGGATTGCTTAGAGCAAGGTACACAGACTGGATATTCTTTGGATCACAGTAGATCAGAAGATGTGGTCCTAACAAGAATTCAGTAGTCAGAACACAGTCAGGCCCCCAAAAGTATAAATCAGAACCCAACGCTTCCCTTTACAGCCACAGTGCTTACTACAGTGGACAAAGGTTTCCTTCCTTGCTCCAAATATACTGATGATCTTACAGCTGGCTAAAACCAGCCCATAGCCACTGCGCTCATACTCAAGGCAATAATTTGGACTACTTTTCATCTGATACCAAAATGTTGCTATGGAAGGTCACACTGTGACAAGCTGCCCTGGAGCCTGGCTGAAACGGACACATGGATCTGAGTTACTTGGCCAAGTGAATGTTGGGAGCACAGTGGTCCCATTTCCCAAGTTTCCCGTCTCCCACCCTAATCAAAAAGAAACAAATTTCAGATGAAACAAGTATGTGTCAGATATGATAAAAACAGGCTTAAACACAGTGGGGGCAGGCCCCCTTACACACACCCCACAACCAGTTACCCTGAATACAAGAAACTCATTAGGGTAGAACTATTTCTTGCACAGATACACTGTCACTCTAATACTCAACCGGGGGTAGGGCAGCTCAAGTCACTATTCACTTTCCACACCCCACCATTCAGAGAGACCCCCGGCCCCTGCCGCCCCCCGCAGCCACACGAACGAGTTCGGGGCCAGGCCGCCGCCCAGAGCAGCGGGTGAGGGGCACCTGGAGAGAGGCCGCATGTTGTGGGGCCGCAGGGCCTCCTCGTAGCTCAGCAGCTTCAGCTTGTCCAGCAGCTCCTCCATCAGCACGAACATGTGGTAGGCTGCGCCCGGGCCCCGCTCGGACGCGCCCTCCTCATCCCGGACACGGTCCCGGTCCCGGTCCCGATCCCGGTCCCGATCCCGATCCCCTCCCTCCGCCCCACGCTTGCCCCTTCCACCACCCGCGGCCTCCTCCGCCATGTTGGAGCACCATCACCCGTAACCAAGGCAACCGGCCCTACCAATCCCCTCGTGCCTCAGCCTCAACACCCACCTCCTTGCCCAATCAGATGCTCGCGTTGCTCCGAGAGGCCACGCCTGTTCATCGCTATGCACCAATGGAGGCGAGGCATGCCGGGGTCAGTGTCCAATCAGCGCCTCACCTCGACCCCAATGCCGAGCTCCTCCGCCGCGGTGACGGGTGGTGAATCGGCCGGCTCTGTCGCTTCCGCCAGCATCCCTGTAGCCCCCTTCAGATACTGGAAGCTGCTCTGCAGTCTCCATGCTGCCTTCTCCCTGTTGAGCAGCACGCTCTCATAATGCCTGAACAGAGTCCCCAAGGGCCAGCATCACTGCTGCAGAAATCACGGTTCTGACACTTCACTGATTTCTTCTGCATTCAAACAGAGCTTAAATTTTGTTCTCAGTTACATTTACTGTCCCTAATGTTATTTCATAAGACCAGTCCCTTAAATTTATAAGGATTTTGAAAGCCATAGGGTTGGTTTCTTTTTTTCTATCTATAGTATCCTCTTATTATGCATTGGAATACCAAAAGACAAGCAAACAAAGGATGCTGAAGTGCTATGCCTTTCTCACCTACATTGCACCACATATATCTTGGGTACAAAGCAACAAATCCAGCCAAGAAACAGGTCGGAAAGAAACCAGGGATGGAGTTCTCTATTCTCTTAGGAGTGACCAGAACATTATAAACACAGTGGATCCTTATTATTGTTATATTCATCTGCCTGCTGATGAGTGGGCTGCTGAATGGAAGATGCAAGGTAGGAATGAAGTCTCTTCCTGCATCATTACTGAATGTCACAGCTCATTTCAGAAGTAGAATGTTTCACATTCTTTGAATGAGATGCAACAGTGGAAAGGAAGCCTGAAGTGAAAGAACTTAAGGAATGAGTCCTCCTGACCTGAGTGTTCTCATGTTGAAATTGGTGGGAGCAATGAGATGCTTGGTGCCAAGCAAAGTGTCACCTAGACAGGCTCTTATCTCCCATGGAGTTCATTGCTACCACTCACCTCAGGACCTGCTGCTTCTTGTGCTCTTGGGTTGCATGGTTGCACCATGGAGTTAGAAAACATTTTAGATGAAAAGGGCAAAGATTTCACAACAGGAATTAGGAAATCTATGGTCCAGGCTGGATAACAGTGAGATATTCTACTGGAAATCAGCAGTACTGTTACTGGTACTGAGCACTTCACATAGGGGCAGTGTTAACCATACTGGGCACTTGATTAAGTGGGACTTGTATTAAGAAATTGTCAAATGATATCACATGAGCACATGTGGAACTGTGTATCAGCACAATTAAGCAAAATGATCTGCTTTCAGCTATTTACACTTACGCAATTAAAGCATCACTTTATAGTATGGGTCAAGTAACTTGAACATTGTTGTTATTAGTAACATTCAAAAGAAACTGAGACATTCTCCCTAAATCATAGCTTTTAGACTATAAGTAACAGAAAACCCATAGCTTTGATATACTGATTGAGCAATAGTGGACATTAATTTGCAATATCAAGCACTTCTGTTAACCTTTTGGGATTTGTATCTTTAAAGAAAGTTTAGGTAATACCTGGGATGTTGTCAAAGGAGTGACTGTTGCAGTGCTGCTGCTGGCAGTAATCGTCGGCTTTGTCTGCTTCTTGCACAAGGTATGTACAATCATTAGGGGATTCAGTTTTAGAGATACTATTAAGCTTAAATCCGGACCTTGACTGTTGGATGAAAACATGAGTTTGGTTTTTCTGGAATAAAACATACAAGAAAGAATCAAAATGTAGAACTGTGAGTCTCAGCATAAATAAATTGTCCTCATTCTTGTTATTTTCTGTGTCCAGAAGGTCCCATTTGGTCCTAAACACAATAGTATGTTGGTTATAATAATGTTAATGTGCCCTTCCCTTGACCAGATGCTCTCCTGTGCTCTATATAGACTTAAACATTGGTCACTCTTCACAAATACTTTCTGATAACTCTCTTTGAAAACAACCAAACTGGTTAATTTTCTTTTAATCAAACAAAACCAAACCCCAAATAAGCCAAACAAAATCCTTCAAATCAAAACATAAAGTGCCCAGGCAGTGCACATGGCTTGTCTTATATATTAGGTTCCAAATTACTATGTCAATTATATCCAATGGCAAAGCTCACCAAAACTTCAGCCTGAAAAGTTCTACTAATTTATATGATATATAGTATATACTAATATACATAATTATATATAATTTATACTAAACAGCTAAGGAGGCTGTTACAACCATATAGTCCCTGATCTCAATACTGTTTGCAGCTCTTCAATTTACTGGAGTACAGCATCTTCAAGTGGATGTGTTTTATTCTTGTGCATTTGTAATAGGCTAGCTCTGTCTTAGAATGTTCTGTCTCCAGCATTTGTGGTGAGCATCCTTAAAAATGAACTTAGCTCTTAGTCCTTAGTGTATGTCTTTCTGTGTCTGACAATATAGTCCTATTCATGGAGAGATACACCTTCAAACTCATTGGGCCTGAAGATTTTGGCACAGCCTGAATTTGTTAAACTTCAGGAGATGTTTTATGATGGTTACCATCATAAGGGTTCATAAGAACACACCAGAAAGACAACTCTAAAATTATTAGGTCTCAGCCTTTTCTCTTTTTTCTCCCATAGATTCACTTGCATTCTTCTGATCAGTTTTAATGCTAACTTGCTTTGGAGATGATAACATACTTTCAAGATGCAGTTGTTTAAAGAACTTAAGCAAGATTCATTTATCTTGGGAGCTGTTGAGACCTTTAACAAATCACTCAGAGGAAGCAGAACAGTTTACAGGTTAACTCAACTCCAGTTACATTGATGGAGGACTAAATTGAGGAAACAAGAATGTTTCTGCACTGTTATGTGGATGTTTATTTTACTCAGCTAATGTTAAAATGGAAAATACTAACTGTATAGTGAGTGTGTCTCACCGTGGGATTCAGTTTACACATTAGTAGCTCTTACAAGTGTTTTTTATCTTACTAGATATGCAAAAGAAGAGGAGTTATATGAGCACCTTGACATAGTGGGATAAAATCCCTCTCTGCACACAAATGTTGCTGAGATTGCTGCTGAAAAGAACAAAGAGTGCCTTCACCTTCCCTGTTACTCTAAAAGCCACATGGAAATGCGATCATCTGAGCAAGGGTAACAAGCAATTGAACTGGTAGAGAGAAGAAATAAACCTAAGTCAGTTGGCCCTTGAATGTGAGGAGTCAGCATGGAACATGAGAACTTGGGTATCCTGAAGTGACAGTGAAGAACTTTCCACAGAAAAATAATCAGTTCTGTGGGATTGGGACCTTGACACGCTTGTGAGGTGGGCTGATGCCAACCTCATGAAGTTTAACCATGACAAGTGCAAGGTCCTACACCTGGGTTAGAGCAATCCCAGGCACAGCTACAGGTTGGGCAGAGAAGAGATTCAGAGCAGCCCTGTGAAGAAGGACTTGGGGGTGTTGGTCAATGAGAAAATGAACATGAGCCGGCTGCAGTGCGTGCTTACAGCCCAGAAAGCAACCGTATCCTGGGCTGCATCAAAAGGAGAGTGACCAGCAGGTTAAGGGGGTGATACTGCCCCTCTGCTCTGCTCTTGTGAGACCTCACTTGGAGCCTTGTATGCAGTTCTGGTGTCCTCAACATAAAAAGGACATGGATCTGTTGGAACAAGTCCAGAGGAGGCCACAAGGATGATCAGAGACTGGAGCACCTCCCATATGAAGACAGGCTGAGAAAGTTGGGGCTGTTCAGCCTGGAGAAGAGAAGGCTGCATGGAGACCTCAGAGCAGCCTTCCAGTATCTGAAGGGGGGCTATAGGGATGCTGGGGATGGACTCTTCATTAGGGACTGTAGTGACAGAACAAGGGGTAACGGGTTGAAACTTAAACAGCAGAGGTTTAGACTGGATATAAGGAAGAAATTCTTTACTGTGAGGGTGCTGAGGCACTGGAATGGGTTGTCCAAGGAAGCTGTGAATGCTCCATCCCTGGCAGTGTTCAAGGCCTGGTTGGATGAAGCCTTGGGTGATATGGTTTAGTGTGAGGTGTCCCTGCCCATGGCGGGGGGGTTGGAACTGGATGATCTTAAGGTCCTTTCCAACCCTGACTATTCTGTGATTCTATAATTCTATGATTTTCTTGCTGCGTCCCAGTAAAGGGAAGGAGAGGGCTTCCTGGTTTGCACTTCATGAAGTGTTTTAATTTCAAGCAGAGACAACATACCTGTTCAAAAGTGGAAAAGATCTAAGAGAACACCCTGTTCCTGAGTCACAGGCAATCCTGATAGGATATGTCTCTCCACAACATCTCCCATCTCTCCTGCAGCTGGCAAACAAAAGCACTTTGGGAGTTGTGGAGGCTTCTAAACTGTTCATAGACAAAAGTTGACTTTCTGCTCTCCTACAAAACTCATACAGACTGCTACTGGCAGGACAGATGGAAGCTGGGTTATCCCAGGTTTAATGCTGTGCCCTGTACAGTTTTAATCTGTGCTGCTTTAACAATCTGCATGTGAAATACATGAGTGCTGTGAAGCATGACTGGATTTGCCCTTGGTTTTGATTTTGTCAGAGATCTGCCAATATTTGTTCCAACATAATGAAGGGGGCTGTTGGCAAGATGTAATCTTTCATTGATCCCTGAGGAATGGCGAAAGAGAAATATAGCTAAATGAATGGAATACACTATACAATCTCTTTGGATTTTCACTTGATGTTTATTTCTGTAAGTGCTTATTTATCTCTACATCTGTTTTCAGTTGTGCCAATTATGTTGAGCATCTTCTCATATCTGTCAGCTTGGACTGTATTTACTCCTCTTCATGAACCTGAAATGAAATTGAGACAGTATATAACAGTTAAAAAGGGAAGCATTGAGGGGGTGTTAGAGTAAGTTCACAAATAAATGACAAAAGCTTCTCTTCAGTAATCCTTCTGAATTTGTATCTGAAATAGACTAGCACCAATGGAGCCAACCTTTGTCATCGTGTTTCAGCTGATAATACTGGTTTCTTGTCCTCATGAAAGAGCATAGATCCCTTTCATAGCAGATGGCTTCTATACAACTCTGTTTCAATAGATGGTGGTGGTTGTTCTGAATCACTCCCACTTGCCAGTGTTTCCAGGAACATGGGCTCTAGTGGCAGTAGACAAGGTATTTCTAATGCCAGAGAATTAAAGCAGTCTCTCCAGCACCTTTCTCTCCCCAATGGAGATGTGTCATGACTTTTGGGACAGCACTAGCTGCCTGAACATGTTTCCTGGTGTCTGACTCATAAAAACAGGCAATAAAAACCTTTCTACAGCCTCTGCATATTTGAGGCAGAAAGAGGGTACTAGTAAGTACTCCGTGTTAAACAGCACACAGTATTAGAAAAAATGAATGACTGTCATGGTTCACCTATTGCAGTATCCCTATTATTTATATGGAATAATATAAAGAAAAATGTGTGGGAATTCTTTACTCTTAAAAGCTGCGAAACTTCTCTTTGAGCTTCAACAACAGCACTGCTTTCATCATGCATGAAGGTCAGATCTTCACGCAGTTTTAATGTAACTCTGCTCTAGTCAGCGGAGCTGCAGTCATTTAGATCAGTCGAAGGTGACTTTATTAGCCCAATATAAAAGCAGAAACTGGACCGTTTCCTCCCACCGAATAGTAGGTATAGAAGAGAGGAGGAAGGTGCTGGGATCAAGTGGGATAAAAATACAAAAATTATACAAAAAGGTGTTTTTTCCCCTTTTTCTAGACTCAGGAACTGTCAACCCCATAAAACTTATGACGTTAAGCATGGCAGGTTGCTTCACTTGCAAATGAAATAGATAAAGCACTGACCCAGCTTTACTTTCTATCATTCCCACAAGGCAAGCACAGATAAGCAAAGGTTTGCTTTCAGTTCCAGACCAAGTTCTTAGGCACCTTTTAGTGTCATCAATATTTTTCTACTACCATTCTGCTCAAGTGTGAAACACCACAAATGTGTTTCCAAGTACTAATGACTTCCCAGCATCTAAGTGACTAATCACTCATATTTCCTTCTCATCCAGCTCTTCAAATCAATACAAGTTCAGTGAAAGAGCAGTGTTAAAATATCTGGCAATCTGCTAGCGCAGTAATCCCCAGGCTGTATTACATACATGGAAATCCACATCATTGCAGAAAGAGATGGAGCTTCCTTAATATCCCTCGGGAAAAAAAACCTTCTGGCTGCTGAGCACAAAGATTAAATGACAACATCAAGAAGGCAGACAGCATTTTGCCTAAGCATCAGGTTGCTGTCCTACATGTTAGGCTTACCTTAATGCTAAAATAACTGACACTAAAAAAATCTAGTAAACAGCAATTAATTCTAGTCCATGCTACATCTAACACATCTCTGTGTGTAGATAGCATCCACTGCTGTGTGTTGAACAGTCACACTTACCCAGAGAGTATAACCATACCTTTTTCATGCCAATATCTCTTGACTTGCTCCTCAGCTTATTGACTTGAGATTCAGCTATTTCAGCCCTTTCTTCAGCATCATCCAGATCATGTTGCTGTTTTCTGTACTTCGAAAGGTACAGATTGGCTTGAGCTTCCTAGTGAGAGAAAACAGTGCAGCTGATATCCTCCTGTCCATGTGAAACAAGGCTTTTCATTTCAAGTGGATGAGAAGTGCTCACTGTGATGAGGTAACAGCCCTATGGGAAGCATTTGCCTCCTGGAGAGCTGAGACTGTTGTTTTACAGAGTAGATGTTTCCAATGGCACTCTCCATGATAAGTGAACTGGGAGGCTCTCATCCCTTCTGAGGGACTAGGAGCAAAAAGTCTTCCCTGTTCACTTCCTTTCCCCCCTACCTTTGCAAATCATACTGCAATTTTAAGATAAAATTGAACACCTTTTCTTAAATATAATCCATACCCATGCTATATATTTTATTTTATATGTATCATAAATACATTTGTACAGACAGGGTTTATATGGATATAAATACAAATATTAATACACTCGCAAGAAGTGTATTTGTACTCAAAGCTTCTATGCATTGAAGACTCTGGATTTAGAACAACAGATTTCTCACAGATAAAAAGGCTCAAATAGCTACTTACAGCTTCCTCTGCTTGGTGCTTGTAGCTCTTCACTTTTAATTGGAGCTTGTCAATCAGATCCTGCATCCTGGCCAGATTCTTCTTATCTTCTTCTGACTGTATCAAAACACCATGGGGTTGATAGTGTAAAAAGGCCTAAAGCATCTCCCACAGTGCAATAGGTATGGGTGCTATACAGACTGTTCTAGAAGTGTGTAGTTTGAAATACAAACAAGCCATATTGTTTGATCATCCTATGTATAGGTGAGAGAAAAATTTCTATAGGATGATTGAAGACATCTGTAAGGCTGAAGACTAAAGGAGAGTACCCTCTTAATTTGTACATATGTAAATATAGACGTACATAAATACAGGTATGTATGTGTGTGCTCTTTCAGAGGTATACACAATATATAAGCCTAGCATTCCTCGCTCAGGAGTGAGAAGCACTCTTGTCATTATAAAGCAAGTCATTATTTAGTGAAATGGACTTATGGGCAGGCCTAAAAATGTGTAATTTGCATATTTCAAAGTCTGTTTTGCAGGCATTTCTGGTAAAAGGAGACAGTTTTAAGCTATCACACTCCATAAGCAGAAGGACTAGCTAATTCTGTCCGTGCACTGTATTCCAAGAGAACAACCGTCAGCCTCTGCATACAATAGTCAAACAACAGGAGGCTAACTAATCTCCTACAGCAGATGGATGGGATTATCTTTTAGGAATGCTGTTGAAAACAAAAGGATCAGTGCTCTGTGCTGAAGACCTTTTCTGAAAGGCAAACAGCAACAGCAGCTGTTAGCAAACCTGCAGGAGGCTGGAGGCTAGACCTTGCTGCTCAGCCATAGGTGACAGCCTGGGACTGGGCAACCGTACACTGAGGGATGTATTAGAGTCAGCTGAATGCTCCTGGCTCTTTTTAGCAACATCAGCACAGCTGAAAGACAGCTGGGCTCTTTCTTCACTCACAGGGAAAATAATAGTCATCTGAGCCTGCTCCATATTAATACTGTGCTAAAACTGTCCAAATCCCAGCAATAGAGGCTTCCTAACATCATCTATGAATGAATCAGGAATTATGAATGAATTAGGAATGAATCAGGCAAGATGATGGTAGCCCTAGGGAGATGTTCCTCCTACCCCTAAAGCTGCCTACAGTCAGAAGGCTGTAGGTAATGCTATCCTTCATCCTTCACTGAAACACTGAGGCAATTTTAGACTCTGTCTGGGAGACCACATTTCTTTCCAGTGTCCTAGTGGTTACTTCAGTTCCCAGCATACCTGGTAAGTCAGCTCTTTGATGCGTCTCTCAAACTTGCGGGCTCCCTTTTGGGCATCCGAATTGCGACGGAGCTCAGTCTCGAGTTCATTCTCCAGCTCACGAACCTGCAAAACCCAGAAAACCCCTTGCCATTTTGCTATATATATATATCATGGGTCACAGTTAATTTTCTCAGCATCTTCATAGTGTCAAATTTCTGTAACAGATGAGAACATCTTTCCATTCTGCTTTTATAAATGCATTCAAGCTGCATCAGCAGTCAAAGGAGTAGGCTTTGTGAAGGCCAAAGTAATTTAAATGAAGCAAGTATTGGAGAGGCTTTTGCTATTGATGCTGGGATTTTTTGGTGGTGGTGTTTCTAATCAAGGGCTTGGTCATCTGCTGTGCTACAACAGCTTAATGTGGCTGGATGAGGAAGGGGAAGCATGCCTCCAAGAACTGCTCACCTGAGTTTTGGGAAACGGGAAACCATTCATAGTATCCCTGCTTGGCCTCTATGAACTTATTAGGCTGCCCCAGGGTACCTAAACTGGTCCCAGGTCTGTAAGCAGGAGAAAGTGATTCAAAGTCAGATCACAAACTTACCCTGGATTCCAGTTTCTGGATCTGCTTCTTGCCACCTTTCAGGGCTATTTGTTCTGCTTCATCCAGTCTCTTCTGGAGGTCTTTAATGGTTTGCTCCATGTTCTTCTTCATTCTCTCTAAGTGGGCACTAGTATCCTGCTCCTTTTTAAGCTCCTCAGCCATCATTGCTGCCTGAAAAACAACCATGTTTTACAGCAGCTTTCTCATGCTCTTGGTTGATGTCTCAGAAGAAATGATGGAAGATCCATCTTTGATTATTCCTATTTGGATCATTCACTGTACCCAAAGCTCCAGAGTGTATCTGGTCTGTGTCTTGCTTGGACAGAGAAAATGCAAGGACAACCTTGGAAGCCTTTTTTACCTCATGTTTTCCATCATTAGAATATGCTGTGATTTAAGATTACCCCCTTTCTCTTTCTCTTTTGGCATGCGTGCTATATCATGTCCTCATTTATAATGCTGCCAGTAAGCTTGTGCCAGTCACTGCAGACGTTTTTCCTAGAACTTACTCAAAACCTAATCTTGGTGCTTGGAGCTCTTGAAAAGTAGTAGCTTAAAATAACTGGCAGACAACTTTCCCTGCACAGCCACAGATGAGAGCTGCCTGAGCAGCTGTAACAAGAACGCAGTTTCTGCAGTTGGGATAGAAAGCTTGGTCCAAACATCCTGGATAGGACCTGGCCATTCAGTAAGACAGGTAACAAGGGTGCCTATTAGATCATTCCTGCTTTGATGTCTGTACCTGCCACCAAGAGCTGTACACAGATTGGTACCCATCACTGAGCAGTCATCAGAAGACAGCAGTCATTGCAATCCAGGCTGGAACTGAATCAATGACAATCAGCATCTTCTCTGCCAGTCAGTAACATTGCCTTCAGCTGACAAGCAGTAAAGACCTCAGTGCAGGAATACCTTTGTCCAGGCACTCCAGACACATAACTCACAGAAACCTCCAGTTTTAGCTTTCATTTTATCTGTTGGTATGATGTGATACATCAGCTGAACTCTGAGGACATGGATTTCAGTAGGCCTGTGGGAAATGAAAGCATACCTGCCCAAATTATATCTTCCCTAGAGGAAGATTGTAATGGGTTTTCTCCTGGGACCTTAGGCCTCATGTTTTTTCCAATAGACACCTAGTTCTAAGACACCTCTTTGGGATTTAGTAGCTTTGTTTCTTGCACCAGATTCTGTGTACACCAGCGCTACTCCAGACTGAACTGGTTTAACAGGTGTATGATTTACCTGAGTCAAAGACCCTGAGACTCTGAGGATCAGTGGAAACTGCATTCCTGGGAAAATAAAATCCAACCAACCAAAACACCTCCCTCCAAAAAGCCCAAAACAACAACAAGCACACACAGCAAACCAACCCAAACCAAAACCTAACCGTCAGGAAAAGGCACTTCCTCTCTTTGCAGCTCCAGTCTGCTTTATTTTGTAGTTTTACCAGTTACCTCCAGATACCTGTGGGGTGCTTTGGATGGGAGTTTTGTAGCAAGCACAGAAATGGCAACCTGGGAATTACTTTCTTGGCTGTCCTAAGACATTGCAGGACTGAAAGGAAGTGAGAAAGGAATCAGTCTACTCACATCTGTGATGGCTTTCTTTGCTTTTTCCTCTGCGTTCCTACACTCCTGGATCGATTCCTCCACTTCATTCTGCATCTGGGAAATGTCACCCTCCAGCTTCTTCTTTTGATTGATCAGGCTTGTGTTCTTTCATTAGGTTTTCCCCAAAGGAACAGTGGAAAAGGAGGAAAAGTGATGATTAGAGACATAACTCCTCTAAATACCATAGCACACCAAGGCTCACTGATTTTCACAACTCCTGGATTACAGAGAGCAGTATTTGGGAAGGGAGACCCAGGTAGGTGGCAAGGGCTGGCCTTGATGAGCATATGTAGTTTCAGACTGAGGGAATGTCCAAAATGCTCTCAAAGCTGTAAATATTTAGATTTTGGTTCAAATTAAATAAATAAGCAATGGGCTGAAATAGAAGAATTAATAAGGCAGTTGTTTTTGGAAAACTAATGATCCATAATCAGTTAGTCAATGAGGTGACTGAAACAGAAGCCCCATGTCATCAATGGGCTGGAGGAAACACTGAAAACATCGCCAGCCTGTAGCTCATTTTCATTTCCTTCTGACCATAATAAAGAGAAGCTTTAGTTTTGTAGCAAAAAGTGCTGGTAAGTCAGGACATTCCCCTCCATGGCCCTGTAAAAACTGCAGTGCCCATCTGGATCTACCCATCCAAGCCTGAAGGCCCCTCTTAACAAAGACCTCAGACACAGCAGGGTGTGTGGGGGGTGGTAGTTTCTTGCCCTGCACAATACAACTGTTGGTAGAACCCAATCTCTGCAGTCATTCATTGCCAGATCACAACTGCACAAGCCCAGTGCCTGTGTCACTTCTTCAAAGAAACACCCCCACCATCCCACACATGGCTTAACTAAAGCAGGAAGCTGGTTTTACAGCATGGAAGAAGGAAAGGAAGAAAATTTACTCTGGTTATCTTCCACCATTGCTTTTTCTGGAAACTGTTTTAAGCAGTTGGCTGATTCATCAATTCCAGCTACCTTGAAGGGAGGGAGGTGGTGTATCCACAGAGAGACTTATCTCCCTTCCCTCATTGTCTCAGCCTGAAGGAGGGCAAGGTATGTGTGACCTATGGCAGCCCTGGACAAACTGTGTCAGTGATTCACTGACAGGGCTCAGTTTAAACCCAGTGAGCACAGACAAAAGCCAACCTGGGTGTGAAGCAGGTTCACACGTTCAGTGGCTTCCAGCAGTTCGTGCTCTGCCAGCTTCCTCGCACGTTCAGTCTGGTCCAGCAAAGCCCTCAGCTCATCCAGCTCCGACTGGAGAAGGTTGTTCCTTCTGTCAGAGACCGCCAGCTGCTCCTTCAGATCTTCATTCACATGCCCCGAGTCATCCAGCTGCACCTGAAGCTCCTAGAACAAAACAGATGTTTGGTTTCTTACCAGTGCATTTCCATTGCAAGCCACTGTGCTTAAACAGGAGAACCCCAACTTGCAGAGGTTGCATAGGGCACACCTCGAGAATTTCAGTGCTGCTCTGTTGGAGAAAGGCTTCCTCCACACTGTAAACTGGATAGCATCTGTGGTTTGTGGGGCAAGGTGGGAAAAGACCAGTGTGTTCAAACCCATCAAAGCTTACAGTTCTGCCCAAGGCAGTGCTAGCTGCTTAGGTGTGGGAGAGGCGATGGCTGAGGAGGTGCCTTAGCAAAGCACCTTTTTAAGCTATTACAAAGCTGAAGCACACACCAAACAGCTGAATACACACACCCCCTGTACTGCAGCCCACTGACACGCTCCACTTCTAAAGGACTTGCAACACACAAGAGAATCACAGATTTTCAGTTCCTCATGGTGTAGCTTTCTGTCTCTGCAGGAGGCTGTAGCCAGTGATGGTTTTGTAACTGGATCTCATCCAGCTTGTATGCAACTCTTGAAAGAAATCCTATTTCCCTCTTCCCTTATGCCAGACATTATCAATAAGGATTTTACCTGCACATCCTTGGGAGTAGTTTCTCTATTAATTACCATCACCGTTGCTGTTTGCTCTGTGCCAATGCAACCTGGCCTACACCTGCCATGTAGTACTTGGGACTGGTGGTTGCCAGAGTACCTTTATTTGTGTCTGCAAGCCACGTGTTGACTTTGTTGCTTCTGCAGCATGCCTGTTAGCATGGCTGAGCTGGATTTCCATCTCGTTGAGGTCCCCTTCCATCTTCTTCTTGAGCCGGATGGCCTCATTTCTGCTCCTGGCTTCAGAATCAAGGGTGGACTGCAGGGAATCTATGGTGCGTTGCTGATTCCTCCTGGAAAGGACATGAAGGGCAAATGGAGCAATCTTCCTCTCTGTGCAGGAATGTAGAACTACATACATACACTACTGCACTTGCTGAAAGTGTCTCACATAGCATAGGTTTCTAATGCCTCACTGCTGTCTAACTGGCTAGTGCGCTGCACACCCTCAGCTAGCTCCTGCTCTGTAAGCACCTGTATCATCCTTCTCCCATGTTTCCTTTGGCAACAGGGGAGCAAGGACTTCTCTCAGCTCTCTTATAAACTCAAGCAAGTAGAGGTTTGACCATAGCAAGAAGCACTTGAAGCATGGCTATTTACTGAATCATGTTTTACATCTCAGCCTTTTTATGAAGGCGTTAGTGGAAGGGATTAATCAAAGTGAGGGTAGGCAGCTACATTCTAAGCTAATTACTCTGGGTGCTCTTTATAGTAAATGGCATATGTAGGCTATAATTTATTGTCTCCTAAAGTACATTTTGGAAAAAAGCCATTTCTTATGTTACTTATAAAGAGAATAATTCAGGAATAGAAACCTGTGTTACGGACATCTAAACTTGGAAGAGATTAAGCCTACCCGATTAACAGGCTTGTCCCTCTGTGAAAGGCAGCTTAGTGTCAATTTTAAGATGGCAAAACAAATACAGACAGGTGCTTAATTTTCTTGACTCTATCACAGTCAAGTCCCACGATGAAAGTTTTGCTTCTTACAAGCAGAGATAACTCAAAGCACAGAACATGACTCACACAGGGAAACATTTATCTTGCTGCTGGCCAAGTTCTGCTGAAAGTGTAGGAGTTCTGGGAAATTACAGAGTCAACAAGGAAAACCTTGAGGGCCTTATTGCTTCAGCAAGATACTGAACTGTGCCCTAGACTCTCAGGGAGCAACATAGCGTGGCTGCTGAGCAGCTTAGCAGCAAAACAACTTGTAACAACACTGAAGCAAAAAGCACTTATTAGGAGAGCTTGTCCTGAGATCTCTGCCATCCAGACATCAGCAGGTCATCAGGAGATAGCATCTTCTGATGGGGACAGTATCTTCTGAAAGGGATGAAACATTCTTGGCTTTGAAGGAATTAACATGTCAACCCTTGTATTTACCCTGGCCAGGGTGGGTCCTGGGCTTTCCCCTTCCATACCATTCCCTTTAACCTGTCTACAATGACAGGCTGCTTGGATTGATAGTGTTGCAACACTAATTCAAAAGCAGAGTTTTCTGAAGGACTGCACCCATACACTGCTGAAAATTAGGTTACCATTTGTGCTGGGTGGGAGGGGAGAGACAAAAGACATCACCCTCCTCTCATCTAATTGCTTTCCATTTTTCCTGTTTATCCCTTTCACCCACAAGCTCCTCTCCTTTTATAATTCATACTTTCTGTAACTCTGCAGTTCTCAGTGCTTACCTAAATGGGGTACACATAATGGCAAGCTCCTCATGTCCTCCCACAGTCAGTGTAGCTATAACTGCATAAATTAACTGTGTTCAGATAACAGGTTTGAGCATCTCTGAGGCAGTGCTGCTTGCACTGGCATAACTACCTATGGTCCATTTGAATGGCTTGGTTCTTGAGACTGTTTCTGGTCTTTTGAGACTTTTCCCTTAAAAACCATGCTGTTTCCTGCACAGTACCTTATATTTTCCATTTCTTCCTCCTTTTCTGTCAGTTTCCTTTCAAACTCTGCTTTAAGCTGAGAAAGTTCAAGCTGAAACCGAAGGGTCTTACTTTCTTCATGCTCCAGAGCTCCCTGAAATAGAAAGCACAAAGAGCTTGGGTTCTGTTTGGTTTTATTTCTCAAATTACAAACTGCTGCACAAAGATAATCCCTTCACACTTTTCTTCCCATTCCCAACAGCACTATTTCCTCATTGCCTCTCTCTAGGGAAGGACATGAACAACTTACATGGCAAGGCAATGCATTTATCTAATCTAATGTGACTTGGCAGCTGGAAAACTGAGCAGCAAACTCCTCAGAGGACATGGTTCACAGAAACAAAAACAAAACCCACCTTAGGCCCTGCCTGCATGGTTTTGATATCAACAGATGTTCTCTGTTCCACACCCCCATACAGGCACCCTCAAGGGCCAATAGGAGATAGGCAAAAGCTAAACCAAGATGGTAGTTGGGAGGGTGAAGGGGTCCACACATCCCCCAGAGGCAAAGCTCTCTCCAGATCATGAAGTGTTGAAAGCCTCCCAGTTATACAGTCTTACTGGGCAATGTGACTTCAAGGAAAGAAATAACAGACATCAGCTCTGTGTGACAAAGTGCAAAATTACTGCCTGCTCTTTCCACTTAACATGAAGGCAAGTCTATGAAACAAGAGAGGTTTATTCCTATGTCTTTGTTTGCTCCTATGTCTTTGTTCCTACATTTCTCTCAGAGATGGAAGCCAAGAACTAAGCTAATAGCCCATAGTGAAATAACAGAGCCTCTGCCTTCCAGGTCTTACATAACCAGGCTCAGTGGCATTCTGCCTCCTTACTGATCACATCAAACTGGGAGGAAAAGCACAGAATCGCACACCATATATTTTGGAAGTGTCTCTGAAGGGCAGAATTGCACAGGATTCCCTCAAGAGATGATGGGAACAGAATGGAGTTTCTGAAGACAAAGCTGTACAAAACCCTTGCCGACTCCAGTCATCATGCAGCAGCCATAGGTCAGTCAAACCCACACTTCATGCCTAGGACCCACACTGTGTTAGTGGGAACAGCACACAGAAGTACTGTGTCACCAGCAGTGACTGCCAGGGACCCCAATTCACAAGGAAGGAATAATAATAATAATAATGATCTGCATTAAACCCTTTCTTTCACAATTAAAATAAGATACATCACCACTTTACTTTTGTTAGTTCCTAATATCACTGAGCTTTAGGAAGCCATTCCACACAGCCCAGGAAAGTAAAGTGTGTCACTTAGATCCCTCAGGAACTGATGTATTCTTTCCTGGAAAAAGATACTGATAGAGTATATAAACACTCTCCATATCTCAGAGCTGTGGAAGAAAGGCAAGCTTTTTCCTCTGCTCTGATCATGAGACCTGTTTGTTTGGCTGTGAAATTCCTGCAAAGTATAAAGCATCCTGTAACAGACAAAAGAGATTGCACAGCATGTAAGGTATTAATGGATCCCTGTCACTGGGTGATGCTTGTCTTAGCAGATACTATTTAGAGTACAATTGCAGATAAATGCAGCCTTCACTAAAAACCTCTTGCTGTGTGCTGTATTGCTTCCAGCCTGCAACACCTACTCCCTTTCTTAGCTTTGCAATGTACCAGACTTCCAAAAAGCTGACAATTGAGCACTTTGAGTGGAAAACCAGGATTGCCAGTTGACTTGCCCTGTTTGTTTGTTGGAACTGGGATGAGGCATCTCTCTTGGGTACATGCATACTTGTCACTATAGAAATCAATGCAGAGATGCTAAATGTCTTTATGAAACTCCTGCTGGGAGTCAAAGATTTTCCAAATGGCCTATTTCATTGCGTTTGAGACTGCTACCATTTCTTTTAAGCTGCAGTATCCAATGCAATATTTATGACCTTATAAAACTTAAAGTCATCAGGAGGTTTGGTTTCTTCTCCAAAACCAGGAGATGGTGAATTTGCTGTTGGAAACCAGACACTAAAAATATCTGATGAAACCATATAAGACCATAATTCTCAGCAGTTCCTGTTTCCTGAAAGACTGAAATACTCTGTGCTGAAGTAAGCAAGAACTGGATTTTCTGGAAGTGTGCTGAAGAGGTCTGAGCTTCCTGAAAGGGAAAAAACCCCATAACACAACAACAAAACCCTAAAACCTACAAGGCACCTGCTTTGATAGTCTAAGACTGATGGTTTTAGAGCTGACATCTCCAAAAGTCACCCGTCTCTCTTGAAAACACTGGCTGGAGGAGCTGACTGCAGAGAGGGTGCATTTGCTTATGGTCAAAACAGTGGCTATGCTGTTGAGAAGATTAAAAGGGAAGACATCCATTCCTTTTCCTTTGAGCTTTCTTTTCTTACCTCTGCTTCTTCCAGAGCCAGCTGAACTTCTGACTTTTCTTGTTCAACCTGTTTCTTGATTTTTTCTATTTCATGGAGGCTCTTGTTTCCTTCACTGATCTGATTGGTCAGGTCAGAGATCTCCTCTGAAATGAAAAAAGGATGGATTTAGCCACCAGTGTGTCCCTAACATACTGCAAGTCACAGAGCGTGGATGGAAGGACCTGTGCTTCAAGCTACTACCTTAAGGGCTTGTCTGTGCACAAGCGCTGCCTTACTTTCAGTTACAGCAGCTTCTTTTACTTGACCAGCTGAAAGGAGCAGACTTTGTTGTACATGCTTTTTGAGGTGGTTATAGTGGTTTAGTTTTAATCTGTGTTCTCTAGGCCAGCTGCACTGTGCTCTGCTTTGGGAGCTGTCTAAGCTTCATCCCCTGCACCTCTGTCATCTTTCTTGTTCCTCTCCAGACTGGCACCTCTGCCAGTCATGGACAGGTCAGCAAAGGGAAACCTGCTCTCCTCTGTCTGTACCAATTACTGTGTTTAAAACCTTCATCACCAGCATCAGCCACTGCCTTCGAACATATCAGAAAGCTAGTCTCAAGGATGAGATAAACACCTTTCCCCACTGCTGCTATGGGAAACCTGCATCCTTCCAACTGTGCTGCGGTGTGGCTCTCACACTGGACAATGGGACGTGAATGAAGCCTACCTTGGAGGTTCTTGTTTTCCCTTTTCAATGTCTCCAGATGGTCCAGCGTCTCCTCGTAGGCATTCTTCAGCTTGAAGAGCTCAGTGCTGAGGCCACGGGCCTCCTTCTGGGAAGCCTCCAGCTCAGCCTGTGACTCTTCATACTTCTGCTTCCAGTCATTGATGATCTTGTCAAACCCACGCTGCTTCTTGTCCAGGGAGGCAGCTGCTGAGTTGGCCTTCTCCAGGTCAATCATCATGTCCTCCAGCTCGTTCTGCAGCCTGTGCTTTGTCTTTTCCAGGGAAGAGCACTTGGCATTGGCTGCCTCGATCGCTTCTTCAGCTTCTTGCAGGCGAGCAGCAAGCTTCTTCCTGCCAGGTGGGAAGAGACAGGGAAATGACTGAGTGCCACCACTCCCATGGTATCCACAAACAACTGATCCCAAGCAGTGTCTCAAGAAACCAGTTTTGAAAAGGAAAGTTGGGAGGGGTGTAAGGAGAAGGGAAGGGGAAATTAGGCCTCTAGAGAGAAGGGCTTGTGATAGGCAAAAAATCAGTTTAAATGATGAATGCTGACATGTGCCACACACAGGCATAATGTGTGTGTTTGAGTATTTGAAACTGAAAGTTTGAACTCTCAAGCAGCAGCTTGCTACTTGCTAGCTGTAACCACTATAGTCTGATTGTAAATTCGGATCAGACTTGGTATAAAACCATTTGGTATAAACCCACGTAATCCACTTACTTGGCATCCTCCAGCTCCTCAGTCCTCTGAATGGCATCAGTCTCATACTTTGTTCTCCACTGCGCCACTTCTGCATTTCCCTTGGAGAGAGCCCGCTGCAGCTCTGCCTTGGCTTCTTGCTCCTCCTCATACTGCTCCCGCAGCAGATCACAGTCATGCCTGGCTGCTTGCAGGGCATGAGCTAGGGCATTTTTGGACTGCAGGAGTAGAAAGGGCACAGCACTGCAGGGTTACCTACAGCAAAACCTCAGCAAACAGCCCTAAAAGCTCTAACAGGAGCCTAAGCCTTTTTGCCTCTAGCCCTGACAGTCTGGATCAAATGAGGTAAGAAGCATCTGAAGTCATCCCTAACTGGTGACATGCTGAGGAAGCTATTAAGACTGAAGATAATTGAACATCTTTGAAGAAGCATACAAAGTTTTAAGATACAAGATCGCAGATTTTGGCTATCCTACTGGGATAAGATGTATGTAACAATTATGGATGCTGATTATTCTCCCAAGCTCTTCTTTTGTGACTTGCCTCAGTCAGTGGCAGGAACATTTGTCAGTACAATTACCAAAACTCCTATATCTCATTTCAGACATTATCCAGGCTACAAAAAAACATGAACAATTTTCCCCATTTCAATTCAATGAATGGGACCCAGTCAAAGAATTACCTTGGTCTCCTCTTCCAGCTGCCTCTTAAGCTCTTCAATCTGTTGCGTAAATGATGTTTTTCCCCGGGACAGCTGACTTATCAATGACTCCTTCTCTTCAAGTTGTCTTATAAATTCACCTGCCATAGGAGGTAACCAAGAAAAGTTAAGATGATGAAATGGCAAAGCCCCAGACAAAATCAAAGTCCTCCCTGTCCAATTTGTAGAGGGCTACAAAGCACCCTGAGATCTTCACCATTGATCAGCATACAGAGCAGAGAGATACATTAGGAAAACTTTATTTATCATATGGAGGGCATCACTCTGAGGTGGAAACTGCAGCTTTACAGGTGTACATAGGACTAACGAGGACACACACAGGAAATGAGAACCATGTCTTTGTAAATACACAGAGCATTGCTGTTTGATGAGGATGCAGAGATTAAATTGTAGAACTATGGCTAAAAAGGTAGCAAGCCCTTAGGGGATATGTGGCATTTTTAGTCGGATGTAAGCATCTTCTAGAATGCAATGCCCAAGGTCACACTGAGGAAGATGGTATCCATAAAGACAGAAGCAGTATGCTGACTCCTTTGTCTTCCCTTTACTATTGCAACATGTCCTTGTTCCACAAGGATGAGGCACTGGAATGGGTTGCCCAGGGAGGTTGTGAATGCTCCATCCCTGGCAGTGTTCAAGGCCAGGCTGGACAAAGCCTTGGGTGACCTGGTTTAGCGTGATGTGTCCCTGCCCATGGCAGGGGGGTTGGAACTGGATGATCTTAAGGTCCTTTCCAACCCTAACTATTCTATGATTCTATGCTGGTAAATACAGTTACAGGTTTGCTTTAAAAGCCAGTCCTAGGCAAGGTCTCCCCACCAAGGCAATAAAAACATTAAAGGTATGAGTGTCAAAAGACACAAAGCTACTGCTCCCTTCAGCAGTCCTCATCCAGCCATCTTCAGAGCAGGTGCCATACAGCTCACCACTGCAGCACCGAGGCATACCTGGTAAGTCCCTGGGAACCAGTCTGCCCTGCCTGTGCACGTACCATTCTCACTCTGCAGTTTTGTCTTCTGAGTAGTGAGGTCATTCATGAGGCGAGTCATTTCATCCAGTTTCGTTTTGGTCTCATTCAGATGATCTTCGTAAGTGCGACAAAGTTTCTCTGCGTTGGCCTAATGGGAACCAGGAGAAAAGACAATCAGAGCTGTAGCCTCCAGGCAACCATTTGGAAGCTGCAGCATTCCGAATGGATCCATGGTTTGTTTGTTTGTTTTTCAGAGGAATAGCAGATAGCAAAATACCACAGTGGTAGAGCAGGGAATAGGATCCCTGTGTCTGCAGTCCCAAGCAAGGGGACTCCTCATCAGGCCACCATCCCCATTTGTTTTCCCTGAAGTGTGTTCTGAATGGAAGCAGCAGTGTAAAATGATTCTGCAAGAACTTCCGAAGCAATCACGTGGCTAAGAAGTTAGGGCATAGCCTCCTCATAATTACTAGATGGGAAAATCACCTCCAATGAAAATTGCTCTACAGATTCTGCTTTAATTGCTATTTATCATAAATTGAGTTTGATTACAGCTTTCTAACTCTCAGAATGCTGAAATTTCACCACTTGCACTGAAAGAACTCTTTAGAGTGCTCTGAAAGCTACCAATCAGGAAACAAAATCCCGAATTCAGCCATAGGAAGCAAAAAGACACATGGCAGTCATGCAAGCCTTGCTTTGCACTCCTTGCTAACATGTCAGAGCTGTGAACCAAAGGAAGGACTGATATAATCTATATTGTACACCTACAGTGCATAGTCACAGTTACTGCATCTTGGGTTAAGATGACCTTTAACAATTCAGGAGTAAAACCAGGTCCTGGTCCTGTTTCAAAGTAGAACACATAGGATTGGTAGTACCAAGGATGAATTCTTTGACAGTTTGGCAAAGTGACCATTTGATTAATCAACTTGGCAAAACAACCAGTTTTTGCCAAGTGAAGGTGCCCTGAAGTAAACTGCCTGCTTTATAATACTAAAAATCACACCCACAGGTCAGAAAGACCCTGGCCCAGATGAAAATCCCTCCTCTGAGCATGTACAGTGAGCCAGGCTGGATGAAGCCTTGGGTGATATGGTTTAGTGTGAGGTGTCCCTGCCCATGGCAGGGGGGTTGGAACTGGATGATCTTAAGGTCCTTTCCAACCCGAACTATTCTATGATTCTATGATTAGAAGCCCTATCAGGTACCCTGGGAAAGCTTCAGACCAACACATGACCGTTAGGGGTTTGGGAAGCCTCAGGACCCTTACTTTTCCCTTGACCATCTGCTCCATGTTGGATGACAGATCATCCACTTCCATCTTCAGTTCGCTTTTCTCCTTTTCCAGCTTCTGCTTGACCCTCTGCAGGTTGTCCAGTTGCTCCCCCATCTCAGCCACACTGTCCGCATGCTTCTTCCTCAGGGTGGCAGCTGTGGCTTCGTAGTGCAGCGTGGCCTCCTCCAGGTCCCGCCGCAGCTTCAGGAACTCTGCCTCTCGCTTCTTGTTCATCTCCAGCTGGGCAGCTGTGGCTCCACCAGCCTCCTCAAGGCGCTCACTTAACTCCTCCAGCTCTCGGGCCAGATCCGATCTCTGCTTTTCCACCTTGGCTCGAGCAGCTCTTTCTGCCTCCAGTTCCTCTTCTAGCTCTTCTATGCGAGCCTACAAGAGACACAAACACCTGTGGTCACCTTCATGATGGTTCCCATCAGACCATGGAGAACCTTACAAATTGTTAAACCCTCTGCCAGCCCATGCTTTACAACACAGGACTACAAAGGGTAAAGGACTTGGCCATTTGTGCCAGGAAATCAGATCTTAAACTAGACTAAGGATGATGAGTCACATCTTTCTCACAGCAGATTGCTCTACAGGCTGTAGTTCAGGACATATAGGTCAAGTGCATTGGTTTTACACTCACGTACTTGACATTTAGCTGAAGTACAGGAGAGAAGCTGATCAATAGTAGGAGTAGCAGCAACAAATTGCCACTGAAAGGGACTCGTTGTTCCCATTTTAAGAGTTCTGTGACCAAAATAACTTCTCTTTAGGAGTGTTGAGACAGGATTTCAGATACAGCAATGTGTAGAATTGCTTGAATAATGAATATTCATTGGGATCAGGGTTTTTTTAATGAAACTTATTTTGACCAATCTATACCAATATATGCCAATGTTCTTTATTTACAAACAAGCAGAGCTTTGGGTCAAGATATTAGTTTTGGACTGTGCTGACTTTCTTTGGCCTTTTCATTTCAGTTGACAATTTCCTGTGCATTTGAGTTCTTCCCCTAAATTTCAAAGCCATGCTTATCACTGCTGCATCTACCCTCAGGTCCATTGTTTGGAACAATATTGTTTGCTTAAAACACAACACCAGGGCCTTCCTGCCTTGCTTAAAACCTCTAGCGTTCTGTGGTCATATGTCCTACTACTGGGACAGAACCACTATAGAGCAAGCATCCTGAGGGTAAAAGGACTGGTCTGGGAAGCTATGGAGTTGCAGCATTTTGGGTCTCCAAGCTGAGCAGGATAATTATCTGCAAAGCCCTTCAGTGTGGCACAAAAGAGAAATTCATCCTAAGATACATGAGAAAGAAGCAAACTAACCTGAAGTTCCTTGATCTTCTTCTGAAGCTGCATCACAATAGCTTGTTCATCTTCTATCTTGGAATTCAGTTGGCTCATTTCAAATTCTTTCCTGCCACGGAAAGGAAAATTCCACAGTGACAATTCTCCCTGTTTCAAGTTAGGCTTTTGCAATTTTTAAGGAGTTGTTCACTAAAACTTTTAACTCATATAAAACTAAAGCAATCCCCATGTACTGTGGTTTGCAGGAAAGCACATCTTCCTCTGAGCAGAGGTTTCCGAGGCAGGACTCTGCATACATTTGGGCAATATATTTCTGGTTCTTTGTGCCATCAATATATTTAACCATCAGGTCTTACTGTCATAGCTAGTGAGTGTGAACAACTGCTTAGAGACTGAAAAACATAAAGGACATTTTTCTTTCCAGTGGTGGAAACTGCCATGAATTGGAATTTTTCAGGCATACCATGCACAAGTAAGTGTGACTTTTCCCTCCCTCCTTGGCTCCACACTTGTCATGGAATTTCCTTTTACCACCATCAGAGCAAGATGACACTGAAGGCTCTGAAACTGCTTTCATTGCTTTATTTTGTATACCAATCAGTCTCTTACTTTTTTAGCTTTTCTTCCATCTGCAGCTTATCGTTCTCCAAGTCCATGACACTCTCTTGGGTCAGCTTCAAATCCCCTTCCAGTTTGCGTTTGGCCCTTTCTAGATCCATCCTCACTTTCTTCTCTTGTTCAAGTGAGCCCTCAAGCTTTAGGAACAAAGTAACTTATGAAGGATACTGAACACAGATGGTTTACAGCAGTCAGATGTATGCTGAGCCAGGTTTTGTGCTGAGCTCTAGCAAGTTGCAAAGCAGAAGTACTTGAGTACAAGCATTCCAATTAGCTTTTTTTGTTTTCTAGCAGCCAGTGGGCATATGGGCTATGGAAATATAACATAAGGGTTATCCATGCTTTACATTTGTGCAAGCATTACAGTTCTCTTATTAGCAAAGCTCTGTTTGACTTCACACTAGTTACACTGCTAACGCAAACTGAGTGGATTTCCCCTTGTTATTGCAATCCTTTCAGAGGTGGAACTACACAGATAATGCTTCATAGTATCTCTGTAACTATACCTTTTACAGACAGTACATGGACAGCATTTCTAAATCAATTACTTCTAAAAGGACAGGAATACAGGTTAAAGTTTTGCAGCATTACAGACTCATGAAAACTGTTAAGTGGTGGACAAACAAGCTTGGAAAACATGAAGACAGAGCCAACCTACATCATCCACTTGCTGTTCCAGTTTCACTTTAGCTTTGCTTAGTGTGTTGACCTTGTCCTCCTCTGCTTGTAGGTCATCCAGAACCTGCTGATGAGCTTCCTGCAAGGACTTTTTCTCCTTAGTGAGTTTGCTGATATTCTCATCCAGAGTTGCCATTTCTTCTGTCAGATTTTTGACCTGTGTGAGGAAAGAAGGTGTATTTGTAGGCTTTGAAGCAAGGGGTTATTATAACCTGGCTCAAATGACTGTCTGTACAAGACTTGAATGCAGGAAGACAATGGGAAGAAAGGGGTCTCTTCCTCCTTGCCTCCCTGTGGATTTTTGAGTGAAATTGCCATCAGGGAGCCGATTTGTGCCAGTTCTTGTGGATTTAGTACATTCTTTCAAATATACTAAATTCTTTTCAGTGTCACTCTCACTGTGTTGGACTCCAGCCTCTGATTCTCTCTGGGAGAAGTAGGAGATGAGCTTTACATTCACAGGCTCTGAGAACTGGAAGAACTCATTTTTACAGCAGAAAATTATGTAATTAAAAATGCACAAACTAGGCATAATTCTCTAGCTGAAATGCAGCAAAACTCACTCCAGAAAAAAGAAAACTTAGGGCTCAGAGTTAACACCTTTTCCCTCATAAGGCCTGATAACTGTGCATATACTGATCCTTCAGTGTTTCCTCTGTAACAGTGTAAAACCATCAGAAGACTGGTAGCTCTCATCAGAAATGTAATCTGTACCCAACCTCTTTTGAATACATGGTGAAATCCTAAAGATACCTTGTTTTCAGTAGCATGCTTCTCTTTCTCTACTTTTGCAAGTGTTATTTCCAGATCATCAATATCCTTCTTGAGCTCAGAGCACTCATCTTCCAATTTTCTCTTCTTAGAAGTCAGCTCAGAATTCATCTCTTCCTCATCCTCAACCCGCTCCGTCAGTTCCTTGACTTTGGCCTCCAGCTGAATCTTGGATTTAATCAGCAAGTCACATCGTTCCTCAGCATCTGCCAGAGTGTCTTGCTCCTGGTGTGGCACAAGGAAGAGGACAGCAATGACTGCCTGGCCTTTTTAATTCCTCACTTGTCCCCTATCCTGTAAGTGGTCAGAGAGTCTGATCCAATGCTATGGAGAAGCATAAGGAAAATTTCAGACTCCTGATTTCAGAAGGCAAAACTGACAAGTAATTAGCAGAGCAGGATGAGACAATGGTAAACATGACTAGTGACATATAAGACTCTTCCATATCTAACTGCCATGGACATTGCCTTGGACAGAAGCTCTTAAGATTTGCATTGCTAACCCACTGGGTTGTATGCTAGAAGATCTCACAAGAGTAACAGCTTATTTTAATTGAATTGCACTAACACTTCGGTCTGTAAGCCTTTGAGTTTCAAAGAACACCATCAACGTATGAATAGATGTGTCTACTCACAGCTTGGAGCTGGAGAAGCAAATCATTTTTTTCCTGAACTAGAGAGACTTGCTTTTCTTCAAGTTCCTTTCTCCTGGCTTCTGATTTTTCCAGGGCCTCCTTCAGCTTCAAGAACTCTTCCTTCATATTGGCCATCTCCTTTTCAGTTTCTGCAGTCTTCAGAAGAGGCTTGATCTTAAAGAAAAGCTTCATCCAGGGCCAGTTCTTCACAGCCATAAAAGCGCGGATGTTCCACTGAATTACAAGAAGGGCATCCCTGGTTTAAGGAAACAAACAAAATTCCCTAAAGCTTAGCATGAATTGATAAAATGAGATTCATCCTTTTTCATTTTCAGTCAGTATTATGGCTTTGTTCTCAGTAACATTAGGAACTTGTACTAAGTTCCAAGCTATACAAGAAACTTCCTCCATCTCTCTTGACTTTCACTAGAATTGCAGGCAATTATTATACTGTTGCTATTATTTTTATTGCACACCCACTTTAGACCTTTAATTTAGGGTTAGCTATAGCCTTAGGGACTGTAATAATGGCTTTATTCAACATACAATTAAATGGTAATGACTATTATCTGCTGAGATTTAAGGAGGTGCCTTCATACCTGCGCTCCACTATCTTCTGATACTCAATCCGCATCAGTCTGCCACGAGCTCTTGCCTGGATCATGGTCAAGATTTTCGCCAGTCTCTCATCCCTCATTTCTTCCAGGTGGCCCAAGAGACCAGCCTTGAAGAACACCTGGTACATACACAGATGTCATTTCACCAGAGCTAAAGACAGTTCTTGAGTTACACAGACCTTACTGAAATCCTTCAGAAGAATGGTATTTTTATCAACACATTATAAAGTCAGAGTGTAAATGACCAAATGCTGCTTATACCAGGGACTGCACTGGACAGGTCCAAAGATACTTTAAAATCAGGTCTCATCTCCCCAGCTTTGAATAGGCCAAAGTGTTTTATTGCTACAGTTTTGTTGCCACAGTACTTTATGAGAGTGGCAAGGTTCAGAGCAAGTCAGCTGAACCACAACTCCCAGTTACAGAGATCCCTGCTAATAGGATCATGTCATAATTGCACATGGCCTCATTTCAAAATCTGCAGCTCATTTTGTGGTCCATCTCTGTTTGATTGTACCTAGATTATGTTACATATATTACATTAGCTATTGTTTTATGCAGGGTGAGGCATGGAGCATCAGCTGCTGCTGCGTTTTAGTGCTGCTGTAATATAAGCTTCATGGAAGCTTGAGCCAAAGAAATTAATTTCCACTATCACAGCTTAAAAACAGTATCACTTTGCTGCTGTATTGCTGGTTTCTTGTATTATTAACTCTTCATTAATCACCACCACCAGAATCTGTATAATGTCTTATTCTGCAAATCAGATATTAGGTCTCTTGCTTTTCTCTTTACATAAGCAATGATGGTCTTTGCTGGTTACCTTGGTGTGTCCAAAACGATACTGGTTATGGTCGACATCTAAAGATGCCAGGAGTTTTTCAGCAGCTTTTCTGCTATCCACAAATGTATCCTCTGGGATTGCCCCTGGATTCAGAATGCGGTATCTGTTAATAACAGAGGGGCAATGAGTAAAAACTGGCCTGGATTATGCTTTGCCCACCCTTAACCTTAGGCCAAAGTTAAAAACAAAACCCAAACTAAAAAATAATAATTTAAAATTAACATCAAATTAGGGTAATTTCCTACTTTGCATCTACACAGATACAAGCAAGAGCAGAATTCTGCCTTCCACGTTCAGGCAAACTGAATAGAAAATAACCTTGAATGGAATAAAACACCTCAAAATAAAAATGAGAACACATGCTCTGCTTATTTTGACTGATGGGTTAGGACAGGAGACAACACAGCTCTGCATTACCTTTGCTTAAAGTCAGCATAAAGCACCCTGTTTGGGAAACCCTTACGGCAAATGCGGATGCCTTCCAGGACACCGTTACAGCGGAGCTGATGCAAGACAAGGAAAGCATCCATTTCACCTGCAGGGAAAAAACAAGGCTAAATTACTGGAGCTTCTCCATAGGGCTTAATCTTCATTTCACTGAAGGAACTGGAAAGTGTGAGGGGTCACTTCCTGAAAAAGCAACACCATTGCGTAAGGTGAACAACACAGACAGTATGTGAATACAATCTGATGACTTTGAAGTAAGTAGTGGAATGACACAGTTTGAATATACAAAGTTTTAAGACTGTTTTGTTTTCCATACCTGGAGTTTTTGATTCATTGGGGATAATGCATCGTACAAAGTGAGGGGATGTAGATTTTAGGTTAGTCATCAGCTTATTTAGATTTTCCTAGAACAGACATATTAAAAACACAATTAGCTTCAGTGGTGTAGTGGGATTCCAAACACTTATTTCCTTGGTTTATTGGTTGTTAAGTTTATTAAAGTCATATCTCTAAATAGCCTCCAACAAAATTAGAAGCTTACCAAAATTGTTACACATAAATCTGTTCAATTAAACCAAAGTATGAATTGACTTAATTATAGGAATCCACATCAGCTTTAGCAGAGCCTTAAGAAGACACGTGTTTTGCTTATAACCCCAGAAATGTCAGAATCACATGAACAGCAAGCAAGATGCAGTATCATCCTGCAGAGCATTTCTTTCTGTAAAGCCAACTGCATTTTTACCTGTTCACTTCCCCACTCAGTAAGGATGACAAATGATTCAACCTGAGCTTAGCAGTTAGCAGATGCTCATGTGCTGGAAAGTAAGTGCATTTCTATTTGGGGAGTATTAAATTACTGCCTGAGTGATGCTTAGCTATCTTTACACTTGTTCAACTGGTAAGAAACAGGTCTCAATTTCCCCTGATTTCCCTTCATAAGGAGTACCTCCAAACAAGAGAAACTAGTGGGAGGTAACTACTTCCTTCCCTACCTGAGGTTTACCTACATTATAGCTTCTTTAGTGGTACCCACAAGAAATGGTACTAACGGCAAATTACAGGCCCCATTTTTCTGCAGACATGGTCCTAGCAAGAGCTTCCACCAGGAGCATGTGCCAGTCCCAGTAGAAGGGAATTACTCAGGAAAAAAGAGGCTTTATGCCACTCCATTCAACACCTTTTGTTTTCCATGCCTGCTCTAACCCTAACATCCAATTACAATCAGTAATCAGGTACTGGGAAATGACTTGTCATCAGTTCCTATTCCAAAGGCATACATGAAGATATAAGCCACAGAACAAATGATAAAGTTTGCTCACAGCATTTTGTGATATATTCTCTAATAGAATAAAACCCACTTAATCTCCTGAATGCTCAAAGAAGATAAAATGGAGCAACCCCTAATACCTGGAGCTTTAATAACTGCATTCACTTAGCCAAGGCAAACAACCCAGGCCCTGAATCAAATACTGATGTTGGATGTAGATTTTTTCACCATTACAATCCTCAACACTCCAATGTATGTCTTAACCAAAACCATCAGGTGGGGAGAGACAAACAAACCTTGTGCAATGAGGACACTGTCTGGAAGGAAGCACCTTTCTTGCGTTTCTTTTCTCCACCCTGGTCACCTAAGAGGGAAAGAGAAAGGCATTAAAAAAAGCACAGTCTCCATCTCAGTAAGGGGGGCATGCAGGGCATGGGAGACAAACTGTTCTAATAGTGCAATTCCCTTTGGATGAAAGGCACATCTAATGACTTAGTGGCTCAGATTGCTCAAGTACTATACGAAACATTCTGAACATCAAATGGGATATATCCCAAGTTTGCAGCTCCCTGTCCGTGCTTGGGGTTTTTGTCAGACCACTGTAAGCTTTCTGGATGGCATTTGCATCTCAGATCTACAAAGCATCAATTGCCATGCAGAAAGTCCACAAATATGAATAAGGCAGAAAACCAACTTTTAACAAATGAAGGTATTCATAGTTTGTGAAACAGCCTGTAGGGTGAGACGATGGAGAAAAAGCTGGAGAACAGCAATGCTCATGGAAAATCTAGACTGTACATTGTACTGTATAGACACTGATCCTGACGTGTCTGCTACATAGACAGTGAACTTGCACAAGTAATATTTGTCTAGAATAGAGGAAAATGAATATTTGTAATATGAAATATAGTAACTTTACATCCCCTGAATTTTGCTTACAGCTGCAGAGTCAAAATCACTCTGATCCTCTAAAAGAATGCCAGCTCCTGACATGACATTTACCAAGTTTCACAAGAGCCAAACATGACCCAGAAATGTACATTGACTGCTGCAGCTTCCTAAACACCGGACTATTAGATCAGTCCCAGGAGGTCTGGCATTCTGTCACTTGTCAACAACAGTCAACATAAAAGGAGTGAAGAGTGCAATGTGCTTGATGCAATTATCCACAGCCTCTCTCCCATCTGTAAGTGACACTGCTGAGACTGGAAGAGGCTAATCTGCACAGGCTGTTCTTTTCTCCTGATGCTGAAGAACAGCCAGGTAGTATCCTGACAGACAGGAATATCCCCAGGCAAGTAGGCAGCAAGTAAATTGCAAGACTTTGCTAGTGGCAGGGGTGTTCTTATTTGCATTCAGCTCCATCTCTTATTCACATTATAAAGTCTGCAGCCTGCTTGCTTCCTCACAAAGTGTCTTATGATTCATGACAACAACATCTATAGAAATGAGATTACTAATAAATAGGCTGTAAGTGATTGCAACTTCAGGACATTAAGAGCTACATCTTTGTAATGAATGGCAGTCTTATTCACTTAAGATCAATTTTCTGGATGCTAGCTACTTGACTTCTCACAAATAAAAGAGTTCTGTGTAATGCATACAGCTTAAATACATTCTTAGACAAATTAATCTTGTCAAACAAACAAACAACAGCAAGCAAGAGAGATGATTGTGTTAGCAAAATCTGCTCTGGCCAGCATGGAGTGGTGTTCAGGTACTTCCAGTGTGTACTTGCCACTAATCCAACAAAATATTCCAAAGCTCTTTCTGAAGTTTAGTATTTTACATTTAATTCAAGGTGGAGAGCAAGGAGCACCACAAGTGTGGGAAACCAGCGCTGTTCTACTTCATAGGCATTCATGTACAAAATACCTTGTGCAACACTTGCCTGCGTATCTGAACACTTGCATGCTCCAACTCCCACTGGAGCATTCACTGCACACAGACTTCCTTGCCAAAATTGCTCTGTGCTATTACGCATTCAAACTAGCTGAGTTAATGGCCTCCTTGGTCTAACTGGCAAACTCCTACAGATGCTGTGTGAATCTAAATAATTAGTCACTGCCTCATTTAGCACCGAGTCAATTGCAGTGGAGAGAATTGTTTTGTTTCTGGAATTAATTCCTAAGCACACATCCCAGACACAAAAGACACCCCATATGAGTTGATTCTGCTTACCGCTGTCAGCACCAACATAGCTTTCAAACAAGCTTGCCAGGAGTTTGTTAGATGCTTTTTGGAAGATGCCCACTACAGTTTCATTAAGTGGGTCTTTGTTCTTCTCGAGCCACCCAATGATGTTATAGGGAACCTACAGTGAATCAGAAAGAAACCAGAGGTTGCAAATGTTCCCCTTCACAGCAGCCAGTAGCACTTTATGGTTTCGCTTGAAGCTGATGAGCTTTGGTGAAGTGCTGCACTCAGAGCACTACCAACAACCCATTTTTCCCTCACTTCCCCTCCAGTTCGTTGCTTCCTAATTCCCAAACCGCTCTTCCTAATACTTACCATCTGAATCCCAAATAACTCTTCATAACTATATGGTCCCTACATCTCATGGACTCCATGCAGTTGGCAGTAGAGATATCACATGCCATCAGGATCCCTACTAATAAGTGCTCAAGTGTGAAATGCACAAGTAATAATTGCACTTCAGAGCAGCATGCTACTCTGGAATAATCAAGGTTTTCTGACAGGAACTTAATGATTGAAAATCCAACTGCAGGACTCTGCCACAGCTACGTTTAGTGGGAAAATGTGTTCCATTCTTAGTGTCACAAGGGGATAGAAATCCTGATTTTCTTTACTGGATACATTAACAACTACAGATAAAGACCAAGATGGGCAGTATTTTGCTGATGAAACACCAAATTAGCTTCATGTTAAATTGCAATTTGAAATTGATGGCATCAGGTAAGCTCCAGCTCTGCTGTGCTCAGGCTTCATCTCAGCTCCAGTTTGACAAGAAAATTCCTGTATCCATCCCAAAATCTTTCAGCCCATCTGCTCTGCAAACTGAGCTTTGAAACTGGCCAGGGTTTGGCTCAGGTATTACAGTTCTGGATTGTATTCCCATTTGCTCCATCATCACTGGACCTGTTCATAAGACCATGCCAGCAAACTTAACCATGTTTCCTTTTGCTACTTTGACACACTGGTCCTAAGGTGAATAAAAAGTGATATCAAACCTTGCTTTTTTTTTTCTTCCCTGTTTTTTTGTATCCCTCCCTGAAATTAGGCAGAAATGACTCAGTTCATTCATAAAGGGAACCAAGATGGAAAGTAGATGCTGCTGCTGTTTAATCACTAGTCTTAATGTGATTATAGGAAAAGTGATAAAGTCAAGACCAGGCATATTTTCAGCTATTGGCCTTCCTCAGTCTGTTTTGTTTTATTTGTGTATCCAAGGACCGGGTGTCCTGGAGTCTGGTGGCATCTTACTGTGTTGCAATACTTGTGCAGAGAGAGTAGATGTCTGCTTTTATTCCTTTCCCCCCCCCCCTTCATCATTCCCACCCTCCCCTGTTGTGTGCTATGGGCCAAACCCCACCTGGAAGACCTCTAAGGTGAAGTCTACCCAGCAGCAGAGGAACTTACTGAACCAGCATAATGAACAAGTTCAAAGTGAGCTTCGTATTTCCTTTTCTTATCGGGCCTGGGCTTCTGCAAGTTAGGTGACTTGCCAAGATGATTGTCATAGAGCTTGGCTTTGAACGTCATATCCGTAGCTTTCGGGAACATGCATTCCTCTTCAAGGATAGACAGGATTCCCAATGGCTGTGGATTTAAGAACATCTTTGTTGGAAAATGCTTAGGCTGCCTGCTTTCAGCAGCTGTGCAGCCTTCAGGTTTGATCTGATGGAATTTTAAGCCTGCAAAATGTCTTCTTATGCCCGAGAAGGAAGACTTTGACTATTCTGTTAAAATAGTAACCACACCTTTCACTACCCATTATGCCACGTTTGCCTTAGGAGGCTTTATGGTGACTTCCAGAAAGGGTTTGATTTACCTTCCAGGACAGTTGGACTAGCTAGCATTTTATCATCCATGTTGTAGGAAAAGATTAACTAACTTCCTAGCACTGGACAGGTTCTTTGAGGGACTAGGACCATGTGCAGATATCCTATCCCAGGTGAGCAAGTCAAAAAAAGCACTTAATAATTAGCCTTTCTCCTCCAGCTATTCCAAATGCCCTGCTAATGCAAGACTTAGAATTGCACTTTTCCTCATGGATCAGCAAGGTTAGATACATGCCATAGGACATGGCAGAAAGATGCACAGCAAGGGACAGCTGTCCCCACCAGGACCACATTAGACTCCCAGAGAAGGGAAAAACAAAGGCATATTCTACAGTAGGGAAGCAGTGAGAAGGAAGCAATAGTTCCAGGCTAGGAAGAGCATAAAGGACCTCGCACATCAACACACAATGTATTAAATGGGAACCTCACAGGGAGAGGGACAGGGCATGTAACTGAAGCATAGCATTTGCCTTGAAAAGCTGACAAGCAAGTCTGATGTTAAGCGCATGTGAAACAAAGTAAATGGAAGAACAGTAGGGACAGAGAAAGGCAAAAGTGAAAACCAAGGAAGATTATGCAGCCATACAAATTAACAGTTACAGCTTGTGGTTACTGTTGGCTCTGTAAGGCAAACTTACAGAGGTAAAGCCAAGTAGCCACAAATGCCATAAACACTGATTTTAGTTCCATTCTCTACTGCATATACAAAGGCAAGAAACTTGTCCTGCTGTTTATTCTGCTCACTGGGCCTTGAGGACATTTCCAATCATCATGAAGAAAACCAATTCAGTAAATACACCTTAGTGCTCCTGTACATACCTTCTCAATCAGATCAATGCAGGCCTGCAGGTCCATGCCAAAATCAATAAATACCCAATCAATGCCTTCCTTCTTATACTCTTCTTGCTCCAGGACAAACATGTGATGATTGAAAAACTGTTGCAGTTTCTCATTAGTGTAATTGATGCAGAGCTGCTCAAAGCTGTTAAACTGCAGAAGGAGATAAAACAGAAGCATTTGCACCACAGTTAACAGGTAAAGGCTTGGTGGAAAGCAAGAAGAAAACTGTTTACATCTAGAACCTTCTAAACAGTAACTGGTTAAGAAATTACTGGGCATAACACCCGAGGTAAAGCAGGAGGGAGTTCAGTAGCAGGCTGATGGCTGCATCATATACTGTCCTCCAAAGTGTGAGGATGCCCAGATTTATTCAGGTCTCTCAGGATGCACATGCCTTGGAACTGGATGATCTTGAGGTGCTTTCCAGCCCTGGCTATTCTATGATTCTATGATTCAGCAGCACTCACACCAGTCCTGTAAAGCACTGCCAACATGGTCTTTGCTCTGCTGCATAAAGAGAGCAACACACAGCAGCGACAGCATGAAGCACTTCAGGAATAGATCTTGAGAAAAAGAAGTTGTGATGTGTTTTTCTGACATACAGTTCTTTACAATGATGATGCAATCACAGAAATGACCAGGTTGGAAGAGAACTCAAAAGATCATCTACTCCAACCTTTTAGGTTAGATTTTATAGTACCCTGTAATATCACATCTTGAAAACTCCAGTGATGGGGACTTCACCAAGTCTCTGGAATGGTTGTTCCAGTGAATGATTTTTCTCACTGTAAAACAGTCATTTCTTATATTGGGATGAAGATATAGCTCTCATATTGAGATACAAAAAGGAAGAAATATCACACCTTATAAAAGATGCTTTCTCTCAAAGAGAAATAGAGGGAACAATGCATTCCCCTAAAATACAGCCCAAAGCACATGATATGCTTTGTCTTTACTAAAGATTACCACCTTCTTCCTCCCCAGAAACTATCAGCATGTCCAGATGTGCTAAATGCCAAGTGTTTTCTCCATCTATTCATGGAAAACCCTTTATAATCATATACACTATTTGCTCTAAGGTCTTTCTCACTATTTTGCCTTCTGTTCATACAGAAAAAGAAGCTAGCACTTGGTACCTTTTACATCCTTCCAACATGTCCTCACTCATTAATACTCACATCAAAGATTTCAAACCCGGCAATATCCAGGACTCCAATGAAGAACTGTCTTGGCAGCTTAGTGTCCAGGGTCTTGTTGATACGGACCACCAACCATTTGAACATTCGATCGTATACTGCCTTAGATAAGGCTCCAACAGCATACAAAACCTAAAATAGGTGTTTAAAAATACCACTGAGTGGAGCAGAATTCACTGTGGAACACAAGGGTTTCAGAGTAGTAGCTTATTTCAATCCCTGCTTATGGTTTAAATGAAATCTCACCATAGCACCCTTAATACTGCTGACAGCTTCTCCCATTATCTATGCTGACTTTTCTTCACATTGTTATGTATGTGTATGTATACTAAGAGGTACATAAAGTGGCAGTAAAGTACCTCTTGGGAAACAGCTGGAAAGCAAGTTGCAAATGTTTTAATCTTACATTACCATGGAAGTTAGGTACCAGAAAGCTCACAGGCTGGATACCAGCCATGCTGTCCAGTACTACTGCCAAAACAGGGGAGGTCTGTGCTCAGGTGGCTTATCACCATGTGCTTCTAATTTTTGAGGGATGTTATGGCATAATCAATAGGGAATAATTATGGCATAATCAATAGGGAAAGTCTGTCAGAAGTCTCTTCTGTAGCCTATGAACAACTACACCAAGAGGATAGACCTCTCTACAGGAGTTTTCTGGTTTCTGAGCCTGTACCACAGCCTGTCTTTGAACAATTCATTGTAACCAGAATGCTGCAGCATCTCCTATGATGCAGCTATAGCTGCAGCAATACCAAGCAATGACTTTTGTCTCCTAAATTAAGAGGTACCTTTACGTGGATATTGCCTTTAGCTGATAGAAGTCACTAAGAGTTTAAAATAATGGGAATAATGAATGACTGATTAGCGAATAAATAATCCATGGCTCTACTCATCCAGAATTAGATGTCAGTTCTCGTGTGGTTTTACTGCACTGGGTTTCCTTCAGTGACTGCTACTAACACATCAGAAAAACAACTCTATCAAAGGCAGTGCCAGGCACTACTCCTTTGTCAGTCTCTTTGCAGTTTCCCACACTTACACTGTCTATTCCCCCAAGCTGGGGGAAATAAAACAAGAACAGGCACCAGAGGCCCATGTTAATACTTCTGGCAGCTGCCTGCCTCCCTGTGATGTTACAGGTGAGCCCTCAAGGCTCAAGTATCCAAATACCCAGAAAGTTTCTCCTTACCTGTTCAACACTTTGACCTTTGGTCACATACTCGTTGCCAACTTTCACTCGAGGGTGCAACAAACCCTTAATCAAATCGGAGGAGTTGATTCCCATTAGGTAGGCAGCTTTATCAGCACCTGATCAAGGGAAAGAAGGTTTCAGCTGGCTTTGAACTTCTACTTGGAAACATGCCTAGCCAAGATAAAAACCAGTAAGTGTATCCACTTCCAGAGAAAAAGCGGATAAAGGCCTTGTTCTTTAATGATTTATGTCAGGTGTGCCTGTACTATCCCTTGTGGTAGAGAAGACCATCTAGCTACCCTAGACACCAATTACTGCAAGAATCACACTTGAGATAGTCCTTGGGTATAGGGAAAAAATGTATCTCCACGCTGGTTAAAGGCAGTTTCAAGTGCAAGAGGAAGGGAAGAAGCAAGACCTGAAGACATGAAAGAGAAAGCTAAGGCAACAACTTTTTACAAGCCTGTTGCTCAAATGATCACAAAAATGGAATTTAATTGGGTTACTCTGACTTGTGGCTATTCCCCTGCTACAGAGTAAGGTTACCTGCCACTGAACAAGTCACTGCTCCAAATGAAGCACAGCACTCCTGCTGAGCAGGAGATGCATTGTGCAAGATCAAAGCAAACAGGCTGCTGCTTCCTCCAGACAGTGTGTGATACATGTCAGACTTTTGAAGGCAAAGAGTAATTTTAGGTGTTATTCTTACTTTCAGTGCCGTCAGCCTCTGCCTGCTCTTCTCTGGGTCTTTGTTTGAATTTCATGTTCCCAAAGTGCATGATGGCACCTGTGAGCTTGTAGGAACCAGACTTCTCATCAGGCACAAACCCCAGAATATCCATGGCTTGCTGTGGAAAGGAAATGCAGATATTTTGTCACTTCCCTGTTCAAAAGCAATGGCATTTTGCAGCTCTGCAATCTATCTTTGCATGACAGATATGATGAACCTTCCAAGGGGTGTTATCTCACAAAGCAGCCACTAGAACACCCTGAGGATCCAACAGGGGCTGAGGAGCAGGAGGAGAGCTCCTTCTATCTAGCATTTTCTACACCAAAATTATAAGACACAATAGTCTTATATATGGGCATTACATGGAACATGGCCAGATTCAAAAGTGTAATAGTTCATCAGGCCTCATGCTTCATAGTATGAATGCAATTAAGACCCATTTCTGCTTTTACTTTAGTCCAATAGTTTCAGTGACAGAAGTTAGGCTGCCACCAGCACTTTTCTTCCCTGTGTGCACCTCATCTATGAAGCAGAAAATGAAATCAATACAGGCTTACATCTGTTGCCAACAATTCTTCTCCATCATCCAAGTTGTCCACTGTAACTACTCCTTGTGAGCAAAAGTGGTAGTCATATGGGTTGGTAGATACCAGTAGCATATCTGTAAAAGAACTGCCAAAGTCAAAACCCCCATCCATTCAAAATATCCCCAAAATACTGAGATTGAAAGATCTGACATACATTTGTCTCTGCACAACTGTGTATACAGTTCTCTGTTTTGCTGGGGTATTTTACAACTACAGGGCAACAACTAACTCGTTCATTTTACTGCCCAGTCTGAAGAGCAAGATTTAGAGAAAACAGGAATGAAAAGAACATGGGAATATTGCATATGTATCTATTAAGCATGTTTTGAAGTATACTGAATCTCTAATTTCCCATAGAGCTCTTCACTTTGCCTTGCATGCCAGTAGGTGTAAAAATCTCATCTACGTGCAGAGGAGAAAAAGATTTTAGTATGGTCTAAGACAGGGACAATGGACATGGTTCCTCTATTTTATAACAGACTCATAAAACAGCATGTTCCAGGACTCCCTTCAGAAGAGACTTGGCTCTGGAGTAACAAAACTGAATATGGTTCTCTCTTTCTGTGCTGTTTCCTTTTCCTTCTCATCAAAACCCCCAAATGTGAAGCTCTTTTCTAGAAAGCTAGCTGGCTCCAAAACTACAGGGAGAGTCCTGCTTCCCTAAATGAACAGAAGGTTCCATCCACATTCAGCACATCAAGGGTTACTCTAGATTTCAATCTTTTCCATACATACACACATACCTACGTGTCTAAATATGTAGGTATGTGAATATGTATCTATCGTTGTATGTGTATATAAAATCAATTCTCTATATCTGTCTTTGCTATGTAGTCATTATGTTATGTTTATTTATCTACACCTATACTTATCTACCTTTATACTTGTATGGGTTTATATACAAACACATGTATTTTTCACCTACAAAACAGAAGGCCCCATTGATTTCAGCCTCTTCAAGAGCCTGCAGACATGCTCCTGTTGGCCAGAAAGGTGTGTGCTTGTA
This sequence comes from Melopsittacus undulatus, assembly GCF_012275295.1. Classification (NCBI taxonomy): domain Eukaryota; kingdom Metazoa; phylum Chordata; class Aves; order Psittaciformes; family Psittaculidae; genus Melopsittacus; species Melopsittacus undulatus. The sequence goes on along the minus strand of NC_047528.1, from coordinate 119,598,442 downwards.
GAATATACAGACAGTTTATGAGAAAGGACATATTTTCCCAGCACAGGGATTCACATGGGAATCCAGTACAATGCTTCCTTGAAATCTTTCCCATAATTGTCATTAATTAGGCCACATAAAAGCTAAGAGGGTTAGGGACTTAACTGCACACTATCAGGATAATAAGACTTCAAAACCGATTATGATTGCTATGGCTTAGTAGGAGTTTAGTGGAGCAATAAAGTGACTCTTCAAGGTATTTTATGAAACGTGTTCCATCAAAGCACGAATTAAAGTCAGCAAACCACATCACTTAAATAACTATTGAAGGTTTTATTCAAAGCATTAGGAGATGGGAACAGAGAGCTGCTCTTCTCCAGCAGGTCTATGGTACTGCACTCAGCCAGGGGAAGCTTAAAAGGGGTAATCACCACATAATCATCAGCAGACAGCCTTACATATTCTCTCTTGCTACACAACATGCTAGGATGCCAGTTTTGGCACTTGAGGCAGAAAGAGGAAACTAGCTTTTCTTCATGAATGTGTGAAAAAACCTGGATCATTAAAGTGTTACCACCACAGATGCTTTTGGAGGTGTAGCATTTTCTGGATGTTCTGAGACCTTGGATCACACACCTTCAGCGTGACAGTTTTTTGCCTATAGAATGCTACCTATTGAAAGTCCTGAGTCTCCTATCAGAGAAGCATTTAGGTTGGAAAAAGTATATAAGAACATGGAGTCCAACTGTTACCCTAGCACTGCCAAGTCCATCACTAAACCATGCTCCTAAACACCACATCTACATGGTCTTATAAACACCTCCAGGGGTGGTGGCTCAACCACTTACCTGGGCAGCCTGTTCCAATGCTTGACAACCCTCTCAGTGAAGGAATTTTTCCTAATATCCAATCTAAACCTCCCCTGGCACAACCTGAGGTCATGTCCTTGTCCGATCACTTACTCCCTTGGAGAGAGACTGACACACACCTTGCTACAACCTCCTGTCAGGATGATGCAGAGAGCAATGAGGTCTCCCTCAGACCCTTTTTCTCCACACTGAGCTACACCACTTCCTTCACTACACTTCACTTTATAGGGTACCTGCATCTGTATATCACAGGGAATTGATCTCTCTTGCTGCCATTGGAACAGCATCTTTGAAAGAGTATATTTGAGGGTGGAAGTTCTGTTTCCTCAAGGAGATGCATTAAAGCCTTTCAGCTACTGTCTATTCAGCTGCAGACTGGTTCTTACAAGCTGTGGATCCATGTAATGCTTACCCAGTAACTCCGGTTTCTTCCCTGACAGGATCTGGTAGAAGATGTGATAGTCTCTTTCACCAGGCTGCTGGAAAATCACTCGGGATTTCTCCAGTAAATCTAGTTGCACAAATGAAAATGCAGTCAGTAAGGCCCTCCAAACTTTCAGATGAGCAATTGTATTCTTTAAAAGGAGAAAGTTTGCTGCTTACAGATCTCAATATCAGCAGATGACAACTTTCCTGTGGTTCCAAAATGGATTCGGATAAATTTACCCTAATTCAGACAGAAGAATATTCTAATTAGTGCATATGGTATACACAGAGGGAAACAAAGGATGCTGCTTGAAGGCAATCATTTGGCCCAAAGAATTGGCTTACGCTAACTCCTTGGTTTTGCGCAGGCAGATTTTCAATGAGAGATATCAAACAATGATACTACACTTTTCCAAGCCTAAATCTGTACATACAGCTATGTCATCAGCTTGTGGGGAAAGGATAACAGTGTACTTATCTGCCAGGGTAAGATATGGGAATGAACCTAGCTTGCAGTTTCATGATGCAGGTTTACTGTAATGCTGGACTCAGAGCAATAAGACACACAGGCTCCTTTTTTGACTTCTCATTTCCAGTCCTAACTTATATGCAAGTACTCACATCAGAAAGGTGCGGTGATTTTACTGTGCTCTGCCCATTAAATTTGCACATTCATGCCCCCAAACTCATAAAAAATGAGCAGTTTTCCTTTAACTTCCCATATTCAAACACATCGAATTTTAAAACAATTGATTTCCATTCCAGCTGACAAACTCCATACACAATTGTGTAGCTTTCCACAGATGCTTAAAAACTCTGACCCTCTGCACCCCTGGATCTGTTAGGGAAGCATGGGTTATAAACTCAGGCTGTCATCCTCATGCCATTCCTTTTGGACTTCTGAGCCAATGTTAACCAGATGCGGCAGAGGCAGAGCTCCTGAGGGGATGGCTCTCCTACAAGCCAAATGGAAATGAGGAGAACTCCAAGGTCATGTCAGCACTGGAGGACAAGCAGGGGCAGCTTACTCAGCCATGAAGGCAGACAGTATGAATCAAGGTAGGAGTACTGCTGCAGGTGTAAGTCTGCAGAGAGATGACATGTTGGAAGGGTCAGGGACTGTGGTATAATTTTACTTAGTGACAAAGTTGAGCTCTGATAGGGAGACAGAATCATTTAGGTTAATGGAAACCATGGTAGAAAATAAATACTACACAGCAGAGGCAGTCCTGGGGCCGATCTGCCATTGCTGTTCAAAGGACTTCATAAAGCTGGGCTTTGCTTGTCCCCTGATCAGGTACAGTTTAAACATTTACCCATGGTGGACATTTCTTTTTATCTTTCATTCTTCCTGTAGTTTTTTCCTGATGAAATCCTACTGTCCTATTCTTACACTGTGTGGAAATCCAACCATTTTAGTAGACAAAGGAAAAGCAATTTACAAAGGGATTATTCCAGAGGTGTTATTAGCTGGCCATTGTTGAAGAGGACACACGTTGTTCCGGACTTACAAAACGTGAGGAGTTGTCATTTCTCAGAGTTTTGGCGTTTCCAAAAGCTTCTAGGGCTGGGTTTGCTTGAATGATTTGATCCTCCAAGGTTCCCTAGAAATCAGGGTTGAAATACTATTGAGAAACCTGCAGGCCACAAACTCAGATGTCAATTGTAAGTCAGCCATGCGTTCACTTAGAGATGGAGCGGATTTAGCTCCACCATAGGGGTACAGTGTGAATGGCATAATAGCAAGACCGTCAGTCAATTATGGTTTAAAAGACCTCCAACATTTTGTTGCTCTCTACTGTTTTGCTTTGCAGATTTTGTATTTTATGCCATCTGCACACGAAAGAAATCACCATATCTTCCCATGTGCTGTGAGGCATGTGAGGACATCCAAGGGAATGTGTGTAGGAGAGGGGCTATTAAAGACAGTGACAAGCACTAAAATGCATTAGATTTGAAAGCACTCAGAGCTTGTAATATCTGAGGGTTTTGGAGATGAGAAAAGCATTAACTGTCACTGGCACAAACTTCATTTGGCTGAAGCACACTACTTTACTTCAGCTGCCTGGGCTTCAGGGATGCTTTGCTGGGGAACTGTGCAAAGTGAGACACTGAGGTTTATGACACAAACTGACAGAGCGAGCCCAGTCCCATTTTCAGGTGGAAAAGGTAAAACAGCAAAGCTGATGACTTACCCCAGTTTTGGTAGCTGGTTGCTGTCAAAACAGGAACACAACAGAGAGGAAAAAAATAGAGATAGAATGTGAGTACTAACATGAAGCACAGAACAAAAGATAAGGAGACAAGTATTAGCAAAGTTAGATGTCCCGTGGGCAACAACACCAGCAGGACTTATTGAAGCCTTCCTTCAAAAAGCACATGCAGCTCTGACTTCATGTTCACCATACATCACAAAATAGCCAAGTGCTGTTCCTAGCCAGGTTGTTGGTTTAACCCCTGCTCAAACCATCTACCTGATTTTGCTCTGGCAATGTTCCACAAGGAACCAAAAGGCTGACTAGCTGGGCAGAGAAAAGAAGCAGGTGCCAGTTGGCAAGAAGAAAAGGATGCAAACAGACCAGATTCAGATGATGCTGCACTTGAATTCTTGGATTATTTGGAAAAAAAAAAGAATTAAAAAAGAGGGTGATGATAATGCAAATAAAATGTGAACTGAGCAGATAAATTACATGGAATACCTTCCAACTGTAATATCTGTTCTTCGCACAATTGCTCCATGAGCACACAAGGTCTCAGACACCATTATGAGCCCTAACCTCATTGCATGCAGAAAGCTGGTTCTGGACCAGTCAATCATTTGTTAAGAGAGTCTTGTAGGCCTCAGGTGAATGTATATTAGATTCTAGTGATGAGAGTTATGCATACAGAACCCAAGCCTGGCTGAAATTTTGGCCAGCTCATAGGAACCAGTTAATTCACCACAAAAGAGCGATGAGCCTTCAAGTGCAATGAAGCTCATAGTTAATAAGCTCATAGCAACACAAGATGAAAAGCAGCATGAATACAGCATTCACTGTAACCTTAGAGAGCACTTATAAGCAGAACAGTACTTGCACTAAGAGAAATATAGGAAAGCTGATTGGAGAAAAATCTTTTGTCAAAACATTTCTTTTTGTGAACAAAAAAAGCTTTCGACAAAAGAGTTATTTTGATGAGAAATGATAATCCCAGTCCTTCTGAAGACTATTTTCCATGTGAAAAAAAATCACATTTCTTAATCTTCACAGTTCTACCATCTTTTGACCAGAATTAACATGAGCAGAAACATATTGAACACATGCAAAACCTAAAGCTCCTGGGAAAAAACAGTAGCAACAAGCAGCTGTTCAGAACCAGGGGTGGTTTTACTGCTGCATCTGGAGCTGGCAAGTTCAAGTGAGCATTGCCTTTCTACTTTCAGAACAGCATGCTCTCAGGAATGCCATTTGGAAGCATCAGTATCTATTCCCAGCAGTTTCTTTCCTTTATTGTGCCTACTGAGGTGTGTACATGGCCCAGCATTCAAGATGCAGAGTTGTGATGTTAGTTGTATGTAACACAAAACCCTTGGCAGTCTGAAATGAAACAGCTAGCAGCAGACTTACGTTCTTTTTACCAGGTTCACCCAGGGCTGCCACTGTGGCAAAGTACTGGATGACACGTTTTGTGTTGACAGTCTTGCCAGCACCGGATTCTCCGCTAAAGGAAGGAGGAAGATAACATAGGCACTGCTCAAACCGCTGTAACTCATCCTTTCACCCTCCTGTCCTGCCAGCTCCTCCCCTGAGAACTGTACACAGGCAGTTCTCAGTACCACTGACTGATTTCTGCTGCCTGTTGTTCGTCCATTTCACTGGTAATGGACATTTCCATTGAAATCCCATTTAAGTGACTGAACAAAGAGGCAAATGCCTATGACAGCAGCAACTAATCCTTAATGTGACTTAACGTCAGACATCTAGTACACTAAGCTTCCTTTGAGGGCATGAAGTTTTGTTATAAACACCCAGACTGAGGACCTGAGGTATACATATATGCAGCTCATGAGTTAGATAAGGTACAGAAAAGCTGCAGCTGATTTGCTGGCATTATCCACTAGCACACATGAACTGTGCAGAACTCTCCATCTTTCATGCTTGCCAGGAAATGACATGCCTGCTCTTTCCCACCTTGGTCATCTACCTCCCTTTAGATGTGTCTTAGCATTCTTAAACACAGCATTCTTAAACAATCAAGCACTCTTAAACATAGCAAAAGAAACCATGTTGAATAGGAGTCTTCTATGTATGAAGAGGACAGCCACAGCAAGACTAACCCTAGAAGAAGCTTCTTTAACTGCCTGCTGAGTTGTTTTCACACCTACTTGGAATGAGCACCAGGCAGGGGATCAGAAATGGGCCAGTCTCCATAAAACCCTTAGCTACTCCTTTCCCATGGGGTTCAAGACTGCCATCTGATTGCCAACTTGCCAGTTACTTGGCTTGGATCAAGTTAGGGGCAATGTAGCTGGGCTTTCAAGGGACAGCTTGTATTTTGGTAGGATTTTATTTCTTCTAAGTTTTTCACAGCAACAGAGTCTCAGATCAGTCACAAAAGAAGCACTTACGTGATCAGCATAGACTGATTCTCCCGATCTGTGGAAGGGAGAGAAAATATACAAACTTAGTAGGCTTATGAGGCTGTACCAATTGCTTATTATAATTGCAAATGGGTATCAGCTATTCCAAAATGAGTCCTTCAAGGACAGGAGAGAATCACACAAAGCAAAGATGGAAAGATAAACCCCAGCATCATCTAGTCTGACCTCCAGCAGTGCAAGTTCTAGCCCTGCCCCTGAATCCTCCTCTCATGTTTTGTTCAAGTCAGTATTAAAGACCTGTCAGTCAGTCATGTTCCTCCTGTGTCTGGGAAACTATAACAAAGAAAGTAATTTCCTGTCATCAAAATCTTCCTTTTCTTACTCCTGACTACGTCTTCTGCTCCTGCAGTATTAAAACACCTAAATACTAAACCCCAAGTAATTCTGCAGTTTGTTCACAGGCCATTCCTTACTAAGCATACGTATGCTTCTTCAGTTGGCCGTGTGCTTTATAGTTTTATGATGTCTCTGCTATTAATGGCCTAGCCAGAAATAAGCATTTATTAGGACACCTTGCAACCTTAATATATTATTAAGCAAGTTCAGCAAATGCTACATCATAGCCACTTTCCAAGCTGAAATTTAGGCTGTTGAGCCCAAATTTGTCTTTCCTTTTTTAATTATTCCAGTTAGCATGACAGAGTAACTGTAGGGCAGCCTGGCCATATCTCACCCTTACCTGATAAAAGAGCATCTCTTTACAGCCACACACACATCCCCTCTGCCCAGTGCTTTCTGTCCCTTCACAGCTGTGGCACTTCACATTTTATTAAAGCCAGGTTATAGCAGGATGTGTTCCTATCACATTCCCTTTGGGATTTACCCTGCTGCCTCGCAGGACCTGGTGTGAGCACATCACTGCTGCCCTCTGCTGATAAACTCCTTTATTTTTCCAGTAACTTGAAGGTCAGGGATAGAAAACTTCAAAGGAAAATCAAGGAAAATCTAGAGTTCATTGCCACAGGGTTGGTGCCCAGACCCTTGGCAGTCAGCGCAACACTGATCCTCAGCAAGTCCATACAAGTGATGTGGATTCCAGGTTGTATGGTCCTTGGACCAACCTGCACTAGTGGAAGGTGTCCCTGCCCATGGCATGGGGCTGGAACTGGATGAGCTTTAAGATCCCTTCCAACCCAAACCATTCTGTGATTCTGTGTGTGTGCAGCACCCCAGATAGCTGGCCTTCACTAATCTTTGCAAGTGTATGTGTTATAAGTGCTAGAATACTGAGCATAAACTGACAGTAAGTTTGGGAAAATACTCACTGGTGTTTGGGGCATGGCCCCATAGCTGTTACAAACGGATTTACCTAGTTCAGACACCTAAATTGCTTCACCTTGCAGATAATTTATATGGCAGAGTTCACTGTTAGCAAAACTGCACAGGGACAGTCAGGGGAGCTTAAAGTTATATATATATATATATATATATATATATAACAGTATATAGACATATTATATATGTGCACATTTGTTGGACGCTGCAAAAGCTCTCACAAACTTCCATCCAGTACCAGAGATGTCAACTAAATGAAACAAACCCAAAATTGAACTCAAAGAGTGCCACTTACTGCGCAGCATGTCGTGGTATGCGTTATCAGCAATGGAGAAGATGTGGGGAGGAGCCTCTGTGCGCCTCTTGCCTTTGTATGCAGCGACCACCTCTGACTTGTAGACAGGCAACCACTTGTAAGGATTTATTGTCACACAGAATAAACCGGAATAGGTCTAGAGAGGAACACAAGATAAAAGTAACAAATACTGCTCACAGAATAAGAAACAATCTCTTAGTTAACCAAGGAGGACCTGGAGTTGCCAGCTTCTGATTGGAGTCTGAACTCTGAATTGAATTTCAGCCTTTGATCTGAATTTCTAAAGCTACTGGTCTGCTAAGGGACTTCTTACTGGCAATTGGTATCAAAACTACAGATATTAAACAGCTTTCTAAAGAGGAAAAGGTATTTTCAAGATAACAAGCAGAAACAGAAACAACCCCTTCATCAAAACAAAGGACCATCAAAGAGACCTGTGTCTGATTTTCTGCCTTGCTAGCCCCCAAGAGTTGTTTCCTCTTGAAAACAGCCATTACAGAGAAAAGTTACAGCTTTCCTGTTGAACTCCATTATTAGGAGGAGAATCTCCCATGATGGATTCCATGTGAGCACTCTGGGGCAATATCTGGTGGGTGTTCAAAAAGAAAACAACTTCATGGTGTTATTCTACCAAAGCTATAGAGCTTTTCCCAGCTTTTGAAGAAAAACAGTTGGTAAAAATCTATATTCATTTGCTCTTTGGGCTATCTATATCAGCTAGCTGGGGCCTGGTCATTCTGAGGGAGAATGAGTTTTCAGTTGTAACCCCAGTTATTACATGGGTATAAGCACTATGTGCACACAGAATGATGAGCTCAATCGAGTCTCAGGTGAAATCCAGGTATCTTCCTCTAAGAATAGCATTAGGACCTGCTTTCAGAATGGTCTTATTTTCTACAAGGAAAAGAAAAACCCCAACCAGTAAATGGATTAAGGCAAGATGCCCAATTTAATTTTCTACCTATAGTGATCCGCAAGCACAGCAGTACTCTAGGCCATACTTGTCCATAGAGGGGCTATTAGAGGAATGCAGAAAATGTTTAACCATCAGAATTTACATGCAGGAAAGTTGGATTCACTCCTTTGATGAACACCAAAAGCCAGAACAAGGATTGGCTAGAAAACCCTATAGATTCCCCTAACTGATTTCAGACACAACAGAATGATGCAAACTGAGAGCAAAAGTTTGGCCTCATGAAATTAGATGTTATTGAAGCTTGTTTTGGTGCTGACAGAAATTATGTTAATGATGTCATGGGGAAGATACAGAGCAAGGGAAAATGCCAGAGTGAAACAAGACGGATGTCAGCACTGAAAATGAAGGGAATAAAATTACTGAACTAAAGATAGGCTCATACTTTAAAGAAGTTATGTGTGTGCTCTAAGCTTGAGGCATTGTTTCTTAACAAAGAAATCTCCATGGCTGGTGTTGGCATGGATTAATATTAGGAGAGTAAAAATAAACTAAGCCTCTCCAATGCCTTGACTGTTGGAAATCTGTCCCATGACATCCCCCTTGTAAGCAAGCAAGAAAAACAAAGAACTCGGCACCAGCTTATTCATTGTTTTGTCTGTATTCAGGCACAAGCCAGCTCCAAGCAACTTGTTTCATGAAAGGATGAGCAAGACCTCAGTTTTGTGACTTACTGAAGCTGTAAACTGAAAGTGAAGAACACAACAACGTGTTAAAATGTGAAGTCTGCTCTTGCAATGAACCTTACATAGATCATCCAGTTGCGGTAGCGCTTCCTCAGATTGTACAATACAGATGCTTCGTTCAGATGGGTCAGCATAGCCATGTCCTCAATCATGTCAAATTTGGGAGGGTTCATGGACTGCACGTCATCTTCTTTTATAGTCAGGGTCTGCAAAAACAAAGGAGTACAGCCACACTGGAAAACACGGGGATTTTCTGTTGCTTCATACACCTTAGAGGAGAATATGTTGGGTTTTCCCCCACAGAAGGAAGTCCTTTAGCTCAAACCCAGCCCGTGAATGTAACACTGTTATCAGAACAGGGAAAGGCCAAGATGATAAAAGCAAGGAGGATGGTGGTATGGCTGCAAAAGGGGACATGGAATTTAGCTACAGCTTGGGCTTCTATCCCTGGGGCCAAGCCAGAACTACAGCTGGTTGCTCTGCTCACAGACCTTCTGCTGCTGTGCAGTGGCTGATGCATGTTTACCCCCCACCACACTGCTGCTTTAACCTTGGTGGATTTTCAAGTGTCATTCTGATATGGCATCAGCTACAGGGGCTTCCCTTTCATGCAACAGGCAACTGAGCTTCAAGCAGGACAGCTAATATCTGGAGCTTGCTGCTCCAGCCTGGTTAGACACAGATCAGACAAAACCAGCTCTTGTACCCTTCCATCTTCTGTCTGCACAGTCACTTTTCCACCACTGGTTTCTGTAATTTCACCTTCAACATAAGCTTTCTTGTCATCTGGAACCCAACATTTCTTCTTCCCTGTAAAGTTAAGGAGACGGAGGTTTCACAGCCTTGCATCGAACAGTAACACCGTGCCTACCTAAGTGGGACTGTGGGGTTACTTTTCTGCACGAGCAACACAAAACCTCTGTGTTAGGGAGCTGCTTGTCCAAGCAGGAGGTGTAGGGCTCCCAAATGTTCTCTGCCCTTTGAAATTGCCACTTGCTTTCCTCTAGATCCTTCCAGCACAAGGTGTCAAAATATTTCATCAGTGCTGGCTAATCCTCAGCCTCCACGGGAAATCCATAATCACCATCACCAATGTGCAGATGGAGGAACTGAGATCCAAGCCCAAATTAAGGCGTTTGCTAAAAAGTCACACAGAAAATGGAGATCTGAGTGAGGAATTCAGCCCACGCTATTTGCCTGCCAGCCATCAGATTTACCCTTATTCCTGCATATTCTGCAGAGGTTTGCCTTGGAAAGCAGAAATCTTGGTAACTCACACTGAGTTATGTATGTGGCTTTTTAGAATGTGGAGTAGCTGCACTATGCTTCAGATCTTTAGTTACAGCAACTATTCTGAGTAGCAAAATGCTGTGGTTATTGCTGTATATATACTTACTACTACACCTTAGGGCACATATAAATCCTCACTTTAGCAGATCAGTACAAATACACCTTGCTTCTAAAAGTAGTTGACTAATTACTTACCATAAACTGATAGATTATTTCTATTCATTACTACCTGGGGCTTTTTAATCACTTTGCAGAGTAAGGAAACCAGAACATGGTTGAACCAGTTACCTCAAACAAGCAGAGGCAGCACAGCAAGGACAACAGAGGCTTTGCATCCTGCTTTGGTCTGCACTCCCAGACCTACGCTAGGATGAAACCCTTATCCCCTTTAACCAGCCACTGGCAGCATAAAGGGTACCACAACTCACCATCAAAGGCAACAGTCTGCGCCATCATCAGCTCCTTCTCACTCTTCCGGAGGTAGGGAGCAGCCTCCCCGAATTCCGACATGTCCATCATCTTGGCAAGGGTTCAGTGTGGCACAGCTCAAAGAGGGAAAAGAAAAGGAGCTGGTCTGCCAAAGAAAGGGACAAAATAAACCTCTTTCATGGCAATTGGTGGCAACACAAAACAGTGCAATGGGGCAGGTGGCTGATGATTAATTTGAAACACAGATACCTAATAGAGATTTGGGGCTACGCTACACCCTTAGTTAAATCCTTCTCTGGCTCAGCTTATTTGAAGCCAGACAGAGCCTGTGTAGTTCAAAACATTGACATGGGTCACAGTTATCTTCACCAAGAGAGTTTAATCTCTCCCTTGTGGCACAAATGGTGCTTAAGAGCAGGAGGGACCATTTGAAGCTGTGATTTTAAAAACCACTTAGCAGGGGCCTGTTCTGGCCCTTTATCTCTCTGGGGCCATGCTGCTGGGCCACTTCAAGCACAGTCTCAGCAAGCATTTTCTGGGAATCGTGGAGCAAGGCTTCACTGCTGCAAACAGAACTGCTGCAAGGGTGTGAGCTACACCCTGGATGTGGCTCCAGGGATGTATGCCCACGCTCCTGCTGGAGAGAGCTGGAAACAGCTCTGCTACCTGCAGCACACTCCTCTGCTTCCATGAATTAGCACATTAGCCAAACCAGGACTGACACAGCTTGGTGCAGCTTCCCAAGCTGCTGGTACCTCCAAATTCAGCAGCTTGGGTATCCCCCTGCAGCAAGGCATGGCAGAGAGCAAGTGTATCTGGCAATATTGATGTAAGGGCTTCATCTTTCTTTTAGATTGATTAGTCCAGCTTAAAACCTACACTTGTTTTCTCAAATGACAAGGCCATGGTGTTTAGGAGCCTTTTACCATGAGAGGACAGGGAACATGGGTGTAAAAGTGAGACCAGTTTGCTGGGCTTGTATGGCCAAGTAATTAATTTGACTGTGTAGTCTGTCAAGTGATCATACAGGTATGTTTTTACTTATATATTATTCTATATACATGCACATATAAATATTTACACAGAGCTATGTAAAATACTCAGGGTGCTGTCCAGAGAACACACAAGAAGAGTTCCACCACTAAAATGTACACACAAGAGTTTCAGATCTGTTTGCTTTACAGTCGAGACACCATTTGATTGCTATTTGAAGTTTTAGAAGTGACCCTTAGATACAGCCTCTTCCCTTATTTCATTTGCTGTGCAGTATCCAGAGCAGCTGGAGGAATTTTCAAGGGCCTTATCAAGGCAGACACTGTAGTCTTTCAAAGTCTAACTCCATTTCTTTCTAACAAAATCCTGGTAGGGATAAACTCTCTTCATCAGCCCAGGCAGTTCTGTTGAGGGGTTTTTTCCAACACATTTCTTCTTTGGGAATGCAAAGCCCTAAGACAGCAGAACTGCCAAACATTTTACATCCAGCCCTCTCCCACAATACAAGCTTGAGACCTTCTGTATTGCTGCTGTACAGCAAAAACGTTCTTCCTCACTCGCAGCCTTAACTTTTCACCTTTTCTAAAGATCTGGGACCTACATAAGCACAACTGCTGCCAATTATTGTAACATCATCTGAGAGGGCCAAAGTTCCCAGCGGAAGGCACAGCTAGAAGCTAGCATGGCAATGCTTTCCGGTGGGGAGTGCGTCTTGGCTCTACCGGAGCAATGGAATTACATCAGTTCATACATTTAAGCAGAAAAGCGTTAGAACATGTAAATGCCATTTCACATTAAACATGCCAATGCCATAGGAGCCACTCCAGAGTTAATCTCTAGGACTCGGGACAGATTCTCACAAGTCCTGATACACACTAAAGTGCTCTAAGCTGCTCTGTTGAACCTAGCTCCATTTGCAGACCTCTTAGGGACAGTTACTCAGCTATCACCTTCTTATCTCTTCTCCCACATATACTGAGGAGTAAGTGATGGTGTAAAGCAACACTATGGCAGCTGGGAGAGAAACCGTTTATCTTCAGCCAGCCTCATGTGTTTGGAGTTATGACAGAGGTCAGGGCCCAGGTAGCGCATCCCTCGTGGGTGCAGAGAACTCAGTGGGTCAAATCAATTGCCAGGTAAGAGAAATTGGACAGGTTTAGTTTATGGTCATAGTATTATTTTTAAAAGGCAGTGTGATAGGGAAAAACAAGACAGAGCAAAGACATTTACTTTCCTTTCAGTCTGTTCTAGCTCACAAGAAGAGGCAGCCCTTGTATATGACCATTAGAAGATCCTTGAAAACACAGACTCCTTGCAGAAAGCCACTACTATTACACAAAGTTGAGTGGCATTCCCAGGACCAGCAATGATTTGGTGGTGCATTCAGACTTGGAAAGGAAGCTCCTTGTCTTTCTTTACTTGGGCTGTTTTAAGAGCTACTGTAGTGCTAAGGGCTCATCTGCAATAGCAGCACCAGCAGGCATCGCCTGTCTTCAAAAAGGATCCTGGTAGCTCTCCAAGGGTTGTAACTCAGGTTGGATGAAAGAACTCCTTGGACCAGTGAACTGCTTTAAATTGCAAAGTGCATAAGTCATCACCTCTTGCAGATGACAGAGAAGGCAGAAAACATGATTTGCAGGTATTGGCTAATCAAGTACACCCAGATGCATAATTACAGGGGACCTGACACTTGCCTGAGCGGTTATTCTGTCTGGCTAAATGAATGCACTAATGTTAGAGAGGAAACATGTATTTGCTATCCTAGCATTCAAGCAGCATCCTAGGGTGAGTAGCATAAATCATATGTTTAGTGATATTACTGCTAAAGCCTTAAGCCACATGAAAACTTTAGTCACATCAAAGCCACGGTACAGTGTTAGAGCACAGCTGGCCACCCGCATTTAGAAGTGAGAGAGGTTGGTACTCACCCTGGAGAGCACACAGAAAGTGTCAGGGCTCTGCCTGGTCCAGACTTTATATGCCCCTATCTCAAGGTCACTGGTGATAACTGTTTAAAGGCATCTGCAGTTTTCCTCCATGCCTATATTTGTCAGCCGGATCCGGGGTGAGAAGACAATGCCTGGGGAGGGGACATGTGCGGCTGTGCCCTGGTGAGGGGGGCAGGAATGTCAGTGGGGAGCAGCACACTCCTTGCCACTCCATTCCTGCTCCATGACTTCATGGAAGAAGCTTTTCCTGCTTCTGTGTTTTCACAGGGGCAAGTGTTGCTTTTCCGAGGGCCTTAGAACTGAATTACCGTGGGCCTGGGGGGGTTGAGTGGAAAGTCATGCTCTCAGATATAACTCCCCTAGAATCTGAAATTCAAAGCTTCTTGCACAAGGGGCAAGTGGTTGTAAAGGGAATTTGGTTCTCTGAGCCAAACTGCCTTCAAGCAACAAAGCTAGGATGTGGGTTCTCACAGCCCAGTCAAGCGCTTTAAATCCCTTCCTGGGCCCCAGCGGTTTAAAAGCCAGACCTATGGGCTTAGGTTTGGGATACACAGGTATTCCCCAGTTCATGAACAGCAGGATGGTGAATAAATTAAACATATTGATTCTGCCTGGAAAGTGAATCACAGATAATGAACAAAGGAGGCATCAATTTTAGTGACTGCTTTGCTTCAGGAAACTCATTTATGAGACTGAGTTTAGGCAATGTCTGGCCTTGTGATTGTGAACTCATTTTTCTTGTAAAACCAGCTCCATAAGTAACTCAGGTCTCATTTCACTTCAACCCATAAATAGCCAAACAACTGACATGTGAAGATTGATTTGCTTTCACCACCATGGGTATATATAGGTTCCCTTCAGTTCTAGCATAAACTGAATATAAAAGCACAAGGAAAAATAAATATTGTGGATAATGTTTGTTAGCCACAAAGGAGACCAGTCCATCAGGGCTTTAGAAAGCTCAATTCCAAGGAAGAAAAGGGAGGCAAGGAGGGAGCTTACCCACAGCTTCACTGAATTCTTTGATGCCCACAAGAACAAATGGTTTGGTTTGTGATCAGGCAAGAAGAAAAACGTTTGTGTATTGAGTCTGCTATTTTTGGAGTTGTTTTCCTGATGACTGGACAGTGACAGGTTGCACAGACAAAGCGGGTTTGTAAGAAGCAGAGCAATATATGGGGGCAGATTGATGTGGCAGGTCTGAGGACCTGGGTGCTTTAGCAACCTGGTATTTTTGGCATTTGGGGAATGTAACCAAGAGACAAAGAATCACTGCTGCTTTATCAGAGACACGCACATCTCAAGGCAGGCTTAAGTTGAGGAGAGGGACCTCTGCTAGAGCTGGGGGTGAAGCTTTCAGTCCTAATCTGGATACATCTGTGAAAGTAGCATGCACTTGAATTGAAGATGAGTGGTGTTTGAACACCTGTTGTGCTCTTCTCCCTTGGTTCCTTAAGCCAGAATCACTTCCCACCCTTCCCAGCATGCTCCTTTGGAGGTGCTCTGTGCCCCAGAACATGCACGTATGTTGATACAGAATCTAACTCATCACCTTTCTGCTTTCTATCTGGCAAAATAGAAAACAGAGCTAGTGATCTCAGGCTCCTCGGGTGAATGATGAGTGATGGTGAAACGCTCAAGCAGACACTCCTGATTTGAAGCAAGGTAAATTGCATGCATCACCAAGATTTATAGATGCTGCTAATCTGATGCTAAGACCAAGAATACAGTTATTTCAGTGCCACGAGGATATAGCACACTGATAGCCCTCTTCCTGCTGCTCTCTCACACTGCCAGGAGCTTTATTTCCAAACACAATATTCCTATTATCATCTACTTTGCTTAGAAGAAGGCATCTTTGTACAAATATGCTGCTATCACATTTTTCCTGTTCTGTGAATATTCAGCTTTCATCAGTCCTTTCTGAACACCACAATCTCACTCCCACGCCTCCCTTTTCTTTTTTGGGGCTGCAAACAACTGTTTCAGAGCTGATGCCAATGCAATTTCAGTGCCGGTGTCACTTAGAAAGGGACACAACCAGCACTGGTTCAAACACGATCAATCTGGTTTTCCTTGCTAGCCTGATGTGAATGGCTGCTGCACACGTTATCCTTGCCTTTCTGGAGTTTATCTGCTTTCTGTTAATGTGAACTGAAATTTGCAGCACATTTCCCCTAGATTAAGTTTGTGACACTGACAACTAAAGACATTTGTCTCTCACAAGGGCTACTTTTAGAAAGGTTAATGCCGGTCACTGTTTCTAGGGAAACAAGGGACTTCGATAAGAAGCCCTTGTGAGCAACCTATTTTTAATAACATTACATATTGGAAAGGAATGCAATAACGTTTATCATCTCGAGACACAGATAGTGTCAATATTGTGGTCTTATATAGAAAATTTGGCATCTGGGATCTGTAAAAGCCCAGTTATGAACCCCCTCTATTTTCTTTGAAAGAAGATTGACCAGCCAGCTGTGCTTTGACAAAAGCCAGCCTTTAGACTAGTCCTAATAAAATGTGTGCTGCAATAACCTGGCACTCATGAAAAGCAAGAGCAACAACATAAAAGGATGCTAGTTCAAGATATAGGTGCTTGGAGAAAGCATCTTCTGAGTCAGGATCCTTTGGACTGCTTTATAAGCAAGCAGACAGACTATCCCTCCATGAGTGCATCTAAAGAGATTGAGAGCCTATTATTTACGTTGGGGTGGTGGTTGTTTGTTTTTGATCACTGGTCCATGCTGCTATTGCAGTCTCCATTTAAAGGAGAAATGGGAAAGAGCCGAAATGATCTAGTCAGATGCTTTTTGAAAGAGAAAGGCTATCCATATGGGAATAGTTTCAGCAGAAGAAAAATGTGAACATCATACCCAGCAGCAAACCTGGGGCCATTCTGTACGAGGGGATGTATTTTCTCTTGTGAAGAATTACGGTTTAATTCTTCAAGCCTTTGAGGCCCCAAAGAGAAAGTGGAGGGGGAGAGAAGCTCAGCTTTAAAAATAGTTGTACTCTGCTACATCTCTAAAGGCTAGGAAAACTGGCACTGAACAGTATGTTTAAAGTGTGTTTATGACAGCTTGACTCCCATTATTAGGAGTGGGGATTTTCAGGTTTCTGCAAGCTGTTGTGCTCCCCCTGCTGCAGTGCACAGGCCAGGCAGTGGACACAACCTGAAGAGGCAGCAGGGGGGGAGCTTGTGCTCACACTCCTTTCTGAATCATCGTTTTAGTTTCCTCCAACTAATTCTTTGCTGGTAGTAACCATGTGGTGGGGTAGTATAAAGGAAGTTTAAATTTCCCTTTGGAAAGCATCTTGTCTCATTCAGGCATGCCTGGGGAAATAATTTCTAAGTCATCAGAAACGTTTTAAGTGCCTTTTAAGCCACCGAAATCCATGATCTACTGCTATCAGCATGCAGACCCCTGAAACTGAATACCACTTCCCACTTTGAACAGCTTAGAATCCCCAGTGACCGTGGAGAATTAACACACAAACCCACAAGAGGCAAGTAGCCAATGCCATGAGCTTGGTAGCGCAGAGCAGCATCCATCCCTGGGCCAGCCGGCCCTCACCTCTCATCCTGTGCCAAGTGCTGAGCTCCGGGCTGCATCGGCACGCTCCCCTCCTAACCCAGGCTAGGATAATAAACATTTCAGAGCTGTCACTGCTGCCTCTCCCCTGCTGACATTTGATCATTACGGTATCTTAAGAACGCTTAAATAGGTCAGGGTTTTAACGGGAGAGCTCGGCTTCTGGGAGCAAGACTGACAGGGCTTCGAGAGCAGATTAGCAGCGCTGATAAATCAATCTCAAACTGACTCACAACCCTAAGCAAAGTAGGAGGGTGAAAACACTAAAAAGTGAGCCTATCCAAATAAATGGCCTCGGCTCTTCCCGTCTGGAGATGTACCAGAAAAGAGAAAGGAGGTTTTTGTCATGTGCCTTCTCTCCCTAAAAGCTGATGTTCCTCCATCCCATCTTCAGTCTGAAAAGACTGAGAAACCTTCAGTCTCTGATAACCCTGAGCATCGCTCCGTGCCTGTCAGGTCAGACAGTATGAAATAGCATGTTTTCAGAATTGCTGTGTGTTATTTTCCCAACTCTCACCTATCTTAATGGCCACTAACGAGTTTTGGCTTCCCACCACCACCACTTTAAACAGCCCTGCATTATCCATAATCGCTGCGGGACGGCAGGGAGTTAAAAGCCCTAATCATGTATGTAAGTAGTTCAGGTTAGTCTTTTCAGTACTCATCAAGCAAGCATTTATTTGCACAGCACGTCATTAGAGTTACTGTAGCCCATTCACCCATTCTAGTATGCCTTTCTGAAGCCAACAGTCAGAAATCCTTCAGCCTTGATCAATGCAGGGGGGAATAACAATTTAAAAGAATAATCCATAAATGTCTCTCTAGGGTTTGTATTACACAGGCTGGCTTCAAAACCAAGGTACTTCATTACCTCTGCTTCAGCCTTTAACTATGATGCATGCTCTCTGCTCAAGCAGCCAGAAAACCACATTTCCATTTCAATAGGCAGCGCTGCTCTGAAACACTCCTAGGTCTTCAGACACAACATATTCTAGCTCACAGTGCCAAGCTCCTGCAAGACAACTTGCCTTTCTTTGCCTGCTTTCCATTTCATCCTCAAGGATTCACTGCCTGCCTTTCAGGTATGGGCAGAGGTGGTCCTGTCCTGGCTGATCGCCTGGGTTTGCTGCTATGGAGGTTTGGTTTCCCTAGGAGGCGAGGGAGAAAGGAAGGAAAACATTAATGCCTTTTTAGACACAAGCAATTTTCCAGCTTCTTTTTTCCTTATAACTCAACTTTCTGTCAAGGATCTGCATTTCCCTTATGCCAGCTACAGACTACACTGAAAAATGCAGCGACAGTTTAATGGGTGAAATAATTACCAGGGGGGATATTGTATTAACATTGCAAGTGCTGACAGATTAAACCCAATGTGATTGGCATGTCACTATATAGCAAGAAGGTACTGAAGGAAGTAAACTGTGAGGCTTTCAGCATTTACATTCTATCAGCCAAGACAAGAGCTGGTTGCTTCCTCCAGGAAGCTCAGGCAGTAAAGCTCCTTGACAAAATAAGGCCAGTTTCTAAAGAAAATCAGTTTCCAGAGGCATTATTTTCTGCCACAAGCTTGGAAAAGCACAGGTCTGTGCTTCTCATCAGTCAAATTTAAACACTTCCAAACATGGACATGACATCCTTCTCTCGGGCAGCAACGTTCGGCAGCAACTGGTGGTGTATGCATCTAAGTATACATACACACACACGCATATATATTTATGTCTGTGTGTATATCTAAACATAAATACACACACATATATAGATTTGTAAGTGTGAAAACAAGTTTATTTTCTAAGCTCTCCCCTCCCAGCTATGATGCTCCACACTTAGAGCTTAATACAACATAAAAGCTTTTCCCCTTGGAGACCTGCTGAATAGATGGGTAGCAGCTGAACCATGGTAGCCTCTATCACTGCTGTTTTCCCCACTTCACCAGCCTCCTGCTACCCAGGCTCAGCACCAGTGAGACAGAGGCTGACGCTAGAGCTGAAATCCTGGCACCAGCAAAGCCCCCGCAGCACTTTAGACTCAGCCTCCTTTTTGCACAGGGCATTTCAGCAGTGCTGGAGGAGCACATCTTGTCTAAGCATAGATTAGGTTCTGAAAAAGCACAGCAGGGTGAGATCAGCAAGGCAGGGAGCTGCAGCACACTGGGCTGATGCAAAGTCCCACTACTTCAGTGCTGTTTGGGAAGAGCAGAGGTGTGGGAGTTACAAGAGAGAGGGTCAGGGAGGTGACAGTGAGAGAAAATGCCATGCTGGACCACCCAGAGAAACCCAGAGCCCTTTGGAGAAAGGCTGCACTACACGTCTACAGCAAAACCCATGCGGAGACATTTGCCTCTGCTGCACAAGCGAGCAGCAGCTGAGATTTCTAATGAGGTTATAGGCATAACTCCCTTTAGAGTCCCACTGGTTTCCCAGCAGCAGCTAATCCTGTTGTAACAGAATTGATTAATTTCTGTAATTGAAATATATATTTTGTCTTTAGAGGGGAAAAAAAACTAACCCCAAGGAGATAGGGAGGAAAAAAACCCCCAGAAGATGTGCTTGAGGCTTACTGCACAAAGCCAAAGTACCTGCCACATACAGAGTTTTTGGCACTTCGGTTTCACACAATGGTCTCAAAAGAAAAGGGAGAGAAGAAAAAGAAATAGCACATCTGGTATGATGATGCAGAGCTGGATTGATGCAGACCGAGCAAGAATGGGAAATATGCCCTGCCACAGCAGGGGCCTCTGAAGCTTCACTTTAAATACCAATAGCTCAGCAGCATGAAAACAGCAAACAGCCCATGTGACAGGACCACCAGTGCAGCTGCGTAACTTGTTCCATTTGCATCAAAGCTCACTCAACAGAAAACATCAGGTTTTGATCTATCCAGCCTGGCCCACAGAAATGTCTCTCCAGCAGCATCCTCCATGCAAACCTATTCACCATGAAAGCATTCTGCTCACCTTTCTAGATGCTCTTCTGCAGGTCTGGTGCCTGTGTCTTGCCTCTGCTAGAGGAGAGAACGGGGTCCTAACAATAGCTCTTGTGGGGCAACAGAATGACATTTTGATTTATCTACTACAGAAATACATCAATATGCACATGTATCACAAACCATCCTCAATGCTTTTCAGAGTCAGGATTTAGAGCAGAAGGGTTAGGTGCAATATCTAACCCAGAACTTTGACAAAAATAAAGGTTATTTGGGGGTATGAAAATAAACTGCAGGGTGGGGGGAAGGAAGCTTTATTTCCTAAGTTGGTTTACTCTGCCTCTTGCCTGTCAAGATATGCTGCTTCTGGTGGACACTCTGGTCCTTCTTATTGTATTGCAATTGATGAACAGGGATTTTCCAGAGCAGAAAAGTCTCCCCTCACATCCTCACCCAAATGTGCACCAGAACCATAGAAAAGGAACTGCAGAGCTTAAGTGCAGATTATATCCACTGTGTTGCCAGCATAGTCTGGATATCTACATTCAACTATAACTGAATGGGAAAGGGAAGCTGGCTGAAGCAAAAGTAGGGGCTACATCTGTATAACCAAGAGGCATTTAATTCCCACTGCTTTGTCTGTGTGGAATTACAAAGCTGATACCTTCAAGGAGGATCTAAGCAGTCTGTTTGTGGTCATGTTGTTAGACCAAGAAAAATCAAAGGGCAATAGGGCTGTAAGAATTTGGCAAGACTCACTCTCGTCCATGTGGGGATGGGCTTCTCACCAGGTAGGTCACCTCTTATCACCCTTACTTGGTTTGAAAAGAGGAAAGTTTCCCTGTGTAAATACTAATGGCCAGTTTATTCTGAATCAAGAGCAAGGACAGGTTTTAGATACTGCAAGCATAAGGAGCAATAACACTATTGTTCAAAACAGAGTAGGAAGACACGTTCAAAGATAAGAGCAATACCCATTATGTCTCAAGTTGCATCGCAGGAAAATTTGGCTTACTCTTCACTGGACTGAGACTTGAATTTTAGCTACTTGCAGCCATCAGAAAACTCACCTGAATGCACTTGAACTACTGAACAGGTTTTTATTGCCACACAGGGTGTCTGTGTCTTGGTGCGAAGCAAGCATGAAAATTGGAGTGTGAGACCAATCAGTAGAATTTATTTCAATGGCTGAGAGAATCAGAGAGCAGACTTATACACCCATTCCCCAGAAATAATAAACCAAATGCTGTTTAAGACTGAAAGCAACAGCAGGCACCCACTCTATCCCATCCCCATGCAATGCCAATGAGTCTTACTGACTTGATCGCAGTGTATGCATAAAGTTCAAAGGGAAAAAACCACCCAAATAGTCTTTTAACTGGAAAGGACATGGTCTTTCAGAATACACCTTCAAGGTTGGTGTTTTAATGCTCATTAAAACACAACCAACAAGTATGGAAGAGCAGTTTTTGTACAGCTTATGGAAAGGAGGTTCCGAAAAGGCTAATGATATCTCCCACTCTTGTTCTGTTCCCCATACCACAGCCTGTTTGTTAGCAGTAACAACGTGTGACATGTCACACAGGGCTCCGCTGAGCTGAGTTCCAGACCTCTGACACTACACCACTGATAAAGGGCTGCCCAAGTGCCTTTGCAACAGCCAAGCTCTCTGGGAGCCAGCAATGCTTGCTTTAGCCCAGCTATCTCCAACAAGTGCCTCCCACCACCATTATCAGAACCAGAAGTGAAAAGGTATTAACAAAGGAAAGATAATTTTGCACAGTGCTTTTTCAGTGCCTAGGGTTCAAGTCTGACTTCCACTGTCCTGCTCAGCAGCAACGGGCTGAGCAAGGAGAGCATGTGTGCAAGGGCACACATAAGGACTTAAGGACCTGGGCCAGATGTGAAGGGTGCTTGTAAGTGTGTGCAGTCAAAGAGCAAGCCAAACACCAACCATTCAGTCATGCATTAACCTATCCATATCATGAAGTCATTTTCCTCAGCATCACCTCCTTTCTCTCCCTGCCCTTACCTAAGCACAAGATAAGGTAGGAGCTGGCCCATAATCCCTCTCCTTACCACTCTCTTCTTGGACTACCACGAAACACATGGAAGGAGAGCACCAGGGGAGTCCATTGCCTGTGGCTCTGCAATTACAAAACAAGACAGCCATATATGGACAAAAAAGAATAATTAGCAGATATTGGTTCAATCTTACTATTCCTTTATTCATTGCTGTCCCCAAAGACACCTCCTTCCTCCCCCCAGACAAACCCCCCATGAAACAACAGGATGGACACACTATCTTGGATGTTTTTACAACCTGACAGAATGTATTAAGCACTGACACATACTTCTTTATTCTCAAGATCCAGCACTTGTCGTGTCTCTCAGAATTGCTTTAGAGATCTGAGATACCAGAAAAGGAATCCAGCACTTGCTAAGAGAGAATCTTTCTAGCTGTAAAGGATAAGGGCCTTTAAATAAAGTAGAAGCTGAAAATTCTGCATGAACTGATGACAGGAACAGATTATTAAGATATACCATCCTCCTACACCACCAGTATTTCTGATGAGCCAGTCTAAGTAAATCTAGCCCACTATTTATGTATTCAACTTGAAGAAAAATACATATGCAGGGTAGAATTACAGTTAGGAATATGATAATGATGCTGCCATTAGCCTTCAACCAAGCATCACTGATCCAGAAATCAAGAGATTAGACAAAAAGAAACCCAACACAACTAAGAAGCAAATAGGAAGTTCCAAAGGTCTTAATGTCACTCTGCAGTGGAGACAGGCTATGACTAAGGTATCCAAGTGTTTGTATCCCTACAAGCTCTGATTCCACCTTTTTGCCTTCAATGCATGAGTAATCACTAGCTCTCATTCATTCTGTCAGGCTTTATTTTTTTCCTCCTTTTCTCCTCTTCAGGAAGTTCCCGTGTCAAAATGACAGTGTGGAAACTGAATGAGGAGAACCGGCTGGTGCTCCTGCACCACATTTCTGGCCTTCTGGAGCTGCACAGCAAACAGCAGAGCTCTATTTTAAGGGCAGAGCTACTGGAGAAGCATGCCAACCCATTCCACTCACAGGTACGGCTTCTAATTTGCAGTAGATGAACTGGCTTTGGGCTTTTCCTAAAGGGAGAACACACAAAGAAATGGTGCAGAAATCCCACTCTCTGAGCCCTACCAGCACCAAGCTTCTGGGCTTTCTTTGTGGTTCTCCCTCATTGCCACCAGCAAGTAAAGTTTCAGGGGAATAGAGGACATTTCAAGCAGAAACATGGAAGCCACTCAACCATGAAGCCTTTGAACCTTTAAAGACTGAAGCTAAATAACACAGTTAATCCACTGGTGACAGCCTATGCATGTGCTGTTTCTCCAATAAGAGGAGCATTTCAGACAGTGCAGAAGGTGATAGTAAATACCATTATCTCTGAGATCACAGTGGACCTATTTAAGATTCTTTTAGCCTAGCTGTACTCTATATGTACCATTAAATACAGCCATTGCTACTAACTTGGCTTAATTATTAGCTGATTTCTTCATATACATGCAGGCAAATGCTTTCAATTATTTTAATTATATGGGAAGTTCAAAGTGCATTTTATTCCATTAAGATTGTTCAGGGCTCAGTAAAACCCACAAATGCCTAATTCTTTAAATGACAGTTTTTAATTAATTTGAACTCTGGCTAATTAAAAGATTTGCAGATTGCAGCAATCCAATTCATTTTCAAAAGACAAGCCTCAATGTCTGCAACAAATACACTCTGTTCTCTGTTAGGATTAAAGATTCAGCCCCTACTTCTAGTGCAAAAACTTCTTCAGCCTTAACAGGCTGAATCACAGCTGACAGCAGGTAATAGAAATGCTCCATCAGTCTGGTCTCTAAGCCACAAACCATCCCTTGAGAATATCCAAGTCCACTGCTCCCACTTACATGGAAATCCAGGCACTGAAGACAGGGACAAGAACTTTAGCCAAAGCCTTTGGTGATAATAGACTTGGTTTAACCCGCAGACACACACACTTACCAAACACTAACCTGTTTGTGCAGCACTGTATAAAGGAGGAAACAACACCCAGCTCTGACATTCACCCTGCAACGAAATAAGGCAACTGGATTTGCTAGATATCCCACAGAAACACTAGCCTCAGTGGATGACTTCAAAAGGAAAGAGAATATTTTGCTTTAAATTTGTAGCCAACAACAACAAATAGGGCTATGGTTATACTGTAGATCTCTCCCCATCACCAATTCCAATGACATTTGGCAAGGGAAAAGTGGTTCTGGTGACAGTTGTACAAGTCAGTAGCTGGACTCTAAGGCCAACATGGGCAGAAGCTGTTTTCCTCATACCCAGTGCACCAGAGCCTGGGCCAGCTAACATCTCTGTAATTTCCAGTCGTGACTTGCTGTTTCCACCCTAGTGGAACAACCTCCCCACAGACATGGGCAAGTCCCCATCACTGGAAGGCTTTAGGGTGTGATCAGACAAGGTGTTGGATAATCTCATCTAGGCTCTCTTTCCCACAGAAGGTGGGACAAGATAAACTTTTGAGGTCTCTTCCCACCCAGGCTGTTGTATGATCACTAGAGGCACAGAGGTGAGGAAAGTGAGGTCACTTCCCCATACAGAAAGCCACTGGCTTAAGGAGGACAAAGGACCCAATGCAACTGTGCATAAGTTTTCCTGCTTTCAGTATGCACTGCTTTAAATGCATGAAAGTCACCAAGCCCTTGACTGGCATGAACAAAGTTGGATTTTCAGCACGACACCTTCACACAGCTGCTGGCAATGAGCTTCCTTCATATACAAATATAGTTAATGTATACAATGATTGTTGGCTTGATTTCGCCATTTAGAGTGAGTAATGCATATAGCCATAGTAACCAGCTCCCGCCACTGAGTCTTCCTTCTCTTCTGAAGTCAACCCACTTACACATGGATCTACAATGAGGAGTTTACATTTCTCCTGGTTGGAAGAGTAGGCAAGGGAGGCTTGGCTCCACAGTTCTGCCACATGCTGCAGAATGACATGGAGTGACCTTGGGTATTGTTCTGTCGGTGGTTTTCCAGCATGTCACATGCTGTTACCCACTTATCGACCCACTTGAGTCTATAGAAACCAGCCAATATTCTCTTTGCTAAACAGGGTTATTAAAAATGCAACATTGATGTGCAGTAATATCTCTAAAACAAATGTTCCAGTCAAGGTACTAATAGCTTTAAGGTTTTGGAAAACCATTTTTAATGAGTTGATGGAGTTTCACAGCAAAGTAGGTTTGTAGCCATCATCCACATTAGTCTTTCTCCTGCCTAAAGGATTTTGAATCTGAGGACATTTAGCTTTTAATGTTTTAAAGATACAAGCATACCAGAGCCTTTAACACAAGATAGCAAAATCCAGTTTCAGTTGCCTAGATCAGCCTTTGTAAATGTTGCTACTGGAGTGCTGAACTCAAGTCCCAAATCTGATCTAAGCTTTATCCTGTTCTAAATGGGTGAAAAACACATTCTTTCTTATCCTTTATGGAGAAAAAACATTGCAAAGAAGGAAGCACATGTGTATCGTGAAGAACTCAGCCGGGCAGCAAATATTACCCCGAAAGGACACGGAGCAAATACTACTTTAGCTGTCGCACTCTTTATAGCAAATAGCAGTGTTTCCATGTAAAATGAATAATTCAGATGATGGCTAGAATACAGACCTAGTGCTGAAAGAAGGGGAAATCCTACCTCCATCCTCTGGAAGTGCTAAACATCTCAGAGACCTTTGCAGAGAGGAATAAAATGCAGAGACTAAGAAGAAACTGAAAGCTACTGTGATCTTTCAATTGTTACACAGTACCTTATGGAAGAGGAAGCTGGCCATGTGCATGAACTGTGGAAAGCAACTTGTTTTTGACAGCAGTGGAACAGGTTTGACCTAAACTACTGAGTTTAACTTCACCTTTGGCTATACACAAGAGCTGAAGTTACCAGAGCCCAGCTGGCACAGCAGCCCACTAAATCCCTTAGCTGAATCCTGAAATTGTGAGGCACCATTGTAACCACCCAACAAAAACCTGCTGGTTTGTATCATTGGTGCCATTGGTCTTTAATATTTCAGTCCCGCAGAGCTCTCATCCAAGCATGTGTCCTTGTTAGATTTGCCTGGGACTGATGATGCTTAATGAGTCTGGGAGAAATCCAGGGAAACGTTATCACTGAACACCAGACAAAGACTAATGCCAGACTTCAGCTACCTGATTTTAAATGTTTATCACACTTGAGCACTGCAGCAAATGGAAAATACTTGTCAAAGATTAGCACCACTCCTCCTATCTCCCCTCTCATCACTTTCTACCTCAAGTTCTGAGAAATGGAAGAATTTGGGGAGGAAAGGACAATACAGTTTCTGTAATGCCACCCCTTGCTTCTTAGCTGGTGGGGCTAATAACATTCCTCTGTCCTGGCTGTCCGTGGCTGTTAGTAGGAGCTTTTTAAACTGCATGCATGATGCCAAGATTCTGACAGAATTTGAACACTGGCCTGTTAAATGTGTTCCCTCTAACCTGAGACTTACTGACATAAAATACCACTTTTATCTCACCAGAGGATTAAGGAAAGACACCCCCCCCTCAAACAGTGAAACCATCTTCTGCAGAATCATAGCTCAAGTCTTGGCCAAAAGCCTTTTCACCCTCTAGCAGTGGTCCCTTGCAGTCCTCCTTGTGTGCGGACTTGGTAAGCTAATAAAATCCTATCTGCAATTTAGGACTAGCTTCCGTCCTTTCTGCTCACCAAGTTATGAATAAACATGACACTATCATCGGGCCGGGAGTAGTTACATTTATAATAAACAAGGCTTGGGAACAGGAGGGAAAGGGGGAAGGAAAAAATGTCATTTGAGTACTCCAGGCTTCAGAAATAGAACTAAAATTGGAGGTTGTGCGACCTCGCTTCAGCACCTGCGTGTGTAAGCGCTCTGCTTCCACTGATGTGATTAGATGCTATTTTTCCCCTGGGGGCTCTGCCTCATTCTGTGTATGAGAAAGGCCTGCGTGGGGAGGAAGGCAAAGTCAGGTGGTGAAGGAGATGCTGCTGTCTGCATGTCCCTTTCCACTCTGCTGCAGAAGCTGCCTTTCTGTATGAGTCAGAAATGGGAAACAAAACACTATTTTAAGGCCGAGTAATTGGTTGCTGCATTAGTATGACAGGAGGCTTCAACACAATGTACCTATGTGATGGCAAGCAAACCATTTACACCATGGTTTAGACAGGCAAACACCATAACTGGTTTTATTTTCTATGCAACTGAGAGCTGAACCCCCCCGATTTGCATGGAAATGCTGAGTGGAAAAGCACAGAAATACTGCATACCAGGGCTGCAGCCAGAGACACTGAGAACAGCTCTTTGGAGCTACAGAAAGTGTATCTGTGCATGCATGCCTCAAGTGTTGATGTACTTGCAAACAGAGGCTTTCAGCTTTTCACATAAGGAGCCCCAAATTAGCAGTTTCCTACAATTTGCATCTTGATTCTCTGCTGGTAGCATGAAGGTAATTGTATGTAAATACTCTTAAGATAAGTACCATACAGAAATGAATGGAAGGGAATGGCTATGCATTAGATATTTTATTTTCATCTATAGGCAGAGGTTCTTCACACATATGCAAGTACTGAAGCACAGTTGCAGCACACGTACAGAGCAGCTACAAGCGGCAGCCGTGTTCTGCTCACGCAGGGAGAGGCAGGAGCAACCTCTGTTCTAGCACTCCACAGAGCTGAGTAGCCCATTAACCTCTCTAGGGGAGAAGTCACCTTGGAGTGGATTGTGCATCAGCCAACCCAAAGATTGCGCTCTTTAAACGCACCATGCCTAAAAATATACAGCACTTCAGCCACAGACACTAAACAGGTGAAGCAGTGACAACAGCCTCACACGCAGCAAGGATGCTGTTCCCCAGCATGTCAACACCACCCCTCTCCCCCACTAAAAACAGCTTCTGCTTTTGCCAGTAAAAGGCATAAAAGTATTTACTTGGTCTTTACAGAACACAAGCAAGTCAACAGTACAATACCTTGAAGCATATTCTAAGCTTTTCTCCATCAAACCATTAAACTGATACTGAAACGAACACAATAGCTCTCAGATTTCCTGCTGCCCTAGAAAGCCACAACAAAAGGAGTTGTATTGATTCACCTTATCCTGAATATAAGTAAGAAAATTAAAGGCTTCTTTTAAAAGAAGAGTCACTTCCACTTGCTGGATACATGATAAAAATAAACCAAAGATTTTTCTAAGCTTTATCCTCAAAAGATAAGGAGAAACAATTAAGGCACTTGATATGACAGATACGGAAACAGAAATAGCTCCTGTGGCCCCCATCGCCCAACCAAGATTAAACAAAGTATATTGTAATTGAGCAGCTGTGGATTTCCCCACCCCTCCCTCCAAGGGCTTTTTAGAAGCCTCTGGATTTTTGAATTACTACAGCCTTATATTTCCTTCAAAGGTTATAGGACATTCTGGCTGCAGTGTAAAACACAACTGAAACATGACACTCGAGTGTCAATATAAGCAAATCATACACCCAGATTATTCTGAATCACAATTGAGCCAAAACAACAGCTGCTTAATTAAAAACTAATTTTGTAAGAACTTAATACAGTGCAAACCCCTAAACCATATTGTTAGTTCAGTTACTGTGAAGAAACATTTCACTAACGCAGTATTTGTTCGCGTGTGTAAGGACTCAGTTATGTATGGATAAATAAAGAGCTAGCTGTCCCTGCTATGTGGGAGATCCCAGCAGTATGATGTGCTTGTTATCCATGCAGAGATAACCTTTCCAAAGATGTTCTTTGGCCCAAATGAACAGGATCCTACAGGATTTAATCAGCACATATTAAGTGACAACCCACAGGCTGGATGGAGACTGTATCACGAGCCAACCACATTAAAAGAAAACTGCAGCCAACTATTATACTCCCGTAGCTTAGGCAAGGAAATGTGGGATTTTTCCACTCTTACCAATTTCTTTGGGATCTGGTGACACAATTTTTCCTTCCACCTGCACTCTCTTCTTCCCTTATCCTACAGCATAAGCAGTGCTGGGTACATTGACAGGAAAAAAAGAAAGTTGCATTGGCTGTCTCCCTAGGCTTCCCACATCGCAACGAGGAATGTGTAAGCCACCTTCATCACATTTCTCAGACACTGAAGAGTTCATTTCTGATGCAGAGCTGTAGAACGAAAAGATGCTTTAAAGCCCTGCAAAAGCAAACAGGGCTTCCAAAGTCCATCTGAGCAACAAGAGCTACACCACCTACTTCCAAGTAACATGTGTTGCCCCTGGTTTCGCTTCTTCTTCAAGGATCCCAGAGGTTTGTGTCACATACACACACACAGAATATGCTGTGTGCATGCAGGGATGGTTTTACATGTTCTCCTGGAAAGACAGGCTTGTGGGGCGAGTACCACTAAAGTTTTAACAGGGTTACAGCAGTAACCTTGTGTATTTCCATTTCCAAACACATCCTCAACAACAAATATAATCAATCTGTTGATATGAGCAAGGGGGCTGCAAGTTCTGCTCAACCAAACCTGATGATTGTGGGTCAGGAAGCCAAACTGCAAACCCCTCAGAGGTAGCAACAGCTGAGGGCTCCCATTGCTCCCGAGCTTCCCTTTTAGACAAAAGCTAATGGGCACAAAAAAACCCCAAAACAAACCCAACCACCCTTGCAGATTCAATGTAGCATTTACAGTTTGGTTAGAAAGCCATACAGGCACATAAAAGGAGACATGGAGATTTCCTAATCACATATGCAACGCTAATGCCAAGCATGAAACACACACATGGGTCCAGATGGCTCTTATCACTTTCCCTTTACCAGAATCATTCATAATAAGATATTATTGCTGACCACCAGCTCTTCAGTCAAGACCATCAGTTAATTCCACATGAAAAGGCAACATGTCAGAAAGGAAGAGTTTAACAGAGCAGGGGGGTTGGAACTAGATGATCTTAAGGTCCTTTCAAACCCTAACTATTCTATGATTCTATGCTGCAGCTATGAGGACCTCAAGTATATCAGATCCAAACGGAGGCTGGACAGCAAAATGAGGATCGTAATACCTTGTTACTTCTATCTGTTCTGAAAGAGACACCCTCTTGGGTACAAGTGCACAACTTTTCCAGCAGTGACCAGAACAATCCAGGCTGCCCTTCCAGAGGTGGGGAAGTACCTTGCCCTGGTTGTCAGGTATGGTCCAGGACTAGCAGGATATTTACATCAACAGCTGTACAGTTTCCATTGTGGCATAATTTAACCAAACTAGTTATCCCTCCTTTCTATGTACTTCTAGGAAAGTGGCCAATTTAAGTGGGACCAGGGTAGATAGATAGATACAAATGTGTCACTGGGGATCTAAAGCTAGCAGACTGTTCTCAATTTCATCACACTGCAGAAGGGAAATGGGTGAGAAAAAGCTGGAAAGGAAGCATGTTTCAGACAGTGAACAAATCTGAAGATTTCAAAAGTAACCAGATGGGAGTGCATGGAGGAGTTTATTTATATATAAACCAACTTTGCTCGGTTGAAAGCATTTTCTGTGAAGTAAGTACTTGCCTAAAAATACTCGATCTTTGGCTGCTAACAATAAATTCTAACAAAAAGGAGCAGAGAACCTCTCCTTGCATCTTCACAAGAGCACTTAAACCAAACCTATAAAGCAGGGAGTCACAGTTTTAGTGGCGTTTGATCCATTTCTGGCCCGTGCTTGTACTGGAAAAGCGCACTGCTGGAAAACTCCTGGAGAACCGGCACGTACGTCTTCATCAAGGGAACTGTAAGCATAAAGAAGACATAGATCCTGACCAGCAGTCAACACTTGGCACTGCTGAGTCAGTAGTGTAAGTGGGTTTTAGACTTCTTTACTCTGAATTTTTTATTTGGTTTACAGCATCACTAAATAAATCTTGCTACTCATCCCTGAAAAAAGTCTATCAAGAAATCGTATCAGCTCTTCATGACATTGCTTGTTTTAAACAGGCTTACTCACCAGCACTCACACTGAGGATCACCTTCTACACCAAGGCCATGCTTTCAGTTGGTACAGCTCATAAGTCCGACTGCGTGTGCAAGATATTAACTTCATCCTGAAGCTATAGGAATGCCCAAAGTTTCACAAGAGGGAGTTTTAAGTTTACATTCAGTTGCACAAGCTAACACCACCATAGCATAAACTTTTTATCTTAATAACTAAGAAACAAATAAACACTTTGCCTTATTTGCAACAGAGACAAGTGTAAGGGGAGGACAATGACAGCATGAGAACTTGCTCCTGAAAAGCTTCACATTCCGTCTTCTGTGGATTCAACTTAATTCAAAAGTCAGAATTCCATTCCACAGCCCATTTACCCCAGAGGTGGTGAAGGCTCCACTACTAGATCCAAACAGCACACAAGAAAAGCTTCCTAATTTCAGTACAAGTCAGACTTCACTGGGGAAAAGCAAGTGGTAGGCTCTGTCACTCTGAATCAGTGGTGAAAGAGAGATGGAGAGGTGGAGAAGTGGGGGAAAGTGGAAGCCTAAAATAAACCACTAGCATGGAAATAGAAAAAGATCAAAGAACACAGAATCAAGACCAAGAAGAGTGGTAAGGTGAAGATAACATGCAACACATGATGAAGAGCATCAACTCCTATCTGTTTACTATCTCATCACCCCCAAAAAGTACACCAAAAAAATAAACAGCACAGAAAACATGGTACAGAAAAAAATACTTGATTTACAGAAAGAAATACTGTGTTTCTTGCATTGAAGTAATATACCAAGCCATGCAGAACCGCATGCCCAGTGGAAAACTCTCTGGAGTATAAAGGGCAGCTACTTTCAGATAAGCACTAGTGTGCCTGGTATTGAGATGTGAGGTTCCTCTGCACTAAGACAACTCAAGGGTCCCTGCACTTGTACAGCAGGCAATTGACAACCTGACGTGACACAGATAATTAAAAATTGACTCTATTGAATTACTATTCACTGTGCCAGTGCCAGCTGTTCTCTTCACTAAATGAGGGAGCCTAAGGGGAAAGAAGAAAAGCCCAATAGCATATTGGATACAGCATGTACAAGAATATTAAACCTGCAGAGGGAACCTTATTACAGAACTAGTTTGAACACTGGTAGTATCACGATGCCTAAAAGCAAATGCTCAGAACACAGTTATTCCTTTGCAGGAAATAAGCATAAAAATCTACGTGTTTTTCTACAGTGAAAAGAGCTTTACATTTTGAACACAATTTTAAACAGCCACCCATTTTTATTTGCCACTTCCATTAGCCACTATTCATTACAAATTGGAAGAGCACACAAGAATGCTGTCAACGTAGCTTGATGTGTCCATGCATTTATTTGCTATGCAAGCCAACAGAGTTCAGCAACACTTGGCTTAGAACAGCATACTGAGGCAGCACATTTTTCCAGAGGGAAAAAGCAATCAATATTTATACATCATCCATATTACTGTGGATTCTATCATGTAAACTTCAAAGTTTCATTTACCATTTTCTGGGGACAAGAACCTCATCACTGCATGACCTTACTCAGTGAGCAGCTTGACTTTTCTGCCCTCTCATCCCATCACGTGAGAATAAACTCAGACCAACATTTATCCATTTAATTAGTAACATACTTGACATTTCCTACTTGAATTTCTTTACATGCACAGTTGCTGTTCATGTAAAGTCAGAAGAGGGAAAAAACAAAGTAAAATATATTAAATCCATTCACTTACCCTTTCCTTTGTTATTCAACAGAAATGAACCCACATCTGCAAATGTACTTTGACACTCAAATTTCTCAAGCCATTAGACTGAAGTGATAATTTATGGTTAATGAAGCTTCCCGATAGAGTTTGCAAAACTAACAACTTCTCACTTCAGCAATTCTGATCACATCTCTGACCCTCCTAAGCAGAAACTTCATTTAATGCAAAAAGATAAAGAACCTGCACGCACTGTAAGCAAAACTGGCAGCAACACCTATAATTTACCTTACTTCAGAGAATATGCATGACACAGGAAATAGAACAAGTGATTTTTTATTCCCCTGGTCTTCAAGGAGACCAAAACAACATCTGACTCTTACCTGTGTTTAACTTACAAACACTGTCTTTCAGTAACAGGTTAAAACCGATACAACCCATCAGATGTGTATAATTGCAACAGAATGTACAAGGCCGTACTTAGATGTGAGCTTAACAGATTCAGTGAGGCACTTGAATTATACAATCGAAAACCAAAGAATCTCAGGTATTTTAAAATCTAGCCATTACAAATAGAAGTAAAGGCAGCAATGCTACAGAAAAAAATCTACATTAGGTGACTCAAAATTCAGGTAGCTCAACCAAAACATAGATGCTAATGAAATAGCTCTGCCAAGTGCTAAAAGACATGTTATTCATGTCACACATAAACTAAGGACAGGAAAGTGTTCTGCTACTCAAAGATGTGCACCAGGTTCTAGTAGTGGCCTTTATATGAAACTATAGTTTTTAATAAGGAAAATTACCTGAACAGTGAAACTATGAACAATTTGGGAAACCCTGCTGGTGTAGAGCAGAAATGCTGAGAATAGCTGGCACGTGCCAGAGAAAAATGGCAACAAAGTGCAGATCTTTTTAAAGAAAGGAAAGTGTTGTAGGCTTAGAAAAGTATCATCTACTATTTATGAAGTACATGTACATTCATGGATTTCATTTTAGCATGGTTTCCCATGATCAGGGATGATCAGGGGACTGAAGCACCTCCCATATGAAGACAGGCTTAGAAAGTTGGGGCTGTTCAGCCTGGAGAAGGCTGCATGGAAAAGTAATAGCAACCTTCAAGTAGCTGAAGGGGGCCTACAAGGATGCTGGTGAGGGACTCCTCATTAGGGACTGTAGTGATATGACAAGGGGTAATGGGGTGAAACTTAAACAGGGAAGTTTAGATTGGATCTAAGGAAGAAATTCTTTACTGTAAGGGTGGTGAGGCACTGGAATGGGCTGCCAAGGGAAGTTGTGAAGGCTCCATCCCTGGCAGTGTTCAAGGCCAGGCTGGAGAGAGCCTTGGGTGCCATGCTTTAGTGTGAGGTGTTCCTGGCCATGGCAGGAGGGTTGGAACGAGATGATCTTAAGGACCTTTCCAACCCGAATTATTCTGTGATTCTATATTTACTGCACGAAGCACTTGCAGCAATACACTGATAAACACAGCTTTCAACATAACATGTTCTAATTGAAAACAATCTATTTTAGTTTTATGTTTCTATCTTAAGCATCAGAAAGCAAAGCTGCACAAATAATGATATTCAGAAGAGTTGAAATAAACAAGGCTATGGAAGTGCTTCACCTCTGAGGCATGCTCCTTGCCAGGAAGCCAATACAAGAATATACAGGTAAAAAAGTTGGCAGTGACTCCTATTTTGCTTTCATTTCCCTATATATATTTAAGAAAGGTTAGTCACCAGCAAAAGGTGCCTGCGGCTCCCGATACGGGTGATCACAGTTCTATGAAGACCATCGCAAGAGCTCTTTGCTACACAACAGCTCAGGTTTCTTTGATCACAGCTTCCACACTTACTGCTTTTTCTTCTCAATTGATACTAAAGCTATTTTTAGTTTGGCTCTTTTTGTCAAGTCAGACCGTGTGCTCTCCTCAGGTTTAAACATCTTCACGTATACTCACACCTATGTATAAAGTACTAGAGTCTTAGAAACAAAGCCCTATAAACTGAGGTTCACTGTTTCTACACTTAACTTGCCACTGCTCAGACTGTGAATCATTGCAATCATGGCGGAATGTTTGCTCAGTTCCTCCTTCTGCAGTTTCACAAGTGCTTCCTTTTCTTCCAAGCGTCCTTCCAACTGGGATTTCTGAACTTCCAGAGAAGATGCCTGCGGGAACAAACACAACGTTATCCTTTGCTCCGCCACCCGCTGCTAAGCACACGCAATGCGGTGAGAGCCGAGCGCCTGCTGGTGGTCAGTTTGAGCAAGGCAATTATAAAGTAGTTTTAAACTTACAAGCTCCTTCTGGAAATCTCTCAGCTCTATGTTTGGTGCATGTGAAGGATTACAGAGACCGACACACAACGATACCACGGGAAACCACCAATTCCCATATCATTGTCCCATTTCAGCACCGCAAGTGTTCACGGTGAAGCCATCCACGTCATCTCAAGCCCCACACCAGCAAATATTTACCCAGAACAAGGAAATATTTGCTCCATGCTGGATAAGACTGCTGCAGAGATCAGCCTTTGCTGCCAGGGAACGGAAATATGGCAAATGTGTTTGCCAGACCGCATGCTTTGCATTCGCCAATCGGTTTGCATGAAAATGAATCTCTGCCTTGTGAGTTTAAAGGCAAGGGCATAGAGGCTGCAGTGAAGTTTGAGGGATTTCGTGTTGCTTGTTTTAAATGCTCTTTTGTTAACTTGGTAAAGCCAAACCAGTCTCTGTTTTGAAAAAGGACACGTTTTTTCTTAGAGTCAAAATTAGGTATTACAATTTCAAAGACCAAAAAACATCAGATGCGTTTTGGTGTGTACGTATGTAGCACATGTACCTTAATGCAGAAAGTCAGCTAATCCACATTTTACAGGAGTCAAAACCACTTACGAGGAATGCAGTACCTTCTGTTAACACTGTTCTACAGGTTTGTTTTGGGTTTCTTTCCTTGCCTCCAAACATATCCTGCAGCCACACACCGTGCCTCCTACGGCCTCCTCAGAACCTGACCCTGCCTTCTTTGCTCTGAAATTCAAGCTCATCTATTCAAAAGGTATAAAATTAAAGCTGAGAGAATTTCTTCCTGTCCCCTACATAGGCTGCTCTTTCTTCAGCTACTTTACCACCAAAATACAGGTTTACCAACTCAGACATCTAGAATTCTGGTCTCTAGAACGCAGGTGCAAGTAATGCCTTACCTTGATACTCAGTTCTTTCCTTGCTTGCTCCGTTTTACTTAATTCCTTTCTAAGAATATCTATAGTTTGCTCCGTATCTTTTTGTTCTTTCTGCTGTGCTTTCAGTTTGTCTTCCAGAACTTTTATTTCCTGTTGCAAAGCTGAAGAAAAGGAACACGTTAAAAGATGGGCTGCCCAACCTAGACAAGACGCTGCATTGCCTGGGGAACATGGGTCTGGGGGGGGGGGGGTTGTTTCTCCTATTTAGATGCAACGTAGCTGCTAATCATTGTATTACTGGGTAGCGCCACCTCCTGCTAAGCTGCAGTAACTGCGTCCGGTCATATTTGCAAAGAGTTAAATCAAGCTCTTGGAGAATTTGCAGTCCCTACAGAAAATAGTTTCAATGGACATGCTGTAAAGAGATCCCGAAGGGGAATATGACACTGTGCAGGCATTCAGTGAATCCCATGCAGCCTAGGAAATCAAGCTTATGTGTCCTTTCTCAAAAAGAAAAATCTGTATTCATGTCATTCAACTGTTAAATTACCTATCCCTGGCCTAAGGTTTACAGGTTACTTAGTAAGATATAGCTGCTTACCCAGAGCCCATAACAACAGCATCCAGTTAATCTCATTAGTTCTCTAGGCTCAGGGACATTTAGGTAAGTGACTTACTTGCTATTTTGCCATCTCTCTCCCGTAGCTGTTGCTGTAATTCTTTCCTCTGATCTTCGGTTTCCCTCAACTGGGCACCAATCCTAAAATTGCAGAGAAAGGAATTGTAACGGTTAAAAGGAGATCTGCTGCCATTTCTGCATCCTCAGAACCCAGAATGATTTTTGTATCGTTTCCAATTCCTGTCAGGAGCTTCGAATCAAACCTGTGAATCTGCAGTGTGAGCACAGACAGATTTTATTCCCTCTCCCCCCATAAAACAGTCATTTCCTTTCTCTGATCAGGCAGACACAGTAAAACCACTGAAAAAGTTACTGTCTGGAGCTTAAATGCCAGAAACTGTTGCTTTTGATCACAGCCACAAAGCACCCAAAATACAATGACAGAACTGAAACTGTCATTCAAACCAAGACAAAATACACTGCACCACTGGTGATGAAGGATGCTGGGTTTTCACCCCTCGGTATGCTCCTGAGTCAACAACACCATTAATGATGCCCGTTTCATGCAAGCACATCTATGAATAAAGATTTTCCAATACCATATTCCAGATTGTCACACAACACTAGGCAACCCCAACGATTTCATAAGATATCCCCAAATCCATACATAGAGCTGCTTCAGTCTTCATTAGATAGGATAACACTTGGTTTCCACAATAATTTAATACGCACTTGGGATCTTGTTTTTGTTTTTTTTAAATGGACATACTTGGAGGAATTAAAATACCCTAACCCAACAAGCCAAGCTTCAGTGGATCTCTTACCTATTGTTGATTGTTAAGGATCAGGAAGCAAATTTCCTCCAGCAGAAAACTCTTAGGAATAGAAAATCATATCAATGCCCTTAGAACTTGGACTAACACAAACTGCTATAAACTGAGTATTTGCAGTCACCTTTTAAAGGACTTTTTGAGTCAGTTTGCAATATACCTTCAAAATTGTCAAATATAATGGCTGCTCCCATTGCTAAGCAAGAAACCTGCTCACAATTCCAGCAGCTTCTTTGCCTTGCTGACACCTAGTGACGAGACAGGCTCATGTGAGTTGCAAAGCCAAAGCTCCTCTGAGCCTTTATTCTGCCAAAGCACACTCGCTTTTCAGAAATAGTTTTTTCATCTTTAGATACTTTGTGTGTCTCACATGTCCTTTTTCAGCTTAAGAGCCTGAAGAAATTATGCTGATAAATGATTTGGGACACAAGGTGCCTCTTTCTACCTCACTTTTACCCACTTCAATCAAATGTGCTACAGAAGTGATCAAAGATGCAAGCTTCTACCTTATGCAGACATACTGTTATTTGCTGCTTCTCCAGACTACTTATAGCATGTCATCAAGACAGCATGTAAGAGCAAAGAAAGACATCAACAGTATGGTGTAATACTAACAGAAACTAAGCATCCCTAATTTTGTTTCTTGGAGAACAATGCTCCCATTTATACAAGGGTCACGCTATTTCCTGAACTGGATCTTAAACTTCACTTCTCATTTCATTTAACATACATAGTAACTTCTAGAATGACTGAAGTTAATCTCATTCATAAGTATATAGAAGAAAAAATAATGGATTTTTCACCAAGTAACATACAGTAATGTGTAATTTTGCCCTTTTAATGTGCTTAGCCCAGTAAAGGGCTTCCTCACCCTTTGAATACAAAGTATTTGCTTGGAGCTCTTAAACTCCTTACCTCTGAAGATGCTCAGCAGAGGATTTTTTCAGTATTTCATATTCTTCTGCAACTGTTTGTAACTTCCTGTTGTGTTGGAAGAGCTGTTCTATATCAGCCTGGGCTCTTTCAGACTCGGTCCGCTGAGCTTGCAGCAAATCATCCAGTTCTTCATTCTTTCGCTCTGCATCCTTCAACATTGCAGCAAGAGCTCTCGCCTTCCAGTGGAAAGACACCCCCCAACAAAAAAACCCCACAGTTACAAACTGTTCTGTTTCACAAGTCACTCTGTAATAGGCATATTTGAGACCGTAAATCTAACGCTAAAAGGCATCAGCAACATTAATTATTTCTCTCACCTAGTATTATTGACAAACTAACTTGCTCACTGATTTCCTTTGGCTTCCTTTATAGACAGTGCAAGGAGAAAGGGAAGAAAGTAAAAGATGAGAGGTTTTAGCTACGTATTGAGCAATCTGCAGCCCAGTGTTTATTATAACCTTTAAACAATAGAAATTATTCCAAGTTTTCAATATACATATTCCATGGAATCAAGCTTTATTTGAAAGTTCATCTTGGACAAGTGATTAAAAGGCACAAACAGGAAACAGCTCTTCATGTATCAGCAAATTCCACATAGAATTCTAGTACACGGCTATACTAATTTTCAAGATTACTATTAAATTAACACTAATGCTTAGTGAATGACAACCAGGAGAGTAGGTTAGTTTTGCTGCCTTCCCATAAAGAAATGGACATTAAAGAAACCTGTTCCAAAGAAAAATCCAGAGGAAAACGGGATGTTCATAATAAAAATGAAGACTGCCTTAACTTCCCAGCACAGCTACACTGAGCACTGCAGAGTTTCCACCCACACGATCACAATTAAAGCTACCCAGACAATTCTTACTCAGTCCCACCTGAGCCCCAGAAGGAAGCTCCTTGCTGCTTACCTCGGACTCAGCCTGGGCTCTTTGACATCGGTACTGAGTCATCAGCCTCTCGGTCTGAGCCTGAGCTACTGCCTTTGCTTCCAAAAGCTCTTGCAGCCTGGTTTCTTTAGACTGGACACAGGAAGAACATGATTCATTAGCGTTTTCTGAACGTACAGACAGCGATGTATGCACACACATTAGGCTGTACTCACTGCTAATGCCGACAGCTTCTGCTCATAGACATCCATTATGTCAGATACCCTCATATCGGTGAGGGACTCCTTCATCTGTGGAAATACATACAGATTATCAGAAAAGGCTGAGGGAAGTCGCTCTGAGAACAGAACAGAACTAAGCAAGTTTACCCACTTACTACAGGAAATTGACCATACATGACAGAAGTCCTAGCTGTTTATTTAAATATATGCCCAAAGTCAAGTGAAAATGCGACTTGGTGATTTCAGGGTATTTTTCCTTAGGCAGTGCTACTACAACACCAGTTTTGAGCAGCCGCTCAGGCTTCTGCATAACCAAATGCGAGCTACCCCAGGTGTTCATACAATGAACACCTAACTGAAAAGGTACTATCTTCGCACTACTTGGAACCAGAATGTAAGCTTTCTTCTGAAGTAGTAATAGTGCCTTTCCAAGAAGGCCACAAAAAATTTAGCTGGAAACATTAAATAGTCAGCTACAGGAAAGAAGGAAAGTGTTTGCATGCATGTTCAGGCACACAAGAGATGCACCATACTCTTTCTAAAGCAGCATATCATCTCCTTTTCATCACAGGCTATTTCTTAGGAAGTGGGAAGAAGAGGCTCTGGTATGCACTGCAGCAAGTCTTGGCAGCTGCAACCGCATCTAACACCTGCCTCCACATCTGACAGCTAAGAAGTGCATGGGTACAGCCTACTGGAGAAGGAGATCTCAGTAAGGAGCCCCTACTACTTCTGATGTAGCACAAAGAATCATAACTGAATTTTGCTCAGTAGCTCAGTAAAAGGAGCACGTTCCAAACAGGCAGGAATCTAAACTGGACTCACCTGATACATGCGCTACAGCCTAACACTTAGATTTCAGCCCTGTTCCCCAGTAAAGTGTCAAGTATTTCAAAAGGGGTATATCAATTCTACTGACCTCCAGTCCAGAATGAAGTTTCTGTATTAATTCCTGAATATTTGAAGTTGTGGATTCGTCACCTGAAAGACGGGATGAGGAACACCTCACTGAAGTAACGTTGGGCACAGCTGAAAGCACTTGGATTCTTTTTGATGCGTGCTCCGCTTCTTGTTTCCTGTAAGCATTATTTGCTGCAATGCTTTCACCAAGCCTGTATAAACACAAAGACCATTAATGAAACAAGCTGCTACAAATATTGCAAGGACTGAAGATGAGAACCTTTTCGTAACCTGCCTTCTCTCTCATTGAAAACAGGTTACACAACAGTCACATTTGCATTATCACACATTCAGATGTGGTATTAGACATGTGTGCAAACTGTTTCTACAGAAAGCAGAGAAACATGAAAGCCTGTCATGGATAACCTTTAGAAACAAACTCAGTACCTTGTCAGAAAGGACATGGTGTTTAGCTCTTCTTGAGCAGAAGAGATCACCTGTCTCCTATTAGCCTAAGAAACAGGTTATTTCACATATCACTATTCAACTTAACTAGGCCACCGTAAGTAGGAAGATTAAGAAGGGTAAGAACTTTCATTAGGCACAAAAATAAGATGAAATCATGAACAGGCAGAGTGCTACCAATAAGTCTTCATTTTTCCTTGTCTCTGATGCTATTTTACAATATGATACTGAGTACAGCACATTTCATTCTGGAAGTTTTAGCCAAAATGTAAACATTTAGATGAAAAGAGTGCCATCAATTAAAATCTGTACAAGGAAGAGAACACAAAAGCTTAGACAGAAGTAATTACATTAAGTGTATTCCAGTGTATGCACATAACTTGTGGTTGGTATTTTAGAGGCAGCTACTCATGACATGTTCCAAATCAGAGATAAGTCAAAAGAGCTGATTCTTGAAGCACCAATCAAAAATCTTTTCCTACGGATAAATTCCTTACTAAGTCATCCCAGCCACTTCACTGAAGTGCTGTCTCAATTGCTTCCTAAGTGAACAAAGCCTGTTTTTAGCTTGCATTTATAGACATGTTATTTGGCTATTCCATTGTATGACTCCAGGCATATTGGATTGTACAGACCCTTCATTCTTCCAGCCAGACTATTTGTTACTGGCCCTTATAAAAGTGTTTCCTGTATCCACAAAACCATGTGGTCATAGAACAGTTGAGGCTGAAAGGGACCTCTACAGATCATCTGGTTCAGCTCTCCTGCTCTAAGCAGGTGGCCCAGGACTATGTCCTGTAGTTTTGACTATATCAAAGGATGAGGCTCTACAACTTCTCCGGACAACCTTTCCCAGTGTTTGACTTCCCTTCCAGTAAAAGTTGTTGGGATTTTTCTGGTTTTGTTGTGTCCTCCCCCCTGCCCTTCTAAAGAAATGTAAAAGTTGTTTTCCCTTGTACCTCCTGTCCTGCCAATGGACACCACTGAAAACACTCTGGCTCCATCTTCTTTGTTCCTTTCCATCACACATTTATACACACCGATAAGATACTCCCCAGGTCTTCTCAAAACCAATCTCAGCACTCTCAGTCTCACCTTGAATAACAGATGCTCATCCCTCCAACATCTAATGGCCATTCACTAGACTCACTCCAGTATGACTGTATCTCTCAAATACTGGGGAGCTCAGATCTGGACACACCACTCTGGATGTGATCCCACTGGGGCTGAGCAGAGGAGGCTTTTCTAAGTTCCTGTAATGCCGCTCTCTTTACAAGCTTTCTCAGAAGCAACCAAAAAACCACAATGAGGTAAATCACCACGATCTGCTCAGGTCACCGTCTTCCTCCAATATAAGTAGTAATACAGTCATGATTCCAAGATAATTTAGTTATATTACAAACCTTTCACTCAAAAAAGCAGGTGAAATGCCAAAAAGAAATCCGATCTGGAAGTCCTTGCAAGCAATCCCTACTTTATTTTTTTAAAAAGCAGTACTAACAAAAAGAGAAGAAGTTTCAGATTGGTTTTTGAGGTTGCAAAGACCATGATACCATTCAAGGTATTTTTTCCTATTTTATTACATCTACAGGGACTCCATCAAACACAGTTTCTCAGTATTTTTTCCCCCTATTTAGACCCCTTAAATATTACCTGACCTGCTACCTGCACGTGTCTTGTCTTATTCTGTTATTTCTTGGAAGTAAACGAAGCTTTAGGAACTGAAGAGTGATATGTCTGTCAACGTTCAGCAGAGAGAGCAATCTGACAGTCAGAAGGTTAGATGCACTCCAAGTAGATAGTTCCAAGCACAGACTACAGGCAAATGAACTCTGAGGGGCAGAAGTCAGACAACACTACTCTCTCTAGGACCCATGTTAATTGAACACCATCTGCATTTGAACTATTTCTTTCCTCTGCCCTCCGAGATCCCTATGGTTTCTTAACTACAAATAAAGTAATATGCCAAGAATATGGATGTATTCATATGCCAAGAAATATGAATATCACTAAACCCATAAAAATGTCAAATCCTACCAGTCCATCACAAAAAGAAACTTACACTATGGCAGGGAAATCTGGTAAGGGTGCAGCCTCAAACAATATTCCAAGTCCCACCTGGACTTGCTCTCTGTGGTCTGATGTTAAAGCCAACGTCAAAGGTGTAATCAAGCGTGGATCCTAAAAAAGAAACCGCTGTGGTCAAAACAAGATATAACAGTCAACAACAAAAAATCCCAAAACCACCCAGACATCACAGTATCATGGCCTATTGCAGCATCTGTAGAGAATGAGGCTAAACACATATACATACACACACACAGAGCTTCCACAACTAGTTCCAGTTCAGTTCCTGTTCTGTTCTTCATTTGCTATAGCATGGTAATATATAGTATACAGACAGAGGTCTGAGCTATGAAGCCAAACAGAGACCACATCAATCACAGTGACTGTAGACATTCCACTCTGTATAAATTCCATTCTATAAGCAATCACTCTGGTTCTGAGCCTGACCTTACACCCATACACACAAACAGTCCCTGGCTTGCTCCAGACCCAGGTGCACTATCAGCAGTTCTTCTTCTTCTTTAAATATCCACACAGCAGGAACAGGACAGCTTGCAGGTCCCACAGCCCATAAGCACAGAAA
Organism: Melopsittacus undulatus; assembly: GCF_012275295.1. NCBI lineage: Eukaryota > Metazoa > Chordata > Aves > Psittaciformes > Psittaculidae > Melopsittacus > Melopsittacus undulatus. The sequence continues at coordinate 119,554,641 of NC_047528.1, read as the reverse complement.
ACTTAAGCTACCTTCTTAAAGTTTGCTCTTCCAAGTTTCTGAGCCTGAACTTATGGAAGAGAAGTGATTTTAAAAACAGCTTACACTTCAGAGTATTTAGGAACAAGTTTTCCCATTAAAGCCAATGCAACAGGTAAAGAGACATAATCCCTTCAAGTTTTCAAGTGCTTGATTTCCATCACAAACCTTAAGTTTTATAAGGATTTCCTGAGAACTGAAACTCTCATTGTTAACCATCAAATTACATCATTTCTACTGTTGAAAGGAAACCCTCCAAACCAGCATGAACTGCTTGACTGCCTGGATTACTTTTCCATCCACCAAGTAGATATTGTTAAAATACCATCAGACAAACAGTTACCAGGAACTCTTTTGATCAGGCAAAGTCACAAATTAGATGTGTATATTTAATAATAACCAACGTCACAAATAATTATATGGTTGTGACAGCTTTTCTCCTCCTTTGCTACCTTGAAACTGCAGTCCTAATGCAGTCTCAGAAGGATAATTCTTAGCAGGCAGCTGAAGTGTGATTAAATGTGCATTACTGAAATAAGTAATGGCAGTAAAAAGCCAACAGCTCCTATTTTAGAAGAATTAACAACAAAACAAGCTTGAAGCAATGTGCCCAGGGGACTGTATTGGTCTTGAAGTTTAGCACTTCAGAGAGAAGCATACAGAACCAGAACTACTGCACTGCACTGACACCTCTCTTCACAGATACATTCCATGTGACACTTTAAAACTGCCAAATACCTGCAGAATTCTGTAGAAGCTGACTTCCATACCAGGTACGTCCTGTTTTAGTCTGCTCATAAGATCAAGTGTTCTCAAAATAATATCAGCAGCAAGTTTGCTTTTAAAGATACAAATGGAAAAGCAAAGGCAAAGAAGGAAGGAGAGAGATTTGTCAAATCAGCACTGATACATTTAGTCCATTCTAAACTAAATAAATACCTTCACAAAGAAATTAAGTATGTCTATCAAGGCAACAATGCCATCATCAAAATGACCCTTTGACCTGCTGCTGAGCTTCTCCAGCATGCCAAGGCCAGCAACAGTGAAGACCAAAAAGACACTTTAGAGTTGAAACTGAGAAGGGTTTAATCATAGGTCCAATTATATTTCTCTGATTTTTGGCCATAGAACTTCTGGTTCTATTGACATTCAGGTTAACGACACTGAGCTGGAAGAACGTCTATTCCACTGGCACTAAAATTATTCCTTCCCATACTGATGGGAATTGTGGTTGCATAAAAACAAAATGAAATACTAGGTGCACTAAGCAATTCTGGTAAGCTTCATCTTAGATAAGCTTGAACTACTGCATGAGGCTTAAGGTCTTCTTCCAAACTACTGCATGAGGCTTAAGGTCTTCTTCCACATAAGTGGATCCCCAGCTCATGCCAAAAACAGTATCTGAATGTTTAAATTAGGTATTAATTATTGAACTGACCAGAAACATTAATTTCTATTGCCACAAAAATACTAAATTTGATTTTACAACAGTACTGATTTACATGCATTTAAATTGTATTCTCAACTACAATATACTTTCCATTGAAACAATGTCACAAAGAGTCTTACTAGGTTAGATTTTATATAAACTTGTGTGCTCACCACATTTTAGAGTCTCCTGCTTTTGTCCCAAAACCAGGATCGATCCCACTATAGGTAAACTGGTGCTCTATTAGAGACGTGCATTGGCTGGCAGTCAGTACCTTCGAGGCATGCCTTTTCAGCAAGTCATCTCTACAAAGCAGTAGACTGAGTTAAGAACAAATTTCACACTTATGCCTAGGTGTTGGTGCAAAAGGTGATATTTCCTAATAAAAGAGGACACAAAAGCTGGTGTATCAAAGCACAAGAGCCTCCAAAAACATTTTATAACCCAAATACATAAACCACTTAAGTCATGTTTAACTGACAGACCAAGTAAGCTTCACTTATCAATCAAAAACACTCACTTGGACACAAACAGCTAAGGAAACAACAGTAAAACGAGTGGCATAAAGATGAGCAAAAGCAGTCAACAATCAATCCCCAATACAAGAACAGGTTATCTAGGAGTGAACTAGCAAAGAGACTTCTTCACAGAACTCAGCTTAGATGCAGTCACGTTCTCCTCACTATGTGACACCATGGACACTGAGGACTCCAAGAGGAGTGCAAAATTGTGTCATTTCACATTATTTTTCCTTATTTCATTGATCTAAATTTCATCCTGCACCAGTATATTACAAAATAATTTCTTAGCAATTAAAAAGCTATTTAAGGTCTCTCAAGATGACAGTCCTAAGTAAAATTAGGGCAGTTATTGCCATTAAAAGATATTAAAGTCACCCAAGATAGACATTTTGTCTACTGTCTTAGAGCAGATTATGGTCAGGAATAACTTAACAGCCTATAGGCACACAAAAAGGATATTCGTCAGGACATCAATAGCCTTGGCCATTCTTTCACACTTCTTCACTAATAGCTCATCCACAATCTGCTCTGGCATCTGAAGATGATCCAGAAGAACAGGCAGCAGAAGATCCACAAAATGCTCGGCTGAGGCACTGTTCCCACTGTTAATAACATCCTGCAATAAAGACATTTTATGGCAATTTTTAACACTACCCAGCAAGGAAGCCAAGCCTACTCTGCCCTCTCCTCCCTCAGGTGCCTTCTTGCTTTCCCAGCCTCTTGCTAGTTCAGGTTTAAGACTGCAGATCAGTAATGTACTTGAGGAGGGAGTTCAATGAGAAACAGCAGAAACTTCCACACTGCTTCAAGCCTTAGTAAGCAACTGTTTGATAGCTTTGCTAGCATCTGCCTCATGACTTCACAAACTACCGCATCTTTCACTTAATTTTCAACACTGGCATATTTCCCTAAACTACAGCATGTCTTTAAAAGAAAAGTTGTTTTACCAAGTATGGAATTCTAGAACAGGAAGAACCTTATTTAGGATATTTTTACATGCTATTTTTCAAGTAAAATGCTAACAGTTGCTTAAAAATCAATTAAAAATATAGCTGCTCACAAGCTCTTTAAGCTCAATTATCAGTCTTGGTACCTCGAAAATCTCTTTGAATAGCTGCAATGCTAGAACAGAAGAGTCTTCAGAGCCTTCCAATGGTTGGTTTGACAAGTGCACCAATGCAACAGATGGTTCAAAAGTCTTGGAGCGAGTCACAAGTCTGGTATTTCCAGAGACTGGCAAGCCAGATGGTTCCAGTATTGCCTGCCGCAGGACATGACGCAGTTCTAGCACAGAACAGAAGGCAAGCAGGAGCTCTAAGATCTGTGTGAAGTGAATGAGAGTTTAAACGCTTTGAAATCAAGTACTTACACAGGGATTGTAACTCCCATAGCACAGGTCTAGAAAGATACACAAATTCTATGCAACTCCTTTTAGCACTTTAAAAGTTATCCAAAGAACGGACATCTTGCCTTAAAGCCAAGGCAGCAACAGAACACAGTCCATTAGACTGGTGAAGGCTTGTGACAGCATTCAGTGTATTGCTTTCCCTTCTTCTGTAAAAAGCATGACTGCTGGTATCCAGTAAGCAGTAGAAATGCATACACACTCAGAATGAAGAAAACTGGGGAAGGGAAAATACTCTAAGACATGAACAGATGCACACGTGCATACTTGGGGAGGAAGAGGAAAGCATCCTGCAAGGCTCCTTGTCAGCGTCTTGCTAAATCAACAACAAAATCACACATATAGAAACCCTAGCATTTATTATTTATTGTGATGTGAAACACATTCCTAGGAAAAACTTCAGAGTTGTTTCACAGATGTATTTAGCCCAAATATTTTCACAATGTTTAATATTTTAGTCTTTAGCAACCGATAGCCAATATTTCATTTATGCAAAGTGATAGTGAGTCAAACTTGAATACAACAGTTAACTGCTTAACCAAATGTGGCATCAATTTGTTCAACTAATATGAGAGAATGTATGAGTAAGTCTTGGAAGTGAGCATCACTGTTCCCTGATCAGAGTCCTAGTAGTATTAATTCAAGCTTTAGCAGGTGAACTAAGGTACACACTGCACTTGTGGTCAATCCCAACATTTCCTAACAGCCAAAGCACAAAAGGTGTTCATGTTGCCTTTTTGCCTTTAGGTCTGCTAACTGAAAGCAGACACAATCTGGCTACAAATCCAACCTGACAGCCTTGAGAATAACTATAGAAATCTGGTGTATACTATAGGTCATTTAGGAATCCCAAAGTCAATATATTTCATTATCAATCCTTGTACACAAGGAGCCTACTTATGTAGGCAGAAGTAGAACTGGATTTGGAGTCGCACCCTCTTAGCCTTAAATTGGAAAAGCATAAATACCTTAGATGATGAATTGGGATCCCTTCCATGAAGAAGATCTAATACTTGACCAAGGCAGGAGGTAAAGTGCTCGTACCTACAGCATGCACAAAGGAGGAAAGAAGAATTAAAGGGAGCTTTGTTACCCCCAGACATTTGTACCAAGTGACGAATGCAAGTGCCCTGCTCCTCTCCCCACTCCTGAACACTTCAGCTACAGTGACAGTTTTGATAATGTAACTTCTACTTCAAATAAACATAGCCTTAAGAATATTCTAAGAAAGAAAATTCCTTAAAATAAGCCAAGATTTTCCAGATATTTTTACTATCAGATTTAGATCAAAATTCAGTCACTGAAATCTGCTAGCTCTATTTGCAAAACTAGTCAAGCTCTCTACAGCTTTAACACCCTCCAGTAAAATTCTTACAGCTTCAACCATACTATTCAACTTTGAGACAATATAGACCTGCAACTGGCAAAATAGCTCCTCACCAAGTTGTTTGACCACCAACACTGTCCAGACAAAGAATTACTGAACACACTATTAAATACTCCTTAAGGGATAATAAAAAACCCCACACATGCATGTGAAAAACCCCTATTGACACATGCATGCGAAACCAGTAACACAAGAAGCCTTCAGTTTCATATACAACCATTATTATCAACCAGTAACATTCAAAAAGCTTCTAGGGACTTTTTTTCCAGGGTTTGGTTCAAAATACAAATAGCACAGAGCAAAGAAACTGAACAAGAGCTCAGGAGAAATACCTTGTACTTTAAGGAAGTGAAGCCATACCTGCTAAGGTAATCAGCAACTTTGGGGTTCTTCAGAAGATCCATGAATAGGTCGACAGAGTATTTTCTTGTTAGGGTACCATCTCCATTTACAACTATATTGAATATTAACTGAAATGTCTGATGGATATTTCGAGCATGGAAGAGCTGAAAGGAAGAAGAAAGTTATCTGCAGGTATGTACTTACTTGGCCTAGGTTTTTAATAAAACTAGCTGGAATTAGAAGCTTATTTGGCCAGTGTGAGCATTACCTTTATCTACAAATTAAGCATATAACAGATTCAAAGCATTACTTACTTTTTCTCCTACTTCTTCATTTAAAGTAAGGCTTGACAACAGGGAAAGTGCAAACACAACCACAGTCAAACTACTATGGGCTAGGAAGCCTATTAAGGTGCGATAGAAATTCTTCACGTTATTCTAAAGCAAGAAGGAGAAACACAGGCATTACAAACTTCATTCTGTTCTATAAAAATACCAAACTCACAGACTGCACATACTTAAAAATAAGCCATACAAATAATGAACAATACAAAAACCATATGAGAACCATAACAGTTCTCTAGGAAATGCATGTTAGTGTTATACTGCATAATACTGGTGTTGATGTCAATGACTAAATTATCTTTTGAACTTTTATAATGAAAATAAGCAAACAAACAAAACAAGCAAACAAAAACCAAGTCCAAGCAAAACAACAAAACCATCCAAGGAAGAAATTCCATCATTATTTTAATTTAATTTTACTGAAATTAAGCAGTTGTACTGAAATCTCTGATAGCAAATCACCACTGCAAACTGAGCCCTGTCCCTTCTCTGCTCAGAGAACAGTGCTCATTATCTCTGCTTACCAAGATCAGTGGTGTTTTAATGTCTTTTAACAGGCAAATCCCTTTCTTGGCCAAAATTACCAACCCAGCTTATGGAAAAATAAAATCCAAGCACAGACTTTCTATGTTAACAACATTTATTTCTTCTAAGGAAGAATGCTTGAATTTTAAATTCAACTTTCATTCACAGAGAACAGCTGCAGACACCGAACGCACAACACAGACCAATGCTGTAACACAGCAATGGGGAGAGAGAAAAAACACCCAGTTTCCTGAGCTACTGGTTATTCCCTCAAACATGTGAGACACAAACACCAGCACTGCAGAACAAGCAGGCCAGGGTTATTACTGCCACAAAAATGGGTGCCTAAGAAACACAAAGGTAATTCCCAGAGTCAAGTCTGCTGCACTCAAGCCAGACGATCACGCCACAAAAGCAAAACTCTCACCAAAGATCTGATCCGAGTTTGAACAGACAAGTTGTGACGACAGAGATTTGCCAGGAGGCCCAAACACGGCATCGTTAACTCATCTTCAGTGTGTTGGCTTCAAAGTCCAGGAGTTTAAAAAAGAAAATATGCATTTATTAAAGCATACAGAATTTAATTACATTAAGTTGGAGCAGGAGGGGCAGAGGGTATGGAGGATGTTTGGGTTTCTGTTTGGTTTTTTAATTAGATACTGTCCCATCAAGCAAAGCAAAATTCTAACTGCAGTCACCACAGTGTGAGCAGTTTTTAATGGAGTACCTCTGAAAAAAACCCCAAACCCCAGTACCAGAGATCAATGCTATCAAAGATAATGTATTGCATGTGCTTAATAGTCATTAGACCTTTTATGAATCCATGTGCACAACATTTGTATTGATCTAACAAGTTCACTCCTAATGACAGGCATGAATTTTCTTTTGGCTTTTCTCTTTGTCAGCTCCCTGCTCCTAAAGGCATCGGATGGGCTACAAGGCAAATGAATATCCAGCCACCCAAAGCTCCACAATCACTGCAGCTGGCAATCTGTAACAGCATGGGTTTCAAAGAATTCAGAACAAACATGCCACAGCTTCTCCTGGAGCCCAGCTTAGTGCAATATGCTACTGGCCTTCGGAGAGTTTGGAAACGTAGCTACTTCCCAGAAGAAAAGACAACCAAGTACACACTTACACATGCTGCACTAGAAATGAAATCAGTTCATCGATGTTGGCACCAGCGGAAAAGACAGGAACATTGTAGGTTAGCTTCTGCAGCAACTGAATACTCTGAGGAAAAAAAAAGATACTCGCATATGTCTTTTCTATAGCATATCACTGAAGAATGCTACAAGTTACAAAGCTGAAACTGAAAGAACAAAGAACAAGACACCACCACTAAATTGATTTTCAGACTCTCTAAAGTTAACCTAACACTTACATAAACTGCTGCGAGCACAATGATAATGTCCTACCACACTGATCCACTCAGTAAAAGCCCAAACAGATTAATATGATTTTATTTTGACAGAGAAGTTACCTTGAGTCCATTCAGTTCTCCCCATTGCCTCATTAGCAAGTTCTCCATTCTGTCAGTGAGAAAGGGGCTTTTCCCTATTGGAAGATCTACAAGTGCCACCAAAATCCAACAAGTACCTTGCAACCTCTAACAGAAAGTATGTTTACAGGAAAACAGGTTTGCTGTAGACTGCAAACAGATCCAGTGGTAGTAAAGTCCTCCCTTCAGCATTCTTTCGGCCCATAACTGTGTTCATATGAAGTTAATGGAGAATCATAGATTGACTTGGGTTGGAAGGGACCTTAAAGTTCATCCAGTTCTAACCCCCTGCCACAGGCAGGGACACCCTCAACTAGATCTGTCTGCTCAAAGCCCCATCCAACCTGGCCTTGAACAGCTTCTTTGATGCCTTCACAATGACATGACAAAGACGATCAGTGTCCATGCTTCTGTTACAAACATTAGGAGAAATAACTAAATACCTCAACTGAAAGTAACCTCCCAAGCCCTCAAGCAGTGATTTCTTGAAATAATTCAAAATATGGGATAGCTTTTCTTTAGTTGGTTGCTCTTTGTGGTTTGTTTGTTGGGTTTTGGTTTTCTTTAAATTTAAGTAGGTGAGAAACACAAGCAGGATTAAAGACTGAATACAAGGAAATCTATGCAGTCTTATAATCCTGTTATACTAGCCACATACAACAAATAAAACACACAGCTAAGATTAACTCTCCCTCAACACATTATTTCAGACAGCACTTTGGAAGAGTTATTACATGCATACAGCATAATGCACACTACATAATTATAGTCAATTATTATTAAGCATTAGTTCTTGTTACCTGTAATAAGACAGGGTCGCTAAGGTTAGTGGAACTTCGATGAACCACTCGTGCCAGCACGCTGGTCAGATTGTAGGTGTCTTGAAGAGTTTCTCTGGTCTCATTGTCTACAGCTGGAATTTCAGAATTATTAAAACCAACACAAATCACCTATCTAACAACAAAAGCAACTGGTGCATTGGCTACCAGTCTAAGCAGAAACAAGCAAGAGGCAGCAGAACCTATTTTGTAATTGGGAAACTTGATGCATACAGGCCCAGGCCATTGGAGAGCCCAAACTGCAGCCCAGCAAACACTCCAATGAGAGAGGGAAACTAAAGTGACAGTTGTTGATGTAATACGACAGCTGTTGATGTAATTTGGCTTCTCCCCATCTCTGCATCCCCCTGGGCAGGTTTTGTCACTTCATTAAAAAAACCAAAAGGGAGTATTTAAGCATCATTGTTGTTGTTTCAGTGCTGACTTCAAATCTGCTTCTCATGGCCATATAGCATCTTATCTGGCCTTGTACACACATTCATGGGGCTCAGGCAATCACTCCACTACAATGAAAACCACTTCATCTTTCACACCTTAGACTCTGTCCAGGTTCACCACCAACACCACAGAATCAGCACCCATCTCGTCTTTCCTTTCCCACATCAAAGATTAAAAGTTTAGATGCAAACCTTACCTAGCTGTGACAGCAACGTAACCACAGACAAGGTTAGAGATGGGCTGACATGAGCATCCTCAAGGAGTTCTACTAGGCAACTGAGACATTCACTTGGCAGAATCTGATCTGAAGCAAGCAATCGTGTAAGCTTCAGTCCAGAGATAACCTGGAAAGCAAAGGAGAAAACCAACCTTCATTACTCAACTGCAGCAAAGTATTTAACACAGAAGCCAAAACACACAGCTGTATTAAACACACTTTGCCCTATTTACCAGGCTCAGAATGTAAATGTACTCTAACAGAACATTTGCACTCACATTTGTGGGGGGGGAAGGAGGGAAGAAGCCTGAAAAAAAACCAACCCTGTTTCATTGCTGTGGATGTGCTCTCTGTACTTTTGGAAAACAGCAAGTTTTCATTGTGATCATTCATAACACACTGGGGCTTCTTTGGTTTGCTTGCTTACACCATTCACAGTAACAGCATCCTTTCTAATCCCACAGCTGTAGCAGAGCAACACCTGTATTCCTGCTCACATTGAACAGAACTAATACCAGGTTATTCTTCCTACATGTGCTTTATCATCGACAGAACACAGGGATTATTTATTGTGAAAGAACAACCAAACAGACTGCAGACGTTTTGTACGCAGCCCTCAGCTCAGCCCAGCAGCCTGGAACCCAAAGGTGCTGCTCTGCAGGAAGGATCAGCAGCAACAGGCAGTGCTGCTTTGGGACCACTCTGTGCTTGAGATGAAAAAATGGGAGTTCAAGGAAGTCTATAGAAGATGCTGAAAATTATATACCTGCACATCAGTACAGGCAGGAAGCAATTACCCTTTCCTATCAGAGCAGCATAATATTGTTGTTGCATATCCCATGGATTTATCTCTTAAATGGATACAAAAAAGAAATCTAGGCTGAACACTCACTCGTTCATTAGTGCTTTAGCAATTAGAAAACCAATCTGTATTTGACACAGGTCCCTTGCAGATCAAGCAGCTCAGTGTGCCTGTCTCTCACCATACCGAGCGTGCCTACCGCAAGGCTGCATGCAAGGCTCTGCCTGGAGATCTGGCAGACGGACAGGCCTCCCCTGAGCAACAAACACTTCTAATTACACGTTCCATTAAACCAGCAAACCCCAGATACAAGGGGTGAAAATGAATGATCCTCGAGGGTCAGAAACAGGGGATGGAGGAGGAGACAAGTCACTCCTAAGGCAGGTTACACACTCAGCTGATGCACATGCAAGCACACTGACACAAACAAACCCACCCCACAACGGTGTAAAGAGCACAGCACTGGTCCACAAACACTGCTCAACACTGAAACGTCTCCTCTGTCCGACGGCCTCCCCCAGCCGGTGACGGCGAGACGGAGACAGCCGAGGCCGGGCCCCGAGCACAGACCCGCAGCCCCCATACCCCAGGCGGCAGCACGGCCACCGCCATGTTCCCGGCCGCACCAGCACCCCCCGCTCCGCTCCCCTCACCTCCAGGCTGCGCTGCAGCAGCGCCGCGTTGGCAGCCGTCGGGGCAGCCCGATACTGCCTGGCTGCCCGGAGCAGGGACTTCATGCAGCCGGAGGCATCCATGGCGCCGCAGCCCCGCTCCAAGCAGCGCTAACGGAGAACACAACTCGGATCTCCCGCTGCCGCCGCCATCTTGATGGCACCGCCCACGGAACGGGAGGGGCCCCGGTCCCGCGGGGCAGGACGGGAGGGGACCGCGGCCGCCATCTTGCTTCGGGGGGCGGAGCCGCACGGGGCACGTGGGCGGGGCTTGAGGAGGGTGGGAGGATCCTCACGGGTCCGGTACCGGTAACCAAACCGATGGGCTCGGACCGACGGGCGTGTAAAATGTCGGTGCTGCTGCAATCCAGCCCCGTTCGTCTGCGTTAGAAGCACTTCAGACTGGTTGATGGCGTTGGTTAACTCTCGGTCAGTTGCTGAGGTGAGTGCTTTGAGAGGGCACCTGCAGCACCGGAGCTGGGGGAGATCAGCATCCGGGAGCCTCACCTCGGAGCGACAAGAGCCGCTGATGGAGCCTCAAGTCCTCACAGGACTTGACAAGGAGCTCAGCTCAGCTCACCCGAGGAGCTGACTCAATGGGGGCAGAGCCAGGAGAAGGACTCGCCTGGAGCGCAGGAGGAGGAAGGACCGCGTGTTTGTGGGCAGAGATGTAGATGTGATTGATTTGCAAATTGACAGAGGTACTCTAAGACAGAGCCTTGGATAACCCTTAGTTTGAATATATTAGCACTTCTTTTTTTTCCAAGGTGGAATATATTGTCATCATTGAATTAAACCACAAGCAGTCTGCCAGTGATAAGTGTAGTTAATAGCTTTAAACAGTAGCTGTAATTTACTTGATTTTGTAAAGTTTGCAAATAAACTCAAACCTACAATCAGCTGTCACTTTGTAACTCTCATAGTTGTTTTCAACATAGGGTAAACACAATAAAAGTTTATAAATGTTCCCAATTGTCAAAGTAGATGTTCCATCCCCATTAATGCAAGTTGTTTCTCTTTATCACATAGCTTCTTAGGCTTCAGCTCCACCCTCACACAAATGCTTATATATGGAAATGTACGTACATCTTTAGTCAAGGATGAATTGCAAGGTTGGGGTTTTTTTTTTAACCAAATATTGGTTGTAATCATATTTGTCAGTATCTAGTCAGCCTCCCATTTAAAGCTGTCCTGATTCTGCTTTGGTGCTACCCATGAAATAAATGTTTCATAACTAACCTGTCAGGGTGATTCGATGGAGCCACATGGCTGTAAATGAGAAACTAATCATGAATAGCTCAATTTAAAAAAAAAAGAAAACTACAAATAATCCAAATGCACAATGAACTTGGCAGCACCAACTCCAGCCTCTCAAAAATCCTAAGGGATGGCTGTGCTATTAACTACAAAACACCAGTGAGCCCTTCTTTGTTCAATCTGCCATTGCTTGTAATAGAATTAGGATGTGCATTTTTCATGCTTAATGCTCCCAGGTTATTATGCATTCTCCAAATACTTACCTGTTGACATATTTTCTCTTAAGAATGATGCTGTTTGGCCTTTTCCTATTTCATCAAAACAGATCCTCAAGTGGTTAAAACCTGTTATGCTCAGCAGGCCACGCGATCTTTTAACTTCCTTAAGCACACCACACTTGCTGTATGATGGAGAGGTTTCGAGCAGCAGTGAGACCCAATAAATAACTCATTGTTTCAAGTTCTTTGCAGAACTAAAAATAAATAACCCTAAAAAGCTGACGATTTTTGTCACCTTTGCTTTATTACCTACAATGAATGGCAACTCCAGAGCTGGGGAACTGTAATTAAACACAAAAGTTATACTTCAGGAAAACAAAAAGAGCTTCTGTTTGCTTGAATTGACTTCTTTTGTAGGAAACAACTGACCTGCTCTTTTATTTCTTTTTCACCCTACAAAGCGCGATTCCTGGAATTGCTGGGAAGAGTAAATACAACAACTAACAAAACTTCAGCTTTCATAACGTAACAGACACTTGGCTGCTCCTCCACTTTGCTAAAATCACAAATCACCTCAAAGAGTAAGAACAAAAGAGGAAAAGATGGTGAGGGAATGGAGAGAATCAAGACATGAGCTGCAAAGTAATCAAACCACTTAAATGAGAAGTAATGAGACTGCTTTAGAAAAGTGACATTGCTAATCCCATCTTCCATTTTTGACTTTATGCTTTTATATTCAGATTACTAACAACAGGGGGTCACGCTGGGTAGGCCACCAACAGGCAGAAAGCTGCTGGGGCACAGGACTGAGGGGGGGAAATGGCCCTCCCCTTCTTACAGGGTGGCCTGGGGCTCCAAGAGAGCTCCATTTCCCTCGGGTGCGGAGACGTTGGCTCTCACCCTCCTTACAGGGTTGCCACGCTCTCCGGGCAGCCAAAGGAGCAACACGGCCAAAGGCCAAAACCAACAGTAGCAAAGACCTGAGCCCTGCTTACAGGGAGGTCGCCCAGCACACAACATTCCTCACGGCACCCCAAAGGTGCCATCATGCTCTTACGTGACCTCGCCCTGTGCCCACAGGGATTCCCTTTGCCCTTCTCGTGCCCCCTCTTCTGCTCCACACCGCTCCACGCCGTTCCACATGACGCCTCTTCTCTCTTCTCTTGACACGCCGCCTCTTCTCTCTTGACACGCAGCCTCTTCTCTCTTCTCTTGACACGCCGCCTCTTCTCTCTTCTCTGACAGCTTCTGCCAAGGAAGGAAAATGTCATTAGCTCTGGGAAGGGCCAACTCTTCTCCCTGAAGGAAACGTGGATCCATAGCCCTGGAGGGAGCTCCTCAAGGCACCACCAGCCCACCCACACACCCACCCGCCCGCACACCCTCCCTCAATTTCAGCCTGGCTCACCGCACAGATGCGCCGCAGAGTTCTGGCCGGGGCTAGAGCCGGGCTCGCAGGCGGGCACCCTGGGCAAATCCGCTGGGCATGCAAAGCAACGGCCACAGAGGCTGCGCACCCCTGCTCACAGGGGGCCCGAGCCGTGGCCTGCACTGTAAAGCGCCCAGGACTCATGGCCGGGCCCTGACTTACAGGGTGGCCCTGGTCCTTAAGGCATTCGGAGGCTCCTTCTCTCCGACTGAGGGGCACCTTCACCCTCACCCCACTAGCGGGGCGGTCACACCACACAGGCTGCCAGCTGAGGGAGCACAAAGGCTCCCAGACCCAGGACCTGCTTACAGGCTGGTCCACACCCAGGGAGCCGCAGAGCTCGGCCTTCCCCCTGCACCAACAGGAACGAGACTCCACAGCCAGGTACCGGAGCTTCAGAGCTAAAGGCCGGGGGACTGGCGGATACAGCCCCGAGCCTCTCAAAGACTAGGGCCAGACATTCCCAAATAAGCTCCAGGGAGCCCAGGGCTCCGACCTGCGTCCGAGTTACGGGGCGGGCCTCCTGGCTGCACCACACCATCAACATTACCATTATCATTATCATTATCATTATCATTATCATCATCATCATCATCATCATTATCATTGTCATTATCATTATGATTATCATCATCATCATCATTATCATTGTCATTATCATTATCATCATCATCATCATCATCACGTAGTCCTTCAGGAGCCCAGCGCACAACCTTGACCCCAACCAGGGGGAGGTCAGCCCAGCCAAAGGTGGGCCTGCAACCTGTGGCACTGTATTTCCTCAACCTGCACCCTCTAAAGGGCGAGGGAGGGCTCGTTCCTGTGGGCTGGCTAAGAACAGCCTCCCATGCCCTGCTTAAAGCAGGCTGGGGCTGCTCCAGGGAACAAAGGGCTCCACAGATTGGGACTGTGCGTGGAAGCTGGAGACCTTCAACACGCCAAGGGGAAAATACTGCGACACACCCTGACAACAGGGGGTCACGCTGGCAGGTCACCAGCAGGACAGGCAGCCATGCAGGCAGAGACCCAGGTCCTGACTACAGGCAGGTCGCATTGCCTGCACCACAACTAAGTGGCTTGGCACCGTCCTTGGAAAGAAGGGGCGAGTCCAGACCGTCCCTCCGCTCATGGACTTAGAGGGGACTCCCCTGTTACTGCACAGATCCCTGCTGTCCCTCCAGGGAGGTTTAAGCTAAGCTGCAGCAATTAAAACAGGGGCCTAAAGGATAAGCTCACTCACTCCCTCACCACTCACAAACATTGATTGACAAGGACAAGACACACAAAACAGAACGTCCCAAAAAGGGAGACGGTCTCTGTGCAGCCAATGTCTGGGGTTTACCCCTACTCACCAGCAAGAGAGGAAAGCCTCAGACCATGCCCAGGCCTGTGTGGAAGCCAGAGAACTTCAACAGGCCAAGGGGCAAATGCTGTGACACGCCCTGACAACAGGGGGTCACACTGGGTAGGCCACCAGCAGGCAGAAAGCTGCTGGGGCAGAGAAGTTGGCCAGGGAAATGGCCCTCCCCTGCTTACAGGGTGGCCTGGGGGTCCTGAGAGCTCCATTTCCCCCTCGGGTGCGGAGACGCTGGCTCTCACCCTCCTTACAGGGTTGCCACGCTCTCCGGGCAGCCAAAGGAGCAACACGGCCAAAGGCCAAAACCAACAGTAGCAAAGACCTGAGCCCTGCTTACAGGGAGGTCGCCCAGCACACAACATTCCTCACGGCACCCCAAAGGTGCCATCATGCTCTTACGTGACCTCCCCCTGTGCCCACAGGGGGTCCCTTTGCCCAGGGTGCCTTTCTCGTGCCCCCTCTTCTGCCCCACGCCGCTCCTCGCCTCGCCGTTCCACACGACGCCTCTTCTCTCTTCTCTTGACACGCCGCCTCTTCTCTCTTGACACGCAGCCTCTTCTCTCTTCTCTTGACACGCAACCTCTTCTCTCTTCTCTGACAGCTTCTGCCAAGGAAGGAAAATGTCATTAGCTCTGGGAAGGGCCAACTCTTCTCCCTGAAGGAAACGTGGATCCATAGCCCTGGAGGGAGCTCCTCAAGGCACCACCAGCCCACCCACTCACCCACCTGCCCGCACACCCTCCCTCAATTTCAGCCTGGCTCACCGCACTGATGCGCCGCAGAGTTCTGGCCGGGGCTAGAGCCGGGCTCGCAGGCGGGCACCCTGGGCAAATCCGCTGGGCATGCAAAGCAACGGCCACAGAGGCTGCGCACCCCTGCTCACAGGGGGCCCGAGCCGTGGCCTGCACTGTAAAGCGCCCAGAACTCATGGCCGGGCCCTGACTTACAGGGTGGCCCTGGTCCTTAAGGCATTCGGAGGCTCCTTCTCTCCGACTGAGGGGCACCTTCACCCTCACCCCACTAGCGGGGCGGTCACACCACACAGGCTGCCAGCTGAGGGAGCACAAAGGCTCCCAGACCCAGGACCTGCTTACAGGCTGGTCCACACCCAGGGAGCCGCAGAGCTCGGCCTTCCCCCTGCACCAACAGGAACGAGACTCCACAGCCAGGTACCGGAGCTTCAGAGCTAAAGGCCGGGGGACTGGCGGATACAGCCCCGAGCCTCTCAAAGACTAGGGCCAGACATTCCCAAATAAGCTCCAGGGAGCCCAGGGCTCCGACCTGCGTCCGAGTTACGGGCGGGCCTCCTGGCTGCACCACACCATCAACATTACCATTATCATTATCATTGTCATTATCATTATCATCATCATCATCATTATCATTGTCATTATCATTATGATTATCATTATCATTATCATCATCATCATCATTATCATTGTCATTATCATTATCATCATCATCATCATCATCACGTAGTCCTTCAGGAGCCCAGCGCACAACCTTGACCCCAACCAGGGGGAGGTCAGCCCAGCCAAAGGTGGGCCTGCAACCTGTGGCACTGCATTTCCTCAACCTGCACCCTCTAAAGGGCGAGGGAGGGCTCGTTCCTGTGGGCTGGCTAAGAACAGCCTCCCATGCCCTGCTTAAAGCAGGCTGGGGCTGCTCCAGGGAACAAAGGGCTCCACAGATTGGGACTGTGCGTGGAAGCTGGAGACCTTCAACACGCCAAGGGGAAAATACTGCGACACACCCTGACAACAGGGGGTCACGCTGGCAGGTCACCAGCAGGACAGGCAGCCATGCAGGCTGAGACCCAGGTCCTGACTACAGGCAGGTCGCATTGCCTGCACCACAACTAAGTGGCTTGGCACCGTCCTTGGAAAGAAGGGGCGAGTCCAGACCGTCCCTCCGCTCATGGACTTAGAGGGGACCCCCCTGTTACTGCACAGATCCCTGCTGTCCCTCCAGGGAGGTTTAAGCTAAGCTGCAGCAATTAAAACAGGGGCCTAAAGGATAAGCTCACTCACTCCCTCACCACTCACAAACATTGATTGACAAGGACAAGACACACAAAACAGAACGTCCCAAAAAGGGAGACGGTCTCTGTGCAGCCAATGTCTGGGGTTTACCCCTACTCACCAGCAAGAGAGGAAAGCCTCAGACCATGCCCAGGCCTGTGTGGAAACCAGAGAACTTCAACAGGCCAAGGGGCAAATGCTGTGACACGCCCTGACAACAGGGGGTCACGCTGGGTAGGCCACCAGCAGGCAGAAAGCTGCTGGGGCAGAGAAGTAGGCCAGGGAAATGGCCCTCCCCTGCTTACAGGGTGGCCTGGGGGTCCTGAGAGCTCCATTTCCCCCTCGGGTGCGGAGACGCTGGCTCTCACCCTCCTTACAGGGTTGCCACGCTCTCCGGGCAGCCAAAGGAGCAACACGGCCAAAGGCCAAAACCAACAGTAGCAAAGACCTGATCCCTGCTTACAGGGAGGTCGCCCAGCACACAACATTCCTCACGGCACCCCAAAGGTGCCATCATGCTCTTACGTGACCTCCCCCTGTGCCCACAGGGGGTCCCTTTGCCCAGGGTGCCTTTCTCGTGCCCCCTCTTCTGCGCCACGCCGCTCCTCGCCGTTCCACACGACGCCTCTTCTCTCTTCTCTTGACACGCCGCCTCTTCTCTCTTGACACGCAGCCTCTTCTCTCTTCTCTTGACACGCCGCCTCTTCTCTCTTGACACGCAGCCTCTTCTCTCTTCTCTTGACACGCAGCCTCTTCTCTCTTGACACGCCGCCTCTTCTCTCTTCTCTTGACACGCAGCCTCTTCTCTCTTCTCTGACAGCTTCTGCCAAGGAAGGAAAATGTCATTAGCTCTGGGAAGGGCCAACTCTTCTCCCTGAAGGAAACGTGGATCCATAGCCCTGGAGGGAGCTCCTCAAGGCACCACCAGCCCACCCACTCACCCACCTGCCCGCACACCCTCCCTCAATTTCAGCCTGGCTCACCGCACTGACGTGCCGCAGAGTTCTGGCCGGGGCTAGAGCCGGGCTCGCACGCGGGCACCCTGGGCAAATCCGCTGGGCATGCAAAGCAACGGCCACAGAGGCTGCGCACCCCTGCTCACAGGGGGCCCGAGCCGTGGCCTGCACTGTAAAGCGCCCAGGACTCATGGCCGGGCCCTGACTTACAGGGTGGCCCTGGTCCTTAAGGCATTCGGAGGCTCCTTCTCTCCGACTGAGGGGCACCTTCACCCTCACCCCACTAGCGGGGCGGTCACACCACACAGGCTGCCAGCTGAGGGAGCACAAAGGCTCCCAGACCCAGGACCTGCTTACAGGCTGGTCCACACCCAGGGAGCCGCAGAGCTCGGCCTTCCCCCTGCACCAACAGGAACGAGACTCCACAGCCAGGTACCGGAGCTTCAGAGCTAAAGGCCGGGGGACTGGCGGATACAGCCCCGAGCCTCTCAAAGACTAGGGCCAGACATTCCCAAATAAGCTCCAGGGAGCCCAAGGCTCCGACCTGCGTCCGAGTTACGGGCGGGCCTCCTGGCTGCACCACACCATCAACATTACCATTATCATTATCATTGTCATTATCATTGTCATCATCATCATCATCATCATCATCATCATTATCATTGTCATTATCATTATCATTATCATCATCATCATTTTCATCACGTAGTCCTTCAGGAGCCCAGCGCACAACCTCGACCCCAACCAGGGGGAGGTCAGCCCAGCCAAAGGTGGGCCTGCAACCTGTGGCACTGCATTTCCTCAACCTGCACCCTCTAAAGGGCGAGGGAGGGCTCGTTCCTGTGGGCTGGCTAAGAACAGCCTCCCATGCCCTGCTTAAAGCAGGCTGGGGCTGCTCCAGGGAACAAAGGGCTCCACAGATTGGGACTGTGCGTGGAAGCTGGAGACCTTCAACACGCCAAGGGGAAAATACTGCGACACACCCTGACAACAGGGGGTCACGCTGGGTAGGCCACCAGCAGGCAGAAAGCTGCTGGGGCAGAGAAGTTGGCCAGGGAAATGGCCCTCCCCTGCTTACAGGGTGGCCTGGGGGTCCTGAGAGCTCCATTTCCCCCTCGGGTGCGGAGACGCTGGCTCTCACCCTCCTTACAGGGTTGCCACGCTCTCCGGGCAGCCAAAGGAGCAACACGGCCAAAGGCCAAAACCAACAGTAGCAAAGACCTGAGCCCTGCTTACAGGGAGGTCGCCCAGCACACAACATTCCTCACGGCACCCCAAAGGTGCCATCATGCTCTTACGTGACCTCCCCCTGTGCCCACAGGGGGTCCCTTTGCCCAGGGTGCCTTTCTCGTGCCCCCTCTTCTGCGCCACGCCGCTCCTCGCCGTTCCACACAACGCCTCTTCTCTCTTCTCTTGACACGCCGCCTCTTCTCTCTTCTCTTGACACGCCGCCTCTTCTCTCTTGACACGCAGCCTCTTCTCTCTTGACACGCAGCCTCTTCTCTCTTCTCTGACAGCTTCTGCCAAGGAAGGAAAATGTCATTAGCTCTGGGAAGGGCCAACTCTTCTCCCTGAAGGAAACGTGGATCCATAGCCCTGGAGGGAGCTCCTCAAGGAACCACCAGCCCACCCACTCACCCACCCGCCCGCACACCCTCCCTCAATTTCAGCCTGGCTCACCGCACAGATGCGCCGCAGAGTTCTGGCCGGGGCTAGAGCCGGGCTCGCAGGCGGGCACCCTGGGCAAATCCGCTGGGCATGCAAAGCAACGACCACAGAGGCTGCGCACCCCTGCTCACAGGGGGCCCGAGCCGTGGCCTGCACTGTAAAGCGCCCAGGACTCATGGCCGGGCCCTGACTTACAGGGTGGCCCTGGTCCTTAAGGCATTCGGAGGCTCCTTCTCTCCGACTGAGGGGCACCTTCACCCTCACCCCACTAGCGGGGCGGTCACACCACACAGGCTGCCAGCTGAGGGACCACAAAGGCTCCCAGACCCAGGACCTGCTTACAGGCTGGTCCACACCCAGGGAGCCGCAGAGCTCGGCCTTCCCCCTGCACCAACAGGAACGAGACTCCACAGCCAGGTACCGGAGCTTCAGAGCTAAAGGCCGGGGGACTGGCGGATACAGCCCCGAGCCTCTCAAAGACTAGGGCCAGACATTCCCAAATAAGCTCCAGGGAGCCCAAGGCTCCGACCTGCGTCCGAGTTACGGGCGGGCCTCCTGGCTGCAACACACCATCAACATTACCATTATCACTATCATTGTCATTATCATTATCATTATCATCATCATCATCATCATCATTATCATTGTCATTATCATTATCATCATCATCATCATCATCATTATCATTGTCATTATCATTATCATTATCATCATCATCATCACGTAGTCCTTCAGGAGCCCAGCGCACAACCTTGACCCCAACCAGGGGGAGGTCAGCCCAGCCAAAGGTGGGCCTGCAACCTGTGGCACTGTATTTCCTCAACCTGCACCCTCTAAAGGGCGAGGGAGGGCTCGTTCCTGTGGGCTGGCTAAGAACAGCCTCCCATGCCCTGCTTAAAGCAGGCTGGGGCTGCTCCAGGGAACAAAGGGCTCCACAGATTGGGACTGTGCGTGGAAGCTGGAGACCTTCAACACGCCAAGGGGAAAATACTGCGACACACCCTGACAACAGGGGGTCACGCTGGCAGGTCACCAGCAGGACAGGCAGCCATGCAGGCAGAGACCCAGGTCCTGACTACAGGCAGGTCGCATTGCCTGCACCACAACTAAGTGGCTTGGCACCGTCCTTGGAAAGAAGGGGCGAGTCCAGACCGTCCCTCCGCTCATGGACTTAGAGGGGACCCCCCTGTTACTGCACAGATCCCTGCTGTCCCTCCAGGGAGGTTTAAGCTAAGCTGCAGCAATTAAAACAGGGGCCTAAAGGATAAGCTCACTCACTCCCTCACCACTCACAAACATTGATTGACAAGGACAAGACACACAAAACAGAACGTCCCAAAAAGGGAGACGGTCTCTGTGCAGCCAATGTCTGGGGTTTACCCCTACTCACCAGCAAGAGAGGAAAGCCTCAGACCATGCCCAGGCCTGTGTGGAAGCCAGAGAACTTCAACAGGCCAAGGGGCAAATGCTGTGACACGCCCTGACAACAGGGGGTCACGCTGGGTAGGCCACCAGCAGGCAGAAAGCTGCTGGGGCAGAGAAGTTGGCCAGGGAAATGGCCCTCCCCTGCTTACAGGGTGGCCTGGGGGTCCTGAGAGCTCCATTTCCCCCTCGGGTGCGGAGACGCTGGCTCTCACCCTCCTTACAGGGTTGCCACGCTCTCCGGGCAGCCAAAGGAGCAACACGGCCAAAGGCCAAAACCAACAGTAGCAAAGACCTGAGCCCTGCTTACAGGGAGGTCGCCCAGCACACAACATTCCTCACGGCACCCCAAAGGTGCCATCATGCTCTTACGTGACCTCCCCCTGTGCCCACAGGGGGTCCCTTTGCCCAGGGTGCCTTTCTCGTGCCCCCTCTTCTGCGCCACGCCGCTCCTCGCCGTTCCACACGACGCCTCTTCTCTCTTCTCTTGACACGCCGCCTCTTCTCTCTTGACACGCAGCCTCTTCTCTCTTCTCTTGACACGCAGCCTCTTCTCTCTTGACACGCAGCCTCTTCTCTCTTCTCTGACAGCTTCTGCCAAGGAAGGAAAATGTCATTAGCTCTGGGAAGGGCCAACTCTTCTCCCTGAAGGAAACGTGGATCCCTAGCCCTGGAGGGAGCTCCTCAAGGAACCACCAGCCCACCCACACACCCACCCGCCCGCACACCCTCCCTCAATTTCAGCCTGGCTCACCGCACAGATGCGCCGCAGAGTTCTGGCCGGGGCTAGAGCCGGGCTCGCAGGCGGGCACCCTGGGCAAATCCGCTGGGCATGCAAAGCAACGGCCACAGAGGCTGCGCACCCCTGCTCACAGGGGGCCCGAGCCGTGGCCTGCACTGTAAAGCGCCCAGGACTCATGGCCGGGCCCTGACTTACAGGGTGGCCCTGGTCCTTAAGGCATTCGGAGGCTCCTTCTCTCCGACTGAGGGGCACCTTCACCCTCACCCCACTAGCGGGGCGGTCACACCACACAGGCTGCCAGCTGAGGGAGCACAAAGGCTCCCAGACCCAGGACCTGCTTACAGGCTGGTCCACACCCAGGGAGCCGCAGAGCTCGGCCTTCCCCCTGCACCAACAGGAACGAGACTCCACAGCCAGGTACCGGAGCTTCAGAGCTAAAGGCCGGGGGACTGGCGGATACAGCCCCGAGCCTCTCAAAGACTAGGGCCAGACATTCCCAAATAAGCTCCAGGGAGCCCAAGGCTCCGACCTGCGTCCGAGTTACGGGCGGGCCTCCTGGCTGCACCACACCATCAACATTACCATTATCATTATCATTGTCATTATCATTGTCATCATCATCATCATCATCATTATCATTGTCATTATCATTATCATTATCATCATCATCATTTTCATCACGTAGTCCTTCAGGAGCCCAGCGCACAACCTCGACCCCAACCAGGGGGAGGTCAGCCCAGCCAAAGGTGGGCCTGCAACCTGTGGCACTGCATTTCCTCAACCTGCACCCTCTAAAGGGCGAGGGAGGGCTCGTTCCTGTGGGCTGGCTAAGAACAGCCTCCCATGCCCTGCTTAAAGCAGGCTGGGGCTGCTCCAGGGAACAAAGGGCTCCACAGATTGGGACTGTGCGTGGAAGCTGGAGACCTTCAACACGCCAAGGGGAAAATACTGCGACACACCCTGACAACAGGGGGTCACGCTGGGTAGGCCACCAGCAGGCAGAAAGCTGCTGGGGCAGAGAAGTTGGCCAGGGAAATGGCCCTCCCCTGCTTACAGGGTGGCCTGGGGGTCCTGAGAGCTCCATTTCCCCCTCGGGTGCGGAGACGCTGGCTCTCACCCTCCTTACAGGGTTGCCACGCTCTCCGGGCAGCCAAAGGAGCAACACGGCCAAAGGCCAAAACCAACAGTAGCAAAGACCTGAGCCCTGCTTACAGGGAGGTCGCCCAGCACACAACATTCCTCACGGCACCCCAAAGGTGCCATCATGCTCTTACGTGACCTCCCCCTGTGCCCACAGGGGGTCCCTTTGCCCAGGGTGCCTTTCTCGTGCCCCCTCTTCTGCGCCACGCCGCTCCTCGCCGTTCCACACGACGCCTCTTCTCTCTTCTCTTGACACGCCGCCTCTTCTCTCTTGACACGCCGCCTCTTCTCTCTTCTCTTGACACGCAGCCTCTTCTCTCTTCTCTGACAGCTTCTGCCAAGGAAGGAAAATGTCATTAGCTCTGGGAAGGGCCAACTCTTCTCCCTGAAGGAAACGTGGATCCATAGCCCTGGAGGGAGCTCCTCAAGGAACCACCAGCCCACCCACTCACCCACCCGCCCGCACACCCTCCCTCAATTTCAGCCTGGCTCACCGCACTGATGCGCCGCAGAGTTCTGGCCGGGGCTAGAGCCGGGCTCGCAGGCGGGCACCCTGGGCAAATCCGCTGGGCATGCAAAGCAACGGCCACAGAGGCTGCGCACCCCTGCTCACAGGGGGCCCGAGCCGTGGCCTGCACTGTAAAGCGCCCAGGACTCATGGCCGGGCCCTGACTTACAGGGTGGCCCTGGTCCTTAAGGCATTCGGAGGCTCCTTCTCTCCGACTGAGGGGCACCTTCACCCTCACCCCACTAGCGGGGCGGTCACACCACACAGGCTGCCAGCTGAGGGACCACAAAGGCTCCCAGACCCAGGACCTGCTTACAGGCTGGTCCACACCCAGGGAGCCGCAGAGCTCGGCCTTCCCCCTGCACCAACAGGAACGAGACTCCACAGCCAGGTACCGGAGCTTCAGAGCTAAAGGCCGGGGGACTGGCGGATACAGCCCCGAGCCTCTCAAAGACTAGGGCCAGACATTCCCAAATAAGCTCCAGGGAGCCCAGGGCTCCGACCTGCGTCCGAGTTACGGGGCGGGCCTCCTGGCTGCACCACACCATCAACATTACCATTATCATTGTCATTATCATTATCATTATCATCATCATCATCATCATCATTATCATTGTCATTATCATTATCATCATCATCATCATCATCATTATCATTGTCATTATCATTATCATTATCATCATCATCATCACGTAGTCCTTCAGGAGCCCAGCGCACAACCTTGACCCCAACCAGGGGGAGGTCAGCCCAGCCAAAGGTGGGCCTGCAACCTGTGGCACTGTATTTCCTCAACCTGCACCCTCTAAAGGGCGAGGGAGGGCTCGTTCCTGTGGGCTGGCTAAGAACAGCCTCCCATGCCCTGCTTAAAGCAGGCTGGGGCTGCTCCAGGGAACAAAGGGCTCCACAGATTGGGACTGTGCGTGGAAGCTGGAGACCTTCAACACGCCAAGGGGAAAATACTGCGACACACCCTGACAACAGGGGGTCACGCTGGCAGGTCACCAGCAGGACAGGCAGCCATGCAGGCAGAGACCCAGGTCCTGACTACAGGCAGGTCGCATTGCCTGCACCACAACTAAGTGGCTTGGCACCGTCCTTGGAAAGAAGGGGCGAGTCCAGACCGTCCCTCCGCTCATGGACTTAGAGGGGACCCCCCTGTTACTGCACAGATCCCTGCTGTCCCTCCAGGGAGGTTTAAGCTAAGCTGCAGCAATTAAAACAGGGGCCTAAAGGATAAGCTCACTCACTCCCTCACCACTCACAAACATTGATTGACAAGGACAAGACACACAAAACAGAACGTCCCAAAAAGGGAGACGGTCTCTGTGCAGCCAATGTCTGGGGTTTCACCCTACTCACCAGCAAGAGAGGAAAGCCTCAGACCATGCCCAGGCCTGTGTGGAAGCCAGAGAACTTCAACAGGCCAAGGGGCAAATGCTGTGACACGCCCTGACAACAGGGGGTCACGCTGGGTAGGCCACCAGCAGGCAGAAAGCTGCTGGGTCAGAGAAGTTGGCCAGGGAAATGGCCCTCCCCTGCTTACAGGGTGGCCTGGGGGTCCTGAGAGCTCCATTTCCCCCTCGGGTGCGGAGACGCTGGCTCTCACCCTCCTTACAGGGTTGCCACGCTCTCCGGGCAGCCAAAGGAGCAACACGGCCAAAGGCCAAAACCAACAGTAGCAAAGACCTGAGCCCTGCTTACAGGGAGGTCGCCCAGCACACAACATTCCTCACGGCACCCCAAAGGTGCCATCATGCTCTTACGTGACCTCCCCCTGTGCCCACAGGGGGTCCCTTTGCCCAGGGTGCCTTTCTCGTGCCCCCTCTTCTGCGCCACGCCGCTCCTCGCCGTTCCACACGACGCCTCTTCTCTCTTCTCTTGATACGCCGCCTCTTCTCTCTTCTCTTGACACGCCGCCTCTTCTCTCTTGACACGCAGCCTCTTCTCTCTTCTCTTGACACGCAGCCTCTTCTCTCTTCTCTGACAGCTTCTGCCAAGGAAGGAAAATGTCATTAGCTCTGGGAAGGGCCAACTCTTCTCCCTGAAGGAAACGTGGATCCCTAGCCCTGGAGGGAGCTCCTCAAGGAACCACCAGCCCACCCACACACCCACCCGCCCGCACACCCTCCCTCAATTTCAGCCTGGCTCACCGCACAGATGCGCCGCAGAGTTCTGGCCGGGGCTAGAGCCGGGCTCGCAGGCGGGCACCCTGGGCAAATCCGCTGGGCATGCAAAGCAACGGCCACAGAGGCTGCGCACCCCTGCTCACAGGGGGCCCGAGCCGTGGCCTGCACTGTAAAGCGCCCAGGACTCATGGCCGGGCCCTGACTTACAGGGTGGCCCTGGTCCTTAAGGCATTCGGAGGCTCCTTCTCTCCGACTGAGGGGCACCTTCACCCTCACCCCACTAGCGGGGCGGTCACACCACACAGGCTGCCAGCTGAGGGAGCACAAAGGCTCCCAGACCCAGGACCTGCTTACAGGCTGGTCCACACCCAGGGAGCCGCAGAGCTCGGCCTTCCCCCTGCACCAACAGGAACGAGACTCCACAGCCAGGTACCGGAGCTTCAGAGCTAAAGGCCGGGGGACTGGCGGATACAGCCCCGAGCCTCTCAAAGACTAGGGCCAGACATTCCCAAATAAGCTCCAGGGAGCCCAGGGCTCCGACCTGCGTCCGAGTTACGGGGCGGGCCTCCTGGCTGCACCACACCATCAACATTACCATTATCATTGTCATTATCATTATCATTATCATCATCATCATCATCATCATTATCATTGTCATTATCATTATCATCATCATCATCATCATCATTATCATTGTCATTATCATTATCATTATCATCATCATCATCACGTAGTCCTTCAGGAGCCCAGCGCACAACCTTGACCCCAACCAGGGGGAGGTCAGCCCAGCCAAAGGTGGGCCTGCAACCTGTGGCACTGTATTTCCTCAACCTGCACCCTCTAAAGGGCGAGGGAGGGCTCGTTCCTGTGGGCTGGCTAAGAACAGCCTCCCATGCCCTGCTTAAAGCAGGCTGGGGCTGCTCCAGGGAACAAAGGGCTCCACAGATTGGGACTGTGCGTGGAAGCTGGAGACCTTCAACACGCCAAGGGGAAAATACTGCGACACACCCTGACAACAGGGGGTCACGCTGGCAGGTCACCAGCAGGACAGGCAGCCATGCAGGCAGAGACCCAGGTCCTGACTACAGGCAGGTCGCATTGCCTGCACCACAACTAAGTGGCTTGGCACCGTCCTTGGAAAGAAGGGGCGAGTCCAGACCGTCCCTCCGCTCATGGACTTAGAGGGGACCCCCCTGTTACTGCACAGATCCCTGCTGTCCCTCCAGGGAGGTTTAAGCTAAGCTGCAGCAATTAAAACAGGGGCCTAAAGGATAAGCTCACTCACTCCCTCACCACTCACAAACATTGATTGACAAGGACAAGACACACAAAACAGAACGTCCCAAAAAGGGAGACGGTCTCTGTGCAGCCAATGTCTGGGGTTTCACCCTACTCACCAGCAAGAGAGGAAAGCCTCAGACCATGCCCAGGCCTGTGTGGAAGCCAGAGAACTTCAACAGGCCAAGGGGCAAATGCTGTGACACGCCCTGACAACAGGGGGTCACGCTGGGTAGGCCACCAGCAGGCAGAAAGCTGCTGGGTCAGAGAAGTTGGCCAGGGAAATGGCCCTCCCCTGCTTACAGGGTGGCCTGGGGGTCCTGAGAGCTCCATTTCCCCCTCGGGTGCGGAGACGCTGGCTCTCACCCTCCTTACAGGGTTGCCACGCTCTCCGGGCAGCCAAAGGAGCAACACGGCCAAAGGCCAAAACCAACAGTAGCAAAGACCTGAGCCCTGCTTACAGGGAGGTCGCCCAGCACACAACATTCCTCACGGCACCCCAAAGGTGCCATCATGCTCTTACGTGACCTCCCCCTGTGCCCACAGGGGGTCCCTTTGCCCAGGGTGCCTTTCTCGTGCCCCCTCTTCTGCGCCACGCCGCTCCTCGCCGTTCCACACGACGCCTCTTCTCTCTTCTCTTGATACGCCGCCTCTTCTCTCTTCTCTTGACACGCCGCCTCTTCTCTCTTGACACGCAGCCTCTTCTCTCTTCTCTTGACACGCAGCCTCTTCTCTCTTCTCTGACAGCTTCTGCCAAGGAAGGAAAATGTCATTAGCTCTGGGAAGGGCCAACTCTTCTCCCTGAAGGAAACGTGGATCCCTAGCCCTGGAGGGAGCTCCTCAAGGAACCACCAGCCCACCCACACACCCACCCGCCCGCACACCCTCCCTCAATTTCAGCCTGGCTCACCGCACAGATGCGCCGCAGAGTTCTGGCTGGGGCTAGAGCCGGGCTCGCAGGCGGGCACCCTGGGCAAATCCGCTGGGCATGCAAAGCAACGGCCACAGAGGCTGCGCACCCCTGCTCACAGGGGGCCCGAGCCGTGGCCTGCACTGTAAAGCGCCCAGGACTCATGGCCGGGCCCTGACTTACAGGGTGGCCCTGGTCCTTAAGGCATTCGGAGGCTCCTTCTCTCCGACTGAGGGGCACCTTCACCCTCACCCCACTAGCGGGGCGGTCACACCACACAGGCTGCCAGCTGAGGGAGCACAAAGGCTCCCAGACCCAGGACCTGCTTACAGGCTGGTCCACACCCAGGGAGCCGCAGAGCTCGGCCTTCCCCCTGCACCAACAGGAACGAGACTCCACAGCCAGGTACCGGAGCTTCAGAGCTAAAGGCCGGGGGACTGGCGGATACAGCCCCGAGCCTCTCAAAGACTAGGGCCAGACATTCCCAAATAAGCTCCAGGGAGCCCAGGGCTCCGACCTGCGTCCGAGTTACGGGGCGGGCCTCCTGGCTGCACCACACCATCAACATTACCATTATCATTATCATTATCATTATCATTATCATTATCATCATCATCATCATCATCATTATCATTGTCATTATCATTATGATTATCATCATCATCATCATTATCATTGTCATTATCATTATCATTATCATCATCATCATCACGTAGTCCTTCAGGAGCCCAGCGCACAACCTTGACCCCAACCAGGGGGAGGTCAGCCCAGCCAAAGGTGGGCCTGCAACCTGTGGCACTGTATTTCCTCAACCTGCACCCTCTAAAGGGCGAGGGAGGGCTCGTTCCTGTGGGCTGGCTAAGAACAGCCTCCCATGCCCTGCTTAAAGCAGGCTGGGGCTGCTCCAGGGAACAAAGGGCTCCACAGATTGGGACTGTGCGTGGAAGCTGGAGACCTTCAACACGCCAAGGGGAAAATACTGCGACACACCCTGACAACAGGGGGTCACGCTGGCAGGTCACCAGCAGGACAGGCAGCCATGCAGGCAGAGACCCAGGTCCTGACTACAGGCAGGTCGCATTGCCTGCACCACAACTAAGTGGCTTGGCACCGTCCTTGGAAAGAAGGGGCGAGTCCAGACCGTCCCTCCGCTCATGGACTTAGAGGGGACCCCCCTGTTACTGCACAGATCCCTGCTGTCCCTCCAGGGAGGTTTAAGCTAAGCTGCAGCAATTAAAACAGGGGCCTAAAGGATAAGCTCACTCACTCCCTCACCACTCACACACATTGATTGACAAGGACAAGACACACAAAACAGAACGTCCCAAAAAGGGAGACGGTCTCTGTGCAGCCAATGTCTGGGGTTTCACCCTACTCACCAGCAAGAGAGGAAAGCCTCAGACCATGCCCAGGCCTGTGTGGAAGCCAGAGAACTTCAACAGGCCAAGGGGCAAATGCTGTGACACGCCCTGACAACAGGGGGTCACGCTGGGTAGGCCACCAGCAGGCAGAAAGCTGCTGGGGCAGAGAAGTTGGCCAGGGAAATGGCCCTCCCCTGCTTACAGGGTGGCCTGGGGGTCCTGAGAGCTCCATTTCCCCCTCGGGTGCGGAGACGCTGGCTCTCACCCTCCTTACAGGGTTGCCACGCTCTCCGGGCAGCCAAAGGAGCAACACGGCCAAAGGCCAAAACCAACAGTAGCAAAGACCTGAGCCCTGCTTACAGGGAGGTCGCCCAGCACACAACATTCCTCACGGCACCCCAAAGGTGCCATCATGCTCTTACGTGACCTCCCCCTGTGCCCACAGGGGGTCCCTTTGCCCAGGGTGCCTTTCTTGTGCCCCCTCTTCTGCCGGACGCTGTTCTTCTTCTTGCTCAATGTTGCTTTTTCTTTAAGTTCAGCTGCATTCTGTTTTGGAAAGACAACACCAGGTTCTCTCAGATGAGTATGTTTTAAAAGCTACTCTGAGGTAAAATATATTATTTGGAGTAATAATCTGATATCTATACACAAACAAGACATTAGTGCAGTGTAATGTTTCACCTTCCCTCTAGATTTGTCTCCCAACTTCCTTTTTTCTCCTCTGCCAGCACCTTTCCAATTTTTTCCAATGTCAGCTCTCTTTTTCACCATTTTGCCCTCCTCAAGCCAGCACACCTCCCCCCTTTCCCCTCACTTTCTCTTCAGTTATGCATGAGAATTCCTTTCTCATTCCCACTTCGATGGTGGTGGGAAAAGTCCTTCATACATCCCTCATAAGTTGCTAAAAGCCTCTGCCTCCCACCACACCCATCCATTAATGTCTAAGGCAGTAACGGCAAATGCGGGGGCTCCGCGCACCTCCTCTCTCCTCTGTTCCCCTCAGAGCTCTGAGGTAACCCTCTCCCGCTGCATTCATTTATAGCCCCCCCTTCCCGCCGAACGCTCTGATAGGCTAGCTTTCCTAGCCCGCGAAGAACCCAGCCAATGGCAGGGCGTCTCCTCCGGTGCCTTGCCTTTCCCGTCCCCCCCCCCCCTCCCGCCTCATCCCCCCCTCCCGCCTCAACCGCCCCCCCTCCCGCCTTCCCTGTTGAAAGAGGCTAATGGCGGCTCAGTGCCGGCTGAGGGCGCTGCCCTGGGCAGAGACACCTCACGCTTTGGGTTTATCCTGTCGTGTGTTTATGCCTTTGTAATAGGAAACACAAACCTCACTGTTTATTCCCTGTGTGTTTATTCCCTTCCTAACAGTGTTTGATAACACACCCCAGGGGGTTCCTCCACTCCACCGGTGTCTGAGGGAGCTAAGGGACAGCCATTTTGTGCAGCCTTTCATGGTGGCTGGTTATTTTGCAGGTGCCAAACAAAACAGAATTCCAGATGTTCACTGTGATTAAGGGGTTTTATCTTTTATCAGTTCACTCCCAAAATTTAACCAAAAGCACTTCTTGCACACTTGATGGAGCCCTAAGAAGTTTCTGACTAACTCAATTATAGAATTTATCAAAGCCCTTTACAACCAAAAACTTTTCACCAAACCCTTCCACTATTATTTTTCTAGTGAGGAAAATGAGATAAATGCAGGTATGTTTGCATCCAAAATGCCTATAGGCATTTTTCTCTTGCACATTGAGAGCCCCCAAGGAGGTGCAGAGTGGCCAATTAGCCAGCTGTGTATATAGGTAAGGAAGAAGTTCACATAATAAAGCTAAATTATGTTTTGTTTCTTTTCTTACTTTTCACAGAAATAAACTAAAAAACAAAACAAAAAAAACATAGGTAAGAATCATTCTTAAAGTGAAATTGCTCAGAAAAAGCATCAGAAGGCTGAAGAAGAATCAGATTATAAACCACTTTGGTCAGTCCATCACCTTAACTCCAGCTCCTAGAGCCATTAACCACTGTATTTCAGATTGAGCTACAAGGTATCTGCAGATTGGCACTAACTGAGAAAGGAATCTTGCAAAGATAGTGCAAATGTAACAGAACTAGATTATTTATTTATATTTATAACATATTTATTATTATGAAGTTGATTCAGTGACAAGACACTGAAATCTTCCAGAGTGTGGCACTGGCAGGATGTATTTACCCCACCTCTAATTTCTCATGAAATCAGAAAGCCATTATATCTCAGAATGCTCTAGTCCTATCAGGGCCATCCACACTGTACCCACTTCACAGCAGACATTCACATAACTTTTACAAACCAGCAGTTAATTATGACTCACCATGCTTTTGGAGCAAGAAAATAATGTTGAGCCCATTTTATAGAAAAGTATATTGAGACTAAACTAAATCATTTGTCCAAAATCATCACTGGTACCAATCCCAAATCCTGCAGGCCTTGTGGCATTGGTTAATTGGGTTGGGCTGTGCTTTATCCGATTTCCTACTTTGACTTTATATAATGTGCTTCTATAAATCCTTGGCATACAAACCGAAAATCCAATCTCAGAGCAAACCAACAACCTCATTCAACAAACAAAAACCATTCACAAAATTGAATGTCCTTTACTCAGCTCCTATTAAACAACAACCCCACACTATATCCTACAGAAACCCCTTAAATTTTGTCCAAACTTCACCCTTCTCTAGAGCTGGAAGCCAGCTCTGTTTCCTACTCTAAAGAACCACACATTCAGATGAGCGTAATAAACTAGCAGGATTTGAAATGGCTGAGCTTGTTTTACAAGTGTACTAAAGGCAAGGTGTCATCTCATTATACCAGTGAAGAAAAACAGTGAAAACAAAATATCCTCACATTTAACTGCTCTTCTGGCTCCAGTCTTCAAGTACTCGTGTGTTTTATCCAACAGCAATATTAACTGCTGTGGGTATATAAGTGTTTTGTTGGATCATGACCTCAACATATTAGTCAACAACCACAAAAGGTACGAAAGATTATTCAGATTCAGACGATATGGCTGAACATAGGTTTCATGGTTTATGCAAGCCTGAATTACAAACATCTGAAGGGAGATGTTCAGTTTAGAGACCTGCAAAGCTCAATTTAAAAATGATATCATAACTTTTGCATTAACAAAAAAGTGAAAGCGTAACACCTGTAGTTTATTGCATAGCTAAACCTAT
This sequence comes from Melopsittacus undulatus, assembly GCF_012275295.1. Taxonomy (NCBI): domain Eukaryota; kingdom Metazoa; phylum Chordata; class Aves; order Psittaciformes; family Psittaculidae; genus Melopsittacus; species Melopsittacus undulatus. The sequence continues at coordinate 119,522,602 of NC_047528.1, read as the reverse complement.
TAAATATGCATAATGATTAAATTGGGAAAGAATAAAAGCTTCTTTGAACAACAAATTCATTATAAAAAGCAGCTCTCAGCCCAAGAATGGACTTCTGCACTCCAGCTATAAACTCATACAAATGACTCTCAAAACCAAGAATTCCATCATACCATGTGCCATGGTGGTTTTGAACTTCAAGCACCACTACCACGTAAGAATCCTTAAGAAAACAGCCCATCATTACATGGCAAGTAGAAAATCACCTGCTGACAAGCTCTAATCTAATTCAAGCTTTTAGTTATATAATAAACTTTATTCCAGTGAATTAGGAATGGCTAAAATGGGGGAGGCAAGACATTTAAATACTGTGACAGGCAGGCATTGTAAGAGCTAAGAAACTACATTTACTTCTTTTCATCATAAGCAGATTAGGTGGGTAGGAAGTAAAAGCACAGAGACAGAGGCAATATCTGAGGCTATCAAGACCACCAAATACTATGTTCAACATGCCATGTAATATAACACCTTATTACATCAGCACAAAAAAAAAGGACATTTTAAAACTGTTAACATGTTGAATCTATCCATTGCAAAAGAGGATATGCAAATACCAGAACGATTTTTTAAAGCCCTACAGAACATTCAGCTCACAATGACACAAAAAACAGGGGTAGGCACATACATTTTGCTTCTTCAAAGCATAGATAATGTTATTTTTAAGTTAAGATAAAGCAAGCAGTGTCTTCCTCTCCCCCATAAGAATAAATACATGGTAATAGCCCAGGCTCAGAGTTGTGCAGTTCCCAACCATTGTCAGATCATTCAAAACATGTACCTCAGCAGACAGTGGTTTCTGACCGCCTGTCTTGCACCAGAGATGTTTGTGGTACTTCTGGTGCACTGTATGATATTGTAAGTAAATGAAACAACGTGAATTAAAGTGAGGTAAAGGTACTTCTAAGAGACAAACATTCCTGGGGATAGGACATACACTATCCATTTTTTCAGGAGATCCCTTGATGTGAAATGGGGGCAAAGGCAACCAAGAGATTGCAGGAGGGGGAAGACAAAGGAACTAGAGATATTACTGCTGACTATTCAACTGCTGAAACTGTTTTTCTTGCACCTTTTAGACCACAATCAGAAGGGGGGTGGAGAAAATCACTCCAAAAGGGTGCCAAAGGAGTAAAAAAGCCAAGAACAATAACAAATCTGGAACTGTCCTTCACAGCCCCCTAGATCACTCTAAAGTTAACCATAAACAACAGACATCACACACACATTTGACACTTTCTTTACAGGATGACACTTAAAATAGGTACCCAAAAGCCAGTGAAGGTCTTTGGTTATGAGAGAGCAGTACTGAGACACATGATGGACTCCTTGTATGGTAGATGCTCCATTATTCACCTGTCAGGAAGGGGAAAACTGAGGATAGCTGGCCTCGCAGATTAGGTGGCTGGCAGAAGTGCTGTGCCCAGAATACACTTGTGCCAAGCAGCTGTGTTTGAGAGGTATTATTTTCCTGGGAGCTCTAAGGACAGTTCTGCACTGTTGGCAGATCTGAGTCACCACTTTTCTCTCAGGGTAACCTGTGACTGTCCAGTATGTTCTTCATGAATATTTAGCAATTCAGATCTAAGTGTTTATGCCCATTAATACTCTTGTACAGCAGTTTTTCTGTGCTTACTCCCCTCTCATTTGTAATCAGTGATTCACTGAGAACAGGTAGAAATTAGCCACACTGATCAGCAGTTTGCACACCTCCGTGTGCCATGGACACTCACTGAAACCGTATTTAAGGACTGAGTGCTAAACAATTTGTCATATCTTCATTTATTTCAGCAGCTTTTTTGGCTCCAGATTACTTTTCTTAATCACGGAACTCAGCTGACTCTTAAAAATATCAGCATGGGTACATATTTTCCAAACACGAACTAAGTTTTGAGCATCAAAACTTGGCACAAACTTTTGCTACCAAATTCTGGATTTTGGTAGCAAATTTAAAAGACCAAACTCAAAAGCCTGAGTACAAACTTATGTGAATCAAGCCACAATAAAATGCAAACCAACAACTGCCAATACTGCTCTTGCAGCAAGCTTCAGCATGTTCTAGCTAACCTCTCAACCACCAATAAGTGAACCACGGCTGTAACTCCGCTGGCAACATCTTGAGTTTTCAAGAACACCAGAAAACAAAAAAGCCTGACAAGATTAAAGAATACTCATGTTTCTTTGATGTAGAAATTCACAGAACGCATATACGAACACACCAATTCATTGCTCCAAGCCTGTGGACATGCACAGGTTTGCACAACCAGCTGCATAAGGAAGAGGTTCCACACTAACTGCTAACAAGAGGCAGCCCCCCTGTGTTCCTTTGAGAGAGAGCTAATGAAATTTAGTTCGTATTTGCTCTACAACTTCCAACATTTTCGAATGGTTCCTCACCCAGAAAATTTCTGAGGTCCTGCAGATCCAATATTGTTTAAACACTTGTGCTCTTTCAGGGGCCAAATCCTGGAGTTTTCTTCCAAGCAATCCAAGGAACTATGAAGATACAAAACTCAACATCACGTTTAACTTAATGAGTTTATATTGACGTGGGCCTGATGTCCAACCTCACTAACACAGAGGCTGTGGCTTTTGCCATGTTCTGAAGAGAAAAACTTGGTAAGTGGATGCTTTATATTATTCTACACTCCATTTTCCAGGTCTGCCAGGTCAGATTTCTGCTTCCATTTCTGAAGTTCCATGTACATGCACACACCTAACAAAACCAGGAACCCAAGAAAAAAGTCCTCCCTCATGTCAGCTTCTTAAAGATACTGTTAATGTACCTGTAAGAATAAAACCTGCACTTCTGCAGCACCTTAGTAACAGGTACTAACAGCAGCTCCCAGGTACTCTTTTCTCAGGTTTTGAAATGCCCTTTCTAAAGTCTCTGACATTAGGGAGAATTGAATAACCAGAATTTTCTGCAACTGTGTGTTTGCTGTGTGAGAAGTGTGGATCTAAGTGATGTGACCTAACTGCCACAAGTTAGCAGGAACATTTTATCTATCAGAATTTTTATTACAGTGCATGACACAGTCTTTAAGCACAGATCAAAGAGCCAGATGAGATATAGGTAATTTCTATTATGCTTATTATGCAACATATTTAATTCATAAAAGAAACAGGACAATATTAAAACAAACAAAAAAACCCCAACAAAGCCCAGAAAACAGTTACCTAAAAACTGGACTTAATTGTGAGCTTCTCAAGAAAGGGGATGCTGTGCTGAAGGAGATACAGTAAAGCTGATCTCGCAATATCTAGTGGAGCTGCTCACTATCTGCTTGAGACTGATATACATGAAAGTCAGAAACAGTTCTGGGTGTCAGACTTTGGTGCACTAGCATCCTTCTGATCTGTTACCTTTACAGCTGCAGGGGGAAAAAAGCACACGTATTTTCCATCAGCCCTAAAGTAGCCTTTATCTGAACATACCTAAAAAGGTTTGTATAGGTATTAATGCAGACTGACAGTGCCTGCAAACACACAAGGAGCAGCATCTCTAGGGAGCTGTTATCTAGGCCTATTCCAGCACTGTATCAAAGAGATCCTCATTTCACAAGTACTCCATCTTCCACATTTTCTTTCTTCCTATTTGTATTTCTCAATAAAAAACAAAGGGGAAAAAAAAGCAAACAACAACAAAACATTCTCAACATCAGTCACTCTTCTTAAGACATGGTATCAAGGTATCAATTGGCATCAAATTTCCCAGTTTCTCTTAAGTGAGTGAAGAGACAGATTTACAGCACTGCAGATCTTGATCATGCTTTTGAAAACAAAATCTCTTTATGAAATACATATTTAACTCCCATTCTGTTGTTTTCCACCAATCTGTGTGCCAAGTGATGTAAAACTATGAGGGTAGACATGCTCTCTGCTCTAGACATTGTTTCATAATGTTATCAGACTGCTTTAATACTGAAAGCAGTGTAACTTGCTTCTCTTCATCTGTTCTCAGGTTGAAGAATGTTTCCTTTACAAATACTCTCATTTACGTACCTTTCCTTTGCAAGTAATGCTAACACACCAGCTCTCCCTGCAATATTAATCTTTCTGAAGCTAAAGAACAAGGTCCGGAGAAGCAAAAACTGCAATTATGCTTGTTCAACACACAGTCCTATCATATAGCATCTACCAATGCCATATGCAACAAGGCAACTTAGAAATATAAGTCCAGTTAATTTCAGCTGACACTGTTGGGTTTGCAAAATCTAAATCTTCAAATTCAAAAGCACTGATTTTTCTTTTCTTTCTATTCCCTGTCTTTGTTTCTCTGACTGTTCCCATGCAGCTTTACACACTGACTGAAGGGTACAGAGCACCTGGAATGAGATTTTAACTCAGCAAAGACAAGGTGCAGATAGGAGTTTCTAACTTGTTCTTAGGCACATCTCCAAAGGAGCTCTCCAGTGAGTGTGATATTTCATATACACAGCTGCTATAATTTTTTGCTTGGGACTCCTGAGCATACCCTGCCCATCCCTCTCCTTTCAATGAACTGAAAGGATAAATGTATGCTTGGATATAGCCCTACCCTAACTTTAAACTATTCCTTATAGCCAACAATTTTCACATCAGCAGACAGGGCTGCTCTGGATTTTGTGCTTTCTGCTGTATTTTGCCTCTTAAAGATGCCAAAGGTTAGGACTTCAAGTCACACAACTCTCTTCAGTTCCACTGCCTTTAATGGAGCCACAATAATTTACTCCAGGCTATGTATGCAGATATGTACCAGTGGCTGACTTTCAGGATATAAATAGATAAATAAATGTTCCCAACTGGCCAAATAAAATCGAATCAAATTGAATTTCTACTCAAATCTTTATTTCACTCCAGTAAATAACAAAATCCTACAGCCTATAATGCAATTCATATTTCCAGTGCTATGGAGGAGGAGGACCAGTAGAGTTTTCAGTACCTATGGATGTATTCCACATGCCCATATATTTCAGTGAAATCCCCAGTGGATCAAAGCAGACATTAATATATCTCTAACAGAAACTGGCAAATGACTGACTGCCTCACCAAGTGCTATCCCTTTTCAGTCTTTTTAAATATACCAAAGATTTGTTTCTACCCCATGAGATTCTTCCATAAGGATGATATATTCAGTATGGTAAAAAATTATACACCACTCAATTAAGTTTACTTGGATCTTTCTTACTGCCACTTTATGGACAAAAGTAAGAACCTTAAGCTCCGAGGTATCAAGGCAGGAGATTGCCCATCACCAGTGGATGTTCTCTTGCACCATCCAGCCCGAGGCTTACTATATACAGATGAAGGATAGAAGTCTGGTTGCACCATAAATCATTACCTCTCCTTATTTCTTGCCAACATAGACAATTGATTGGTACTTTCCTAATGGGGAGATAACAACCCAAAGAAATTCCACCTAAAAATAAAAAGAACCTGCCCTGCACAAAACTCCTCTAAGCATAAGAAAGGAGATAAAAAGGTAGCACACTACTAAAAGCCACACACTCCTGAAAGGATACTCCCCAGTGTATCTATGCTTTGGTACACAGTATTTTAAAAGCTAGTGTTGATATATTGAGAGGCAGTATATTACTAAGCTAAAGAGAGAATATTCTATGGTCACAAACATACTCTGGAGCAAAAATCTGGAACAAAGATCTTCTGCCCTTGCATATAAGAGACCTTCATAAGATGTGCATAGGAAGAGAGACCCTGTCCCTTGGAGACACACCAGACATACTTGTGCCTTAAGTTAGGATTCAGAGTTATTAAAAGACCATTGTCATAGAAAAAGTCCTCCATTAGTGGAGAACAAGAGGGTTGTTCTGTCAAGTACCACCAAGGTAGCTGTGCACACCTGCCCCTCAGTGTACTCATCTGCTGATGGTGGCAAATGACACTCAGAATCTCATCTTCCATTTCTCATAACATTATTCAGGTTGCACACAGAGACATCTCATGACAGTTCCTGATCCTCTCTCTTATATCAGGTATCATATATAAACTGTCTCCCTGAGAAAAAAAAGTTAAACCAAAAGCAAGTCTGCCATTATCTTCATCTATTATACAGTGATTTATTGCAGCTTGGCAGTTGGTCTCGAAGCCTTCAAGACAGGCTATTTTATGACTTTATATCTTTCTCTCCAAGTGGTCTACAGCACTCAGATCTTGTCTGTGTGCTCACCACACACAGCCATAACATTTTCCTGTCTGATTTTAAACCACTTTCCCTGGTGTTAGGGGGACAATTACCTGGAAGATACAGTAAGGATGACATTACTCTTACGCAGCTGAAGGCACTAGTGTCTCCTTATACTTTCTGGATTCTCATCTGGGGCTGTAGCAAACACTGGATCATCCTAGAGCATCCCCATCAACAATTTTCTTCCTATAATCTTTAGATGGTCAAAAGACTGTAAAGATCCTTTACAATTGCATATAATTCTGCCATAGTGCCTGCATCAATCTAATTCTGCTGAGGCTGGAAGGCTGCTTTAACAGAGGTTATCACTCAGATTTACCAGGAGAGCAAAGATGAATGGAAGTTAGCAGCTTCCCTCACCTGCCAATCTTCTGCCAGGGCACATAAGTTTGTAAAATACCAGGGACCATAATGGCTCCTATGTCAAATTAGGAAATTATTCCAAAATCTCTCCATTCCCACCTTTACAAATTCTCTCTTTACCCTGGATTTTGAGACAGGACTATGTAATAGCTTGGTACAGACCAGGACAGTAGTTAGAGTTACAACAGAATATTTGTTAGTTTAATCTTTTCATAGAATCATAGAATAGTTCGGGTTGGAAAGAACCTTAAGATCATCCAGTTCCAACCCCCCTGCCATGGGCAGGGACACCTCACACTAAGCCATGGCACCCAAGGCTTCATCCAGCCTGGCCTTGAACACTGCCAGGGATGGAGCATTCACAGCTTCCCTGGGCAACCCATTCCAGTGCCTCACCACCCTAACAGTCAAGAATTTCTTCCTTATATCCAGTCTAAACCTCTGCTGTTTAAGTTTCAACCCGTTACCCCTTGTCCTGTCACTACAGTCCCTAATGAATAGTCCCTCCCCAGCATCCCTGTAGGCCCCCTTCAGATACTGGAAGCTGCTATGATGTCTCCACGCAGCTTCTCTTCTCCAGGCTGAACAGCCCCAACTTTCTCAGCCTGTCTTCATATGGGAGGTGCTCCAGTCCCTGATCATCCTCATCATAATTTAAATAACTTCACAGGCTCCAATCATCTGTGATTGATGCCTTTAGACTGGATATGAACATAAATTAATTAATTAAATGGGAAGAATATGGAAGATGGAGTAGAAGCCAAATTCTGCTTGTTACTACATGAGCATTAAGAACATGGAGTTTAATTTGATAAAAACCTTGACGTAAGAAAACACTACTGAAAGAAAAAATGCTAATAGCTCTTCAGATGACCATGTTGATCACAGAGCTGGAATATTTCAGCTGTCATTTAGGCAGGATTTTAGTTTTGTTTGAAATATACTTAGCAGCAATTGTGATAACTGCAGTCTGGAGGTTACTAGTAGATTGTTAAGATTATTACACTTTAAATAAGCAGGTTTGTAGCCACAACAAACTGAAAGCTCTGTGAAGGTCACTTTGCACCTTAAAGCAGGAAGCTGGGAGGAGGAGAAATAACTGCTATTAGTGTGGCATGGAACTCATGGGAGTACAACAGGAAAGAAATGCACAGAACAGGGGGTGAGTAGAAGGAAGCAGAAAGGATCACGGGTATTCAGAAAGTTAACAGAACAGCAGAGAGCTTCACACTGCCAGATGTCAGGTTTGCTCTATTATACCTCTGCACCAAATCGCCAATTCAGAAGGAAATTTGACCCCAGCAATATGAAGCTTGGCACAGCTATAATGAATCAGGCATAAAAATGCCAAGAGCAGTACTGAAAGTCTACATTTACCAGTGTTCCCTGGGAAACATGAAAGTGGTTAAATAAACAGCTCTGCACCTTCTATTGTCTTAACAGAATACCAATAAGGGCAATTTGGAGAAAGCTTTTTCTCTTTGGAGTCCTTTTTGCACCAAATCAGCTTAGTAAAGAAATAGAACCTTAACCTGCCTCTCTCTCATGAGAGCATATTTGCCCAATTATCAGTACTGATCAGTCCAAAGAAAGGTAACCTTCTTCCTTGGAAAAGCATGACCTAGTTCTTAATGTCCTATTTCTATACCTAAGGTCTCTGAATGCTCTGTTCAGCTGTTAGGAAGTAGCAGCAACTCTTGCACAGGTAAAACCAAAGTATCTTGATAGCCTGTGGCTCATGAAAACACTTCTACCCTACCCAGCTATGAAGAAGCAACTTCCAGAGGTGCATTTTCCAAAAATAGAGTACAGAAGCATTGCCAAAGACTGAAGCTCAGAGGCTCCAGTAACCAGGAATTAATGGCCTGATATTCATACCTACTGAGCCCTCTCTTCACTCCAAAGGAAAGGCTGAACACCAACCTCCTCTGATGAAAAAACACATCAGGTCCAAAACCAGTGAAGATTCCAGTCAGTACAGCAAGCGCCAGCCCCGGTACCCACACATTCTGCTGCTGCAACATCAAGGAGTGACACCACACAAGCTTTTAGAGTAGGGGTAACACCTGATTTACTCTTTGCATCAGCCCCACAGTATTTAACAGGCTGAGTCGAGCTTTTCCTTCTCTTTGGAAAAGGGTCAGAAAGGAATCATTAAGACTGATATGGATGCCAGAGAGGGACACTTCATCGGGGACTGTAGCGATAGGACAAGTGGTAATATGTGTTAACTTGAACAGGGGAAGTTCAAGTCAAACATAAGGAAAAAGTTCTTTACTGTGAGGGTGGTGAGGCACTGAACAGGTTGCCCAAAGAAGTGAATGCTCCACCCCGGCAATATTCAGGACCAGGTTGGACAGAGCCTTCGGTGACACAGTCGAGGGTGAGGCATTCCTGCCCATAGCAGGGGGATTGGAACTAGATGATCTTAAAGTCTCTCCCAACCCTAAACATTCTATGAATCTATAATGTCAGAGTTAACCCAGAAAAGCTTGAAGTGAGGGCAGAGTTGGAAATAAGGTGACTAAGGGCAATAAAAAACTATAAATCTGTGGATAAGTATAAAGCCAAAGTGAGTACTAGCTACAAAATAAAGAACTATGAAGCAGGTAAGAAAGAGACTGGACACAGTTATGAAAGAAACATCTGCAGAGTGTAATAGTACAAATCACCACTTTGGGTTCATGATGCCCCCATGTCACAAATTGCTCTTTCTGGGAGAGTGTTCTGGGAAAACACTGCTAAATGCCATGCCTGCTCCCATACCCTCTGCTACTCATCCATGACCATTATCAGAGACAGGATGCAAAGCTAAACGGACTTTGATCTGGCAAGATCGTTTTTGTGAGAATGCAGGCTGTTTAGGAACATGGGTCTAGACTATGCACAGAATATGGTTATGCTACAGTGAAAAAGGCACACAGTCATAACCCCTGATTCTGTCTTACAGCATCCAGCATTGATGAAGACTTGTTACCAAAGAACAAACAACTTTATCAAAGACATTTATACTCAACTAACAACACACAGAGCTGAATTTTCAACTTTAAAAACATCTCATCCATTTTGAATATTAGCACTCCTCTTAGCAGAATGAAGAGACAGGGACAAGAAAAGGCAGTAGAAAGGACAAACGAGGAGGGAATGCCCTGCCTGTAAACATCTTTATATCCCCAAACCAGCCAGTAAACAGGAAAAGAAGCATCACCCAATTACAGGAGGAAATGCCACAGAAAAGGTCAGGTCAGTAAAATTACTAGCATCAGCAGAAAAAGGAATGTGGAATAAGAAAAATCTAACAGCTTTCAGGTCATTTATCAAAACTGAAAAAACCCTCATAGAATATCTTCAAATTTCTGCTTGTATTTCAAAACATCAATTTCATTAACTCATTTTGGAAACATAGCACCTACCATATACTGGGCAAGCATCTAATCATTCCAAGGGTGACAAGTCCAAAATGACAGAGAACATTGTTGCTGTTGTTATGATGATCTATTCTTGTTGCTTCTCACATTTTTCTCTTTCATCATATAGTGATGATACAGACGAGACAGGCTACTGTTGTAAATCACACAACTACAAAATACATCTTTTTTCCCCTCTCAGGTCTTTTAACCTTTTCTATTCAAGGTCTAATGCAAGCAAAAAAATAATTTGTTACATTCCTACTGTTAGCTCTTAAAGCAATGAGATTGTGAACGAAGTACAATCTTCAAATGTGAATATGCAAAGCCAGGCACTAAAATCCACTTAAAGGACTTAAATACAAGCTGCAGTACGTGATCCAAAGACTAGACAAATGAAGTCCCTCTGCTTTACTCAACTGGCCTTTGAAAGCTGCCTCTACTCTCAATCAGAGGATGTCTGAAATATTGATCTCAGTATTTGCTTTCAACTTAACACACCTTCACCTGTTTTCCTTTTCTATGGTGGTTGGTTTTTCTCCCTAGTGAATTGTGATTTTATTCTTTAATAATGATGAAGATTTTCTTGATCACTTGCTACAAATCCTCTCTCTCAAGTGCAGGCAACAAATGCTGCTCAGCTACTCAAGAGAATATAAATCAGCTTTGCTGTATAGTGTGAAGCCAGAGGAAATGTGGTTTTAATACATTTAAAATACGATTAATTTATGCTGTTGCCTGCAATAGAAGAATGGACTTAATTATCCAGGCCTTCTTCAGTCCTGTGTTCCTACGCCCTGAAGTTACATGCAGACAACCAGATTCACTATGAAACCACAGAAATGCAGAAAGCTTGTCCTAGACCATCTATCAGGTTGATTCTTACATTAACTTCAGCACTCTTCATCCCTACTTCCTTTGCAAACATGATTAATCTGCTTTCTAGGATAGGTACCTTTGAGATACTTGCCCTGCCTTTACAAACACAGCAGTAGCTCATGCAAAGCCTGAATGGTGCATATTGTGACATTCCCAGAAGGTTCAGAATAACTTGTCTAATAAAAAACAAGGATCAAGATGTCAAAGTTTTAACTCACCACCTTTCAGCATATGTAAGCATACCTGATGTTTCTCCCATCATAGCAGAGTGCTTAAAAAACAATTGATTTCTGAAGTTGACAAATATACATACATGTGTAAACACACCTGCATATGTATTTACACATACATAGAACAAGCAAAACATTTGCAAAACAAACAAGGCTTTCCTTAAACCAGTTTATGGCCATCTAAAGAGCCTAAAAATAAATGTTGTGTAAAAGAAAAAGGATAGCACAGATCTATTAGGTCACAAAAAAAACATTAAAAAAATCAATTAGCAAATAACAGGACAGACTTTGACCACAGAAGGCATTTGCCTCTGCTGCTTCCTCTCCTCCACATGGCCCAAATGCCCCACAGTTTGATACAAGGCTTTGGGAGAAGAGCACACAGACCAAAGTTCCATCCATCCCAGTGTTTTCTGCCCACCTGCAGGAGCAGTAGAGCCTTGGGAACTGAACTAGCAAGCAGTGATGCTTCTGCAGTGTCCCCTTCCCCTCCATGCAACAACCCTCCTGGGCTGCCCAGGGCTTTGGCATTTAAAAAACCTCAACAGACTTTCGAATGGATCCAATCATTTTTGTGACCATGTAAATTGCAGTACCTCCTGGAGCACTTTAAGCATGCATTTTGTGAGGATGCACCCCATATTTGGCTTGATCTGTTAACAGTGAGGTGCATTTGTATCACCGGAGTGACTTGGGGTTTATTTTAAAAGGCCTTGTGGCTAATGAGCAAACAGGATGTGCTCAGTCATCTTTGATCAAAATTAGGCAGCTAAGTAGAACTAGGCAGGCATAAAACTAAAGAGAGGAAGACCGTGCTGAACTGATGCCCCCTCATTGGGATCTCCCTTCTGAATGCATTCATCGCTCCTTGCCCCTTACTTAACAGAAGGTGTCATGTGGAATGCTGCTGAATTGTGTCTGGCAGAAAACACAAAGAAAACACTAACACCTTGGGTCTGTGCAAGTGCTGCTCCTAGCATTTGGTCCGCTGCCAGCCTATGGAGTGCAAGTTTGCAGAGGGTTACAATACTCTGTCTGGGCATTTGATGAGAGCTGTAGAACCTCAGAACACAGGCTTTTAGGTGTGAATAGTGTGTGCTGAATCTTAATGTGGAGATGTTCTGACATGGGGAGTGAGAAAACATGATTTGTCAGGATTTGTTTACCCCTTTCTTTCCCTCTAAACAGCCATCCTATGATGTCCCATTAACGTTCCTTGAACAATTATGTACGTAAGAAAGATATAGTCACTTTTCTGTAACTGTTACTATCTTGTTTGGGAGGTGCAGACAGATGGAAATACAGTCTGGAAGAAAGTCCTTTTCCTTCATGTAAATTTGTGTTAGAATATTGAGGCAACATTATCCTTTGAACTATACCTACAGTGTATGAGGAATTCCTAAAAACCTCACAGATGTAAATGTTCTTTTCCTCTTTTCAGATGTTGTAAGCAGAAAATAAGTCTTTTTTTCTGCTATTTCTAGCATAAAGGCTTTTAGAACTGGTCAGATGGGAAGAACTGCAAACCAGCCACAGACAAAACACACTGCAGCTAGCAACTGCCTTGGGAGACTGATAATACAAGACTTCCCACTTCAGAGTCCTTCAGGTTTGAACCTGCCCTAGGTATGTCACACACTTCAATAAAATGTAACAGTTGCAACATATTTCAACATGGAAAAGCAGAAGATAGGAAAGAAAACAGTTTATCTACACAGAACAGCTACAAAGCCTGCATAGTTGGACAGAATCAGGGTCAAAGTTTAAATGTTTAATACAAAGAATTCAAAGTTAACATTTTGGCATTCAAATATGTATTCATCTTTGGAAACAAAACTATCTTCCACAATAAAGGATTATACTTGTACATTTGAGGGAAGCCTGGTTTTAAGGATGGAATTGGTAGAGCCAAGCAACAGAAGGGCAAAGTACTCAGACAAAAATTCATAGAGATATGAAATTCTAGGAGCCTAGGCTGGTTTAGATACAGAAGCAAAACAAGAAAAGTGATAATATCACAGTACAAAATAAGCAGACAAACACACACAGCTGCCTTTTTGAAGGGACAATGAACCAAAGATAGCCCCAGAACAGGCAATGGGCTCTTAACATGCAATTTAATATATCATTTAATATACATATGTTAGAAGAAGCACCATACATGCAGTACAGCAACTGTAAATAGAGAGGGCAGTCTTGGGCTGAAGAGCAACGTGTTTAAGAAAAATTGGCACAAGGTACCATAGATATTTCAGACTCAAGAGAAGGAACAAGGGGAATATAAATCATTACTACTCACCCACATACACCAACCTCTAATTAGAATTAGAGGCTTCTCTAATTCATAGATACTTCTGTCATGGTAAAGGTTCTGTAAAGCAAGGCGTATCTGTACACACCACAATGTAGACCCTGCCTGAGAACCTAGAAGTAAACCTTCTTTGTCTTTGAAGCAGAAGGAAACTGTTTCTACCTGCACTAGGAGCCCAGAGAAATGTACCGTTACTGAAAATTACCCCCCCAGTGAGTAGAATTGAATGGCTAGACATCAGGACAGTTTTAATATCATAACAACTCATGTACACTAATTATAAAGGAAAGCAGCAGTAGTTCTCCTCTGCATGGTAGGTATGCTGAAGTTCCTTTTGGGGTGGAATGCTAAGTCTGGTTTTTAGCAGTACTGTAGCTCATAGCCATCAGTACCTACTTAAGTCACCAAATGAAATTTGTACCAATAACCTGGACCTCAAAGTCAGGAAAGGATGTTAAAATTAGAACTAGCATCTAGCAGAGTTGACTAATAGGCTGCAGAGATCAACGCTGATCAGATAGTGATTAAAGCTGTCAAATACGTACACCTAACTACACAAGTAGGGTTCAGCAATTCAAGGTACCAATATATCAGTGACAACACATGCTGGAAGAGGCAATATACATATATTAAAGCAACTGCAAACAGAGAGGACAAGTACAATTCGGAGGTTGAAGATTTCGTGTTTCAGACTGAAGAATATTAGTGCAAGCCGCAGGGTGTCAAGTATTTCAAAATCATAAACCCAAGAGAAAACAATTGTTTAAGCTGATACAAGATCTGTGAGAAACAGGATGAGGCTAAGCAATTGCAGAATGCGCAGATAATTCAAGTGCACCTAAAGAACATTCTAAAGTGATTAGTCTGGAACTCAATGCTTCCAAGAAAGAAAGTCATTCTAGAAGCAATGAAAAACATATTGCTGCACAGTAGGGCTGTTTCCATCAACATCTAAATGTGACACAAAATGTTGTACTACTTGGAAATCTATTTCATAAGTACCAATAATCTAACAAGCCAGGGATGTCTTTTCATTCATAGTGTAAATAACATTTCCATCTCATATTTGGGAAATACACTCATGCATCTCCACTGTTTGGAAATTTGGAGAGTGATTTTGCACTAGTATTTCAGTACAAATTAAAACAGATTGGCCTGACCCAAATTTGGGGTTTATGTGTGATTTCTTTTAAGATCAGTAACTTGCTCTGATTCAGGCCAGGAAAGACCCCAAATACACAAAGTTACCATGAGGAAATCAGCAATTCCCTATTGCTGAAAAAAAGCAGTACATTACCACTGACTGAAATATATATATTATTTTTTCAAGTGCCAAGATTTTACTTATTGGCACTTCTGGCTTCAAGGGGAATTTAAGAGCATGAAGCCTTGGGACACGGCTGTCTCATCAGCAGAGTCTGAAGCAAATTCAAGTAGGTAAAGAGACTGGCATCTCACTTGTAGACACTTAGTGACATCAGGAGTTTCTGGGAGCCTAAACAGTTTTGTCTTAGTAGAATTTTACACCTTTCCTTTCTTCCATCAGCTTTCCTGGAGCTTCCCTGAGTGTACACATGGAATCATAGAACAGTTAGGGTTGGAAATGACCTTAAGATCACCTAGTTCCAGCTCCCCTGCCATGGGCAATGATTTCTGATCACTTGGTAGATTTATGGCTTTTTTGGTACAGTTCAAATGCAGGAGACCATTGCACAACATTGCAAGGCAGAAGATCAAAAGACTTCTGGCTTATCACCCTGGCCAACAGAACTCCTCTGAACAATACATTTCACACACCACTGCCAGCACCTCCCATCACTATCTGGGGAGAAATAAGGTATTTTCCCATCATGCTTTCCATTAGATGAGCGCTGGAGTACAGCCAGAGTTTTATATGCACTGAATGGAAGAACCATGAAAACGGCTGATTCTATTCTGGGCTCCTGCCACCCTCTACTGACCTTCCCTCCCTCACTAATCATTTGAATCATTACATTTCCCTCAGACTTCTTAGACACTGGCAGGCAGCAGCCAAATCTACAACCAGTTTTGCCCTTGACTGTGGAGGAGGAAATGAAAGTACAACTACAGCCAAAACCCAGAACTGGCCAAGAAGACATACTGTCATTCCACCAAGCGCATCCTTGTACTTTGTAAGTCTCACTGAACTTCTGACAAAGCTGAAGTACCATTTTTGTTCCTTGCAGAGCCACAGCCTCTGTCAAAGACCAAAAGATTCTGTCCAGCATCAGCAACATTGCCAGATATGACAAGAAGTAACTGGTGAATCATTTACATGGATGATTTACACAATGTAACTTTGCTTTTTAGGACTAGATAATATCAGTAGGGTTGTATGAGACAAAAGAAAAAGCATCAGGTGAGCCAGAAACATAAACCAAGAGCTGAAAAGTTACTAATCTCTGCAGAGTCTTTCCTCATTAGAAAATTAAACTTCAAAATAACCAGCTTCCTTCAGCAGCTTCTTACCAAAACAGCTATCTAAAAGGAGACAAAATAAGATGAAAACATGCATGCAGGCAGCAAAACTTCTCTTACTTTTGCTGCCCACAAAAGGCCAGAGTTACAGTACCTCAGATTAGTTCCTTAAAAATCAGGAAGACCTTGATTAGTGTATCAGCCCAAATACACCTCAAAAATACAACCTTTATCTGCCACCTCAACATCTGTTGCTTAGAGCCTCAGCTGCTTATAAGCAAACTTGCCCCTCACATTGCTGGCAATTTCAAGTCTATTGGAGAATATAACTGAGTAAGAGCAGAAATATATACACTTGAAACATGAAAAACCTGATTTCCTCATGAAAACCAATATTAAGCAGAAGTTACCACTTGAAATCTGTCATCATAGGGAAGTCTCAGCAGCCTTTCTACCCAGCAGAAATACATTAACATTTTTAACATTAACAGCTAGGAAACAGTAAAGTAACCAGCTCTCCTTTAGAGAAAGATTCTGTAGCACATCTCTCTGCATTTTCAAGAGTGCTTCTTAATTAGAATATGCATTTTACCTTTCCATACAGATGGGAAAAAGACAAAAACCCCTGAAGGCCTAGGCAGGGAAAAAGCAAAGCCAGAATTAACAAGTTTTATATTCATTTGTCCTTTAATTCTTAGTCAGATGCTGAGACCAAACTGTTTTAGTTTTGCTGAAATGAAATACCTTGTGGCAAAATAGACTTCTATTTGTTTTGGTTTTATTCAACAGCAATAAAGTAGATTTTGGGCAAGACACCTCCTGAGGTTCCTCCTTTCAGAGTTATCCCATGACCTGAGCAAAATTCAGTACAGTCTGCAGCAGGAGGGAGCCTACGAGCAGACCCCTTGTCCTTCGGCAAACCAGGGACCAGGCAGGGTTGACCAGCATCTACTGAAATTCACCCAGCAGTACAGTTGAATGAACCTGAGCCTGTAAGCACTTACCTTCCCTGGAAGAATATAACAAGACAGGGAAGAGCTAGTCATCATCCCTTTTTATCCCTATTTTGTCTTACATAGTCAAAGACTTCCATTTTTAAAAACGTTCATTTTCTTGCCTTAGAATGCAATAAAAATAAATAAATAAAAACTAAGCTTTTCAAACGCTTGGTCTTCTTGGCAGAGTTCATTATAGAGGAGAAGTTCAGTAGTATCTGTATCACAGCTTGGGATCAAAAAGACTGACTCAGGATCACTGGGATGTTTTTTATAGTCCATACTCAGCCTTGCAGCCAGTGCCCCTGCACACACTTCTTTTTGCTTTACTCACGCCATCAGTTCACCTTTACTGCTGTTACCCATCTGCTAGCAGCACCTTCCACAAAGATCCAGTAAATTCCCCAGACCTTTGCCAAGATTTGCCATAAACTCCTTCATCCCTAGGAGCCAACTGATACATCATTTAGATGCCATTCCTCTTCAGCTGTCCCAAGCCTCACATCTCTGCCTCCCAGTCCTGCCATCCTCAGCAGCACAGTCACCTCTCCACCTGCACAGAGGAGCATTTACTCCCCTCTCCCAGTAACTGCAACCATCATTGCCATTTGCAACAGCATATACAGGGTCATTAGCATACCTGCCCTCCATCTCTTGATACTTCAGCTGCTGCTGCTCCTTGTCTAACTGAATCTCCTGGTTACATTATCATCTTTTATCCACCTTGGACATCTTTCTCTTCACCCCTACAGAATGGCAGCAGTATTACAAACTAAATAGATGTAAGGGGCCCCAGGTTACAGTACATACGCAGCAGTAGTCAAATAGTAGATAAGAAGCTTCGCTATGCCAGTGCTAACCTCTGAAGACTCCCACAGAGCATATGTCCTGTCTTTCACTCTTGACAGTCTTGTTTCATCAGCCCAGGAAACTCCTTCAGGCTGTAGGGAGCTCTCAAGGAGCAGAGGAAGGAGCACAGGGGGAGGTGGGAAAGCAGGAGACTCCAAACTGTCATTTCTTCTTCCCCTTTTCTGTCTGACCTCCATAGAGTAGCAGCCAACCAGATGCCAGGAAGCACATATGTTCTGGGATATTGAGAACCAACTGTGTTTTCTGGGAAATGCCACCCTGCGTTAGGCTAAACTCAAACATTCAACAGCAAAGGCACATGTAGAATCTTAAAGCTGAAAAGAGGAAGGACAGAAAGGAAAAGTAGTCCCAAACAAGCCACAGTATGGGCATGTATAAGGAGTCTGGGTAGTATCCAGACTGATAGAGTATAAGTGACAGGCACGGGAACAGCAGACCTTCATTTATGCATCTGGCACAGATTCTCAGTCTGGTTTTTGGTAAGAAGCAGCTGATTTTTAGGTTGGGTTTTTTTGGTCAGTTGTTCCACAGAGAGCAAGGAGCAGGGTTATGGCTAATCATCTCTCTGGCCTTTCTGTCCAGAGTATCCCCAGAAGTAGCCGAACGCAATAACACAGTGCCTCTTAATTCACAGCTGTCTGACACTGGTTTGTGAGCAAATCTGTCCCACTTCTCCAATGCTGAAATAGAACAACTCTGTGCCATTCAGGTGTTCCTTCCCACTGCCTCCCAGCCAAGGTAAGCAGACTTGTCTGTTTCCTCCAAGTTTCATCACTCACATGCCATACACCAACCCCTGTTGTTCTGAAACCTACTTCTACACACAGAAAGAGCATCCTAACTTGTTACAAGGGTTTCATTTAGGCTCTGCTGTACAAGCAATGCATTTCCTGTGATTAGACAGTGACAGATAATGTAACAGTCCAGGAGATCAATGCTTAAGAAAAAAAAAATCCACAAAACCAAGATTTTCTCATTGAACAGTAAACTCTATCTCCAGTATGTGAGATCCACACTCTAAAGCAAAGAAATAAACCAGCCTGGAGTAAGAAACAGCTACCAGGCTGCATTACAGATATCTCTGATACAGGGGTAACCAAAGTACAGGGGGGTTAAAGGAATTCCTTTGCTTAAACAAAAGCATTGTCTGTCCTAAGTACCTGCCATTGCCATCTTGCCAAGGCATTGATCACTGCTGGAGGGGGAGAAGCAGATGCAGTTCTACTGACAAGGGACAAAAGCAGGTGATTGGTTCTACTGATAAGCAGGGGAGAGGCAGACTGGGCGCCGACCAAATCTTAGGACTATGACAACCCCAACAACCCTATGCAAGGCTGCAACCCTGGGGAAGAGTGGCTGGGAAGCTGCTTTGTGGAAAAGGAGGAACTGGGACTGCTGGTTAACAGCCAGCTGAATATGAGCCAGCACTGGGCTGGCAGTCTGAGAAGCATGAAGTTAGGAGAAGCAGCTGAGGGAATTGGGGTTGTTCAGCCTAGAGAAAAGAATGCTCACAGGAGACCTTGTTTGTCTCTACAACTACCTGACAGGATGCTATAGCAAGGGGGGTATCACTCCCTTCCTCCAGGTAAGAAGTGATAGGACAATGAAATGGCCTCAAATTGTGCAGGGGAGGTTTAGTTCGGAGGTTAGGAAACATTTCTTCACCAAAATGTTTGTCAAGCACTGGAAGAGGCTGCCCAGGGAGGCAGTGGAGTCAGCACCCTTGGAGGTGTTTAAAAGACAGGCAGATGTGGTGCTTAGGAACATAGCTTAGTGGTGGACAGGGCAGTGCTAGGCTGATGGTTGGACTCTGTGCTCTTAATGGTTTTTTGCAACCTAAAGCATTGAATGATTTATTTATTCATTAGATCTGTAAACCCCACCATTTCTGACCCTCATTTTTCAGTCCATGCAGACACCCTCTCTTCTGCTCTGTTTTGTAATGCACTCAGTGGTCATTAAAGAAGTGTTTTCTGCAAACCTGATAAAACTTTTCCTTGCAAGCAGAGAGCATTCGCTACAGGCTGTGCAGCCACACTGAAGGAGCTCTGAACACAGATACCTGGGCTCTAAGTCTTGGGCAGATGGTTACCTCTCAACACTCAAGTACTGTCTGCATCAGAGCATCTTCCTTTGAGAGCCACTACCAGTACATAACACCAGGCTGTAGAGGACTCAGGTATTAATAAACTCATACAATAGGTATGAACCTGGAAATGTTCACAAACATTCTGTGCCATATTTACTCCAGCTCTTCAACATAGATACACTCATTTCTAAAACCCTCCTGCCCATGTATGAATAGAATGGTCTTTGGCTGAAGACTACATTAGCTGTGTAGAGGGTTGGATAACATAGAGGGTGTTCCAGATGACTGTTTCCAACATGGCAATGTAACATATGTTAGTGTACTCTTTTACAAAAGTGTTTCTAGTTTTCATGCTCTGATTTTTTATTTTTCTGAATTTTCCACAATTTTTAGTCAGATACTTTGTTCATTTACACAAAAAGAACTTGTTAAATATGTGTCCTGAACTTGTTAAAGCTTTATCTCCAGCTGTGAAGTCTTCAATCTGCTGTCAAGTAATCTCCAAATAAAGCCTTTGAAATTGGCTCTCTCATTCAGGATCCTAGTATAAAAAAGCCCTTAATTTCTGTGTTAGGAACTTGGGAGAGGAGGTAGATGTTTGGATGTGATGTTTTATTTTTTTTCTTATTTAGAAAGAGAATCCTCCTTAAGACCAACTTTCTTGTCTCTTTGGGAACTGAGGGAAGCTGCTGAGCTGAAATCTAGTTGTTCAGAATAACCTGTGCTCAAATCACTCACTTCTGCAATGTGAATCCTGCAAAGCTATCCCTAGAATAGTCAAAACCCCCACACATTTCAAAGGGATGTGTTTATTTTATATAGGGAAAGTGGAACTTAAATAACATTAATATATTTTGGTTTACTTTTATATTTAAAAGAAGTTTGCAATGCAGCTTTTACTGTTTTTTTTCCACAGTTTGAGGTATGCACAAAAAACTAACAGAATACAAAAGCAAAAAAAATTATCACTTTGTTTCAGCTCCAGCAGAAATATCTTCATGATCTCAGGTACGTTGGAAAACATGGAGGGATTCGATACATTTCCAAACTCAGCTTGGCTTTCCAACAAAAACAAGCCCATAAAGGTAAAACTTTCTGGCAGCTTGGGTCCAACAACCAACCTAGATGACAACTCTGCTAAAAGCAGCAGTACTTAAATTTGGGAACAACCCACCAAGGCCCAAGAAAAATTAATACCAAAACAATGAGCAAACACAGAGAGAGAGGCTTACAGTACCTAATACATAGTTGTAGGCAATATGCACTTGGCATCCTACTTCCATATAGGCTTCGCAATGAAACCTGAATATTAGGCTCATCCCCATTAAAGTGTCAAAGCAATTTTGAGATGAATGTGAAGCAGCTAAGTGATCCAAGGCCAGTTTTTAAAGGTCAAATGCCTGTAGAAATAGTACATTTGTCAGCAAGTCAGCTGATGCAAGAAATTGCACTAGCACAGAAATTTGACTGTTATTCATCGGTGCTAGAACAAGTCCCTGAGGAACAATGCTAAGGTACATTAATAGGGCAATGTGGAATAAATGTTTTTAAAATGGGAAGTTTTGCTTCTGCCAGAGCAATTCACAGGCCTTCGAGCGAGACAAGTATGTCATCCTTCCCACACAAGGGATTCCTGTGCACTAAGGACTACCTACACCTAGGTAATACCTAGGATTATTCTTCATAAGCAATGCCTAACAGAAAACACATTGATCATAAGGAATCCTCCTTGGTACAAAGGACAATTATATCCTACAGAAAGATAGTACACAGATTAACAGCATGTATTGTTAGAATCTTTCAGCTACAGATATCCAAGCACTTTACAAGCAACTTGTTTTATGTTCTCTCAAGAAAAGGCACAGTAACTTGGCCTTGGCTGCAAGTTAAAAATATTTGGAAGTGTAAATATTGTCTCTGCATTTTATGACACAATAAAAAGTGGTTTAATACAGCAATAAAAGCTCAAATATGCCTTGACAAAGTTATTTTAAACACAGTTCAAAAGCTCATAGCTTAAAGTTTTAGACAGATATAATTTCAGAAAGGCCTTGACACAAGTCCATTTAAAATTAAAGTATTCTGCATATCAAGACTTACTAAATAAATCTCAAGGTTTTTATGGCACTAATGAATGAGTATGAGCACATTGGGACTGTTGAGTTGATGCGCGGATAGACTCCACACTCGCTTCGTAGCTATGCTACATCTCAGCCACACAGAAACACAAACTTACACATGGGATCCCACACACTCCCACTATGGTTCCGCTTACCCTTCTCCTGCTTCTTATGGTCATGGTCCTCAGAACTTCTTACGGTCATGGTTCTCAGAACTGAGATGCAGCAGAACCCTGGTGGGTTCGCTTACCCTTCACCTGCTTCCCTTGGCAGGTCCGGGCTCCCAAAACTCGGGATGCAGGAAAACCCGGGCTCACCCGATCCGCTCCCAGGATCGCTGGCAGCCGCTCTATCGGCCGGCGAGCCCCCCGCTTGCAAGCCCTACCTCCCAAGGGGAACTCCGCTGTGCGCCAGACGTCTCTGCACGCCTTACCAGCACCCCAGGACACACGTACGCCTTACAGGCCCCCTAAGTTACCATAACCCCAAACATACCGTTTCTCCGCAG
Source organism: Melopsittacus undulatus (assembly GCF_012275295.1). Lineage (NCBI taxonomy): Eukaryota > Metazoa > Chordata > Aves > Psittaciformes > Psittaculidae > Melopsittacus > Melopsittacus undulatus. The sequence goes on along the minus strand of NC_047528.1, from coordinate 119,500,168 downwards.
CCGGCACAGGTCGTTGTCTGTCCCCGCAGTGAGCAGACGGGAAGCGGAGCTCCTCCAGGCAAGCAGCGGTGGCACCGAGGATGTGCACCCCTCGGCCGATCCTGCAGCCGGACAGAGGCCTCCTGCCTGGCTCGCCGAAGTGATGCGCGGACAGACTCCACAACTAGTTAAAGTTGTAAAGTAGGTGTGCTTTTATTCAGTGCTGAGGTGCATGGGGATAGCTCCTCCAAAGCATGCACACCTCAGGGGTGTTCTCCCTTTACATTTGTTCTCTTAAGGTATACACAGACATGAGGTTGCTCAATCCGCCTATACATATTTATTAACTATCCCCGCTTTGCATTATAATGAGCCGGAAGGTCCTTTGCACCTGCGCAGTGCCCCTTCTGATCATGGGCAGGGGTCTCAGGATGAAGTAAATGAGTCTTCCTCTTGTGGGCAGGGGTCTTCAAGATGAAGTAAAGGAGTCTTCCTTTTCTTAAACTTTACACCTTTTAACCTTCAGACATGGCCTTAGGGTTTGGTCGGCGCCCAGTCTGCTTCTCCCCCGCTTATCAGTAGAACCCATCTGCTTTTGTCCCTTGTCAGTAGACCTGGCATCTGCTTCTCCCCCTCCAGCAGTGATCAATGCTTTGGCAAGATGGCAATGACAGGTACTTAGGACAGACAATACTTCTGTTTAAGCAAAGGAGTTCCTTTAACCCCTTGTACAATTTCTCTGTATTACCCCCCTGTACATCGGTTACCCCTGTATCAGAGTCATTTGCATTAAAGCTATATATTGCAGATGCAAAAGCAGAAAGTGGCATATGCCTTAGTACTGAAAATGGGGTTTAGGACTACCTGGAATAACAGGCCTGCAAATGGGGAATTTTTTGTGGTTCAACCAAGGGCATTTACAACAGTGACCTAGGACACAAACGACATCAAACCATTTAAAGGATTAGAAGCAGCATGCACTACATTGTGCCTGTCAAAACCTTACACAACCAAAACAATGAAAAACTATAGTCAGTTAAACTTGTTTGAAACAAGTTGTTTCAAAGCAAATAAACCTCAGCAAATATACATGAACCTCACACCCTCTGTGATGAGATTTAACTTGCAGTTTTCCCAGCCACTGCATGGAAGGCCAGGGGTCCATGCCCTACCCAAGCCAAGTTCATGGCATTAATTACCTCACATAGCAGCAGGGGCACCCAGCTGTCCCCCACTCATCAGGGCCAACCCCAAGGCGAGGGGGATTGCCAGCACACATGCTGCAGTAGTAGCCACACAGTCATGGCCAAAGCACACACCACTTCAGCTAAGCAGGACAAGGATGGGCAATTATCTGTGAAAGGTCCATCCCCAGGAAGGCTGATGATGGCAACGATTATGGCTCTAGAAAACAACTAAGCTCAAGGTTAAGAGCCTGGGGAAAGCAATTCTCCTCAGAGCACCCACTCAACTGCATAGACTAGACTAGCCAAACCTTTACATTTTAATTGAAATGAGGCAGGCACTGCTCTCACAAGCAGCTGAGTTGACAAGTCCAACAGGACAGTGGGAGTCATCTGTTTCTTTGGCACCAGCACCCCCAAAGCTACACCACTCACATCACCCTCCCCACATAGATCCCGATACTACCTTAGAGCTGCTGCTGCAGCACCAAGCACAGGGAGAAGGAAAAGGCAATTTTTTTTCCTAAGCCACCACAATTAATTCCAGAACTGTTAAACCTACAGGACAATGAGCCACAGAGGATGCTTAAACATCCAGTGCGCAGAATATAATAGCACAGGTTTGGCTTCTGGAAAGTAGTTCAATTTGACTTTGAAAAATCACAATGAACAGAAGTTAAAGCACAGAAAGCAAGTTTTACAGCATATGTAATTTGTACAGGAATCTGCACTTCCATTTGCCTATGGTTTTGTTCCTTTTAATGTGGAAAATAAAAGGTGCTTATCTCATTTTAATAACTTTTTTTGGTGCAGAGAAGCCTGATACCAACTGTTCCTGCACTTCTCTGGCATGAAGTACTTTTCCCTTACCAAGATCAGTCAGCACACTTCCAGGGAGTCAAGACAGTAACACAGCAAGATAAAAATACACAGCACCCCCAAATCACAGGCAATTGGCAGAAATAAGACTCAGTCTTCTGAGTTAGACACTGTGGAGCCCACTTGTTAATTCAAACAGGTTAGGTGAATGATTTAGGTAAGTAATTCAGAACAAGTATGAACCTTCCTAATCCTTTGTTCAAAATCAGAGCTGAAATTTCTGGAGACTCAAAGAAGCTAACTTTAGTCACACCTAGTGCTATGCATGCAGACATACACATGTGCACACCCTGTAATGCTTGTATCAATAAGACATTTGCCACTCCATGCTGCCTTCAGTACCACCAAGTTTATTGTTCAGGGTCAGAATCCCAGAAATAGCCGCCTGGTTTTTGAAAGTGATAACTAAAAGAGTGATCCAAGTAATAAGGGATAAGGTTTTGTTGTCAACCCAAAAAAACCCCATTTTGATTAATTTCAGTTTGTACCTGACTCTTCAAAATGCCATTCAGGATGCACAAAAACTTAGGAGAATCTTTCTTTTTAAAAAGTGCTTTTTGACACCTCTAACCACATGATTTTTAACACTTTAAATGTGAAACAATGCCCATTTTGAAAATACTGCTCAACAATTACCTTATTTGCTTTTCATCAGCATTAACACCTGCTCAAAAGAGCAATAGATGACCAGAACTCCTGTCCTTACTATGACTTGTATGCCAACTCCAGTCCAACAGCTGTATAAAGCACTTAAGCAGCAGCCCCAGGATCAAGGTGGCAGACCCTGCCAGCATGAGCACTGGGCTAGTGCCATGATAACAAACCTGCTAGCTAGAGCAGTCTCACAGCTCATCCTCCTGAGCAGAGCTATGTCCTTCTGCCTATATAACATCCATGTAAAAATGCTTGCAGCAAAACCCCAGTCTAACATACATTAGGAGCTTATCTACTCATGGCATGCTCAGGAAAGTCAAGGCAAATCAGCTGAAGGCCCAGAGTTCAAGCCAAGAAATTAGAGTAATATTAGATGATAGCTACTTCTAAGAGGGAATACTGAGATGCTACTTTAAAGCAATATACCCTTATTTCAGAAGTCTGTTCATTTACTTTCTCTTTTCAAAGGATGAATGGGAACAGGGAAAAGAAAAGAGAGCAGTAAAGGCACAGTAAAGACCAGTCTTTCAGAAATAGTCATATATATATCATCCAAAGAAACATCATTATATGTAACTTCCATTAAAAACCAGAAAACAATAAAGTTCCCAGAGACTGGGAGGTTTTATCTTGAAGCAATGTGCATTCATTCCCAACACCAAATCTGAGAGAAAGAAGTTTGGGAACCTCTTTTGGAAACCCTTGAGAACGCTCTCTGTTCTAGCACCTCTGTTGTTACTGTGGTAGGTCTATGTCCCTGTTCTCCTAAAATCAGCATTATAAAGCTACATTATTGCAATTTACCACCACTAACTCCAGTAGGTCTCACTTCAGAACATCAGCCACTGTTTTTTCAGTCTGGAACAGCAGCATTATGAATCAGAGACCTGACATCTTGCACAAGGCAAAGTACCATTTAGATTTAAAACAAAAACCAGAACTAAAAAAACCCATTAAAACACAAAATGTACAAATTTGTCAAATATTATACACCAATGACATGGAACCATAGCAAAATCATCCTACACATACCAGGAGTTAAACCTTCAAATATTTCTTTTCTTGAGATTTTATATGTTTAAAATGAGATGATCTAAGCTTTGTTCCAAGTATTCTGAGATCAGTTAAAAGGCACAATCCATTAGAAGAAAAAATTCAAACTGCAAAGTAAAAACAAAGCTGGCTTCTGCACAGGTTTCTATGTGATTGTGATTCTACTTTGGTCAACTAACTCGAAATTCATACACCATTTTGTGCAAAATGGGACAGTAAGTATTCAGTTAGACCCTGAAACTGTGCATAAATGTAAGATGATGCATCAGTTTCACTTCCTCACTGAACTGCTCTCCTGTACATAATTCATTTGTGGAGATAAATATTGCAGAGGAAAGAAAAACAAACTTGATAGAATTCTTCCACCCTCCAAATAAAACATAAAGACAAGAACATGGAAATAACCCTGGGCTGGTATTTTGGTCACAGGTCTACTTTACTTCTTTCATCTGCATAAAATGCTATGAATTAATCTGTTTATAATTGCACAGATGGAAAATCCAACACCTCATTAATGAATCTATCTGAACAGCATTTGAACTACTGCTTTTATATAAAAAGGCTTATGTTTCCCCCCAAAAGGCTACACACTGCTTCCTTGCTCATCTGCAAGGAATTTACAGGTGTTAAATCAGCCACAGCAGCCTTCCCTTTTGTTCCCTGAACACTATCAAAACATGTTGAGAATTACAATAGAAACATATTGAGAATTACAGAGGAAAAGTTTATTAGAAACTTAAACATAAGCAGTACAAAGTTCAAACAGAAGATTTTTCCCTAGTTTATACCAAGATCCGGCTGCAGCAAAATTACACAAAAATCAAAGCCCTTCTTCAAAAAAGAAACAAACGTTTCCCCTTAAAATGTGGCTATACATTTATAAATAACCAGATCCCCTATTATAGTCAATATCTTGTAGATATGATGTTGAAGTGATAAGGTATGCACAAGGGTATGTTACATCCTACAAAGCTCATGCATAGAAGCCCTGACCATTACACTGCCCTGACTGGCACCAGTACAGAAGATGATTTAACAGGTACCACCCATTAGGTTCTGCTTTTTTCATTCAGCATTTGCACTTCTGTCTCTCCAGCTTTGCTAAATTCTTATTCCAAGCACACAACCTGCTGTTTCCAGATGAAAACACACCAAACTCAAGCAAGTATAAAACCCAGCAACAAATTTCCACAATAACAAACACTCCTCTCCTGCAGCAGCCATCAAAATCCATACATACACACAAAAGCTTTTTGTTATTTCTAATTTCTAATGACATGCACAGTTAGAACCAAATGTAACAATAGCACTTGGGTACTGTTTTCTTCTCTCTCCTCATAACTTAATAGGCTAATCCCCTAGCACTTGTTTCTAGAAGCTGAGAATACCATGCTGTGTGCAGGTTATGCTCACTTAAAGGGCACAAAGACTCAAAAATATCTCAGGAGCCCCAGTCCTATGAAGAACTCAGTTTTATGACTAACCCTGTGAACCTGGGCCAAAATCAGTTGGATAGAAGGTCCAAGTTATCTAGAGCCAATGCAGAAGTACAAAATAGGCTAATGTAACAAGGACTAACTTTATACAACTGTACTTATACAAATAATCACAAGACATGCTTTTTAACTACACAATACACATATAACAAAGGGTCTCAATGCATAAAATCTAGCATCACTGCTGTATAGCCTTAAACACCTCTTCAGCAATGTAATCATTACCACCACACAGGTATACTTCCTTTCCATAAGGCATTCCTTCCCCAGCCAGCATAGAAACAGGGTTAGACACAGCTGCAGCCTCCCAAACAAAATGATCCACTCACTGCCCTAAAGCCAAGTAACAGAAACCTCACCAGGCTGAATAAGATGGACCAACACCTGCATCACTGGTTCAATCAGCTCTAGCAGGCCTTTACCTCACCTGAGAGAGCAAACACCATGCTAAGACATCTTTTCCTAGCCAAACCCAGAAAGTGCACTATTGTGTAGCTGTGCACACACAATAGTACTTGTTCAGTGATTGAAACATAGAAAGCTTGATTAGTATTTGAATGTTTGCTTTTAATATCCTTGCAGCTCCTGCTTAGTCTTATTCTGAAGGGCTTTTAGCACCTGGTAGTTGTAGCAACCCTGAGGAGCACTAGAGCACACAAACACACAAACTAGCTTCCAAATGCATTTGAGACACATCAATAGAAGTTATGTTTGTAAATATACATAGAAGCATTTAAACATGTTCAGCACACTGCTTTAAAAAGTAAAGTCTTATCAGTTAAAGTAGTAAGGCTCAACACTTACCTTGGTTTAGCTGCATTACAGATGACTGCTTGAGGCTGGCTGAAGCTCCTGGTAATGGATTTTGAATGGAGTTCTCTTTCTCCACCTCCTGTTTCAGAAGCCTCTTACTCTCTTTCGATGTACATCTTCCCATGTCTCTCCAATTAGCCAGTTAACTCACAAACTGGGAGTTGTGTCAGCCTCAGCAAGACTCCCCCACAAGCTTGATATGAAACATTGCAATTAAAAGCCATTTCCGAGTCCAATCACACATACAGCAGAGAAAGGGCACACCAGCCCCACATACTTTGCCTTGCAGTGGTACTTCTGTGGCAGCACCTCATGGCACTTGGAAAACACTGCCCACAAACCTTGCAGGGATCTCCACATCCCTCAGGGAAACAAGAGCAGACCAGGCCACCTCTGGGCTCCCACACAAAGAGAAGACACCTCTGCCAGCCTAGGCCCAAGTTCAAGGTACCCAAGAAGAGAAGGTCCAGCAGCAGCCAAGTCCAGCCAGGAGTCTATCAGGCTTGTGAACAAGCAGCAATCCAGTCCACAAGTCACCATCAGGTCCAGCAATTGCCAAGCTGCTCTGTAATCATAGAGAAGGTCAAGCCGGGAGGTCAGTCTAAAGTCCAGATTAAGAAACTTCACAGGCATGGACACAGATGGAAACCAGCATTCTTCCTACGGAGCCCAAACAGCAACTGAGGCACAGAGCTGGGTTTAAATAGGGCTCCTGGGTGTGGTTTGATGCACAGGTGAGGCTGTTTAGGGTCATTAAGGCTTACTAATGCCCTCAGTGCCTTAACAAAGCACCTGAGAGCAATGGAAAATTCTAGTTCTATCCACAGGGCCCACAGAGTGAGGTGTGATTGCAGTGTTGTGATGGGGTTTTGTTCCATCTGTTAGCTGGTTGGTCTTCTTCCTCACCCAGCCCCAGAAACATTCTATCAAATGAATGTTCTGTGCATGAGAAGACACAACCACGCAACCACTTCATTGGTGTGTGATTCAGTAAATCCTCTTGGAGGCTTCCTGATTCTGTTCAGTTCTGGGAGACTTTGGAAGAGTGGGTACATAAACACAACCCTCAGGAAGGCACACACCATTCTGAATGGGCAGTTCCTAATAGCCCCTGTACTGTTTATTTCACGTTAATTTCACCCTACAAGGAGTTCAGGTGTTCACTTTCCATTCAGATCTGAATAGACATTTAAGACAGGGTGCATCTAGCTTATGTTTTCAGTACTCTGCATCCCAAACGGAGATGAGTTAGCAAATCTTTATGACCATAATGAATAAAACTATGCATGCACTCACTGCAGGCACCCAAAAGGATGCCTCTTTTGTGACTTCCTCTGATTTAAAAGTTTGAGGGGAACTTCAGAAAGGGAGACATTCTACAGGTGGGAACAAGCAGATGATGTCCTGCCTCCTTCCCCCTTAGCTGAAAAAAGAAAGAAATAGGCTTTGAGACATGATCCTATATGTGGAGGAGAAGGTAAATAGGATGCTTCCCTGCTGCTCTTCATCCTCTCTATGATGGAACCCCCCAGAATTAGCATCAGTGCCCTGCTGTACATCACGTGAAGTACAACAGCAAAGACTTCTCTGTTCCTCCAGGACCTGAAAGCTGTTCAGTATCTGTATGTGGTCTGTAGATGGCACCATGACTGTGTATAACAGCTAATCTAAAGCGAACAAACTTAAGGTGTTTGCATTGCCAATTGGGTAAGAATTCACAGCTGCCAAGTGACTAGTTTCCAGTTCTTTATATATCAGATGTGAAATAATAGCTGTATTTATGGTGTTTATTTACTTCTTGGGTCACAACACAAGCTTGTGCTTTGCAAGATACCCTCTTTGGTCATTCACAGTTAATACTGAAAGAAAGCCAGCGGGGTAGTTACATGTTCTTTCCTAAGTGAACTAGCTCATTAAGGACTACCATGCAGTCCCTGTACTCTCAGGATGTAACATGTATAGCCAGGTTGTTATGTCAGATTAGCAACGCTTACCTGACAGGTTAATTGCTGTTCACAATCCAATGCCTTAAGTCGGTAGAGAGAATATTCTTCTGCTTCCAGAGCAGAAGTTAAGCAATTACTGAGAAATACATTCTCTAGGTAAAGCAAGGAGAACTGATGTAAGTATTCTTCAGTTAAGTAGATGATAGAACAAAAACTCAGCATCAACAGAGACCTCACGGTTACACCTTAACTTTCCTCTGTAAATAGGTGAAGGAATGATTAGCAAACACTGGGAGGTGTATAATGGGAACTTGCATCAGAGAACAGTTATGCTGTGGTTTTGAGCTTGCAGTGGCCACAGTCAGCTGTTTTTCCAGACCCCTCAGGACTAATTCTGCACCAGCTGGTTTAGCTATGGCCCTCCTTGCTAGCTGACATTTTCTGGTGAGCACTCCCCTGGTTATACCGCCTGTACCAACTGGGATGCTGCCATCTTCAATGAGGCGTAAGAAACTGTTGCTTGCCTGCACACTGAGGGCTGGTGTGTAACAGCCTGCAGAAGCAGCAAGCAGCCACTTGGTTCTTGCATTGTTGATGATGGAAAAGTTACGTTAGGTTTCTACCTGTAAAACGAGACTGGGGGAGATTACAGAGAGCAGCCCTTGTGCACCTGCTGTGATCATTTGGATAGAGGCATGGTGATCCCTCCTAGCTGCCAGTGGAGGACTGTTCTCATTTGGCTCAGCCATCTAACCAAGCACTGCCATACTCCTGAACGTGGGGCCAGAATACTTTCCTCCCTTTTCTGATAGTTCAGATTCGAGTTATTGAGGTTTGTTACAACTGAACATTTGCTGTGAACGAAAGCGATTATTTTCTTTTTCCCTAAAGGAAAAACCTGCATTTGATTCTATTTTGTCAGGACACCCTTCCCAGGATTAGGCTTTCCTGGAGCTGTGGGAAACTTTTCGAACCAAAGGAATCATTACAAGTTCTCAGCATTTTAACTTGGAACTTTTCCTGGCTTTTACTTGAATTCAATTTTTTGGTTTGCTTTGCTTAGGGTGTGATGGGGTTGGTTGAGTGCAGGTATTCCCAGAAAAGCAACAGTTTCTCTGGGAGTCCAGTCTATTTACCATGCCCTGAGAGCCTCAGCTATTGTTCTTGGTTCTTTGCCTGTCCAAGTGTCTCCTTGTTTATCTGTAAGAGATACTGTGCTAGCACAAAATTACAGACTTACTGAATTGAGTGGTATTGAATCACTAAAGTCTTTTGCTACACCTCCTTCAGCAACTGCTTCAGCTTCCTTGATGTTACTCGCATGCTTCTGATGTGTTTTGTGCTTCATTTTACAGCAATCTTTTTGCCTCTTGCAGGTGTTCAGAAAGGAAACAAGGCTCATCTTTGCTTGTTTACTTTCTTAATATAGATCTTAGATTTATTCGTTTGTGAAAAACAAAACACCCCAGCCATTAGCACAGTGATGTTTCTCACATGACAGCATAAAAAGGGATCAGAATGTGCTTGTGTGAGTCCAGCTTCTTGAAACTAGAGCTCTAGTACCACTTGAAATTGCTGTGATAACGTCTTTTCTATTAGCTGACTGCTGTTATCTTACTGCTTCTGGCATTTTGGTGTGAAATGTACTTTTTAAGTCTTGCTGTACAGCAAGCGTGGCTGCGTTCGGTATCAGCTCCTTCACACTCCAGTATTACATACATGAGCCTCATCCAGATTACATGTGGCTTACCAAAACTGGATGTGGCTCTTGCTTCCTGCACTGGATATGTGTAATTCCGGTGGGTGACAAGAGTCCTGCCTGCTTCCCATTGCAGGCCTAACACTAGCAGATACAGTAGTCACATCCCAAGTGTAATCCCCAGGTAGGATATAAGAATAATCCTTTCACCTGTAAGAGGGAATAGACTACAGTTCATGTTGCCATGGCAGAGATTTAATTAAATGTACTTACATGGGATTTCAGTAATCAATTTCGTGAACCAGAAGCAGTCCCTTAGATTAGATGACAACTCTCACGGAGCAGTCAGAGCTTGTAAGAACCCGTTCTTGCAGTTCTGTCTTCTTGTGGCTCAGATCTTACCTTGCCTTTCTAGAAAGTGAACAAAGGGAAAACAGAGGAATGATAACCTTCATTGCACAGGCAGCTGTATGCACACGCTCCTGCCAGCTAGTTCGTCTCTCATTTGTACACTTAGCAAATCTAACTGTAAGGCATACACTGTGGCATCTAACCACTAAACCCCCAAAAGAGAAACTGTTCCGTCCCAGACTGACAGACAACAGCATCACCTATACCGCTTCCCTGCCTGGGAGGGCTTGAAATCTCTGCGGGCTGTTTCAGCCTTGGGGGTTCAACGGGAACCAGGGCAAGTGTGGGAGGAGAGCTGGGCTCTCACAGCCCAGCCCAAGCACCATGCTTGCACCTCCATCCCCTGGAGGTTTGGCTGACCTTGCATTTACATGTAAGATTTGTCTTTGTTTTCAAAGCTCAGCTCAGAGCAACTCTTTTGCACCCTCCTACCAAAGCATAAAGATGTTGTGAGATGCAGCTAACACCCACTTCCAAATAACCCCTTTGAAAGGGCTTTTATTACTCCCTGGCCCTTACTTCAAGACTTCTGAGATTCGCAGGAGTACAGGGGAATCTTACCTGATCAAACACTATTCCCTGCTCCTAAAGAGGGAACAGTCACAAAGTTTCTGACTGAGAATTTAAGCAGTTAGTTGTGTTGCACTGGTTTGTACATAAACACTTCCTGGTCCGTTAAGAACCTATTTATAGCCTGGGAAGAACCCTCCTAACTGAACTGTGGTTATATGTAGGTAGTTCCTTTGGTGGTGTCTGAAGTGTAAAGCAGTGCTTTTAGTGCAAAAGAGTGTTTCTCCCTTGCACAATCTGCTGCTGTTACTTGCAGTAAACAGGATCTTGACAGGTGAGAATTGCTCTGGATCTAATCCAGTAGACTGCTTTACCTTTAACTATGCAAATACTCCTGCTGAGTTCAATACATGCATGTAAGACAAAAACATCTGCCAAGTGCTTTGCTGAATCATGACAAGAATGCACAAAACCTGCAGGATCACATCACACAGCACTTATTTCCATTATCCTTACTACTCATACTGGTATTTATGGGAATATCACTTTTAAGGCTATTACAAGCTGCAAAGTACAACAATTTAGTCAAAGAAAACAAGTGATTTGAAATGTCAAACTGTCTATTCCATGTTTCACTACTAGGGAACAAACACAGAGAACAAGAACCTCAGACAGAATATTGGTTTTACATTCAGCTGGATACTGTTCTTTCTACTTCTGGTACTCACAACTTCAAAACTGCAAAACATGCCATAGTGGATAGGAACCTGTTCAGTCTCCTTTGGACTCTTCCACTTTAGACTTTTCCAGTACAGTAGTGACAGAAAATGGTCAGTGACCCAAAAAGGATGCTAGGATTCTATGAAAGACATAGGGTGAAAGGCAATACCTTCATCAGGCTCACACATCACCTCCTCTGCAGCTGGAACAAGTGCATTCCCCACAAACAGCCTATCTATGGGTCTGTGAGACTGAATCAATCCCCATAGCTACAGTCCAGAATGGGCCTTAATCAGTAGTACTTTTCATGGCTCAATTTGGAAGGCAAAAAGCATGATTACAACTACCTCAATGATGTGAAGTGTTTTCACACGTGCAACTATTTGCAGAGACATTTCTATCTGCGCAAACCCTGCTTGTGGTCTTCTGTGTGTCTCAGTAGAAACCAGGATATAGCTTCCTATTCAGCTGCAGGGTAACAGCAGCCTTCAGAGATTCTGCTGTTAGTCTAGTAAACAGGAGAGATTTGTTTGGCCCAGGCTGTCCCCCCATTTTCCAATACCTTTACCATCCCTGACGTGCTGTGAGGGCCTTTGCTGCTTGTACACTACCTTTTCCTTTTCAATTCCAGGCTTTTGTAGGAGTGCAAAAGAGAAATCATCAGCTGGGGCAGGTAGGAAAAGACTGAGCAAGATTTTAGGCAGGAAAGAGAGAAGGTGCAATTAGGAAGGATAAATGGGACTTTCATCAATGCAGCTTTTGCAGAGCCTTAAAACCCCCATGCAGCCCAGCCTACCCTGTCTTTAGAGCTTACTTCAAGCCAGAGACAGCTTAACTGAATCATGCATTTAACAAGGATGTCTAGCTCCACTCAGATTGGGCTGCCACAGAGACAGGCTCCTGTCCTGAGGTGGCCATCACGAGTCCTAAGCGGAAAAGCACGTATGTTGGAGGACAAGCTTTAGAGGTCTTCTGGTCTCTCAGCCAGACAAACTGGGAAAACAGGGCCTTAGCAAAGGGAGCACATCACATTTCCATCCACCAGTACCTTACATCCCCTGTTCTTCCCTTTATCCTTCTTTCCCCAGTTAAGGATGATCTAGGGATTTTGGCAAGAGAAAGCAAACTGGTAAATGAGCTTAACTTACCATGGGAACACTCAAGCCTTTTTTTCTGCTCACTTACTGAAACATGATTGGGGTTTCAGTGAATTCATTTATCTTGCTTTTGCAATGACTTGGCACCTCAGCTGCCAATTTTCTCTTTCGTATTTTCCTGGGCATGGGAACAGTTTGCTAGTGAGAAAGAAAAGCCAAAGCTCCTTGGTGAAGCAGCCTGAAGTATCTTGGGAGTGGTGGGAAGAGACAGGAATTAAGATGTAATGAAGCAGCGAGATGCAACAGGGTACATGCTGCTTGGTTCCAGGCATGCTTTCTTTCAGCCAAGAAGTGCATGCTAGCCAGACAGGAAATTAGCTTTTTAAAACCCTGCTGCTTCTAGGAGATAATCAACAAGGTGATACCTTGAAGCATTCATACTAGTTAATAGTTTATAGCAGTTCCTGCTTCGTCACTAGCTAAACAAATTGTACTATGTGGAAAAGAGGATTTCGTACCACTTACTTTAGACAGTTTTCCTCTCTGAATGAAGTAAATAGGGAGGTATTTATTTCCCTTCAATACTTTATACTGATGGAATCACCCAGCACAGGCTGTAGCACATGACAGGCCTTGAGCACTGACCACTGAAGTAGGCTTACCAAGATGAAAGGATTCATGGTTGTTTAGGAGCTGCTCAAATTGAATCAATAGTGTTTCCTTCTGGTGTCCTACACTAATGTTAGCCCAAGCAACAGTCAACTAAACAGAGACTAGAGGAATCACATTTAATATCTCAGAAGCTAATAACAGTACTGATAGCAGAGCTGCTGGCCATTGGCTTTCATGGGTAGGAGTGAATGTCAGATTTGCTTAAGTTTAATAGAAGTCATGGGAATGACTGCTGCCAGGACCCACCTATTACACATCAAAACCTCAGGGGGCTGCAGCAGAGTAACACACTATGTATCACATTCATCTTTAGACATAGGAATTACTTTCAGTTGATACTCTAAGACTGCAATCCTCAAAACATCCCCTCATTTATCACTGTCATTATTAAGATCTGGAAATTTCTGCTGTATTTCCTGAAAAACCTAAAATTCAACCTTCGGACTCAGAAACGCTTCTCTTGAGGTCTGAGGTACAGCAGGGTTGAACTTGGGCTCTGAAAACATTTGTTAGTGGTGGAGTGAGCAGAAAACTATTCTGCATTTCAATTTCTATCTATAAGACAGAGATGCTGGCTCTTCTCTGTAGCATAAGCACGTTATATCTGTATACGCACTCTGACACCTGGATAGGGCAGTGAAGAGACCAAACATAGTCTCTTTCTGGTGGTGTATATAAACATGGTGTATATAAAACCATAGGACTTGCTGCATGCCTGGAGACTCCCTCCCCAGCATCCCTGTAGCCCCCCTTCAGATACTGGAAGGCTGCATTGAGGTCTCCATGCAGCCTTCTCCAGGCTGAACAGCTCCAACTTTCTCAGCCTATCATCTTCTGTATCTTCTTTTTCCCTCTCCTTTTCTTGCAGGCTGTTTGCAAGAGAAACCCCACAGTTTTATGGGTCACAGGGAATGTTTATCAGTTCTTAGAACATCAGATACTGGCTGTCTTCAGACATAGCACTTCAGCAATTAAAAACTCCAATCAGCAGTTCAAAAGGCAATGTGTGGCATCACAAGCACCTTCTACTGTGTGACTGCGTACTGTATCCTACCTGCTGGGACAGGCCATACCTTTTCCGGGAAGCCACTTGAGAGCTGGAGTGAATGAAGGCAGTTGACCTCTGTCTGAATTTTTGCCCCAAATGTCTTCACTTTCCACTGTCATTTTCTGTGATGGGTTTTCATTGTTGTTGGTTTGGTTTTGTTTGGTTGTCTTTCTGCTACTACCTAGAATAGAACACATTCCATTTTAAACCGTGAGAGTCCAGGCGCTGGGTGGGATTCTTGGGCTAAATCTAAAGCCCCTATACTTCACACTGTTCTGGCAGCAAGGCAATTCCTATAAACTTCAAGTACTCACCAAGTATATTGTTTGTACAGCATTGATTCAGTTCTGTTCTAACAGCTACAATAATAGTTACAAAATACTTTCCAGATTTCATGCGTGTGAGCTTTTAATTTATGCTGAAAGCTTGACTCCATTGCACCAGCTTTCAGGAAAGGAATGGAAGCAGAACCTTCTGTACCACTCCTCCTCACTCATCCCCAATGTAATTTGTAGACGTCTATAACGGAGGCACAGAAACCAAACCCAATTAATTGAAAAATAATTGAAAAGCCATTAAAGTGGTTTGCAGAACCTTATAAATAAAAAGGAATTAAAAGAAATGGAAGCATGCCATTTGTAATTAATTTATATGGTAAAAGTTGACATTTGATATTCCATACAGCTTTTAGATTAATTATTATGCCAGCTGTTTGGAGAAGTGTACTGATTAGAAAGGGAAGAAGCAATAAATCTTGTTTTCCTCATAGGAAATATACACATCATGTTTACAAACACAAGAGGTTACTTTTAAACTTCACTTCTCAGGGGTTAGCTGGAATGTTCTGTCTTTACCGACTTCTTCAATGCATCTCACACAAAAAATGCAGCCCTCTTGCTATTTAGAAACATTGCTTCTTTTGATTTTATAACATTCATTGATTTTATATTTGTTTAATATATTTATATTTATTTATGCATATATTTATATATATATTATATTTATACTTATTTATATATTATTTTTGTAACATTCATTGATTTTATAACATTCCCATCACAGACCTGTGAAAAAAGAACCCCATCCAAGGTCTTAACTCACCTTTAAATAAGGGACCTCATTGAGAAATCTGTGAAAAACCTGGTTTTATCCATACAGACAGGGAATAAGGAAGGAGATCTTCAGTCACGTCCGCCTTTTCAAAGTTCAGATGTGTTACAAATTAATCTGTGTTAGGAGAGGTGTGATTTACAAGTATAGTTTAGCTATTGGGATTAGGTGCCTAAAAAGCCTTTTAGAGTTTGCATCTAAAAGGAACCTTTTACAGCCTCAGGACACTTCCCTGTGTTAGAGGGTGATTAGCCCTATTCCACTGGAGAAGGGAGGACAAGAACAATTCTAGGATGAGAAAAGACAGGGACTAAACTCTAAACCATTTTCCTGCACTGTCTCAATTAATTCCTCTCTTCTCTGCCTCAGCTTCCTCTGAGAGGCAGAAATGACAGCTATGCAAATACTTCAAATGGAAAGGCATTAGATTTAAAAGCAAAACAACAAAACCCCAGCAATGCCCAGGACACTCACCAGAGCATTCTGCTGCAATAGGGGTTCCAAGGGACAGGGGCACCAGGTAACAGCAGCCCCTCAACATCTCCTCATTCGTACCTAGTGAATTACAGGGCACGTTAGAAAACAGAGCTGTGCACTCACATGCCCATATCATTTGAAAACCCATTCAGATTGCAAAGCCCAGATAAACGCGTTGTTTAACTGAGACAGAAACATCAAAGTACTGACAGAAAGCAGAAATCCATCAAAACCTTCATGCAAGATGATACCCAGCTTGAAAAGGCTCCAGTGGATTTAATACCATTGGGACAATCTTCCCGCATCTAAACTGGACACACATAAGTGATGGCAATTATGAAGATTAGAGGCTGTATACTCCCAGCTTCTTGTCGTGCTCCCAGTGCTTTATATCCACCTCAAGGCTTTTTTTCCCCTCATACATTCAAGCGGTTCAAAAGCATTTGTTTGGCATTTGTTATTGTGCCAGCTGCTTACTCCTGGTGGTATCTAACAGGATTAGGGGGATGCAGAAAGTGGGGATGCATTGCTCCTGTAATACTTTAGGAGATTAAATGTTATCTTTGCAACATTTTAAAGCCTTGTTCCATTTTGCACCAATTTATAATGGAATGATTTCCCCTCTCCCTTCCTTCCCCGCCTCCTCCTGTGTTTGAAGAGCGGCATGTCACCTTGAGAAACAGCATGTGGGATCCAGATGAGAGAGGTGGGAGAGAAAAGCTTTCAGGAGCAGATTTGTAGTCCCTGTGGGAATCAGAAGTGTAAATCTGAAAAGCAGAGGATTAACTGTAATCTCAGGTTTCAGTGTAAGAATTAATGCAACTCTATGCCCCTTACATTCTGGCTAAAAGGAAAACTAGCTTTCTCCTTAGATAGTGACAAACACATCAGCTGAGATTTATAATTTCATCTCAGAAACAATTCCAAAGGTATCCGATACATTTGCAAGAATTCTGCTGGTAATGTAGCTACTTCCCTTTATTCTAAGAATAAACAGCTTCTAGCAAGTTGAATAGTGAAATATTAAGAAGCCCCACTGCCTTCTAGTTAATTAGAAGCATATCTAGAAGAAGCCCATAGATCCATTTATACAAACTGCTAAAGAAATTAAGATACATTACCTAACAATCCTGTTACAGCCTTGTTGATGTTCCTGTGTCTGAATGCAATCCAAATGACAGCAGATATAAGATACTGTTCCAGGCAAGGACATGCTGCTATAATGGATACTTCTGAAAGCCTTTATCCCTTCCCTGTGCAGAGGAAAGGAAGAAAGAACAGGGAGAGGAATATTTAAAGAGACATAAAGGAAAGGGCATGTGTGCTTCACAGGAGGCACTACTTACTTTAATTTTGCCTCAGCTGCTTCCAGGTACTAAGCAGGGCACATTTACTTGGGATAGTGGCCTGGCTTCAGCTGGCTTTCAGCACTGGCTTTCAGCTAAATAGGCTTGACCTACTGAGTGCAGGAGTCCCTTAACTACTCACACATGACATAAGTTAGTGCTATCAGGAAGCAGTGTTATTCCCATGCTGCAGACACAAGCCAAGAGCTCTTAAGTGAAACTAAACCTCAGGTGCTTGGTCAGAGAGGTTCCAGCTCCAGGTTGTGGTCAAGAAGGGTTACCTCTTTACTCTCCAAGTCACTGAATGAGTTAATACCCACATAGATTATTGTAAGAGAAAAAGAGCAGCTTTCAGTTGTATGGATTAGTTTGTATTTTTGCTTTAAGTTTAACTTCCTTAACCTTTTCCAAATCCTGGCTCTTCTACCCTTTCTTTCCTACCCTGTTCTATACCTTGTTTCACCTTTTCTTCCAAATGTGCATTCTGCTGCATTTTAACTTTTCACTTTCCCAGTTATAATTTTGATCCACATGTAGGCAAATTTAATGGACAAGAACAGCAACTAGTGAAACATTAAAGCTGCTAGAATGAGCTGAACTATGCAAGCTGACAGTTAAGAAACCTGCCTTTTACCTATTTACTTTAGCAGCACCCACAGAAGATGCCTCAATTTGTTATCAGTAGGAAGACACCCAGCATCATTCTAAAGCAGAGATTCCCATCCATCCTCCTCCACTAATCTTTGGGAACATTTGTCTTGAAAGAGTCATTCATCCCAAATCCATCTCACTCAGCCTCTCTATTATGCCATTTTATTAACATCTGTGATGTGAGTGAAGCATTGAGGGTTTCATTCATAACCTGTATAAAACCCAGCTACAGACATAGCTGATAAATGAAGCTCCAGGTTCTACATGAAATGTTATTACATAATACATCAGTTTTATGTCAGAGCTACTGATGTTTTTATGGCCTCTGTATTCAAAGTAATGCGCCTGTACTCACAGGGGCTTCATAATTTGAATAGCAAGCATCTTTTAGATTGACAAAGTCATTTATAAAACTTGCATCATGACTTAAGGCTAGTTATATAAAGGAGACATTTTTCTTCAAGTGAGAATTGCTGTTTCTTTCTGGTGATGCATGTGGCCTGCATGTTCTCCAGAGAAACTTCTAATCCCTAACAGTATCCCAAAAATAGCATTATGGTAACAAAGACCATTTTTACTTGCAATCCTACGCAATTAAATCTGAGCAATGGCTTTTTGCATATGGACATATGCAGCTTAATGTCTTAAGCAATTCCTTTCTCATGCCATAACCAGCATAAGATCCCACAAATTCTGAGGCACAGCTACCTGCAACAGCTCTTTTGAGTCACGCCAAAATGGGCATCCCATACTTTGGCCCCTGATAGTGTGAAAAATAAAGGTTGAGATACAGCAAAAGACCTTTAACAAAGGATCTGAGGCCTCTTGGTAGACCTGAGCAACACTAAAGAAAAGAAGGCAAATATTAATATGCTGGTTTTGATCTAAAATAGGTTTTTAAATGTCTCTTACACGCATCTCTCAGGTGTAAATTAAGGAAAATTATATTGAAGAAATGGAGGTGACCAGTTGCAAGCAATGCCAGATTTGATGAATTAAACCCTTTTGTTACTCCAGTTTTTCCTACAGGTCCCTTCTTTTCTTCTGGATTTGTCACGTTTCCTGTCCTTTTTCTCTGCCAAAATCCTGATGATCTGATCAAAAACACACCCAAGCAATGTTCATGCTGGACATCAGGCTGCATTCTCTCTTGCTGTCCTTGTTACCTGCATGTAAAGGAAGTATGTCACATAATTAAGGTCGTGTCTTAAAACTCCAGTGTGACAAAACTGTTTTACAGTGCTACTTATATGTGGAAAACAGGGAACCTGGAAGAAAGTTCAGTCAGTTTACACTACAAACCCCTCAACTCTAAGCTGTTTAATGATACATTGCTTCATGTTTCACTAGGACTCGACTGTCTTTTGTTAACCCTTTTATTCTAATGTGCCACAAAAATGTGAAAAGGGTTTAAGACAGCTTTGGGAAAACGGTTGAAAAGACCTGAGTCCATCTCAAATCCAAAAAATATTCAAATGGGAATGTTTCCCATTGACTGCTGATGGTGAAAATCAGGGAACAAGTTCCCTTTTGATGTGAGTCTACTCAGAATGGTCCTGAGTCACCTTTTCCTTCTACTGAAGTGGGGAGGGTCTTACTGGCTCAGAACATTCCCCTCTGAGTCTGTTGCAGGCAGGAACATTCCGCAATCGAAACTTTCACTCTGTTCCCATTAAATATTATGTTCTGGTCTCCTTTTATATTCAAACAGAAGAAAGATGAGCTTTCAAAATGCTTAGAGTTGTTTCATTATCTAAGAGAAACAGATGTAAGATTTAAATAACTTCAAGTGGCCATTTAAAGATCTGCAATGCATTTGGTCTTTTCATGTCATTTAACTGCTATGTGACTTGTTCAATAGCTGTGAGAGAGTAGAAGCATCCCTAAATTAACGACAAAGTCACTAGGAGAAATCTAGTAGGCTGATGGAGATAACCAGGCTACACTGTCTTCATTTCAGTGTTTCATGTTTAGCACTTTCTAATGCAATGCTCTGTCACAGCATTTGCATTCTAGATTCTGGAGAGGGAACATCAGCTTCAATAAGCAGGTTTAGATGGCAGGGAGGTTGGAACTAGAATGTTCTTAAGGTCCTTTCCAACCCTAACTAATGATTCTATGTTAGCGTGTTCCAACTTTCAGAAACGTGCAAACATGAGATGGGGGAAAAGGTACCATTGATAGGCTTGGTAGCTTGCTTCTGAAGAAGACAAAGGTAACTAAAAGATACCTTAGCTTTATGCTTTCTCAAGAGATCACTTGAAAAGAGCTTAATAAGTATTAGCTATCATCACCTCTAAGAGCCCAAGCTAGTACAGGGAGAGAACACAAAGGACTTACCTATTATCAGTTTACTTTTAGCTCTGTCTCTGGCACTTTGCAAGCACAGATAAACACAGTCTCTCCTCCAGTGTGATTTCTGCCCTCAGAGAAAGGAAGCTGCTGAGTGGACAAAGCAATAAATTATAACAGTGACAAGATTTTACATAAATGTTATAGTAGTTGTGCATGTGAGCAGCTGAGCTGCTCTGGGAGCCTGACACTGAGAACTGGGATGTAAAGAAATGCATATGCTTATGCATGCATACATACACATATATACATATGCAAATGTGTATCAGTCCAGAACACTTTAAGTGCAAATAGTCATGTGGGTAAATTGTGCTATGTTGAGAATATAGAAAAATTTTGTCCTTTATTCCAATTTTCATGCTTTTGCAGCAATGTTTGGCAAGCAATGTAAAACGGATGGTCCTTACCTAAGCACCTAGTTTTTGAAACAGCACTCCTCTCTCTGACATCCCAGAAAATCTAACAGCCTTACCTAAACTTTAGCTGTAATAACTTAGTTCCAAGAAAATCTACCTCCAAATCCTTTAAGATATACCTTTACCACTGCAAGAATAAAGTAATACATTAAATAACTTAATGCTTCCTTTGTGTTCTTCCTGGCTTCAAAGAAAATCTCCATGTACTAGATCCCATTCACAGCCATTGAGGGATTCCTCGGTATATGTGGACATGAATATTAGAAGGCTGAATACCAAGTGTGAAAGATGAATGATCCTGAACAAAATTTACCAAAATTCTCCTCCTCATCTTCCTGTGTGTTGCTAGGAAAGTTACAATGCAGATGTAGTGCATTTCATATTGAAAACCCTACTGATTTAGAACTGCATGCAAGCAGCACAAGCCTTACTTGTGTTTTCTTCCTTGAGAGCCTTAGAGTTGGATTTTGTACAGCAACTTGCAAGCCAGGCTCAGAGCCAACAGGGTACTCCAGTTTCCTGGAACTAAGGCAATCCCCAGGTCTTATGGATGTAAATGTAAGGATCTGAAGTTAACACATAAAACAATATTGGGTTGCTAGCATGAGCAACCTATGGAAAAGATAGCTTTGCATGGAACTGCCTTTTACTAGACATGGTGAAACACTGAAACAGGTTGCCTAGAGATGCCCCATCCCTGGAAACCTTCGAGGTGAGGGTGGACAGGGCTCTGAGCAACCTCATCTAGTTAAAGATGCAGGGGTGTTGGACTAGATGACCTTTAAAGGTTCCTTCCAACCCAAACCATTCAATGTTTTAGAGGATAAAGAGGAAGAAAAGAAGACACAGGAAGAAATGAGTTGTCTTCCCTACTTAAATTTCCCCTTACAAGACAGATATTTCTTGCAAAGCAGAAAGGAAGTGGATTAGGTAAACCAAGCATTTCCTTCAGTCAGATAATTTCCAACCTTTGTCACTGCTGGGGTAACAGATTCTTACAATAGCCAGGATTTACACAGTACTGTCATTTTTACACCAGATTTTGGTATTTGTGTGATCAGTACACATACCCCTCCACCTGCCTCCTTTTTCATGTATGTTTAGGCTTCAGACAAACTCTGGAAGCAAACCCAAGTGTTTTCCAAATGCAACTCCCTTTCAAGATTTCAAGTTGATGGTAAAAGCAGGTTTGCTCTTTGTGCTCCCTCTTATGGTAGCACAGTAATGAACCAGCTGCTAGAGCCAGGAAGGACAGAACTGGAACTGTAGCTGCAAGACTATACAGAGCTATTTTAAGACCAGTTAGGTCCTGGGTTGCCAGCACTGACCAAATAATGAGAGCTCGTAAAGGCTGAATGAAATTGAAATTGTAATACCTGCCATAGGATGTGATACTTGAAAGGTTCACATCCCACCTTTTCTGGGTTCAGAACAGCTTACTGAAGAGGACATTCATTTGCCCTGCTCTGCTCTGTTCAAGCCATCCAGGTGAAGGGCATCCTGTCACCAGCCCTCATGGAGCCTGCTCTGTTCACAACAAGCCAGTTTACTTCTTTGCTATAAATCATCATTCCAAATGAAAGTGTGGGTGAAGGAGGAAGCAGGATTCACATATTGTTCTCACAACTCTCAGTAGGGAAGGACTTTTGAATTGGGTCCCTTTTTTAGTCTAGAATTGCCATGGTAACCCTTCTTTGTATGGATGTCGCTGGTATCTATCTCCTCCAGTAGGTTATACACCCACCAAACAACTCTGTAAGTCTTTTGTGTGGCTCCTGGTTAATGAGTTCAGGCTTGCTTTACCTGGAGCTCTTACAGTTGCTTTCTTCCTGACCCTCAAAAGGGAGCTGATTTCTCACTCTCTTCCCCAACCCAAATTACTCTTAGGAATTCAAAGGAGAAAGACTAAGGTGCAAGACACTGGCTGAGAATTACTAACATGGGGCTGAAATAAATAGGAATCATGCTGCCAAGACCCCCAGGAGGCAATTCATTTTCCAGGACACCATACCTCTGGCCACACACAGCTTTTGCTATCAGGACTGCTCAGGTACTGCTATGAAGAGTCTGCCCAGTGTGGCTAGCTAGCCTTTAATTTCTGCAGGAAACTTAAACACAGGTTTTACCCTCACTTATTTCTGACAGAGCTGAAATAGGGCATAGGAGTAGAGGGCAGAATTGAGATTTGAAGAGGGTATGGTGAATTGTATCAGCTTGAATTGCAAAGGTTTAAATGGCTTTATCATCCAACCAGGCCACAGATATGAAGAAACTAAGATATTCACAGAGTAGCAGCGCTGATAACAAGGGTTGCATGTTATGAAACGACCTTTTCTTGTACCTTTGCCATTTATCCAAGTCCTCTAAATTGCCTGCGTTCAACACCTGTGAGGCACAGGATCTGGCCTCACAAATGCCCCTGTGATTTCAGAAACACCATTCTCACCCACTGACCGCCCCAGAGCCATTCCCTGGAAGCTGGCCACATCACTTAATGCCCCAATAAAAGCATTTTCCTCCAGTGTGCTCTCTGGCTTGTGGACAAATATTACCATGCAGAAGCAGGCAGCGTTCTGAACAGTGCGGAGGGAGCAGACACCAGTTCACTGAAGCCTTCAGCAAGTCACTTAACGTCTCAAGAGGGGTTAACCAGTTACAGTACATGCTAGCTGCCTCCTATAAGTAAGGGATGGAAATGTTCCAGCTCCTGGAGAGCTTGCCTTAACCTGCTCAAAGCACCAATAGAAGATGTCTTCTCTTCTTCCTCCACCTACCTTCCTTTCCTCATGAATTCACCACACTTTTCCTATAACTCTTTGCATCTTATTTCAACAGTGATCCAAATCCTTCTTTCCTTTCACTTTTGGGCCCTTTTTTTATTGACATGTTCCCCTTTGACCCCGGTAACCTCAGTGCTGTTCGTTGTTTGGGTATATATCTTCTGTTGCCTTAATAACTGCTCCTTGCCATGTATTTTTCCTCTTCCCTTATTGTTTTCACTTCATAGCTTCCTGTCTCTTCAGTCTTTGCTCCATTTAATGTTCTCATTTTCTCCTGTAGACCCACTCCAAGTAATAAATACTTACTTTGATAATAAACTTAGATGAGCACTTGACTTTCTTCCTTCCCATGTTCTTTTGCTAACAATAGATTATGCAGTTATTGCAGTAGCAGCCAGAGGGTGCCACTGAAATGCAGGTTTCTATTGTGCTAAGCCCTGTGAAGACACATCAGTCTGACTAGTTGTAGTTACAATACCCTTTGTCCTTTGAAGAAGCTCAAGGTTTTAAAAAGTATTAAAGAAAGGGAACAAAAAGTCATTCATTTAAAATGAGATTTGGAAAAGTATGTAGTGTTTATCCACAGTAGTTAAGGGCAGAATCATATGGTGAAACAGTGCTGAAAGGGGGGAGCTTTCCAAAAATACTTGCTCAAGCTATTCAAGAATGACACATCAAAATGACTCTGAAGAAAAATGATAGATCTTATTTAAAGTGACCTTTTGGTGAAGAGCTCTTAAGGTAAGTGTTGTTGCCAACTCTGATTGTAAGCTTTCCAGGCAAGTTACTCAAAGAGAAAAGTGTATATTGCCTTTCCTATAGTCATCATTAGGTAAATATAAAAGTGGCAAATATAAAACCTAACACCACAGAAGAACACCTTTATCATGGGGACACACATCTATAAAGGTCCTTACTGCTCAGCATCAGCTGCAAATGGTTCTGCCCTGGCTCTGCCAGGAAACAAGCTGTGGCTGCTTGTGTTTGCAAGCAAGCATTACCTGGTTTGCACATGGTCCAAAAGTGACCACCACATGCTATCTGCAACAAAAGGGAACTAATTAGCTATGAAACAACTTGAGGTTGCATTCAGTGTCATATTTAAATACATAAAGTGCCAGAAATATCAGTTGCTATCAGCTTATAATGCAGGAGTCTCCCATGTTTCCTTTTGCTCGTGTTTGTTTATGAGTCAGAGCAAGGTAAGGCAGCAGTACCTTCAGTCTTAGGTTCCCCTGACATCAGGAAGAACATGCTTGGAATGGTTCAGAATAACTTGACTTGTCTTATTCAGCTAGGAAAGGAGATGACTGATATTAGTTGGGTTCCAGATCCGATAATTTTCTCCAGTTTAGAGAAAACAGATATAAGCAGGAAAACAAGCAAACAAACCCTAGTCCCTCTCTCTAATCATCTGTACTAAACTGAACCCAGCAGACAGTCCTGTTTCTATAAAACAAGGTTTGTACAAAGAAAACCCTTCTTACTAAATCAACTGATTCATAGAGAGGAAAAAGAGAATCACAAGCTGGTAGCACTTCGCTATCCAGAAGATCACTTTTGGGTTTTGCCCCAGCCAGATTAACCAGTCTAAAGTTCTCTCTCTGTTTGCTTTCAGACTTCATTCAGTCTGTTTGTATCCATTAGAAGTCACAGAAACTTAGAGACGGAGCTTTAAATATGTAACTGCAGCAGTTACCAAAACTATAGCTTAGGAAATGACCAGCTGCTGGCTGGCAAAGTGTGGTCCAAGGAATTAATTGCACCCTCTAGACTCCAGTGCATAAGCTGTGTATGTGGCAGACAGACTTCTACAGTAGAAAAGATGCTGCAAGCTGCATAAAGTTGGGGAAGGGAGGAAAGGGCCAGTAAAGATGAACAAAAAATAGATGCTCCTATAAACTTCTGTGTAACACAAAGCCTCCTGAACCTGGACTTCATTTAGCAATGGAATACTGTCCTGAACAAACTTATTTTCCCATTAGGGACCTCTGGAACGTCTCAGCACTAAGTGGTGCTGGTGTACAACAAAAAAGGCAGCCTTCTGCTTCTGTAAAAGATGAAGGTCATGCTCCTTTTTCCATATATCATCAAGCAGTAACAGAACAGAGATAGTACACCAGATGAGGCCCAGGAATCAGTGAAGATCTCATTGCTCCTGTCAGAGGTCACTGAAGGCAAAGCTAAATTAACTAATGTAGGGACTCTACTTTGTGCCCATTCTGGCACTGAACAAGAGGTTCTGATGAAGGAGAACCAGCCAGCGATGAGGACATGAGATTGGAAATGCAGGCAGTCATCCATAGCAGAGGGGGTCAGGTCAGGCTGACCGAGATCCGGGGAGGCAGTGAGTGAAGGGATACTCTGGAAACATAACCCTCACTTCAGGATGAAGCCAGATTTCTAAGGTGAAGGCAGTGCAGTCTGCCTGGGAGCTGGCAGCAGAAGGGACCCTCATGACCCACTCCCACACACAGCAACCGATGCCACTGGGAAGTCCCTGAAGATTGTGGCGTGTTTCCAGCATGGAGCACATAAAGGTGTCAGGTGAGGCTGTCACAAATCATCCAGCTTTCAGCCAGGATACTGAAGGGAGCTGGCACCCGTGGAAAGAGACCATGTCTGTGGAAGCTCAACATGTTCTTCTGAGCTAATACTGAAAGAAACTGTCACAACACTGAGGGATAGGGGGGCAGCTAATATATTCAGCAGACATATCTATGTGTATCGAGGGTACCAAATAGGCCTGGTTTTTGCTGGGATTGCTGATGGATTAGACAGGCCATGTACAGATAAAACATGCTGTCTTCTCTATCAGCACCATTAGCAAGGGGAGTCAATAATTAAAATGCCTTGACAACCAAAACTCAGATAAAGCTTGCATTCAGCTACCAACATCCTGACTAAGAAGGAAAATGATAAAACAGGCTTTGTATACAAAGAGCTCATTTTCTTCTGCATCAGTAGATGGTGCTGTTTATATTCTAGCACAGGTTACTTCTGAGAAAGAGCTTTCACAGAAGCACTGAGTGCTTTTTCTACACCCCTCTTTCCATCTCCTTATATTGCCAGACTTTCTTCCCTCTAAAGTGGCTGGACAACAATCATATTAGCACTCAGTGGGTTCAACCACGAACTTTAGATTAGTCTGTCACCATAAATAACCAAAAGAGTCAGAGAACATGTAGGACTTCTATGCTGCTCTCAGTAAATACTAATGTGATCTTCCCTTTCTAAGTGCCCCTGAATGCATCTCACCACAATGCTATCCATAGCAGGACTGTGCTGAGCAGCAGAGTGACAGCCCTCTGACAAAGCTCAAACACAGTACATATGAGCACACAGTGTTTAGCATCAGCATAGAGATTTGACACACTGGAGACACACGAAAACCACCCTGAAATCTTTTATAACACCACTTACTTCTATTAGGCTACCAGAACCTCAAACACCCTAAACTGTCACGTTCAGATCAGACTGGTAAGGGCAGAATGAGGGAGGACACATCCTGCAAACCCTACATGAATACCAGCCCCTTTTCTGATTCCCCAGAGCAGAGGCAGCCTTGATCCAGCCAGAAATAAAACCAGATGTCCACAGGCAGGCACAGATGCCCTTGTCCTCTAGAAATGCAGCATCTGGGCATTTGTTCCAGTCTCCTCCCTGAAACACAGGGATGTTGTGGAATATCATGCAGTCTTTAAATAGCCTCAGAGGCGTGACGAAACAGAATCAATTTCTAGGATAATAGGAGGAAAATAAGCCCAAATATACACACATAAATCAAGGAAGTTGGCTGCTTACATAAAAGTGCTATAAGTGATGCAGAACTGTGCAGGACTGTCCTTTCCCATTTGCCTTTTAAAACTATAGCATTCCATACTGGCATTCATTCTTCTCATGGCTTCCTATTGAGTCTGACACTAGAAGTTGCTCTAAAGACAATGTGTTGTAAGAAATAACCTGGAATTAACCTGTACCACAGGATGCATTCAGCCCATGAAAATAACGGTAAGACCACAAACCACGAAGAGTGGCACCGACACCATTGAGGCAGCAATACAGTGCAGTGCTTGTCAATCAGCTTTCCTAACAGAGAGGGGAAGAAAGCAACCAACCAACCCAAAATATACCCCCAAACCCCAAGGAGGTATCTGTTCCATTTACTGCTGCCTTAATTTCATAGCAAAAACAAAACCATAGCCCAAGTGGCAAGATTCAACACTTCCATGGATTTTCCCACATAAACGGATAAGGTTTATATGTCCAGTACAGGTTTCTAACCTGCTGCTCTTGCCCTGGAACACTGCTTACGTATGGACTCAGTTTGGCTCTTGCAGTGGGCCTCACAAAGGTTTCAAGGACACGTTAGCACCACCATCCAAGGGTCAATGCCCCTGGCTACCTTAAAGAAGCATGTCCTGCATCATGGGCACTTTGGTTAACTGTCCTTTACTGAAATGATTCCAGTTCTGCTCTGTGTCTTTCTCCCACCTCTGTCTCTTTATTCCTTACCTCTTCCTCTTGTTAAATCTTGCTTCTCTTTTCCGCTGCAGTATCCCCCGGTGCCCTTTCCAGAAAGACCCATTCTCCCATCCAATCTTCGATGCAAGGGGTTCAGCATTAAACTCAAGAATCCATAACGAGAGGAATTTCCTGAGAGCAAAGGAATTGAACTTCAAAGTGCTGCACAGAGACTCAGGAACTCGCTGCCCCAGTCTGCATCTCCACAATCTCTTTCTGAGCTAGAACATTCACCTTGAGAAAGCACCAAATATAGCACACAGATAAATATGGTTTGGCACTCAGTGCACTCTGCTTTTTCCTTTGTCGTTCTAATGAAGCACCACAAACCACAGTTCTTTACTCTCAACAGAAGCCATATATCTGATAGCCCTGAAAATACTTTCCTGTACCTTAAGCATCTGTCTCAGAACTGCCATCCTGCTGTGGTAAACTGAATTAGGTACCTTGACCTGACATTTACTGTACATACATATTGGTTTGTTTTCAGTCCACGCTTTGCTCTCTCAAGTTAAGCCACCCTTTGGACAGAGATGGGAGGAGGAAACAGAAACAAAGGAGGATGAGACAAACTGTCATTGGCAAAAGACTCCAGCTCCTGCTGTGGGATTGGGTCTGGTTCTGTGCTTAAAGACAGAAAGATGAGAACAGAAAAGAGCTGGCATGAAAGGAAGGAGCTTGAAAAGCTCTCCAAATTAATACAGATGTCTGCTGGAAGGGTCTGAAGTTCTGGCTGCTCAGCTTATCATCATAAACAAGTCTTCACACAGGGCAGATGGATGTATTGACCATTTGAAAATCCTCTAGATGAACCTTAGTTTGGGTTAAGGTAGCAGAAAAAGGTGCTCGCCATAAATCACAGACATTTGACATGAAGCAGCAGGTCTCGATCCCACTTTTGGCTAACAAACATCTTCATCTCTGAGCTACAGCAAGGTGGCTACCAACTAACTGCTGACCTCAGTGTGCTGGTGAGGGGAGGGAGGGATATGGCTGATCTGTACAAAGTAACTCTGCAGTACAGTAATGCAGCATCTCTCTGGCTCCTCTAGAAGCTAGTTTGCTTTAAGAAGCGCTAATTGCATGGATACATCCAACTACTTGGCCAGCATTTTCTAAGTTTTGAAGACTTGCATGCCCTCCCCTCCAGCTCCTAATAGGAGACAATGACATGCTGCTGAAGGCTTGTGCATGCAACCAAACCTCTTCTTTCTCCTGTTAGTGCTGTCAGGTCTCTCATATGGGGTAAGACATCCTTGCCTAGTTGTGGCCCATCACATGCTTCATCATCATTAGAGCTTTACCTTGTGAATCAGTGCAGGAGAGGCACTCCAGCCCTGCGCTGCACCTAGGGAGACAGGTCAGGAAAGAGGGCTTAAAACGTAGCCTGCCCACAGCAAGCTATTAACTGTGCAGCTCAGGGCAGGAATCCCTCACCCCCTTTAGGACCAGGATGGTCAAAAGAGCAGTTGTCACTTTGGGAAAGCAGAGGTATCAGGGATGTACTGTAAGTACTCTAGCCACTCATTAGTGATATTCCTTATACTAGTGCTCTGTTTCCCTCCTTTGCTTCTTCAGACTTAAAATTTAACCACCTAAATCATCAATGCAACACATTTAAAACCACTGGCTTCAAGGTGAGAAATACAGGTAGTATTTCAAGGTTGCTCTCTCAGGCTCTCTACAACCACAGGGAAATATTACTAAGTTGACGTGTAAGTCACCTTAAAAGCATCCTAGGTAGGCTAGAAACTCCCTCACTCCAGGAATTTTAGAAGTACAAGTGTAACGCCCTTCCTGAAATCCTGGACACATTTAGCTTTAATTAAATGTCTATCCCATAAATGAGATGTGAATTAGTGCTTTCACCAAGTCATTGCAGGGCTGAACTTGCAAATATAGAACTGTTCAGGAGAAAAGCAGAGCCAAGACTCTGAATATGCATCCTAGATTTGTCTGCACAGGGAAGAAAAAGTGACTCCAGTGTATGGAGGAAATCATGTTTCTTCTCTATTCAGGAGAAGACAACCTGCATTCCTTATTCAATGATATCCTTCCATCATGGCTTTAAACAATCTCACACAGCTGCTGCTGGGTAAGAGGTGTATTCTATATTAGAACTGCCTGCAATTTGATGGTGGGTGTACGATCATGCTGTGTATGCATGCACAGCATTTATGGATTCCACTTGATAAAGTGTTCTGATATGTTTCAAGGATAGACAGTCCAGTAAGAAGTCTTTGATATCAAGCCTTAAAAAGCACTTCAGTACAGATTCATATCTGTATGCCTTGTCTCTGTATTTCAGCATTGCCTAAGCTGAATGGATGGGCACATTGAAATATGATTGATAGCAGGGAAAATAGATCAGTGTTAAGTCACAGCATTAGCGCAGGAATCACACATCCAATTTGTGTCTGTTTAAGCAGTGATATAGAAACCTTTGTGAGCTACAAATGGCCTCAGCCAGTTGGGGTTTTTTGGTTTGTTTTCCTCAATCAAACAAGCTATCAACAAGGTTATTTTAAAGAATGTCCTTAGCCTCTAGCTATGGAGAAAAAAAAACATTGGGTTTTGCATGTCAGCAGCATTATCAGTGCAAACTTCTGATGTATACTAGAAGTCAATGGTGCTTAATAGAAAAGCAGTTTTACACAGAAAATTCTAACTTCCATTTTTGCACCCCACGGTTTTGTTACTGCTGTTGAGTTGTAGCACAACTCCAGGAAAACTGGTTCAAGGCACATGAGAACCTGCCACGTCTGTGCAGCTAAACAATCCTCTGTGAACAGTGTGAACCCCCTGTCCCACAAGGTAAAACCACGATGTTTATGTTTCAAACACAGAATAAAAGCATTCATAGAATCATAGAACAGTCAGGGTTGGGAAGGACCTCATCCAGTTCCAACCCCCCTGCCATAGGCAGGGACACCTCACACTAAACTATATCACCCAAGGCTTCATCCAACCTCGCCTTGAACACTGCCAGGGATGGAGCATTCACAGCTTCCCTGGGCAACCCATTCCAGTGCCTCACCACCCTCACAGTAAAGAATTTCTTCCTTATATCCAATCTAAACCTCCCCTGTTTAAGCTTGAACCCATTATCCCTTGTCCTGTCACTACAGTCCCTAATGAATAGTCCCTCACCAGCATCCCTATAGGCCCCCTTCAGATACTGGAAGGCTGCTATGAGGTCTCCATGCAGACTTCTCTTCTCCAGGCTGAACAGCCCCAACTTCCTCAGCCTGTCTTCATACAGGAGGTGCTCCAGTCCCCTGATCATCCTTGTGGCCTCCTCTGGACTTGTTCCAACAGCTCCATGTCCTTTTTATGTTGAGGACACCAGAACCACACACAACTGTATTTTACTGTATTTAATAAAAGCTGCAAACCAGAATGATCAGCCTTTACCACAATTCACCCCTGCCCAGTAGCTGCAATATCCAGGTTATGACTGTTTGGCTAAACCAGAATTGCTTCCAAGAGCTACAGAAAATAACTCACAGCCTCCCCTCCACTTTAGCACGGTGCTGTAACTCCTAAAATAGACTTTCACTTCAAGCACAGGTTAGAGCAAGGGATAAGACTGATGCTTTCTGCAGGATGCCTGGCTCACAGCAAAGATGAACAGCTTTAAGCATGCATTTAGTCATGTACTGAGAGGAAAATAAAGCTCGGTGCACAAATATCAAAGAGTAACACTAACTTGTAGTTAGCATAGCAAGTAACTCCCTTGCTTGCCTCATTTAATTTTCAAGCTTCAGGGGTTAATCCACCTCCCTGTACCCCCTTTATGCCTCCCTAATATGTCACTCTCTGCTGGGGAGGTGTAGGTAAGGTTGGAAAATGGCTTGCTCTACATATTTCCTCCACTTGATGGGAATGCTATCAAGTTTCTGAACTCCATTTGGAAAAGCCTTTCTTTACAGAAAGTGGCCTAAGTAGTATTCTGCAAGCTACATATTTTTAGTACACTTTCTGCTAAGCCATCAACCAGTTTTAAAGACAGAAATGCAGTTTCTACAGTGCTCATACAGAGGGGAAGCACTGCTGGGTGCTTTGGTGTCATTCAACTCCCATCCAGTCCCACTCTGACACAGATTTGAGCCTACATACACATACATCAGTGGTGATGTGGAAGGATGTGGGGTTTCTTTACTTGGCAGTAAAATCAGCATCTGAACAGAAATACTTAAATAGTAACCAAGCTGTGCAATTGCCTATCGCATTTAAATGCTACGTAATCGTGTTCTTTAGGTTATAAAAGGAGAAAAGCCACTCATGCAAATATTTCTGCATCTCTGGACAGTGCTACAAATAAAGTACTGACTAAGCAACACAGCAAGAATTTACTGGCACCAATAAAAGCATGTAGAGTAACTCTTTCCTAAGCATCCACTATGGAAGTGGGAGCTGCACACACACACAAAAGATGACAAAACCACTCCTAAGCAGCATATTCCCATAAAAAGAGAAAAAAGCCTTTCTTGAGTAGTCAGACTCAAGAGTTATTAAGCACAGGACATGAATGGAAGGACCATAGTAGCCTAGATTAGAAACAAGGCAATAATCATGGGTTTATTCTGCTGGGTTATTAGCAAAACCAGCACACTTAGAGATGGTCAGTTTTCAGCAATGCCATCCTTCTGAGAGAATACATGCTTGGTAGGCAGGAAGCTGAGTGAAATGTGTCATGGTGCTTCTGTTGAGAAAGCTTCCTCCTGCTGAGGATGCAGTATTTGTGCATGAGAGTAAAGCCACCCATGGCACTCAACCGGGCCTGTGACTGCATTTTTCAGCATTTACATAGAGACAAGTTCAGCCTATGCCTTGCCTTTTCCATGCAGAAACACTAATTCAAGACTCTCATGGCTAAAGAAAACACCTTAAGTGTATCTAATACTTACTTTGGCCTCTGTGAAATGCCAAAATGTGCATGTGAGTGTCAAATAATCACTTTATAGCCTTGCAACAAATGTTTTGTGGAACAATACAGCCATTTTCCATGCACCTCTGCTCTCTTTCTGCAAATGCTAGCAGGTCACTGACAGTTCATACTACAAGGAAGCTAGGAAGACACTTTGCTGTGCCCAAATGTGCTGCTGAACAGGAAGTAGTAAAAAAAGTTCTAACAGCCGTGGATGTGGTGAGACAAACACTGTTATCTGCTTACCAGTTATTTCTTTAAATAGAGATGCAGCCACAACACTATTAAGATGAAAGGCTCAGTAGCTGGGTGATTCGGTTCAAATTCACTACTCCAATGCATCACTGACCACTTTTCAAGGGTTAGCTTCACAGTCATCGTTTCAAATCTTCATCTTAACCTATATGTGCACTAACTAGATCTAAGCTGTCCTTTGGCTGCACTGCAAATGTACCTTGGCTTATTAAATACTCCTCATTACTGTTTCTGACTTCACAGACGTGCATGAATGCATCCCTTGACTCCCAGTGCTGTGGTTCTGCTGCTGCCCTCTGGCATCTGTGTCACATTAGGGGAACAGAGTCCCTCTGGGTTAAAACACAGGAAGGATTTTAGAGGAGAAAACCATGACATTTAAATGCTTTTCCCTTCATTGTAATGGCAAAAGGAGGTGGGAGCAGACGCGTAGAAGGCAGAGTCTGACTTCTAACCTGCACTAAGACAGTCTAGCCTAGGTCTTCAGCACCTTTCAAAGAGCTCAGAATTCCTGTTGTGTGCACAAGAAAGGCAGACCAAAGCCCAGTTAAGACCCAATGTGAACCATGCTGTGGTAACATACACTTCAAGGAGTAACATAAGAGATTGAGAGTTCAAACCTAGCAGCCTGAGTTAGAACAATTCATTAACTGTGATGCTAGTTAAGTAACACTGGAGCGCAGGTGTTGTTCTGCTCAAAGCAAGGGTTATCTTCATTCAAAATTGTATCTGGGAACACTTCACTTAAAGCAGAGCAAACTGAGCTCATTACAACAGAGAGGAGAAGCTTTTGACATTCTCTGAGCCAAACACTTAAGCCAGAAGCAATGGATGAGAAAGTCCACTATGAAGGCTAAGCTGGTTAAAGGGCATACTGCGGAACGGGAATCAGCTTCATCACTTCAGCACGAAGCACAGTTGAGGGAGGAGTCAGGTATTAGCTCAGTCTTATACTTTAGGAAGGCACTTAAGACTGCTAAGGGAGATTCTTTACAAGGCTCCAGGCCACATATGCAGAGTTTGGGTTTTCTGTGCTAGCATTAACTGAGCTGCATGGACACTCACTGGAGTCCCAAAGAGCTTTTAAAAGCACAAGCTGAGCAGTTTTGGAGCAATATCTTGCTCACAGTTGCTTCTTGCACTTGGGTCAATGGTGGTAGAGTTGCAAGCTTGTTACAAAGCGTGGAGGGGAGCCCGTTGGCTTCACTAGGGAGTCTCACACCAGGAATAGTTACAGGATCAGGTCTTTGACTTCCCAGGGGAAAATATTTGCTCACGTTCTTTGTATAAGTGTGTCAAGGGGGAATTACAATAATCCTGCAACCAGGTAAATGGATTATAGCAACTTCAATAGGACATCCATTCTTCTTGTGGCTACTGAAAGCATTATCACTGCAGATTACATCTCTCCCAGGATATAGCATGTGTCTGAACAGAAAATGAGATCCACTGAAGTCAATGGAAAGGCCACGCTCCTGCTGGTTTAGGATGAGGTAGCATCTGTTCAGTTTTCTCTCTGCTAGCTATGCAGAGCCTGCTCAGCTATCTCACAGCACCGAGCACAAAAACCCCACCTCAAGCTGCACAAACGTGCAGGGTTAGCTTTCAATGGAAATTTCAACAGTGCAGAATTACCAAGATAAGAAGTTTTCTCTTTAGAGCTCTCCATGATAAGGTTTTGCAGCAGTCAAAAGGAAAACCTGTG
The DNA here is from genome assembly GCF_012275295.1 of Melopsittacus undulatus. NCBI lineage: Eukaryota > Metazoa > Chordata > Aves > Psittaciformes > Psittaculidae > Melopsittacus > Melopsittacus undulatus. The sequence goes on along the minus strand of NC_047528.1, from coordinate 119,465,461 downwards.
GTTTCTCCACAGGAAACCCATGATACCGTTTGTAATAAGAGCCATAATTTCAGGGGCAGTAAATGTGCTTAACAGTGGTTTGAAAAATGGTGAAATTCAGGACTTTGTCTACAATGCCCAATGACACTGATTTCTGAGAGCCATGAAGTACAAGATTCCCTGTCAGGGTCAGCAGAGCTCTCTGCAGCCTTTGAGGCTGGCTTAAAAGGCCTTGCTTTTTCTGGCAGGTATTTCACGCCAACCTCGCTGCTGTAGCATCGTTGTTCATTTATGTTCAGTACACAGAAAGCACCAGGGCTGCACCTGCAAACTAAGCAAAGCCCACGTGCTAAGCTTAAAAGGGAAGTTTGTGATGCATTTGTGAGATTAGAACCAGAGCAGACTCCACTTTGGCATAAGTTCCCCTTAAAACGCTTCTGCTGTAGTTACTTTCCCCTCAAAGCCTTGAACATTCATTACTAACAATACATAAGACAGCACGTTCTGTACTTCAAGCAGAAAAGTCATTTACATCTTGCTACTACTACAAGGTTTCTACTACATCGAGGCTTCTACTACAGTCGGTCTCACTTTCATTCTTTGCAAGGGGGTTTCCACTACATTATATTGCATTAAAAATAACAGTTTCTCAAAGAAAGGTTGTAATTTGAGTAGCGATAGAGAAAGCAGGCAATTGAGGCCTGGCTCTGTTGTCAGCCGTGCAGTTTGCTTCACCTTCAGGAAGTCAGAATAAACACCCATGCTGCAGTCTTAGCAAAGTATCGGCAACACACACACAGAGTGCTAAAACGTGCTGAACTAAGTGACTTCTTGAGTAAATAGGCACAGATTCATCAAGCCAAATACATTGGAGCATTTGCCAGCTGCCTATTCAAGTCACATTTTCTCCAACTACACTTGAAATCCAGCTAGTTTTAATACTCATTTTCTAAGAAACAGTTAAGGCAGTCCCCTGAAGCCTGCTGTTGGCAGCATAGCAAAGACTTCTGTCTTTGAAAACAGGAAGGATTCAAGAGGGCTTTTCAGGGGAAAGCTACACACTCTGAAATGACTGTCAGATGAAATTCTTTTCCCTTGAGACCTCCAGTCGTGTACAGCAAACTCCAGACTTGGAGGAGACTGCTGGGAATTGCAAAGGTATTGTTATGTTTCTGAAGAAACCACAGGAAAATGTTCTGTCCTCCCATGGTTCATCTAGAACCAGAAAAGCACTTCAAGTATAAGATTCCTTGTAATTGCCTTGCTTCTGGAAACTTGCTGACCTCCTGTGTTGGTGTTCCAGCAACATTATAGTCTTTCCTTGGTCAGCTTCATGCTCCCTGGCAAGAGTCTGCTATCTCATCATAGGAATTAGATATAGATATCTAATATGTTTGGCTGCTGCCATATATCTCCTTCAAGAAGCAAGTGTAAACCTTTCAAGCTCATATATACCCCTGATGCCAGTTGAAATAACATAGCAGTAAGTGTATTACTGTCTCCTAGAGCATGAGTACTTAACAGGCCACTTCCAGGCTAACTATTCTGTTCTGTACGTAGCACCATGCGTTTTCAAGACACATACTCCCACACACATCCATAACATGTTTTTTTTTGTTAGGTTTGTTTTTTCAGCTAAGACCAAAGAAAGAAATTGAAGATCCCTTTCTATGGCTTCCCTTCCCAATACAAAGTTGTCTTTCATGCCTCCTTTAGGATGCTTCTGCTTGTCTTTCTCTAAAACAACAAAAGAGTATTTCATAAGCTTTTTCTACTTTGTCAAGTGATCTTTCAGTCAGCTTCACTCATCACCCAAGTCTTCTGCCCAACAATACTGCTTGTTTGACTCCATTTAAGCACAGACCTGCTCCTTCACGTACATCTGGGCACATCAATATTTAATAGTACTCCACCTACCTTCCCCCAGAACGTAAATAGTAAGAGCTATTCTTGGCCAAATCAGACATCTGCTTGACATAGATTCTTATTTTGGAGACACGAGCAGCATATCTTTACTGAAGATCACACAAGTAGCTAAGCAGTCAGAGACACCTTCCAAGAACACGCACCCAGCAGTTCATAGCTTGGAGGGGACTTTCAAAAGAAGAGGAAATGCCTTTGTACACAGTAGATGTGGGTAGAGCAGCATTACTATGTTCTTTCTAAAGTTAAGCACCATTTGTCCTTGCCTTCATTACACTGAATAACACCACTTTAGGCAGACTACTGGATCACTAAGGTTTTTAACATAGCACTGAAATAAAGGACAAGAAAGAAAAGTCTTATATTCACGATGGATTTCGCAGCCTGCAGTGAATAATTTCTTGCTATCTAACAGAGCTTCCAGTCTGTTGCAGCCTGCCCAAAACAGTGTACCAAGCCCATCTCCAATCCAATAGACTTTGCTTCTCCAAGCCAGTCAAAGCTAATACTGTACAACAACGGTTTGCTCTTGGAGAGCAGATTTATTAACACACCACCAGGACTACAAACCCAGAAATCCCCTGCTGCATTCTTAGTGTTCACCTTTTCATCATCCTCCTAATTATCTCCAAAGGAGTTTATTCCTTGTAAGCTTCTTGTTCAGGCTGATAAGCATTTCATTCTGAATCCTCTGCAGATCTCAGATTTGCCCCTCGTGATGCTAACATAGAAACTGAGCAACTGTCTCCATTTTGACAATGCATACTTCCCACTCTCTCCAGCTTCTCTTTCAGTTCAGAAACCTTCTTTTTCTTAACAAGAGGCTTCCTCTTGAGATGCATACTCTTATCAGATAGCCCTGAGACGCTTCGGTTCACTTGATCCTACAACATGGAACCGCTGAGGCTTGTAACAAACCCTTTACTTTCAAACATACGAATTGCAGTATCTACAAAACTGTATCTCTTAGCTTCTTAAAGCAAAAGTTAAGACTAAGATCATAGAACACATTACTTACTGGAAGGAGATCTAGATCTATATTCTGGGTTACAGTGAAGTGTGATGGATCCATGCATTTTGGTTGAACAATGAGAAATTTTGATGCTGCCTGTTATCTATGAATGTGGTGTCCAAATTCAGTTGCTGGCAAATGCCAAAGCTATATCCAGTCTAAAATAGCGTCATTTTTCATTGTGATAATTACAACCTGAGAACCAGTATAAAATGTAAGAATTCCTACGACTTTCAGTATTTTTATATCAATTTCTTCACATCAGCTCACTTCATAATAAAGCTCCAAGTAGTTAGGAGTCCACATAACCTTTTGGCTCAAATGGAAGGGTATATTATATTAAACAAGACTAACCCCCTCCTACATGTTCAAATAAGATGCTAATCCAGTATATTATCTTTTCAGCACTGATCTAAGGTTGTTAATATAAGAATAATATTCCAAGGTAATAACATCCCAAATAAGCATATCCTGCAAAAGACATTTTGCTCACATAAGAGCCTTTCTCGAAGAGTAATGTAAATTGCTCCTTAGAATACACTGAGGGCTATTTCAATGTATGTACTCCAAAAAGACAAACATTGCAATGTGATTTATTTCTTCTCTTAAGAAACCCTTCCCAATTCTACATTATACATAATTGGAAATAAAACTGTTTGCTCTGCAGGAAAAAAAACCCCAAGAGATCCTCAGAAGTTAACAGAAAGCTTCTTTGACAGTACTCAGAGTGCAAGCTTACTCTGGAAGAAGCTGCTCTGATTCAGAGAATGGCTTCTCTACCCAAACACAGGCATGTTTTGTTAGATTGCAGAGATAAAGCCACAGTAAGCCACATGTTGATTTACCCTCTCTTTCTCCAACTGCTCTGGACTGTGGGACAATTCATAGACTTTAAAGAAAGGAAGAAACTTATTATGATATCCTTACCTGACCTTCCAGAGCTAGAAGTGGTATAATTTCTGCATCATCTCTCTAAATCCTGTTTCAGATAAACTGTAGGCTCTCTCAGCAATGCACTTTCACACGTGGTTTAGAAACCTCAAGAGAGAAAGAGTCAAAGAACACTCATAGGTAAAATAGCTCTGTAATTTAGTTTAAGAGGTACCTAAATACTTCTGTGGAATTCAACATAATATCACAAACAGGAAGGCTTAAAGTACGGGTCTCATAGGAAAGTTACAAAAATAGGTTTGTTTCAGGAAAAATTGAACTAACAGTCCTATACATGCTCTTCTGTGGCAAGACAAGTGGATAATAAATGCAAGCACACACATAAACAGTTTATCCCTGCCTTGGAGGCAAGCACTGAAGGAGCCTGCCCGTTTGCTAGCAAGGCTGTAGAAGCCTGAGCCACATTTCCTGTTTGTGAGAAAGCGACTGAAAGAAGACCAGAGACGTTTAAAATTGACGGCAACTCTAGAGACAGATTGATGCTGCCGGGTCCAAAGCAAAAGAGCATCCAAGATCTGCCAACATAACTCGATTTCCTGTGGGATAAAGGGGCGGGGAGTAGTCCTAGAAACAACAACGCCAGGTAAGCCTTATCTTTTCAGTATTATAAACTCGTGAACAAAGGAGCAGTAACAACACACTATGGCAGGCTACCAGTCGTCAAGAAGGTTGTTCTGAAGTCAGATTATTAGCAATAGTCATGATGATGATGAGTCATGAGCTTAAAACTGCATCAATTAAGGTTTGTTAATGAAGACTAAGCATTGGTGTTAGTTTTGCACCTAAAATATTCACTGTGCTGAGGGCTTCTTTGCTTTACATTGCGCCGCTTCCCTTCTGAAGTTGAATCTTGCAAAGCAATTAGTTGTGTGTTAATTAATTGCAGTTTAAGGAATCCTTTCCGGGGAATTAATCCTGTCTTAAAAACTCACACAGGTGGAAGCATCTTTAATGCTAATTTAACAATCATCAGTCTCTTAATGGCTTTCTTATTCTAAGGGTCATTAATACAGAATATTATTTATCTCGCCATTTAATTGGAGAGAGTTAAAAAAGAAGAGCTAATTTCATCTCATCTTCAACAAATTTGAAGACAGAAACAACAGGAAACAAACTATTATCTTCCTGTTATCCTTTGTGATGGGTTCTCTAAACAAAATATCTTAGGACAAGAAGGAATGAAACTTAGCACTTCTGCTACCTATTCTTTGCTGTTAGGAGGATAAACAACTGTTTCTAGCCCCAAGTTGTTAAGTCTGGCCCCTTCCCCCCCCCCCCCACATTACAATATAATGAAGCCTGCAAAGAGAAAGCCTAAGAACAAATGCCCAAAACTCTGTTGATTTCTATGTCTTGTCTCTCTTGGTGGAGAAAGTTGTCATAGGTTTAAACAGGAGAAAAAGCACAATGAGCTACATCTTTAGAAAGCCTTTTGTTTGTCCGTATTCAGTTGTGTGAATAAAGTACATTTAGTTTACAGCAGTGTAAAATATTCCAAGAGGAGGTGAGTAACCTCATCTCTCAAGTCAGAAAAGGGAGAAACCTGATCCAGATGGAGTAAGTTACCTAACACAGATGCTCTACTTGGATACAAGTCTAAGACTGACCCTGTTTTCAAACAGAAATGAAAGAACAGCAGAATAGGAACCTATCATTAATACTAGACATCTTCTGGCATTAAGTATTTAAAACACTGTCATCTTGATATTAATTAAATACAGTATTCTCCCCACTCACACATCCCAACTATTTCTAACAATAAAATGAGAATTGTCATAGAACCATAAAATGGTTTGGTTTGGAAGGGACCCTAAATCTCATCTAGTTCCACAGCCCCCCTGCCATGGGTAGGGACATCCTTCCACTTGACCATTCCAAAGCCCTCATCAAGGAACCTTTGGATATACAATGAACTCTTTTCTTCCACAGAGGAGCACTTTACTTCAGGAGCTGTTTGGGTTTCTCTCTGGGGGGGTTCACTGGTTCTCAGCTACTGCTCATCCTATGCCACTACATCCTCTGCTTTCTCGGGAAGAACAGTGAAGATATGAGTACAAATGGTTTTAATAGGAGATGCAAGAAAGCACGCATCAACCATTGAAATTTGTTGCAGGTATTGCTAAACCATGATTCAGAGACATTTCAAGTGAAGGAAGTTGTTTTGACCAACTTCATCTTCAGAACTACATCCATGAACTGCAAAATTTAGCCAGAAATTCCCTGCAAATAGTAAGTAAAAGGCAATTACAAAAATCATTTAAAAGCTGTTCACTAAAATGACTTCTTTCTTTAGCAAGTTCTGATTTTTACTGCATCTTACAGGCAAACCAACAGCCCAGCCTTTGGCTGAATTCCTATGAAGCAGCAGTTCTGCTAACACTTTATTGATGTTGCTTTCTTATTATCTAGCATCTGGTTTTGCTATGAATTATGTAGCTTGTATAGCAATGGCTGTCACAGAGTAAACAACAAAATAGCAGCTTCAATTACAGAAAGCAAAAATCAACCAACTTAAACCATGACAAAAGAGAGCAAACCTCTTAGACACCATAAAATACAATACTATTTTCCTTCAGTTACAGACATGGACTGCCATTTTTCTGTCTGGGGAGTTTTGGCCTTTTTGAGTTTGGCCCTGGTTGTTTCCTTGGTACTGAACATTTCACACTATATGACAAAGAAGCAAGGTAAGTAATGTTGTCTCTCAGTAAGGAATGATTAGAGCGTCTATAGGGAAAGCCATCTCTGCTGGGAGATTTCAAGCCAACAAACTGACTCATGTGAATCATTATCTCTTGGCAAGAAGGATACTAGTAGAGAGGATACAACTTAACACTTTTTAGGAGAGTCAGGTATGATTACAGAATGATCGCTACTGCCTAATCCACTGCTAAATACAGCTACCTAAATCCATACTCTGAAGGCAAACCAACAACGTGAAGGATCCAGCTCTGGCTATATTTTTAAATCTGTTTTTAACATCTGTAATTTCCCTCTTTTCAAATGTACTGATAGAAAATACATTAGAGGAAATTTTCTCCTCCCCACATTCCTGAATGCTTCTTGGAATTTCAGTCATACACATTTTGTATGTAATCAGCTGACTTGGGAAAAAATACAAATGAAATAAAGATCCAATTGCTTTTCATCGTGGGATCCTAATCTAGCTCTTAAATCAATGTGTCACAGTAAGGAACTGATTCAATTTGTGCTAGAGGGTGACTACAGTCATACTCTGGTTTTGGTGCACATTAACTATGACTTCATGCCAGTGCAACCTCTCGTATGCACGCAATCCTATAGGTATTTAGTCATACAATCCCCACCACTTCTACTCAGGGAAAGCTGCCTTTACACAGGGTAAACCGTATCTGTGCTATACGCATAGGTAGACAGACACTGGTGGATTCAACCACATTAAACACACATACGTACATGATACACATGACCAGAATATAAACTGCACTCAAAGTAGAAAAGAATTAGATTACTACAGGATATTAAAAGAGCTGCTGGAGTGTTGTGGGATGGGGGGCTTTTTGGTTTCTTATGGTGCTACTAGGCAGATGTTTCTGTAACAAAATACCACAATCATTTACAAAACTAACCTTGAGCAAGGCTTGTCATGGGATTGGAGACAACCGTGGTAAATCCTGGGGTGCTGAAGCAGAGGTCAGAAAGTCTGGCGTTCCCAAGTTATTTATCAAGCTCTAGCAACAAATCTCTTTGTAGCCATTGCTTTTCTGTTTCAGATTCTTCATCTCTGTGGATCACAGGATATCTCTTAGAAATACAAGCAACAGAACTAGCAAAATAAATAAACCCTTCATCATGTAATATGCACATGATGCACCCCCCCATGGCAGAGAAAAAGATGAGGTAGAAGCAGAATAAGGAGGAAATGAAGAATTAATCATGTTACAGTGTCTTTATGGGGGCTGCAAGCTAATGTAGACTTTACAGCCATAGCAGAAGGTTATAACCCAGACAATTCTTGTATTAGTCAAAAGTATTGGAGAAGAGCAGGGGGCACCCAAAGGTCCTGAGAGCCAAGAGCTTTCGGTTTTATTTCCTACAGTGTAATCAGAAGTATGAAAGCTGACACAATTGTGCTGAAGTGCTGTAAAAGAGCACCTTTCATTTTCTTTTAACTTGATTTTTCCTTTTTAACAATGTTTTTCAGCTAAATTATATAATGACCATGAAGACAACAGCCCAAGGTAAGCTGGGCAAAACCACTTCTTTCTGACAGGGATGAAATAAGCGATACATAATGGCAGATGGCTTTGGAGGAGTGGCATGGGGGGGAAATACAGTATTTCATGCAGCCTGTCTGGCAATGTTAGGTTGTGAGCAGAATGATTGTAGGGAAAAAAAGTTTTCCAAAGAAAACAGGGGAAAAAGAAATAAAATCATGCAGGAGAGATACACTCACGTTTTTTCAACAGCAAAATAACTGCATCCTTATATGATAGCTTTATCTATAAAAGAAGCACAAGATAGAGCAAAATCATTATTTACTATCACTCAAACCCAATAAAACTATAATAATTTAAGAGAACTCTCAGAAAACAACAATACATTATAGGCTGACACTTGCAGAGCAATAATTTATCTGTATTTACATTTCATACTCTTCTTTTACGCATGATGCTCAAAAGCGGTAAAACAGAGACATTGCCAGTCCTTCTCCCCCCTCACCCCTCGGTATGTTTGGTCTTGTCATTTAGGTCACATGCAATCTGCTATTGTTACATGTGTGTAAAATGTTTAGAGTAAAACAGTGGAATCCTAAATAAAGTATACTCTATGAATTAGTTGTATTTTTCCATTCCCCTTGTAGCTACAGTAACCATCACACAGAAGATGACCCAGTTTATGGCAACCTTAATCAACATATTTTAGGTAAGCTTCACTTTCAAGGCAAGTGTGGTTAAAAGCTGCATCAGTTGAAATAGCACTGAAACATGTTAAAGCAATCCAAGACATAAACTACTCGCTACCCAAAGTCAACGCTCCCACAGAAGCTGGCAGAAACAGACACATACCAGTTCTCTGCTATGGCTATCCATGGATGATCAGCAACATGCACAAACATGCTGAAACAAGCCCAGCAGCTGCATGGTGGGCACGCATAGCTTTTCTCTGCTCGAGTGGGCTGTGGTTAATAACTCTTTGCAAAGAAATACAGCATTAAAGGTGATAACATCATATAATTGCAGCTAGAGTTCAATATGAGGAAGGTACACCTCTCAAAGCCCTCATGGTGTTAAAGCAGTATTTAAGTGACATGAACACAACTTTTTTCTAGCCGTATGTGGGGTTAAGCAAAGCCAAAGTATTTGAGCTGTAAAAATAAACAAATCCCCAAACTTTTTCAAATGGGGTTTGCACAAATTTAACCAAGCCAACATGCAGCTGCACTGACCACAACAGTCTGAAAACTGCATGGAATTAGTCTGTTTTACTGATGGCAAAATCAAGACAGAACATGAGCAAATAACTTGAACCAAACTTACAGAAAACAGAGGCAGGAATAGAAGTTAGTCATTAGCTGTTGCAACTCACACGGTCTCTTTCTCACCTGAAGATCGCCTGTGCTGAAAAATACACCAGTATGTGGTTACCCAACAGCAAGGCATCCTCCTAGCAGTCCAAACTGATGTCCACTTAGTGAATAATGAGAAACTTCCTCTCCATATGAACAGAAAATGCTTTTCATTGACATTGTATGTATGCATGACTTAGCTATTTGCCCCTCTATATAAGTAGAAGGAGAGCTCTGTGTGTGATTTTAACACAAACCAAACTTCCCACCAGAGTGCACTGGGGGGAATCAGTTCTGTAACAGGGAGGATCTGTTGATCTGAACATTGAAGACTCAGCAAGGTGTCTTAATAACTGAAACGTTTTTCTGCTTTGATACATTATAGAGGAATGTTGTTATGAACAGATGACGTCCCAGCCTCAAAGACCAGCTAATCAGCTACAGGTACCATTAATTTGGGGGTTCTGAATTAGGGTAATGTGGTCTGTTTCTGCTCTTGTGCTTATCCCATGACAATATAGAACAAAAAACCTTCACACTGCTCATGATGAAAATTACCATGCCTTAGTGTCTCAGTTCTTCAGGGAATATAAGCACAGGCTTGACCCTTTCCTCAAACTGGGTCATTACTGAGAGAGCAGGAGAATTATAGGCAGCTCATTTCCATCCATATGGCATGATGAAGCTCAGTTGCAGGCATACAGATCAGGCTGATTTAAGCCTGCATCTTGCGCCATGGCTTGTGTAAAGAATTCATTTTATTTAGTTTGGAAATTAACCAGGTGAAAACACAAATCTGCATCACACAATAATCATGACTTGGACTGCTCTGTCCTGCCCAGCACAAAATATATATGTCTTAACAAATGAAAGAAGACTGTTTTGCTATTGATTTCTATTTTGTTGAGATACTTGGATGCCTAAAAGCATGTCTCTAATTGAAGTGCTTCTAACATCAATTTCCTGAGCTGATTTCCAGGTATTTCAGAAGGACTGATTTCCAGCCTTATCTCTCTGGATACTTCCAGGGGGTAGAAATACTCTTTTCTTATCTAGACATTTGTTTTCATTAACTTCATGGAAACAGAATAAACTATGAAAATTCTAATGTCAAAAGTGCTCAGCAATTTAGCTTGAAAACCACAGAGAAGCAGAGGAAAGACATACAAAGCATATATTTTGCACAGGAAATTACAACATATACACAGACAAGAATCACCCATATTTGATTTTCTTTTCTTTCTGGGAAGAAAACCAGATCAAATAATGTCTTGCATCCCAAAGAACTTGGACTGGTTATGTAAGCTCCCCTCATTCCCACAGTCTTTCCAATAATACCTTCATTTTTTCCTTACTGCCACTTCCCTAAGAACATGAGTCATTTGCCAGAAGGTTACATTGGTCTGTTTTCTGTACTAGGACAGCTTAATCCTGTGTATCATCTTTACTTTTAATGAATTCATTTACAGCTGGTTGGGGTACACTTCAGCCGCTATGGGTGATTAGAATGCAGACTTGCTCAGTCTTAACCATGATGTTAAAGCAAGCATAACTACTGACTGCTAAAGTGAATTTCCTTCTAGGTGGAGCCTGCCAATCAGATGTGTTATGCCTCGCTTGATCACAGTGTGAAGGGAAAACGCAGAAAACCAAGGAGAAAGACAGACCCTTCCTTAGAAGATGAAGGAAGATCCCCTAACCACACCATGACGGCTTCCAAAGTCAGCATTTACCTCAATAGCGAGCAGCTGGCTGCTGAAAACCCAGCAAAAGTAGAAGCAATTCATGATGACCCCATTCGATTAATGGGTTTGATTCATGCTGCAAAAGGAGAGAACATTTGAATTGTCTTCACAAACCTAATATGTAATCAGGAATTGAGATCTGCTTGTTCATTCTGAGGGAACAGTGAATCACTGGAGATAATATTCTAGCAAACTGACATACCAAAAATGGCATAAAAGGGGTAAGTTAAGTGTTCCCAAAGTGTCTTCCGAGCATATTTACAGACTAAACAAGAAATAAATACAGATCCAGACTGTGAGGGACCTGAAGCCATTTTAAAACGCAGTTATAGATGCTGGTATCTCAGCATTCACATGGTATTTATTCCAGTGAAAATGAATCAACTTACCTTTGGGGTTGGAAAGGACTCTTGGAGATCATCTTGTCCAACCCCCCTTCCAAGGCAAGGTCACCTAGAATCTTTAGTTGAAAACATCCATCATGTTTCAGACAGTCCCAAAAGACCCACTTTGTTTTCTGTAGGGCTTTAGCAGAGTACAACTTCTCTTCCAGAAAGGTTTCAGCAATACTTTTGGAAGGAAACCATGTTTCATACTTGCACGCTTAATGATTTAGTTGTTTTTCCCAATTAAAAACTGATCTGCTGTTCAACACTCTGTCCTTTCCCACTGTACCTGGTCTACGGTAACAACACAGTATATCTAAACATAACTGGAGAACAATTTAACAAGCTTGTTTAAAGTAGCAACTGCACACCTTGCAAGATTTAACAGTATCCCTATCTTCAATTTCCTTCTGTGAGCAATACCAGAATACATCTCAGCTCCTCTGATAATGTAATGTTGTATCCAGCTGTATTCAAGAGTCCACAAAGACATTAGTAAATGATCTGTAACAAGAAATCTTCCAGGTGGGATTTTTTTCCTTCTAATATCCTATGTGATGCTTACATTGCTATTGGGTTTTATATTGTTGTTGTTCCCCACTATTTTGCAAAAGTAGAAAGAGCTTTCTACTTCCCCAAATAATTCACATTCTGTATGAACATTCATCTTAAGACTTTAAACTCATCAAATGCTAAGCGTTTTTGGAGTGTGGGTTTGCTTCTATATTCTGGGAGCCAGTAATTGGGAGTAGCAGCAGGAAACAGCAAGGCATCCTGATGCAGCATGCCTACCTCTAGGTGTCACAGTTCGTCCTTCTCAACGAAAGGATTACTGCCTTTAAAATCCAGACAGGGCACAGTGTCAAGGAGCTTGAAACTCTCAAGCACATAGAGAACCCTGCAAGTGTCTCAGGCCTTGAAGGAGATAGCCCTGAAAGCAGTTATGAGAAACAAACAAAAAACCCCGTAGTACAAAGAGCCAACAGCTCTTTTAAAAGCAGAAGTCAATGGATTCATCCAGAACTGGGATGAATTTCTGAAGAAAAGATCAACATAAAAGGAACATGCAAGTCTATGCTTGATCAAAAGGAAGGGCCAACCCCTGCAGCCAAAGGTGGCCAGCAGAACTGTCTGTCTTGTGCAAGCTCTTGCTTTTATGTGCAAAAATCAAGTCAATACACGTTTGGGCTGTTACACCCCAGAAATAAAGTAGACTAGGAACTGAAGTGATTCTCTATCATCGTCTTAAACCAACCACCACAGGATAAGCAAAAATAATGCCAAAGAATCAATTAAACTAATTTTAATGGAGAACCATATTAAATGACAGTCCTGACTAAGACCCTACAGGGGGAAAGGAGGAAGGCAAAGCCAAAGTTCCAAAGCCAAACACGAAGATATCAGTACATGTACCGATAGTACTAACTTAGTTTTACTAGACTGGAAGGAATTATACTTTATGCTACAGTAGAAACAAAATATTAATACACATAACCATGAACTTGCTTAGACTCACATATCAAACTTATTTGAAGAGGATTAATATGTATTTCATATAAACTAGTGCAATTTAGCTGGCACAAATCAGACACAATATTCATCCCTCTGAGACAATGAAGAGAGCTTTCTTAAACAATCTCTCAAGCAAATAAGCCCAGGCCTGAGTCCTTTGTCACCGTTTTCCAACATAGAAAACAAAGAATGCTGCATTTGCAATATAAATTATGCACACTCTGTACAAAAGTTGCTCTTTCCCAGTTCTCTCACAGGATTTGCACTCTTGTTTATGCCTTCCCTTTAAGACTTCTAAAGTCAAAGAACTTCTGATTTACCCAAATTCAACCTGCCATGTCAGCCTTATCATTAATTTAAGGGAAATGGAGTACCCACTTCTCTCATTGAAGGTACATAGAAGAATAAGGCCACTTCATGAGATTCAGGTACATCTAGTTTCCTTGATTCTTGGCCTTCATTATATAGTCCAGCTATTTATTTATGCCAGTTTTCAGCAACTGCTTTCCCTTGCAACATAGCCCACAGGGCACTTCTGTAAATATTCTCCTTCATCATATATTTGCTTTCAGTATTTAATCACCGTCTCCATTCAGTTTTTCACTGCTGCTTTCACAGACCCCACTTCAGGATCATCTTTAATGGCCTATCAGCTGTTTCCAAGGCATTTCTAATGCTATTGCAGTCCAGATTTAGCTTTATTCCTCCAGCTCTTTACCCTCTGTCTACTTGCATAAGCAACCAAGTAACTATCTTCCAATGACTTTTGGAATGGGTCTCAAATGACTACTGAAATCATACATGGAACATTGCTCCATCTTCAAGCCATGAGAGAAAGATCTAGGTAAGTGGTCATACAACTCATTACAACAAAATAAGTAGAGGAGATGCTAGGTCTTTGTTTATACTATCTCAGTAACTTAACCCGTTTGTCCACTATTATTCACAATTTTGAAGGAGAGGGAAGCAGTGTGAGGCTGGTTTCATTAACAGTAAGCTTAGCATTCAAATACCAATTAAACAAAACGGTGAAGGAAGAGTAAACAAGGAAATATGGTGGAAGGAGTAAATATGATTGGAAGGGAAGAAAAATAGAGCTAAAAATAGAAGACACATCAAGTAGCACCATGAAATATTTGTAAGTCTAGGAAGATATAATCCAGGAATCATTATACATCTGCAGTGATGCTCAGATGCTACCTGTCTAAACAGAATTGTTAGGAAAAGCAACACAGGCTTCTGTTTGCATCATACTTTTAAGTCTGCTGACTCAAATGGATGTTGGAGAATCAAATTCTAAAAGTCATTGTGTAGCTTCATCCCAATTTTTGCTACTGCTGTCACCAAAAAGGTGGCATTGGGATGAGCTTATATGCCAGCACCTTAAGAGAAATGCCCCTTAAAATTCTTTCAAAGTAATTTTCAGAGAGACCATTGCTATGTTGTCTGAATAAGCTTACCTTCCTACATGGGTTAGCCTACATTCAGGCTGCTGCATGAAGTCACATCCAGAGTCAGAACATGTCCAAAACCCAAGTCCAGTTTACCTTGAAGCTACTTCAGGACAGAAAACATCAAGAAAGTTATGTAATTTGTTAGTACTGAAATAAAGAGAAATACTGGGAAATAATTACCTCAACAAATCCAAGGGGTAGGTAGTTCAGAAAGCATACTCCCTACAGTTCATCCATGTCTGAAACAGGAAATAAAATGAGCCACAAGAGCATTTCTATAAGACAATCTTCTGTTACTGTTGAAGGAAATATATAATATGCAAATGATAAGGGATATGTGCGTGTCTGTGTGTGCAAGTGTGTGTGCATTGCAGAAGGCCTTGTCTTATCACAGAGTAAACCTCACTGAGGATGGCTTCTTGTCCCATTCAAGAATAACACTTAAGAAAACAAGATCTTGGTTTTAAGAGCTACAATAGAGCACTCCTGTGTGCCCAGACAGTAAAACCAAAGAATGCTTTTTATCTTTCCTGGAGCTCAGAAAGCTGACAAGGGGTGATGCTTACCATGCAGAATGTACTTGACCTGACATCACCTTGCTAAGAAGGAACACAGCAATGACAACCTGTGGGACCCTGCCACATCATTTTCATGTATATGCTGTAGGTATATAAACTCCTCCTGAGAATTCCCATACCTGAAATAAAACACTGAAAGCAGATATTTGTTCAGAGTAGGTTTTTATTTAGAAAATGTCATTTGTGTCAGATACAGTTTTGTCACAACACCAAGTAACTATCAAATCCACTGAAAAAGATTAAATTATATTTAACAATCAAATCAGAGGAGTTACTTTGAAATCGTAACACTAAAATTACATACCAGGCACATTATAAATCACAGAGTATAATACTGCATTTGGATCATCCAAGCCCAGTTTAGAAGTTATTTAGTACTGATGCACCCATAAAGCACAAATAGGCAGGAATTTGGCAGAAAGAGCTGGTTACCAGTATGTTAAGAATCAAAGCTTATTAGCAGATAAAATACTGATTATAATCTGTTATTATAAACACTAGTAAAAACGTAATTTAAACTTAGCTACGGAAAAGAGCCCTGATTCTCTTGCAATTCCTGATGAAGCCAAAGGAGTAAGCAGCGCCCCGTCAGAACGGACAATCCGGTTCCTGAAGATCTTATTACAGGGAAATAGATTGGAATTAAACATATATAACACAGCCGTTATTCTTGGAAGAAGAAAGAGAACCAAAACAAATGCAAGGTTTATAACACGTTTTCTTTGTAGCAGTCCATGAATGCTCCTTGATGAGTTTTGACCATGAAGTTGCCCAAGGAACTGCTAGGATTTTGGTCTTTCCCATCAGTGTAGCTTAGTTTTCTGTACACCCTATGGAAAAGATGCATTTAGATCATATAAAAGACATAAAAAAATACTATACCTCCTGAAACTCCACTGAGCAGAATAAAACTGAAACAAGTCACTGCAGCAAGAGATCTGAAAAGCTTGACTGCAAACAGCAGCAGGACTCCTTATCTGCATTCCTATGTGCTTTCAGCTGGACAGGAAAAATTTCATCCTATGTTAGGTTAATGTAGTAGCATTACGGAGACATTAACCGAAGTGATACAAATAGCTACTGAGCTTTGAGATGTAATCTTTGAATATAATCACAAATAGCTAAAGGTGAATGCCAAGTCAGAATAATATTGTTTCCTTGCATACCATTTAATAAAAGTAAATTTTCTTTAACATCTATTTTAAACTATTTTGGTTTACATCTGGCAATTGAGTATAGCCACATAGCTGTAGGACAGCACTGACACAGAGCTGAAGGAAAGCTTATTACTTATTTCCTTTCTGAAATCTCTTTCATTGTCACCTAGATAAAGGCAGTCAAGTTCCAGACAGGAAGATGATACTTCATTTCTTTCCACAGCCACTCATTACAACATACAGCATTTTGCCCCACGGCTTAAGCATAAAACTTTGGAGGGCTCTGAAACCACTCAAGAAGAGCTTCATTCTTGGGAATCATTGAAGGCTAAGAATATCACACTATAGAGCTAAGGAAGCTTGCCAGCTGAAGTCCATTTTGGCTACAAATCAGTAAACATGCATTTGTCTAAGTAAGGAACAAAGAAATAGATTTTATTCCAGATGGCTTGACAAGAAAGCATTCTGAAATCCTGATTTCCTACTCTTTCTTAAACTTCTCTACTTATATGCGTTAAGGAAAGGAAAACCTTTTCTTTCAGAGTAATTACTAATCTCATGGAGATGGCTATTTTCTATGGAGTAAGGAAAAAGAAGGAAAAAAAAGTAGTAATTCAAGAACTGAGCAGAAATTTACTCAGCTAAGTGGACATAGCATCACAGAAACAGCCATGTATCCTCATCAGCTTTACTTCTATCTTCCATGAGATCACAAGTAACTTAATATAATCCTTATCAATATCGTTATACATTTATATACAAGATAAAGTTTGAATTCCAGCTTTGCTTAAACTGAAACTTTTCTCTTTAAATAATGCGGCTTCTTTTCCAGTTCGCTTCTCCACAGAATGAGTTTAAAAATGCATTCAGGCTGCCTTTGAAGTTTTAATTTCAGCATCTCAAGCATAACATAGAATCATAGAATAGTTAGGGCTGGAAAGGACCTCAACATCATCCAGTTCCAACCCCCCTGCCATGGGCAGGGACACCTCCCACTAAACCATATCACCCAAGGCTCTGTCCAACCTGGCCTTGAACACTGCCAGGGATGGAGCATTCACAGCTTCCCTGGGCAACCCATTCCAGTGCCTCAGCACCCTAACAGTAAAGAATTTCTTCCTTAGATCCAATCTGAACTTCCCCTGTTTAAGTTTGAACCCATTACCCTTTGTCCTATCACTGCAGTCCCTAATGAAGAATCCATCCCCAGCATCCTTATAGCCCACCCCTTCAGATACTGGCAGGCTGCCCTGAGGTCTCCACGCAGCCTTCTCTTCTCCACCCTGAACAGCCCCAACTTTCTCAGCCTGTCTTCATACAGGAGCTGCTCCAGCCCCTGATCATCCTCGTGGCCTCCTCTGGACTTGTTCCAACAGTTCCATGTCCTTTTTATGTTGAGGACACCAGAACTGCACACAATGCTCCAAGTGAGGTCTCACGAGAGCAGAGCACAGGGGCAAGATCACCTCCTTTGACCTGCTGGTCACACTTCTTTTGATGCAGCCCAGGATACGGTTGCTTTCTGGGCTGCAAGCACACACTGTAGCCGGCTCATGTTCATTTTCTCATCGACCAACACCCCCAAGTCCTTCTCTGCAGGGCTGCTCTGAATCTATTCTCTGCCCAACCTGTAGCTGTGCCTGGGGTTGCTCTGACCCAGGTGTAGGACCTTGCACTTGGCATGGTTAAACTTCATGAGGCTGGCATCAGCCCACCTCACAAGTGTGTCAAAGTCCCTCTGAATGGCATTCCTTCCCTCTAGTGTATCAACAGAACCACACAGCTTGGTGTCATCGGCAAACTTGCTGAGGGCACACTCAATTCCATTGTCCATGTCACCGACAAAGATGTTAAACAAGACCGGTCCCAACACTGATCCCTGAGGGACACCGCTCATTACTGGTCTCCAGATGGACATTGAGCCATTGACCACAACTCTTTGTGTGTGGCCATCCAGCCAGTTCTTTATCCACCAAGTGCTCCACCTATCAAATTGATGTCTCCCCAATTTAGAGACAAGGATGTTGTGTGGGAAACATGACTGAGTTTGGGAAGGTAGCATATCTTGTGGTGCCAAATTAGACATTTTGGCAGAAAGCATTCAAAAAGTGTTTTGGAAAATAAAATGAGAACATGTTTAGAGAACTTTCACTGTTGTTTTTTTTTAAATCTTGGTGTCTATTAAACTAGTTTGTAATTAAAAATAAAAGAGATCTGGAACTTGAGAATGCTTTAAAAGTCACTTATTTTCTAAGAAAAAGCAAACGTAGTAGGCCAGTATCCAGGAAGCTGGAAGGAACGTTCTCCTTCCAGAGACCTAAATACACTGCCAGAGATGGTAACAGCAGGAAGAGAGGACCTTGATTATCTTCCAAACAAAGCCACTGTTTATTTACACACAATGCAGGTAACTATGCTCAAGTGCATAGAAGCTGACTTTAGAAAGTTGGAGTGTTTTTTTTTGCTAGATACTGTACTTCCCACACCCCAAGAATCTGAGAAAACTTGTTAGGTCAAACACAGAGCTACAATCAAAACAATTCTATAGTTATATCTAAAATAAGAAATACCTCTCTAATGAACACAAAATAAGGAGTAGAGTAGGCATTCAGTTAGGCCATCTTACTAACTTGTGTTCACTGGCCATTCATGCTGAAGGCTGGCTAGGTTTTGTCCATGGATTCTTACCTTCCAGTGCTCAAATTCAATCCAGGTTTGATAAGCCTGGGCTGTCCCAAGCATCCAGGCTGATTTTCATTCTAGAAGTACGTGTGTAAGCTACAACCTCCATACCTTTAATGCAGATACAGAGCAGCAAGAATGGCTTCTGAATTCCCCCTCCCCCCAAAAGGCACTTACCTTTCGTGATGCTTTGATGCATTTCTGGGATAGCTGCAATTCTTCATTGCCCCAGGCCAGCCAGAGTGGACATTTGCAATCCCAGATTCTGGTGATGAAAAGCAGTAACATGAAAAGGGCAAGGACAACACTGGCTAACACAGGCACTACACTATGCTGTTACAATATTAGCCTCCTAAAGCATTGGTAATACTTCACTGGCATACTTCAATGATCAACTTTTCTTATGAAAATATTCTAATGTAAAAATTAATTTCAAATACATTTTATACATTGACTACATTGAAGTGTAAAATAGGTTTCTATACACTTACAATTTATCACCATTAGAAAAAGGCAGAAAGAGAAGAAACAATGTTGAGTCCAGAAAAAGATGCAATACATAAAGTATGAGTTAAAAATTGAGGAAGGCAAAATAAGACAGTCCACCTCCATCAAATTGTTTACAATTAATCAGTAATGAAAATGTAACAATGCAAGAACCATGCAAACAAGCGCGTTCCTTCTGCCATTTTCTTCTTGTATACCAGCTGACAATATTTCAAGTCACCTTCCTCAGTATTTTCCATTACATATTAGTTATTATCTTGATGATAAGGTTCATAAAATATGGAAACATTAGTGATGTTACTTAGAAGGAAAAGAAGTTCAGGTTGTGTTATAAACATGCTTTAACCCAAACCAGATTTTTAAAAGCAAATTAAAAGAGTGACATGTAAAATTCTAAATTAATGTAGGATTTGTCTTTTTAATTTCTTTTAATAATACAATTCTACTGTCTTGAATTGGCAAATGTCTTTTTACCCAGATTAATTCACTTAAGCAAGTGACAGACATCATGCAACAACGCAACAGCAAGGTGCCGTAAAGCTGAAGAATCCAGACAAAAGCATTTGGTTATTAAAGCGTAGGACTAACAAGCTATGCATTTCGTGCCAACCATTTACATGGAGAAAATAAAAGCAACAGCAAACCTTAAATAAAATTAAAAAGAAAAAAGAGAAAACGAGCTGATAATAGCAACACCTTTAGTAGATGAAGTCCTGGCTAAACCAGAGAAAACCTTCTCAAACCATTTTTAATGTGCTATTCAGGAAACCCTTTTCTGTATAGATTCTATACTTTTTGCAACACTTACACATACCCAACTATTACTGAGGAAAAAAAGCTGTCACTTAAACAGTGGTCTATTCAGATCTGTAGATTTAGCCTTTGAAGAAGTGCTCATGACTGCTAAAGTAGCAATTCATAAAGTTTCTGAAACGAACCTTGCAGGGAAGTTCCAGGAATACTAAGAGAGATTTTATCTGAAGAGTCATGAAAGCCAGAGTCCTGAAAATAAAGCATCAAGAGATTACATTGATGGAAAACCCCATGTATTATTTCCCAGCTTGCCTCCAAGAAAATAACTGGGAACCTGGTAAGAAGGGCCTGATTTAATATTTAAGTCAACAAGTCTAATGATCCCAATGGAACTCAGTAAAGCTTTGCTGGTCTCACCTTGTCCATTCTATAAAATGAACAAAATATTATCATTTCAGAAGGATAACACCTGAATTAAAAAGGTCACTGCTTGAGATTATTTTAACCAGTGACACAGTCTATTAAAATGCAACAAAATCTCTTACCCAGCATTTTATGACCATTTTTAAAGTTATTAAATATAGTAAGCTTCCTTACATGACTCAGAACTGATACAATTGCCCCCCAAAACCTGCAAAAGAACTCTCCTGAAAAATAGCACCAGATGTGTGCTGTTACTAAGTTTGAACAGATTCCAGACCTAATCTGGCTTTTTAATAGCTTCTCCAAACACCTAAGAGTGCACAATCATTTAATTGTTTAAGTTTTAAAAGGTCCTCAAGTACCTGACTCTGAAAGCTGTGACTGTCAAAAAAGCTGGAGCTACCACCACTGTATGTGTTCAAAGAATCCATGCCAGCTGTGGGAAAAGTGATGTTTTTTCTGTGATAAACTTGATGTTTTGCTGAAGGAGAATAATGTTCTGGCATATTTTTCAGTCGCTTTCCTGGTGAACAAATAATATCATTTTGAAAACTTCCTATCCTTTTAACACTGGGAATTGCAAGTAAAGTTCGGACAGGTGAGTATACAAGAGCATTTACAGTTTCAGACATCTGCATTCCCTCGTATTTCCTTACATTTGAAGCGCTCTGAAAGCCAGGAAGTTTTGGAACAGCCTTCTTACATGACTGCTCATAGATCCTGTCAAATTCTCTGTCACAGTGCGTATCAAAGCTCACAGAATTCCTTAATTTACTCTTTACTAATCTGCCTCTCTCTTCAAGGTTTTGTGAATTTGAACGAGGTCTTGTCGATGGCCAAGGCTTTTGGATTGCTGTGGAACACAGTTTGTAGTACAGTTTCTCAAACGCATCTTCGTATTTCTGAGGCACATTTGAAGTACTCGGCACTGTAGACAGTGAGGTAAACGACTGCTTGTGCTGGAAAGAAGTTAGTCTTCCAGAAGTTAGGTTTTCAGGATTTATTAGCAATGTATTTGATGCTCTTACAAGGGAACAGTTTGTGACTGGTGTAAAAGTGTTACTGTTGCCATAGGAACTGTAAGTGGATGAACGCAGCCCTAAAGTATTACCATCAGGAAAGTCAGTTTTTTGAGTTTTACTTGCTTTCACCAGCTGAAATGCCGTTGACCCTGAACTGGCTGTAGTTGTTATAAAACGATGTTCAGAGGAACATTTGCATGCTAATTTTTCACCTTTGCATTTTGAACTCTTCAGTGTGACGGTAGTCTGTAAGGCATCTTCAACTAGAAAGGTCTCTCCCATTCTAGCCATAACATTAGGAAAATGGGTCTGTTTGGAAACTTTCTGCCCTTCTACAGACACCAAATGGTGTTCTAAACTTGTTTCAGAGTAGTCTTCTTTAATTGCTTTTGTGTCAATGTGAGAATAAGGTACCAGACCTGAGAAATTGTTATTGGAACACTTGACATCACAGAGTTCTCCGTTCTCATTTCCAGACATTCGATTCTGTATGTCTTCAATGTTATCGCTGCATATGCTGGATTGTGCTTGCTTCAGATTAAGAGACTTGAACTCTCTTATTTTGTCTAAAGTGACATTGAGCTTCAGTCTTCTAGAATGCCATCTTTTGTGCCTGAAGCATCTAAACATATATCTTAACTCTTTTCTCCGAGACTGCTTTGTCATAAGCCTTGTAAGTATCTTTACCATCGCCGGATACAAGTCAGCAAGAGTTAGACTGCTCCAGGAGCAGGCCTCATCTGCAGACTGATACTCTTCTAATACACTATCCCAGCAACTTTTATTCAGCTCTGGAGAAGGTGGATCCCTGGATATGATTACGGTATTTGTTGAAATGGGAACACTAGAAAACTGTAACCATAGAGATCTGGAAGAACATTCATTCGAAAACTCTCCTTTATTTCTGTAAACAGCAGCTTGGTTGCCTATTCAAAAAACAAAAGAAAAGCACAAATGAATCACAAAAGAAAACAGAAGGAAAAAACCCACAAACCCATTAGGGCACTTCCAGTAACCCATTACATGATTTAGGAATGACTGCATACAGTATGGATAGTCTTACTGTAATAGCATATTTCATTAAGTATTTTTGCCAGGCTAAGTGGATGATTAACATACAGTCTATTCTCAAAAAATTAAAAGGTTTTCTCTAGCTATATTGAATTAACAGATTACACAAGACAGAAGTGAAATGTGTTGGAAAACACTATTAAATAAATTAGCCTAATATATAGATATAAAACATTTTCATTATAGAGGCAGACTGCCTTGCTCTTTGTGGATCCCTGAGCAGGAGGAATGGTCTTATCCTACAGGTTTTGTTATTATATTTCCATATTACTTCAAACCTATGTACTTGGCTAGTACCAGTGCAGCTTTACATGCCATAAAGCATGATGAAGACAATGGTTTCTGTAGTTGTAAGGCTTAAAAACATCTACACCAAAATTCTATCATAGGATTGCATCAAGTCTGGAGAACTTCTGAATAAAGTTTACTGGCAAAGTACCACTCTGAGGACCAGTTACCAGCAGACCAAAGCCATTCAATTTATGTTCCTTGAATTTAAAATGAGCAGAAGCAAAAAATTAATTTCATCTCATTGAGCTTAATGCTGCTGAATTTTGTAGCTATGCTTTTTTTTCTGGGGCTACTTAATTACAGTTCTTTTTATGTATTAAAGTTATTTAGTTTCTAATTTTCAAATAGATTTTGCATAAGCAAAATCATGTCTAGCTTCTTGTCAAGAATTCAGCCTGTTGAACTTTTGTGTTGGATAAACATCGCCTCTGGGTTTCCATATTTGTTTCTAATAAATTTTAAAGAAAACACATTTCATAACTAACATATTTGACTAATATCCAAAAGATTTAGTTGTACCGATCAGTTCTCGCCCTGGTGAAGCTGAAGGAAGCGCTTTCAATGAGCCTTGAGGTGCTACCTGAAAAACAAAGAAAAAAGAGGCATACAATCTAATACCCTGATTTTTTTGCATATTAAAGTAACATCAAAACCTTATTTTTGACTCCTCCTTCTCTCTCCTTACTATATTAGATCCTGTACAGAGTTATGGTCCTAAGGGATTTAGTTAATTTTTGGCAAGGGGGAAAAAGTCTAGTCTAAGGCTTCAGTAAGAATTGTTGTTACCAGTTTAATCTTAGAAAGCTAGTTATCATCTTGGTAACTTCCATGTTATGTATTATACTTTAATCACAGAATGGTTAGGGTTGGAAAGGACCTTAAGGTCATCTAGTTCTAACACCACTGCCATAAGCAGGGACACCTCCCACTAGACCATATCACTCAAGGCCCTGTGCAACCTGGCCTTGAACCCTGCCAATCCCTTTCCCAAATAAAATAATTTACACATGGGTGTATACACCTGGATAATCTATACATCTCTGGCAACTCCAGTAGGAAACAGAAGCCATTCCATGTAACACAACCCTTTTGCCTCCAATTCCCTTGACCCCTCAAAACCAGAACAAAGCTAAACCAGCAGTTTTCTCTTCAAACCTCAAATTCAGACTTTTCAGAAAGCTTACTGAAGATCAACTCAAACATCAGGGTTCAAAGTATAAATAAAGAAAGCATTTGGTATAATCTGTTTCTAACAAACCATTGCAGTCAGAGATATGAGATACGGCAATATTTATGTAGACAGCAAGCAGGAGAGGAACAATGAAACATCAGAGAAGCTGTATTAGAATTAATTATGCTGCAGTTAGTTCTTATTTTATCCTAGTTAGCTAATAAGTAGAAATATGTTACCGTAATCCATTGGGGAATATTTCTAGCATTATCTTGTACTATCACATCCACTTGAACTTTTACTTTCTCTTGCTTTTTCTCATCATCTACATCCGAATTCTGAAAGGGAAAAAAAGAAATAATTAAAACACATAAAAGTTACTGAGACTGACAAAGACAAAAATTTTACTTAGGTGTGTTTCAAACCAGTGTTATTCAGATGAGGATATACTGCCAGCATACACTTGTTTTCAATGTACACATTTTATGCATACATTATGTGGGGAAAAAAACCTCCAAGCAACTGTGAAGGAACTGTATGTGCAGACATATAAAAGAGATAACTGACTAGTTTATTGATGCAGGCAAAAGTGCACAGTGCCTCAAGAAGACATGATAAAAGCAAAAAACCAAAAAAGGGAAAAGAGCTCTAGTGTCAGGTTACAAAGCACTGGTAATCAGGGCTGAAAATCTTTACACATATTATTAGCACCCATGACCTCATATACAATTTAAGATCTACTCTGTAACATACCTTTATGTAAAATCTAAAAGCATTTGGTGATAAATGGCAAATGTTTTTCCCACTCTCTGAAGGGGTCTGTATTAGCTGTTGTCAGAGATACGACAATGCCTAGTAGTATGCTAAACGAATAAGGAAAGTAAATTACCTTTTTGGTCATCTGTATTTGAGAAAGAGCAACACAGTTTTGGAATGGCTGTGCACACAAAGCATGTGTTGTGTTTTTATCAATGTAACTATTCTGGGTAGCCCTGCTATCCACTGACTAGGAGGGGAAACATCAGCAGAAGATGCCAGTCTGCTTTTGTTACGGCAGCCATTATTTCAGTTTTACAGGTTTTTTAAATCATATTTACCTCTTCAGACTGGACTATCAGGTGAATGATCATATTTTCTGTAAGTGTTTTCACTTGGTGATTCATCCTATTATTCTTTTTCTATACCTGTAGTAGCCTTCCTCAGGATTGCCTGTTGTACGCAATATGTTGTACTGCTTTCTCTGATATATTGATAATACCAAGACATAATACTACTTCATATTGGTCTTTATGATGTTATTTATTGATTCTCTCATTTGCTATACTTACTAAAAATGTGCATTAAGATGTAGACTACACAGAACATTGGGCTGACTGGCACGTGTAACTCAAGGTACTCAAATAGCTCAATCATTGCTATTGAACACAAAATTACTGCGCCCCATTACACACCAGATATTTTTACCTGGAAGTGAATGTCTTCAAATTTTCTTCTTACTGAAACTATCTCAGCATCACTTTCTCCACCTATAATTTGAAGATAAATAATAAATAAAAATCCAGTTGAACTCAAAACAGAAACGTTTTTAAACACACCCTGTATAACTTACTGACTAAATTGGTTTCATGTCAGAAAACTTCTTTTTATCTGTACTACATTTTCATTTTAAGTCCAATTGAAAACCACAGCTAATTAAGGGTTCAAGAAGAGTGAAGATAACTTGTTTGTAACCAGTTCTTCCAAGATTCATATGAACTATTTTGGAGTGTAAAATATTTCCAAAGCATTGCTCTGCAGGATTCATTAATGTGTGCATTTTCTCTCATTTCCCAATGCATTCTGGAGTATCCCAACAAAGATAGTGAGGGCCTTCTACCATGCTTCATTTTCTTAGTTGCTTATTATCAAGACTGCTTTAGAACTACTAAGGTAGAAAATATTAGAAAGCAAATTCATACCTTCCAACTAAATTTTTAGGTGTTCTATGGGTATTTTAATGACTGAAACTCAACAAACCATCCAACTCATCATTAGCTAAAGCCTTAGCCTTTCAGGATCATAAAACACATGACTGCATTGTAAGGCTGCAATTCTGAATTTTTCTGGCTGTTTTATCTTTATTCCACAATTGTGCTCACTGCAGGGAGGGAAAGAGCAATGCTGAAAAGGAAACAGTGAGTAAAAATAATCTTGGTTATGATATCTACCACATCACTGTCTCCTCAATACTATCCCTAAATTACTAAAACCAGAATAATTTTTCCAGCTAATCCCATCTTCCTTTTTCTTTTCCTACCAGTGTAATCACCATCTAGAGCTCTGCAGACAGCTGCTGCCATAGCACTAGGATAAAGATACATATGAAAGAAATGCTATTGTCTCTTTGGGAGACAAGACAATTCCACATCTTCCAGCAAGAATGTTGAGCAACCAGAGGGTTGCCTTTGACAGTCTACATGACCCCAGTAGAATTATAACTGAATCCCATACTTGTCAGATTACCAGTTTCTTCCCACAAGACTAATGGAAATTGTGATCACTTCATCCACAGGAAATCAGTTACTGAGCATCAATAGTCAATGAACCAGTAAGAAAGTTAATCATAGAATCAGCTATGCTTTTAAGATCATCAGGTCCAACCCTTACGCCTGGATTGCCATGTCCATCACTAAACCATGTCAGTAACGGCCTCAACTACATGTTTTTTGAACACTTCCAGGGATGGTGATTCCACCACTTCCATGGGCAGCCTGTTCCAATGCCTGAGCATCCTTTCAGAGAAGAAATTTTTCCTAATATGCAGTAGTCTAAACCTCTCCTGATGCAGCTTGAGGTTGTTACCTCTTGTCCTATCACTTGTTACTTGGTAAAAGAGAGCATCTACATCCTCTCTCCATCCTCCTTTCAGGTAGCTGTAGAGTGATAAGGTTCCCCTGAGTCTTCTCTTCTTCAGAACCCATTTCCCCAGCCACTCCTCATCAGACTCATTGCCCTTCTCTGAACCTGCTCCAGCAACTTAATCTCTCTCTTGCAGTAAGGATGCTGGGGAGGGACTATTCATTAGGGACTGTAGTGATAAGATAAGGGGTATTTGGTTCAAACTTGAACAGGGGAAGTTTACACTGGATATAAGGTTCTTTACTGTGAAGGTGGTGAGGCACTGGAATGGGTTTCCCAAAAAAGCTGTGAATGCTCCATCCCTGGTGGTGTTGAAGGCCAGGTTGGACAGAGCCTTGGGTGCCATGGTTTAGTGTGAGGTGTCCCTGCCCATGGCAGGGGGGTTGGAACTGGATGATCTTCAGGTCCTTTCCAACCCGAACTAGTCTATGATTTTATGATCGGCAATCTTTTTCAAAAACTTAAAAAAAAAAAAAGTAGACAGAAAGTAAATTAAAAACCCACCAAAGTCAGATGCATCCACATGGGAGTTCTCAGGAGATTCCTTAAAAGCACATGAAAGCAATTTTAAGACCTGGTAGCATAAACTGTTTTAACTAGTCTGTCAAATTTTCTGCTCTCACTACTTGTTCAGCTTTTTGGGGGTGGTGGTGGTGAAACAAACCAAGCCATAATTCACAAACTATGTCCAAATGACACCATCTTTATTAAGAAATCTGTACACAAATCTGTCTTGATTCATATCTCATTATTCAACCGGGAAAACTGTTTTCTTCCCAGTCCTTCTATATACCTTGGGAAGCTATTACTCAAGAGCAAATCTCAGTTGATAGATGAATTCTAATCACCAAATCCTGTATTTACAGGAGATTTTCTCTTATTCATGTTCCAAATAATAAGAAAAGTTTTCAAACTGCCCACTGTAAACAATTCTTAACTGTCTACTTCAAACAATCTTGATACAGTATTCCAAATAGGGGAGTTTTGCTCTATTTTGTAGAAGTTGCATAAAAAGCTCATTTATATGGATAAGGATACATCTTAATGCTTTCATTCTTTTCTAAGTGTTTACATCTGACACCATATTTTTCAGAATGCCTTTAAAAGTTTAAATCTCTTCTGGCCTTTACCAACATAAAATTAGCATATTGTGGGTTAAGATGTCGTCAATGAAATGAGACAACTCTAACTACCATCTATGTAGAATAAAAAATTAGGAGGGGCCAATGAGAAGGCCCATATTACTCCTCAAAAGCTGATTATTTTCTCCTTAAAAAGACAGGGAGTCAAAAGTTATTCTAGATGATCAGATGTTTAAAATTTGTAGTTTAACAAGTTAGACACACACGCTGCCTAAGGAAAAAGACACTTGATGGTTTAAAGCCTATACCCAACTGCTTTTGGATATCTCTCCCTTTATACAAACGTAAAAGATGCCAAAGTCCATGGCTGATATGGCTGCTATTCATAACCTAAATAGTACAATGGAGAGGAAGCTATGTAATGATGTGAAACGTATGCAAGCCCTAACACATAAGCAACATAAAGAGAGACATCATAAAAAAAAAGGAAATAAAAAGAATTTAAAAATCCATTAATTCACTGTCACAAACTGTATTAGACCACCACATATACAATGCAAAACGTGAGAGCATCACCATCCCAAAGCACAGAATGTATCAGGGGAGGAAACAATCAGGGGAAGTATAACAGATGATCAACATTAACCAGAACCTGAAGATTTTAATTTTAAATGAACACACACTGTGTAAGTAAAGACACATTGTTCCTAAAATAATGCAACTACCTTTGGGGAACTACATGAGGGGAAATATAAAGCCATTGTTTAGTGAGATATCTAATATTTGAAGAACTACAGTGAAAGAACTGCATTAAAACACCTTAAGCCCCCTTCTCCCCCCCCTCCCCCCAAGTACTTACTTAAGGAGAATAATGTGATTCAATTCAGCAATTAGTAGGTCTTTAAAACGTAATTTTGTAGCTATAGTACAGTAACACCTGCTCATGCTCTTTTTCTTAGGTTTTGACTACAGAAATACATTTTCCCAAAGAGGCTTTATAAAAGAGGATGCACTGTGGTGCCCATACCTGACATACTGTTGGATGTTCATCTTCAAAATCACTGGCCTGTTGCTTTGACGTTTCTTAGGATGCATGGGAGGGAAAAGACAATTCTATTTCAATCCAATAGGTCACAGATCAATGCTGTACCTGAACTCATTACTTCATCATTTGTATATACCCTTACCTTGAAAAATATTTAACAAACAGTTAACAAACGTAGTACATAGGACTGAAACAAATAGGCAAGTGACAGAACAACATTCTAGTCAAATACATCATGCTAGTTCTGACCAGAGGTGTACATCTACCGTATTATGTTTTCTTCTTAACCCAGAAAGCACCCCAGAAAATAAGATTTCTCCCTTTATCAAGAGGTACCAATTATAGAAAAAGACTACTGCAAATTTTTTGTGAATTTTTCTTGGCATAGGTTGAAAAGGACAAGAAAGACTAACTACTCCTAAAACCTATTGCATCTTTCTAATGAACTTAGGCATCTGGGGCCTTTCCAAAAGAGCTATGCCTGTCTTCCTGCACAGATAGACCCACCTACAATCCTTGTGGGTTGTTTCCCCATTCCCCACCCCTGCTTTATCTCATAAGACGCAATATAAAGAGAATAAGAGCTGTTAATTTAGCAGACAACACCCCTTTTTACATTGCAATCTACATTTTGTTCATCGGCTGTCACAACTCAAATGGATTTAAGTAAAACTCGAAAGCTACTCGACTCACAAAGTAGCTATCTTCAAACAAATGTGACTTCCACAAAGTCTTTCACAGTTAGCCTCTAAGCCAGGTATTTTTGCTATTAAAATTACTCAGACCAGAAACTGTTTTCATATTGCTGAAAAAAAAGTTAACTTTGACAAGGCAACAGTTAGAAATGTATCTGTAACAAGCTACAACCTTTCAAGTTTGGATGAAGCCTTGGGTGCCATGGTTTGGTGTGAGGTGTCCCTGCCCATGGCAGGGGGGTTGGAACTGGGTGATCTTAAGGTCCTTTCCAACCCTAACTATGATTCTAAATTGGTATACAGTGCATACGATTATGATGTGCACATAAAACTTATTTCATAAACCTATTGTTAATACTGCCTAAACTGCAAAACCATAATCTTTCCCAAAAGAGAAGATGTATATTTGCAAACACATGACTCTGCTGTACTAAAGCTGTAGTGGCACTTCTCAAGATGGGACGCACATGATAAACTTCAACTTCAAAAATAAATATAATACATGTACTTTAGCAGATATGTTTACCCTGAATTAAGCAAGTTTGTTTAATGCTGAATTTGTTGTCCTTGGTTTCTTTCCGGTATTTCCATTTCGAGATAAGCTGATGCTAAATATTACAAATTATTTTGCCTTTTTTTTGTTAAATTGTGAGAAAACTTCTCTCTTACCCAACTCTGGCACACAGCCACTACTGACCTCTATAAACATTTTGCATAACTTAATAGTGCCAATCATACATCTAAATATCTCCATTTTTCTAAAGGCTTAAAGCATAAAGAAAACTAAAGATATCATTTACTGCTTCTTCCATTTTAAAGCCGCAACTAACTTACCTCTAGATATCTAACCTATTAAGAGCAACTCCATATTCTCCAAGAAACATATTTCAGGGCTTTCTTACTGTTTACATTTGGAAAGCTTTTCTAATATTAACCTAGAAGCTTACTTTGGTTTTTCTCTCCCTTCCCCCTTAAACCCTGTCTCCAGTGGCTCTAGTCATCCTTTTTCCAGCCTTCTGTGACTCACTCAGGCCAGTCAAGCTGCTATGAAATACAAAACGAAGTACTTCACCAGAAGTTTTATCACTGTTAAACCTTTTTCGTGCTATGCATACTAGGCACCTGTGCATATCATTTAGGACAGTGTGCCCTATTCTTGGCTGTCTCAACCAATCTTCAAAATTGCCTCTTCTTGCATTTAATTATTCCTAAATATCTATTGCATTGAACTTCCCTGCATGGAATTACACAAATTTTACTTGCAGTTTTAGATCCAATTTAGAAAGATAACCAGATTATCTTTCACAGGGGTCATCCCTACTTGGTATCATCTGCAAATTAATTACGGGCATCCCTTCATCTATTTACTTAAGTAAAGTATAAGCTAGTAAATTTGCTCGGGAGGAGTCCTGGAAAAAAGTCTGTCATGTTTTCCCCTCAACTTGGACACAGACCATTGATAACTCTACTAAGCACAGACTTCCAACCAGTAGGAAATTGGGCTATAAAACCACTCTCTCATACAAAGATAATGAAGCGTATTATACCACTGAAAGGCCCTGGCTTCAGATTGTAGCCTCAGGAAACTTATGCCCAGTATTTTGCAGAAAATGACAGTAATGCTTCCTTTAGAATATATTAGATCCATCAGCATATATTCTCTAGAAATTAGAAGCAAAGGTATAGACCATATGAATTTTGTTGTATCAGGCCCTTATTTCTTGTGTCAACATTTAATAGGCTGATACAAAATGTATACTTAAACCCTGTATGGACAAGTTTTTTGGTATGACTAAAGGAAGAGAGATGGTACAGGCTGTGTTTTGTCCTCAGGTGTTCAGCATGAAAGTTTCCCAGGCAAATGTCATACAATAGGCAACAGCTAGAAAACCCCCATGTCAAAACCTTCAGAGAAGACAACACAAAATACCTTTGCTGTGTATATCAATAACTTCCCCCATTATTTATCTCAATATTTTCTATTGGAATATACAGGTCCTTTCCAAAACAAGGAGAAAAGATTTAGATGTTATATCTCTCTAAGTAGGATCAGAATTTCATCTTGTGCAGTCTTGATTTCACTTCCATCACAATACTTGGTCTTTAATGAAATAACCATACACAACTTTTTCCTCCAGGCACCCCGATTTATTCAGTATACAGAATAATCTGCTACATTTTTAATAGCTCATCATGTGACCTCATGAGATTCCTTTAACACTCATCTCTTAATATACCTCCTTATCTAGTTATTTTCAAAAAGACAGCAACTTCCAAATATCTCCACTAGTTCACCCGTGTAAGTCGGGGTTGGAATTCTTTCATTTGATAAAGATGGAACAGAACAGACAAATAAAACGAGAAGCTGTCTAACTGATATAAGGAGATTATTTTGTGAGGATAGCAACAGCAATTACAATGTCTTGATTAATCTTAAACATTTGAAACTACCTTTCAAAATCCTTACAAATATAAGAATTGCCAGGGTTTTCTTGGTTCCCCCCCCAAAAAACCCAACAAAACAGTGAGTATTCTAAAGTTTGGCATAAAAACAGGACTGCTTTTATTAAGTGAAGACTCTGGATATGGTAATTTATAACACTTATTCATTAAAAACACTTTACCTGCATTCCTTTGACTTCTTCTATTCCTCTGCAATTAGAAAGATGGAAAAAAAAAGTTAAAAAAAATCTTAGACTAGTAAAATTATTTTAACTGATACCTTTATTTACCTTGGTACATCTTACAACTAGGCAATTCATAAATAACCATTCAATTTACTTCAGGTTTCACACTGCCTGGCCAGAAAAGCCACAAATACATGGTAAAACTTACCCCATCATTCACTTCTTTTCATACCATTGCTGTTAAAATCACTTCAAGAACATAAGCTATAGCTACCTTATCCCACATAAGACACTAAGACAGAGAACTCCTCTTAGAGTCCTTAAAGATGTAGTCTGTAAAGTTATGCAGCAATGCCTGGTAGATGACACACAAAGTATTAACAGAAGTGGAAAGGGAAACAGAGTCTCCTTTCCGATGCCATTAAATCCGCTCTTGCTCCCAAAGACTGACTTTCACTACTCATCCCCTCACTCTGTGGGGTTCAGAATAGCTGCTATGTTAAGTGCCGAGACACACTACATGACTTGGCTTTTTAGACAGATACTAGGAACATAGCAGCAAGGTGAATTTTGATAGTTACGTGAGAAACACAGAGATTTTGATGCAGTCACTGCTGAGTGTTTATGGTGAAATTTAGGAAATAGAAAAAGAAAACACTGCTTGTTTAATATAAATACTCAGAACAAGAAAATACAAGTAATATGCCCACAGCAGTAATGGCTTTAGACTGGCACAAATAGTACTTTGGCTGCAAAGATACTTTAATTACTCTAGCATTATTTTATAGGGAAGAAGTCTAAAGATAAAACTAGTAAGCCCTTCAGAATTTAAAAGCTGATTACCTGAACAGACATAAATTGATTCAATGCATGTTAACTTCAATGACAATACTGTGAGGAAATCCAGAACCATGTTCCCCCATCAGTTATCACTTCAAAGTACTTTTCCAGGTTTACGAGTGGTGCTAACTGCTACTAAAATAGTCATCTGTTTAAGTCTACCCCATCTGACAGACTTAACCCATCTATCCCAAAACCTTATTTTAAAGCAGATGTTGACTTCATTAATACCTCTTGCAAATATTATATGGCACAACAAGATTTAAATGTGTTCCTACATATATTATATATATAAACGAACACTATTGCTAGATTGTGACTGCATAGGAGGATTAAATTATTAGATACCTTAAATAATTCCTGCTTCCAGGTTTTTATCTTCTTGGCTGATATGTGTTCCCAGTGTTTTTGTCCTAGAAATAACAAGTGATATCAATATAAATAGAGCTTTTCACAACACTGTCAATACTGCGCATCATTCTAACAAGTAAAACACTTAGGAAGAACACATTACAGAGTAACAAAATATAATCAAATCTTGAATTCCCTCTGGTACAATTCCTGAAATAAAAACTTACAGATAATTCCCTTACAAACAAGAGAATATTGTAATTTCAAGTTAATCGAAAAGTCAGACCAAAAAATAAAGAGCAATTACATGATGAGTCTAACACCACTGAACTAAAAACCCAAAGAGCAAAACAGATCCAGATGCTACAAAGAGGGATAAAAAAAGTGTAGAGCTTATTTTATTTCTTTTATTTTATTTAATCAATGTACACTACATGGTAACTGAGGTTGTTTAAAGCCATAATTTAAGCTCTACAGGACTGAGATCTATATTCATCCCATACCAAATAGAGGTTACTAAACACAACTCTTCACAAATCCAAGACTGTGTATTACAGTGCTGCATGCATGTTTCTTCCCTCTCCAGATGGACAATGTATATAAAATGCTATAAAATGCAATCTTCCCAGTCTGCAAAGTAAATTGTGTTTTGTACAACAATTATATTGGACTTGACACTGTAGTAGTATTTCAAGTGTATGTCCAGTAAGTTCTACTTCACAAGAATTGATATGGCAATCTGAATATCATAGCCCTCACTTCCATAATAATAAAAAATGGGAGAACATTTCATTTCCCATTAAAGCCACCAAGACCCTAAATGACAAGTCCCACTAAACCCCTGAGAATGTACTTTACAACAGCAGGGTTTTGGTTGGGGTTTTTTTCCACAATAAGTTTTCCATAAGCATTATTACCTCTATAACAGATTGGCAACTACAATGAAACACTGGGAAAATATGATATGGCATAATGTGGCATAGATTTACACTAACCACATGGGAACATTCAATAGAAAGTTAAAGAGACCACCTGCCCAGTCCAGCCCGATATTTGACATATCTGAAGCTTATCAGAGCAATCTTCAGAATTCTGAGCAGAAACTACAGAATCCATTCATGCCTATCAACTTCCTTTGATTCTTACTCTTACTTGTCAAGCAAATATTAACCACTGTTATTCTGATCTTTGCTAATAACTCCTTTCTGTTGTCTAAAACAGCATGCAGGACTAACGTGGGGCATATAAATTCCCGAGGTATTACATGCATGTATAAAAGTTCACATATAATATGCCACACCTAAGTAGACAAAATACACTATATGTTGTAATTATATGTTATATAACTATACAATATACTATCTGTTATAATCATATGCTATATGAGTGCCATATATTACATGACTGCCAGCAATTGCTTGCTTTACTAAGTCTAAATACACAGCATGTAAATATCAAAGCTTTGAGAAGTTCTTACCATCAGGTGTATCGTAAGTCAGAGTTTCCATGGAAATAAGTAAATCATCTTCAAAAGGATGATTATACTAAAAGAAAAAAGGACCATTAAAGATTAGAATGATTAAGACAATGTTTTAAACATGCATTTTAAGTATTGTTTGTATTCTTAGAGAAATCACACTTATTTTAAACATATATGTAAGTCATTCAGTCTCGATAAACCAGTCAAGGACAAGAGTTTTCTAAACTGTTTAAATTACAGAGTTTCTTCTAAACTTCCTCTGTAGTGTCCTATAGCAGTCACTTCGCCTAGCCTTACAGCTCATGATGTGCAAACATTCCACACCTGGCCTTATGCCAGCACCAAAACTTTAGCACAAAACATTTCCCGTCAGTGATAATGTTGACAACCCTGAATGCATCTCTGGATAGAGCTCTACGGTTCCATACAAAACGGCTCTCAAGTAAGGATTCATGGAGGGAGCCACCCACTTTTTTCTGCGCATACTGGCTAATTTGGGTTAAGGGCACCATAAAGACAACTTGGACTTAAAGTTAAGTCACTAATTCAACATTGGCAGTCCCAGATCTAGGTCTTACGGACGTATTCGAGGAGCTAACTCTTTGCTAGCAAAGACACAGGGGTGCACGGCTCAGCACAAACTGCAAAGATGCAAAACCTAGGGTGACAGCTGCTTTTGGCAGCCAGGACAAAGAGGTTGTGACACCACAACAATTAACTGTCAAGAGAATTCAGTTCCTACACCTTAACGCACAGACAGAAAGTTGACCTTATCACTGACACCCAGGCACTTGGAGGTGGTCAGGCAGAAGGGGAGCGGAGAGCGCTACCCCTGTGCGATGCGAGGTGCTCAGAGAACCTTCCAGAGGGACGCAGGAAGGCAGCCAGGCCCGGCCACGCTACAAGCCGACTCCGCGAAGAAAGCCGTAAGCAAAACCCGTCCCCGAGAAAGGTGAGCGAGATAGGGCAGCAGCCGCGCAGCTGACAGGGCTGCCCTGCCGCCATCACCTCAGGCCGCACCAGGCACCCAACGGCCGTGCCGGTGCGTGAGAGGGGCTCTCACCCGTTCCAAGATGCGTTGGAAGGAGACCAAGAAGCGGGCGTTGCTCTGCCGCAGCCTCTCGTCCAGGTCCCAAGCCATGGCGAGAGGGCAGCTCCCCTCCGCAGCACCGGGGGACCGGGACGAACCCGCACACCGCGGCCGCCACCACACGCTTCCACCCCGCCCCACGCCAATTCAAATTGTCCGCCTTCACGTCACGGCTTATCGACACACTTCCCACCTCTGATTGGTCCTTGCTCAAATCAGTTCAGAGGAAACAGCCTATCCAAGCATGGCTGGGAGCGCTTCTCATTCTGACTGGCTGCTCCGGCGGCAGAGTGCCCACCCCCTCTGTTACGTCACCCACCTCGGAGCTCTCCCATTGGGTGCAGGGCTCGCAGAGGGTTGGAAGCGGCTTAAAGTCACTATTCTACCTAGCAACAGCCGTCGTCGTGAGCTCCCATTGGAGAACCGGAGAGCGGTGCAGGCAGGGAAGGTCTAGGCGGAGCTGAGCGGAGTATAACCTTGTGTTGGCTTCCGGTGAGCGGCTGTAGGAGTGGGGACTCGGAGATTTGGTGTTAAATGGTTCCTATGAGTGAGCCTCTTACCCGTCGTTCTCCAGCTGCTTGATGGGGTTGCAGGCTGAGACTGCCGAGGAGGCTTGGAACTGGCGCTGCTGAGTTGCCTGCCCATCAGTGTAGAGATCCTGGGTATCAGCCCCTTCCTCTCTGATATTCTTCAAGCAACTGTTCCTTTTTAATGAAGACAGAAAGAGAAAACCATTAATTAAAAATAATTAAAAAATTAACGTTTTCAGCACATCACATTCCCTGGAAGGCCCCATTACAGGAGCATTTGCTGTTTTGCCAACATAAAAACATAGATGCAGTTTCCATAATGGCCTCTTGTCTAAAGCTGATTTGTATTTATCCACTTAGGGTCTATTGTTTCAGTTGAAACGGCATAAATAAAGGAAAATACAGCTTTATCCATTTTTAAGAACTATTTAAGAAGTTTCCATAGCCAACAAGTTCTGTGTTAAGGCTTTATCCTATTTCTGGCAGGTTTCACCCTTTTTGTGGTTCTGCATTAAGGCCCTACCATTTTTCAAAGTACAGTTTTTCTCCCACCATGACACAAGCCCCCTGAGCAAGCCTTTTACAAGAGTAGTGAAATGTTGATTTCAGCTACCAGGAAAAGATGAGTGTGACGGATCAAAGGTGATGCACTTGATCCAGCTCCTACATTTGTTGCTCTCCTCCCACTGGGATGAATGCAGAACAGAGCAAGAACCAGTATCTCACTGATTATCACCTAACTGCATATCCTTTATTTGCTTGATAGATTTGCAGAAGCTTTCAGCACTTTCTCTTGCTATTCATTTTGATGGAAGATATGCTTTGAATATATAAAAGCTTATATAAAGTTCCCAAGATGAAAAACAGAATCATAAATACCCTGAATAAATTAGATTCCATCTCACATTGAGCTGACAAAATTTGTGGGCTTTCAGTAGTTTGAACCAAGTCCCTATAATCTTTCTTTTCCCATGGGTAAAGAGAAATAATACTACTGCTTTACTACTTCTTTACTACTACTTACTCCCCTGAATACTGGAAAAATAAATCCTATGATACTTTCAGCATGGTCAAATATTGGGGTAAGTCAGAATAGTAGCATAAGGTTTATTAGTAGACAAGTCCATATACGTTCAGGCCAAGCTTTACATACTGTGTAGTAAGGCCTGAAGCCCCACACATAAAGAAGGATAAAGGAAGTACTGGATAACTAACTATTCAGTTCTTCCAACAGAGCACTAATCCCATGGTAAAAGAAATAATAGAAGCATCATAAAGTCACTTGTGGGGAAAAAAGCATCATAAAGTCTAGGATCACTAGATCACTCTAGGATCTAGGGTCATCATGGCCTTCATTGTGGGGTTTTGTGATCTCATTGCTCAGATAATTAAAGATTGAAATACGGTGCACACATAAGGTGAGGTTAGGTACTTTCACATTTCCTAGCTTAGGACTCACTCACTTCACAACTGTAATGTCTTCTAATTTCTTAAAATGCAGTTTTATACTGGAAATAATAGAAGCAGCCCAGACTTGTTTTACATTGGAGGTAACATAGGAAAACAAGGATATATTCCTGTTATTTCAGTTTTACTGTTAGAAGGTCAGTCATTCAGACAATCTATCCAGTAGTTACCTATGGCTGTTTTGAATTCATGCTTCACTTCACTGGAGTGACAGGAGAGCTCAATTGCAAAGAATTTCTTCCACCACCTGTGTGAGAAAAGGAGAGTGGCATTCAGCAGTTGTGCACGACAGCTATCCTATACCTGTACTAACTGGGGTATTTGATAAGGTGTAACCAAGACTCCATGACCTTAGGAATCACAGTCTACAAAGATTAGCTAATGCTTTCACTCAGAGAATGCGTTTAGTCAGACTGCACAGCAAGGTAGTACATCAAACTGCAGACAAGCAAAAGAAAGGAAACAAGGAAGAGCTATAGTGTTAAAACCTTGATGTTAAGGTCCCTATAGGAAACAGCAGCTATTATTTTTCTTATGTGACCAGAATGGCCTATCTTTTCTTAGCACTCTTCTGTACTTCTTTGTGTGTCTGCTGTTTGCTTAGTTATTGAGGTTGTAAATTAACAGGACTACTCATTTGTCTTGTGTTTATGCAGCACCTAGCGTAACAAAGTCTTTGCCTCAGGTTCTACTCCAGCAGAGGTACTTAATAAATCATTTAAACTATTTCTGAAGTAATGAATAAGCTGAGTGCTGGGAGAAGTGGTTTGCACTCCTCATTTCAGTGGGGGTGAATGGGTTTAAAGGTGTAATATGAGGAAGCATGGGTCTCGAACAGTACCAGTGGAGGGATGGATGTCCTGGTCCTGCAGTCAGTACAAAGCCAGACTAGGTTCTCGCTCTGCCACTAGGAAAGGGCAGACTGATGTCAGCAGGAATTCCCTATGGTATGAAGACAGCCAACATCTTTTTGATCTTATGATTAAGTTAACAGTGAACACTGTGTCCTTTTTTACTATAAAAGAGAATATTGTTGATTGAGACTGCCCAGGGGGGTCGTGGAGTCTCCCTCTCTGGAGACATTCAAAACCCACCTGGATGTGTTCCTGTATAACTTGCTATAGGTGGCCCTGCTGTGGTGGTAGGGACATTGGATTAGGTGATGTCCAGATGTCCCTTCCAACCCTAACAATTCTGTGATTCTGGAATAATGATGCAGAAACACAGACTTTCAAGAAGAAAGCTTCTTTGGTGCCTGTGTAGTGCTAGAAGCTTGTCCTCTGTTTTGCCAAGCTCCACATCTTCTGCAGTTCTTTTTGAGTAGGTCTGTGCAGAAATGTTTGACAGAAGATTTAACCTCAATTTCTATTTGATTAGTTTGGCTAGTGGAAGAACAATTTGTGGGACTGAGTTGTGTGTGCACTGCTTACCCTGTGCTATACTGCCATATGTAATTGTTTTATTCGTGGTGCTTATTTGTATTTGGAAAGGGCTGTGTCCTCTCTAGCTCAACACTTAGCCCAGCCTGAAGCTGTATTTTATCCCTTTAATCTTTTTATCACTTTTTTGTAAATCAAAACATCTGCACTAAGTGATCATTTTTACTGTTCTGCTCTGAAGTCTCTCCAGTCAGTCAATGTCTTTGAGTATGCAGGCATCTGGAATAGTAAATGATTCTCTGAAAGCAACCTCTAAAGAACCATATAAAAAGTAATTTACACATCTATTCTCTGTAAATGTTGATCTTCAGATATAGCCAAAACATCACATTGACTATTGAAATGACAAACTCATCTCTCTTCAGTGTGTGTCTTCCGGATTGCATGCTGCTCTCACTCTTTGTACAGGGGAGTATGAAAGCATGGGATAACTGCTCTTTTCCAGAAATCCTTGCACAGCTCAGTTTGTGTCAAGTCAGTGAATATAATTAGAGATTCAGAGGCTGT
This sequence comes from Melopsittacus undulatus, assembly GCF_012275295.1. NCBI lineage: Eukaryota > Metazoa > Chordata > Aves > Psittaciformes > Psittaculidae > Melopsittacus > Melopsittacus undulatus. The sequence goes on along the minus strand of NC_047528.1, from coordinate 119,425,245 downwards.
GAAAAACCAGTGACAAGCGGAGAGGGGGGTGTAGCTGTAGGCATGCAGAAGAGCTGGCTGCCTGTGGAAAAGGGAGTGTGAGCATCCCAGGATAAATTCATCAGCATAGACCAGGTGCTGCAGCAGGCACTGTGTACCACTGCCTCTGTGAGGAGCCCTGCATTCCCTGATCTCCTAGGGGTAGGACAAAAAGCAGTATTTTACTACTCACAACTCTATCCAAAGTCATAAATTAGTTTCTTCGCATAAGACAGTCCCTGTATTCTGTTAAACAGGCAACTGTTTCCAAGCCTTATCATAATTAAACACACCCAGCCACTCCATAGCTCTGCTTGTATAAAACATAAAACAACACAAAAAACCCCAATCACACTTGGCCATCAGGAAGCCATCAAAAACCTTGCTCATGAAGCCAAATACTTTGGTGAGCTCCCAACCACAGTATCAGGCTGACTAGCATTATTTAGCTCCCTACTTCTGAACCTGACAGAAGGGAATCGGAGAGGGCTCTAAGGATGTGTTTGCTGGGTCACTTGTTCTTTGAAGGCTGTTAAAGCCCTCAGTCATTCAAGAGTATATGTAATTTTGGTAGGGGAGTAATTTAATCAGTTACAGTCTAATCAGTCCTCTGCCAGAATGATCTTCGCTATTTTCATGTATTTCCTGGTCGGGCTGGGGACAAGAACTAACTTTCTTCATAGCAGCCCTGTGGTGCTGTGGTTTGGGTTTGTGGCTAAACCAGTGTTGGTGAGACATTAATTATGTGGCTATTGATGAACAGTGCTTGCAAGCACAAGGCTTTCTCTTTTGTTCCCACTCTGCTGCTACTCTCCCCTGTCTCCCCATTTCCCCCCAAGTGAGTATGAGTATGCTGGGGCTGTTCAAGAGATTGGGAGGAGACAGCTCACCCAAACTGACCAAAGGGATATTTCATGCCCTATAATGGCATTTGTAGCAATGAAAAAGAGCTGAGCAAGAATCATAGAATGGTTTGGGTTGGAAGGCACATTAAAGCTCATCCAGTTCCAAAACTCCTACTATGGCCAGGGACATCTTCCACTAGACCAGGTTGCTTAAAGCCTCATCCAGCCTGGCCTTGAACACTGCCAGGGAGAAGGCAGACACAACATCCCTGGGCAACCTGTTCCAGTGCCTCACAACACTTAACAGTGAAGGTATTTTTCCCTTATATCTAATCTAAATCTACCCTCTTTGTTTAAAGCCATTGCCCCTTGTTCTAGCCCTACATACCCTTGAAAAAAGTCCCTCTCAGTGTCTCTTGTAGGTCCCCTTTAGTTATTGGAAGACTATTTTAAGGTTTACCCACCTCTCTCAGTCCATCCTCATATGAGGGATGCTTCACATCTGCTCTTCCTGTTCTCTTTCTTGTCCCACTGGAGCGCATGTGGTTGCTTGGCTGCTGGTGGGGCTCAGTCCACAGCACCAGGTTGTTTCTGAAGCCTTCTGATCACTGGAGTAAAGGCAGGTCCTAAGTTCAACCACAATGTCTGTGAATAAAGGAACAAGCAATTACTAGGACAGCCATTATTTTGAAATGATCAGTTCTCTTTTCTATCACATGTGGAAATGAAGAAGTGAGAACAAATATCACTTTTTATCACTGAGGACGTAGGGTACAAAGCCCAAGAATTAGACCTAGTAGGATTGTACTAAAATGGAAGCAAAGATGAGAATTTCCTTGAATAAGCGATTCTTGCACCTTTCACTACTTGCCACTTTCCCCAGTTCTCAGCATCAGCTGAAACTGTCTGGATTGAATTTGCTCCAAACTCTTCACTCTTTACGGCATTTTGTAGGAGCAGTTCCTTCCTGGATTGGCAAAGAACTGAGTGTCACCGATGTGCTGAATGAATGGCACGACTCAGCATCATGCCTCTCTTGCGCAGGTGTCAAACTGTTTCACAAAGCATAGTAAGAATTAGAAACATTGCTTGATAGATAGAAAACCCAAGGCACAGAGCTAAGTGATTTGCCCAAGATTATGCACATGCCATTGGCAGAGCAGTGAATAGGCGCTAGGCACTGCCTAAATCCTACTCTACCATCCCTCTGACAGTATTAACATCTAAATAAACATAGCCAGCTCCCCCTGGTGCTTTCATATGTGTCAGCATGGAAGGGTTGGGGTCAATCCCCAGTATGCTAGTCCTCCTGAGGGGCACAGGTCTGCCTGTTGTATCCCTTTCGGTCTTCCTTCGAAGGAAAGGATGCCACCATTCCGCATGATGCCATCCGTTCCTGCCAGCTTGCACAAATAAACGATGGCAGTCAAATACATTGGAGGTAATACTAAAGAAATACTTGCCTCTAACAGAGGCCACTAAAGGATGTGCTGTGATCAGCACCTCATCCTAACCTATGTCCTGCAGGAGCAGATTAAATTGGTTTAAAATGTTGGAACACAGCGCTCATTATGATCAATATCATTCTGTTGATCAGATCAGCGGGAGTGAAAAATAAAACCACATTTACTCAACAACAAACATTGGCAGCACTTCTGAAACAGGCCAAGGGCTTATTGAAAAGGATATTGATTGAGCCAAGAAAACATCAAGCAGTTTTAAAAGTTTAATCATATTCTCATTCAAGCCTGCCTTCAGTGCCAGGAATTAAAATTCTCCCATCTCCCGAGGACGGAAGATGCATTTCCATAATGTTCTGTAACTTCCAACACTTTGCATCTGTACCGAATGGTGGAATTATTCATTGCAAATGATTTAGCTGAGATACATAGTCCTTTCTGCTGTGAGCGTACAAATTATGCGGGAACAAGCTGTGATTTTTTGCATGTTTCTCATTTGCAGTTGTTGAACAAAGAGCTGGGCAAACCAGAGTTAGCCCACAAGGTGTTTCTGAAGGGGTCACAGTAAATATTTAGACTGCAGGATTCAACAACGTATGCCCGGTCACTCAAACCAGATGAAATGATAATGATTCCTGGGCTAGAAAAGGTTAGTTTCATTAAAAAGATGTTCCCATGTCCTCCTTATAAAACTGCTCATAAACGTTCACAGTTACCCAAGGGAACTGCTATATGCAGCGAGTGAAATGGCATTTTCAGAGCAGTGCATTTTGACACAAGCACTGTGGCAGTGTCTAGTTATCGGAGCTGTATGTGGTTAAAGAGCACAGAAAGAAGTTCATGCTTACCAAGAGAAAACAGGAAGTGTTTTCTTCCGCTCTGCAGTTCTGAAGCTTCACATTTTCTAAGCAAAACTCGCTCTGTGGAGACCAAAAAGAAAATAGAGCTACACCTGAGCTATTATTCCCTGACCCACCTGCCCTCCCTTCAACCCTCTGCTTCTCTGTGGCAAGCTTTACAGAAGTCAAGTGTTCCTGAGTCTGTCCAGTGCAGGGAGATGTGAACATAGCAAGGGCAGCAGTGTCCCTGCTGGCTTCTAAAGAGCTGGGACTGCAGCATTAGCAAGGGCAGTAGGGTTTCATAGGACATGGGCACCCACTGTACACACCTGGGAGCCCTCAAACACACTGCTGTAGTCTCAAGGAATTTTGTATAGTAGGTACCTGGCTAAATCAGTTATGTGACATGTACTCCCCCACATATTGTAAACTTGTCTTATATCCTACCCAAACTAGATGTGCTAGGGATCCTTATCCCATTGCAAAGCTTGTCAGAATTCATGGCTACAAACAGGATCAGGGGGTGGCATAGATTTACAGACATGTCTAGCTTGTCTCAGACCTCCGCCTTCTGACCACTGTGATCTGCAAAGCGAGGAATTAAACACATCTGGACTCAGGCTTCAACTTCCTTTATGTGGCTTATCCCTTCTGAGGTACAAAGGACAGTTGCATTGGTGCATGCAGGTCTGAATTTCTGACCTTCCTCCTTCTTGCCTCCCACCCTTTGATTGCCGCGTTCTGTGTGATCTCTTCAAGGAAGTGGTAAGAAATTTCATACATGAAGAAGGTTTAGACCAATTCCTCTCCCAATCTGTCTGTGAGGGAAACAGATAAGTCCAGAACACAGGGCTCTGCAGAGCGGTTGTGTCCTGAAGCACCTTACCTGCATCCACTTGTCCAGTCTGGCATCTAACACTTAATGGGTTCATAGTAGAGTACCCCTAGCTCCATCTGTTCCACAAGCCAGGACAGTGCTTCCTAATAGCACCTATGCTATATATGCTATGTGGTTCTTCACACACTATCCAACACCCCTAGCTGGCTGTGCTTACTGTGTGACTCTGAGCTGTATGTGTGTTCACCATGCTGCTCTGACAAGCTGAATGCTGTGCTCCCCATCCCTTAACCCAGTATGTAGAGCATCGCACATCAGCATGCTCAGTCAAACTAAAAGATTTGGTTTACTTTTTGGTACAATACCCCCATATAATTTAGACAGGAAAATGAAGTATTGCTTTGCACTTTTTTCTGCCTTCTATGATGCAGGAAGTTATTAACATGTATTTATTTAGACATTTGCGTTTAGAGAAGCTCTGGTAAGATGGACCCAGACCTATACTGTGAGATCATGTCAACAAGGAGAAGGGTGTTGGGAGAGAGTAAAGGAGCTGCTAATCGAATGTTTGTGCCCCTTGCTTATGTATTTTAAAAGCGATACCATACATACATAAGCAGCATGTAAGGAAACAAAAGCTGATCAGGAGTCGCTTATAGGTCGAGATTTGGCTTACTTTTAGAATGGAAATTAGAGCTGGATTTATATAGCTCATTGTCTCTGGTCACCAGCTTCCCACGGAGGTTATGGTAAAATTGATTCTCAACAAAACCTCCTTTGAGGAAATTTTGTGTTTATTCAGGGTTATCTATCCCTGCACTCTTTTTAGCATCACAGAAACATGTTGAGACAGATCTGTAGCCAAATACTAATCTCATCAACTCCACAAACACTAACTAACACCATCTGTGGCAATTTTTACTGCAAATTACCACAACATGTAAAATGCTGCTTTTCGGTCTGATGAGCAGAGCCTTGCCATGGGAATAGTGTCATAAGGCCCCCTTGCACAATGGCTCTTATTTCCAGATGTCACTTTTTTAGACATATAAGAAAAGATGCATTATTATATATCTCCAGTAAACAGGGAAGTTCATCTTCTCAGTGAGCCTTGAATGTCAATGAAAAGCAGAAGTGAAAGAAATCAAACTAAGCAGCAGGAGTAACATGTCTGTGAGTAAACAGTTTCCTCCAGCACAAAGCTACTCCTCAGATGCTGGAAAGCCATTTTTATCTGTCCCCTCCTGCTTGTTCCCAGGGTCTGACTCCTCTCCCTTGAGCTTGCAGTAATACCTTGGACAAGTAGAAGAAAGAAGGATTTGGAGTGGAAAAAACCCACCTCAGCCACAAGCAGTCCAGAACAGTGGGAATAAGAAGACAGACATGGACAAACAACCCATCATACTCTGTTCATATCTGATTTGCTTGCTCATCACATAAAATATTCCCTCTTGCCAGCAACAGACTTGCTTGCCACAAATACATCTTTGCCATCATCACTTTCAGGAGAAACTGGGGGGTTATGGAAGGATTTTGCTTTGAGGATTTCTCTTCCATCTAAAACAACAACGTAGTTTATTTGTTGAACCATTTCCCCCTAACTTTGGTACCTCCAGGATAGTAATTTCTTACATGTCCTCTCTCACTTTCATCTGTCTTAAGATCATTGATCAGCATTTCTCTTTAGTCCAGGGAATAGCTTCTTGCCTATTGTGCACATTTGGCTTCTTCTTGGACACCTGGAAGCATTTGTCCCTTTTCCTGGACAGGAGGCAGAGGAGGTGACAGCAGAACCCATCCTGTACCTGAATGGGCACAAATGTGCTTTCTGCAACACTCAAAACCACAAGGGATTAACAAGATTTATGTCTGTTCTCCAGAGGCATTTACTGACCCTAACAAGCAGAACACATACTTTTGGGAGCTTCCTTTTTTAGGGAGGAGCACTATGCCTTTGTTTTGCTTGATTATTGACATCTGCTTTAGATGGTAGGTCTGATGTGCCAAGAGCTTCCACTTCCCACTGGCTGTTTAAGGAAAGTCCACTCCTAACTTAGGTGCTTGGAAATCTCACCATCTTAAATATTAATTAAAAAAAGACTGACCATTAAAAGCTTGGATTTTCCTTTTTTTTGTGTATTTTTTGCCCTGTGCACTTTGAAGTTGGAGGGAAGAGCCCAAACTCCCTTGCAAAACTGGAAAAAAGTATTCTGCTTGGAGGTGGTTCCGGTTATAAGTTATAGTTTGTGTTTTGTGAGCTCTTTGATGTTCACTATTTATGGGATGTTATTGGCAGTCACTGCAGTACTTGGAAGATGACTAAATTATTGTGATCTTCACCAGAAGTTGATTTCTAGCTAACACTGCCATTAGAAGCTAAGCTGGTGAACACAATATCAAAGGGAAGACTGAACTAATTGGAAAATAAATGAGGGCAAGGGAATAAAGACCCTCTTTTGCTATGAGAACCTTTAGTATAAGAAAGGAACAATGAAAGAACAATAAAAGCCCATTTAATTGCAAATGTTCCACTTTTTCCTCTGTTAGCAGCCCTTTAAAAGTGAGCAGTGTTTTAAATCTAGGGGGATTTGAAATCCTCCAGGACAGAAGCAGTTTGTCAAATATTGGTAACTTAAATAAAAAGAGGAGGAAAAGTGCAAACTCTTCCCATAGTGTCCAGAACCATTAAAGCTATGTGCCAGAGGTATGCTGCCAGTGTAATAAACCCCATCATTTTTATTGCTTTGAGGATGGGGATGGAAGGAGCATGCCAAGAGATGCTAAGGATGAAAAGCTGTGCCTGAAGCCTGATAGGAGTTCAGTTTATTTTGGTACACTCAAAACTGTGTCAACCTTTTCCATGAATATTTCATTGGTTTTTAAAAGGAAAATTATCATGGCTCTAATACATTACTAATATTTTAAAGTGTTTTCAAAATACTTATTTTATTCCTTCTCTACACCCTTCTGCAGCAGGCCACAGAAATACTGTGCTGCATAAAGAGTTAATAAGACTTTGAATTATGTGATATATTTGATATATGAATTATTTTGATACATTTTTTAGACGTTAGCCTGAAGGAATTCTGGTCCGGCTTGCATTCAGTGGGATCCTTGACTCATATGGGACCACAGGCAGTCTGTAAGTCCACATTCATTTATCATTCTGAGTGTACTTTGAGTTTTCCAAGAAAGGTGGAGTTTAAAAGATCTGAAATTGCTGTATGTGTTCAAAAAGCCAGAAGACTGGATGGAGCATGGGATAGGAGAATGGAATGCAAACTATATTCTCTTCCTATCAGTTGTTCAGACTCAGTTGTGACAACCAGTTTTGAGTACCATTGTTGTTCAGAGGGTATTTAGTGACCTGCACAGAGGAAATTACTGTGATCCTAAAGAAACAGTTTTCCATAGCATGCAGAATTCTGCATGCCAGCACCCCTGTTGGTACCTTGTTATCTTGGATAGCTAATGAAAATAGCCTAGAGAGGAGCAAGGAAAGGTACATTTGTTTTTCTGGGCTGTTGAACATCCTCTGTGAAGACACAGAGGACACTTTGAGGGGTTAGTTCTGTTGATATTGAGAAATCAGGTGTGATAGCAGTAGTTCACCTCAGGAAGAAAAAAGTGCTGATCAATGTTATTACCACTGCTCCAGATTTCTTATTTGTAACATTGCAAATCTGACTCTTTCTGAAGGCTAAACAATCTCAGAAGGTAAATTTACTTTGTACCTTTGTTGCTGAGATAGGGAAACCATAATGTCCCTTTCATGGGGCCTGATCTCCTCTCCCTCTTCAGATTACTTTCCATGGTTTCTTTTACCCTATGGTCTTTTTGGGTGTTCTGTGACTCCATCCCATCTGCTCTCCCAGTCTCTCCAGTATTCTGCATGGGACATGGGTTAATCTCTGGGTTAAAATAGTAAACAGTGCAGCTTTTTACCAGAAAACAAAAGGAGATAATTTCAGGACAATTAAGAATTGTTTGAACAAAAGGACTGTCACACTAATTACCTGTAGCTGTTTGGATGCAATAAAAGGAACATAAAGTCATAAGGATTTCTTAACAGTAAAAGAGCTAATATGAAAAGAGATTCTATCAGTTACCTTGTAGACTGGCAAAGCTCACAATCAAAGCTGCACAGAGTGAATTTGAAGCCTGTGATTCTTTCCAAGGTGAATATGGTGACAAGATGATTAGCCACTCTCAGTGCACATCGATCTTAATTAAAGCCTGTCCCCCCATGGTGATGCTATAGGCAGCCCAGCTTCCCCAGACACAGCATCAATCTTGTTGACAAAGACACTTCTTGAGGACATGTGCTATAATATCTTTTCTCTCTCATCTCATGTGGGGCTTTAAAGCAGAAGCATTCCTGTGGGCTCTAACAGCCCCCAGGATTAGCAGCTCAGCACTGCCCCATAACCACTAAAGCATTTCCTAAGGTGTGTACAGACCATGAGCTGACACCAGGCTTTCTTTTACCTTTTATGCTATTAAACTAGCAATAAACATTCCAATAGAATCAATTTACAACATACCTTCATGAGCAGAAAACATCTCCAGCACAAGGAATGGCAGCTTCATGTTGTTTCAGAGCAGAACTCTGGGAGTACCACACCTGACGGGTTATCTGTGTGCCACCTGATTTCACTTATACACTTAATGAGCTGCTGGCAAATTGGAAGAATGAGACCAATAGTAAATTGTGGCCATAATGCATTTACCTCAAGCAGCTGTGTATCAAATTGTGCTTAAGAACTTAAAGGCAATTCATATTACTCAACTTGTTGAATTGGTATTGAACTCCTGAATTGGTGTTTCACTTCATATAATTACAACTTACAAACATTAGGCAAATTTAAATGGAAACAGTCTCTTTAAAATCCCTTTATGAAATACAAGGGGTGGTGTACACAGATAGCAGTCATTTTTCAAAGTCTGTAACTTCATTAGGTTAAGAGCAAAAATCCAAAACACAGCTCTTTCCATACACTCAAGTTGCTTAGATTGCCCCATTCTATTTTAAGTATTGTAAAGCCAATTCTGAAGGACACCACCCTCATGGGATCTATATACAAAAACATTAGATGAAGAAAAGTGACTTTTTCAAGTCTGGGTGTGAGAAAACTTGTAGTGGCAATGACATATTAATGTGTCAATGATGAATAAGTACAAAAACTTGAAACTTGAACCAGCAGCAGTCTCATACATCATTCTCTCTCTTTTTTTAAAGGATATAAAAGATTAAAATGTCAGGGCTATAATTTCAGAACTGTTTATAATGTCAAGTGATGCATGTTGCATACTCTTAGTATATTCCATTGATCAAACCAGATTCTGGGATAATAATTGCAGATGATGAAGCACATTTCATGTGCAAATGGACATGGATTTGAAATGAATTTAGAAGAAAAACGTTTTCATACTGAAATCTTAATAACTGTTTCGTTCAAGCTACACTGATCCATGCACAAATTATTTTGCATGTAGCTGATGCTCCTAACAATAATTAATATTAGTGTGATGCCTGCAGGCCCCTGTCAGCCAAGGAGAGTTTATGATAGAATGTAGCAATCTGATAAAACTTGTTGCAGGCATGAAACTCAATCCCAACAGAACCTGAGACAACTACAGTTTTCCTTTTGCAGAGAGCTCATGCAGCCCCATTTCAGCTCAAAGAATTAATCTTGTTATTTATAAAGTAAGGTTGAGTTGGGTTTAGCCTGGCTTCTGTTCTGGGTTCAGCAGCAGCAGTCAGTTTTTTCCCTCTTAGTAGTTGGTGCAGTACTGTGGTTTTGACTTTCAGCCTGGGAACAGCGCTGATAACACCGATGTTTTTAGTTGGTTCTCAGTAATGTTTACTCTGACCAAGGACTTTGTGAGTCTCATGCTCTGCCAGGGAGGAGGGGAAGCTGGGAGGAAGCAGAGAAAGGACACCTGACCCAAACTAGCCAAAGAGGTATTCCATACCACAGCACATCATGCCCAGGATGTAGAACTGGGGGCAGTTACCTGGAAGGGCTTGATCACTGCTTGGTTGGGCTGGGTATTATCGGTTGGCAGGTGGTGAGTGGTTGTTTTCTCTTCCCTTCTTATTTCCCTTATCATTATTGTTATTGGTGGTTTGTGGTTTTGTGTTATACCTTAGTTACTGGACTGTTCTTATCTCAACCTGTGGGAACTACATTCTTTTGATCCTCCTCCTCATGCCTCCGGGAGCAGAGGGGAGGAAGGGGGGGAAGTGAGCAAGCTACTACATGGTTCTGAATTACTTACTGGACTTAAACCATGACACTTCCTAAGAAAATGAGGCATATGTGATCACGCCATCTTTAAATGCCTTCTCTGTACTCCTCACAGCTACCACCTTCAGAGACAATTGCAACCCAGTTTGAAAGAAAGTAGAAATCTCAAAGAGACTACATTGCTAAAAGCTTTTGCCCAGGTATCTGGACAGGGCAAAGACCTCTGAAGTAGTACTCTCTGTCAGAGAAGGGCAAGAATAATTCAGCTGTTAGACAGTCTTTTTGGCAGAAGCCATAATCAGTAGAACAAGTCTCAATACCTCTTACATTTTGTCTGATGCAGCTGAGGCAAAAAAGACCAGTGGAAACAAATTGTTCTGAAAAGGAGAGCATACAAATCAAATGACACAAATCTCTAGGAAACCATTGTGCTTACAAAGTGATATCGTTTTAGCAATTCCTTGAACTTCTAATTTTACTGTACAAAAATAACAGAATTTCATTCCAGCACTTTCATAAAAGGTTAATTTGAAAGAACAGTGGCTGAACCCTGCCAAAACCATCAAAACATCATGTTAGTTTAATTTAAAGATGTAAGGAAATCAAAAGTGGTAGATAGCTTGATAGGGAGCATGCACATCTTGAGAACATTAAGCCGACTGTGGTGTTACCTGGTGAACTTACTCCAGTTTTGAGTACTGATTAGAGCAGTTGTTAGGTTAATACAAATCAGTCTTCATTCTTAATTGATGTGGATATAACACAGTCCTACCTAGAAGATTACGTCCACACTTTACATGGTAGGTTTAAAAACCTGTCCTGAAAAGGAGAAATTTATTAACTCTGTATCTTCTAGAAAGATTGCATTTTGTGATATTGTCATGATTTTATTGGTTAGAGAGAAGAGTGTTCATAGAGACCAAATAAGTTATCTGTACTGCATCAAATAGCTTTTCTATATGTGTGGCTGTCACAGTCATTAGTGAGGGAAAGAATAAAGAAAACCAAAGGAGAGATATGAAGTCAAGAGTGAAAGTTACTCCTCCTGGAGCAGGCTGCTCAGTTTTGCCTGGGTAGGCTTTGATGACATCAAGCTCTTGAATGCATCACGTATTATCTTCCTTGGCATGACGACTGAGATGCCACTGGATCCTTCAGATGCTGTGTCTCCTGCCGTTCTGTATGACTTTGAGTACGTTGGAAAGGTCAAAATTTTTCGTAATCAAATGCATTAGGTCCTCGTCGCTTTCCACACCAGTGATAAACTCTTCTAAGGTCAGTTCCCCTAAAAGGAATTCACATACTCCTTAGGAACCAAGAAACCCAGCAATCCCTATCAATTCAACACAAGGCCAGAATAAATCCCTCAGGAAGGTTCCCCATTCTCTGCTGAGAGGCAAATGCAGGAAGAGTGTTTTAATGTTTTCCCCCTTTGCATCAGATCCCAGAACTCAGACTCACTCTTTCTTGTGTTAAAACAGGTCAAACACAGCTTTCACTGAAGTCTAAGACAACTGTGAGTACTCATAATAGTGAAAAAGGTGCTAACAAAGACTTGTATCAAGGCTGAATGGAGGTGTATGGACCAATTCTCACTGAGCTAACTGCAGTTTATCTTATAGCTAGTTTTAACAAAAATTAAGGGTTTATTTTGCTGGGGATTGCCAGGATTATTTAGAACCACAATAAAATATGGGCAAAAAAGAAATTTAAGTGTTTTGATTACATAAATTCATGCAAGCAACTGAAATGGTCATTTAAAGTGGGGTTTTTTAGGCCCATGGCAAAATCAGGCAGTACCTTGAAAGTTACAAGACAACTAAAAGATTTCTTTCATTGAAGAGCAGGAATATTGTTCAACTTCCTTCCTCTTTTCCCATTCTCTTCCCTGTCAGCAAAGGCAAAGGCCCCTCCTAGGAATACGTTTGCCTGTATATTACACAGGAATGTATGTAATTATCTGGTTAAAGTTACAATAACTGCCATTATTCCAGTGATAACTGCTTGTGAGGGGACACTAGGTTTAATAGGAAAAGCTTTATTCTTTACTCGGAGAATGGTTTAAAGTTTCTTGTTAAAGTCACAACAGTGAATGATTTGTCACTGAAATAAGAAATGGCAAGAGGTCAGGCAAAGAGGAAAGTAGTTGGATGAGTTAGGGCCCCAGGGTGCAGGGGAGCAGCAATTCAAGTTGCATGCACTGCTAGTGAATACATAGTTAAATGACTTCTGTCTATTTCTGGATTTAAGTACTCCCCAGAGTACTTTTGTGTTTTGGTTTTTGCCCATGGCAACCTTGAAAACCTCATCTGAGATGAAAAAGGAAAATGATCAGCATTTGAAAAATGTGAAAACCACTTTCAACATGGGCAGTAAAGGTTGCCTCCTTTTTAGTAGTCATATGGGTCATTGCTGCACTGGTGAACAGGCTGCTATGCACACTACTAAAGTGGAAATACATCATTTGACAGAAATCCTGGCTGTTAGGCTTCAGTGAGAGGAGTATGACCCTCCCCAGGGGCTGGCATGTAGTGTCCTGAGGATGTTTGTGCTTCCTCTTTCAACACCAGTTCCCCTACAACAATATCCCAGGAGCAGAAAAGAGGCAAGCCATCTCTGGATGCTTGTCTGAGGCCACTTATTCCTCTGATCTCTTCTATCGGCAGCACTCCTCTTATTTCCCATCTCCTTCCCTCTGTGTTGCTTTTGACTGAGGTCTTTGGCTGGCTGCGGTTCCTGGACTCATCAGATGCACACACTGCATCATTTTTGTGCTTATGCATATCAACTGGTCTTGAATTCCCTCCTCTTGATCCCAGGCTACATACTTCAAAGTACCAATACCAGTGTGCAAGCATACCAAATCCACTGCAGTTACCAGAGAGATGTGGTTACACTGACATACCAAACTCACTGCAACTGTGACAGGTCTCAGATTTCCTTGAGCTAATGTAAATAAATCACAAAGCCATTGGGAGATTTCTTTTAAGAATTGCTCCTGACAAGTGTGGGATTATTCCTTGTATTTTAATGTGCAGAAGGACATTGCAACTTATTTATTTGCCCTTTTATTTAATAAGAAGCTACAAGGAGCTTAAACTACAAGAAAGTAGCATAGTTTAAGCTAAAATGGGTAAAATTCGTCCTATTCCCCAGGTGATGCTAGTCCTGCTGCTTTGCAGCTACTTAAAAAATGGAAAGCAGTTTGAAATGGGAGTATTATGAAGATAAATTGAATAATTCATGTCCTGGCACTTCATTGCTAAAACGTAAGGCACATGAGTTGTTTTTTCAGCTGATGGTTTAGCTCAGATACAGTTCTTGGCAGTAAGCATATGGTCAAAGCAGGAGTCAAAATATGAATAATCACAGAATTTGGGTTAGACCCTAGATTATATGTTATTTGGTGCCCCTTAGTTATTTGCCTTCAGCCAAAAGATGGGCCAAGCAGGTGGGGAAATAATCCTCCATGAGTTATTCACATGCACCACAACATCTCTGTTCATACTCTGATTATATACCACAAACAGCTATTTTAAAAAGTAACCTTAATACACCAAATAAGATCAGAAAAATGAACAAAAACCAAAAAAGCACCCCAGATTCCTCACTAGGTGATTTTGCTCTGCAATGCTTTCCTAATACTCCTAATTTGTCAGCGACTGCAGTAACGGATGTAAAACACAACTGCCGGTGGAAGGAGGATTTTCATGGCTAGAAGTAGGAGGGAAGACATTCCCATGTGCAAGCGTTGTACTAGAAACAACTCTGAAGCAGTGACATAAAGGTTTGGTTTCCAAATGCAAGTCCAACTGACTCAATGTAAATAAAACCAGTAGCATGTGTTAACAGTCAGCCTTCAAGGGACATCAGTTGCTTCTCTCATCCACTTTAGAGAGATTAACAACACAAATACACTAAAACAACCCCCTTGACCACAGCTTTATTATTCTGTGCGGTCAGAGTACTGACACTTTGGATGCACAGTACAAGACCTCCACGTTTTAGCCCCTACTGCATTGCAACTCCTCTGTCAGATTAATAGAGACACTTGATTTCTTTACACTCCACTGCAAAGCTGAAGTAATATGGGTAAAGAACACATTCAGGCTTTCTGTTAATCTAATCCAGTCAAGCCTTCAGTAGCATGTTCAGCTCCCCTCTTGATCCCACACTTCCTTATGGGGGAAAATCCCTGTCAGTGCCAACAAAACCTGAATTCTTACCGTCATTGTTCACGTCTATCTTCTGAAACACAATGTTTGTGAACTCTTCAGCAGACATGTCCGTGTGGCCATTAATAGCTTGGATAGCCTGAAAGCAGAAAAGGAGAAGGTTCTTTCAGACTTTTTTCCCCATCAAGATGTGAAAACAATACCCTGGCAGCTGCAGGATTTGAGATGCAGCTCTTTAGCTCACCAACCCTCTCAAAAATCACTAAATAAATAGCTGTTTCAAGTAATGAGGATTGGAAATGTAATTAACATAACAGAGCCTGATTACAGGCTAATTTCTGTATCTCTGAAGGTCTTCTGAAACCATAGGGCACCTCTGCTCTGCAATACACTTTAGATTCCACACCAGCATTTTTATCTGGCCCTGGAGAGTTCTGCGTCTTTGGTGAGGGCCCTATGGTCTGTGTGATTTGAGTATTGTTTTTCACAGCTGAAAGCACATAAATAGAAAGGTTAAGTCATTTTTCTATTAAGACATGTTTAACCTAGCAATCACAAATAAAGGCAGATCAGCAGACCTGGAAGTTGAGAGGACTGACTCGTCCTTTGTATAACTTAAGAAAATAGATAGGTAGAAATACACATGCATATATGTTCTGTAATGGGCATACTACAGAATTTCATTATCTACACCTGAATTATCCTGAGACTGTGTTGTGTAAGGTAATTCCCCACACGTGCCAGTTTCCTTCAGTATTCCTGATATTATATTGGAACTCATCATATTTAAATAGTTAAATCTATTCAGCACTGATGTGGAATTCTTGACCATCACTGTCTTTACCTTACTTGGCACAAAAGAGTTCCAGGGGGCAGCAAAAATTTTACAAAGACAGCTACATAAACTTGTTTTTATTAGTAATTCATACTTTAGATACTTTGGTGTTTTCTGTGTCTGACCATGATGCAGTCTGCAGAAGAAACTTACACATCTGCCACAGTTAAATTTGTTGTAGTGTTAAGAGTAAGGCAGGTTCCTGAAGTAGAATCATAGAATAGTTAGGGCTGGAAAGGACCTTAAGATTATCTAGTTCCAATCCCCCTGCCATGGGCAGGGACACCTCACACTAAACCATGTCATCCAAAGTATTGTATGAGCACCCGAAGTACTTGAATCACTGACTACCACAGAATCACCTTAAATAGTAAACTACAATAACTGGGCTGTTAAAATGCATTAAGAAGGTGCATATTTGGAAGGAATTTTGATGGTTGATAATGATCTGCTGGTCCAAAGTTTACACAGCTGTGTGGAGAGATGAAGATTCAACAGGACTTGTGTGATTTAAATTAATGTCTCAGATATCATATAACTTGTTGGACAAGCACAGGTGAAATGACTTGGGCAGGTTTAAGCTAAGGTTCCTGTATCCCAAAAGAGAAGAAAACACACAGATGTGTAAACTGGTTTTAAAAACGGGTAAGTTGAAACCCAAAACTTTACGTTAAAAGTATCTTAATTCTCTTTTCGGATAAAGACCAAGACAAAATGGTCACCTCATTGCCTCTGGGTGAAAAAATATGGTGAATATCTGCAAAAGAAAGATGTCATTGGTCTTAAATGAGGAGAAATCTGGGAGATGCAGCCTTTCCTACTTTAGAAAGCTGCCCTTTAGAAGGTATTTTTTAACCCTGTGGCTTCATGTGGCTCCAGTTCCTTTTAAACTGGGCAGCAGCTCCTGAAAGTCTTTAACAGTGGCTAGCCAGGCACCCCCACAGAATCCAGGGGTTTGCTCCTTGTTATATATATATATATATGTTCCTTATTTATTATGACATTAAATCCCTATTTAGATTTTATCCTCCCTGCAGCAAAACTTTTGTCTGTAATGAATCCTGAACATTCAGGGAGCACTATTTGTATTTGCAAGGAGCCCTGTAATACCTTTTGGATGGAAGCAGCTACCAAAGTGCAAGATAGTATTTCATGAAAGCAAGTTGAAAACTAAAGAAGTGATTTTAAAGAAAGAAACACACTGCTTTGGTTTTATGGGTTTGAAATGGACCCATTTTCTGCAGAATTTTCTACAATATTTGCATCCAAACGTCACTGCATGATTTAATGGGAAAATTAAACTTCCCCAACTGAATTTTAAAATAGGGGATTATGGCTTTTGTAGTAAGCAAATCTAAAAGCCTTTCAAACAATTAAAGTATTAAAATACTTGGATGACATCTATGTTGTTTCTTGCAGCAAGTTCTGTTTGAGAAGCTGGTCTTCCACAACAGACTGGTACAGTTTTAACCAGCTGGTTTATTCATTGTGCTATTTCAGTTCTACCCTGCGTTATAACAGCGTTTATCACAATAATGTCTCTCCTGTTTCTAGTTTTTCACTTTCAGTTAAGAATTATATCTGTAGAGCTATGGTACTACTTAGAGATGTTTACTTCAATAAGCAAGAAACTAATGGCAGGAGAGTTGCTAGTCAGAACAATTCCGCTTTTACAACTGTAAAACATTAGATAAAGTACAGACAATCCCTTTACAACACATGATGAACTGCTGTTTCAGAGGCTATACACTATGTCAAATGCTCTTGCTATTGGTCATAACTCGCTTACCGTGAATATGCTTACTAGTTCTTTTTTGTCAATACATCCATTTCCATCAGCATCATATAGCTTAAAATACCATTTCAATTTTTGCTCAATTTTCCCTCGTATAACCAAATTTATTGCCGCTATGAACTCCAAGAAGTCTATAAATCCATCCTAAAAGAGAAAAAGAGAAAAACGTATTTAACAACATTTGTTTTCTGTTCATTCTGGCGATTTCACAGAAACAGGTCATCAAATTCACTATAATACACACTGAATTATAAAGTACCTTAACATAAAATCTCTTCTGTGGTGTTTAGAAAGGATATGCTCTAATGGAAGCACTGTAGGAAAGGGTATCAGCACAGATTTGTTGTCTGAAAGCTGGGGCAGTGGGGGTAAATCTGTTCTTAACAATTGTAATTGACATTTTTTTGAGGAGAAGATAAAGACTTCCACATGTGAAAAAGGGGAGGCTGGGATATGTGGTTTGGTGCTAATGAGATGTCTGCAGCAGAGTTGCTCATATTCATATGGGTACTGAAGAACTATGGATGACTTCCAGTGCAGCAAAGCTGTTCCAGGTGTTATCCATCTGTGAGATGTTGTAGTAAGTGTTGTACATGATAACCGATAACCTGGCATGAACCCCAGGTACTGTGGTTTATCCATATAAATATCAGATCTCTCTGACTAATACATTTTGCATGGGACATAAAGCCTGCAAGTTGTATACTAGTTTCTAAATAGTGAGACTAGGGATATATTCATAGGGAAATAGTATTTCAGATCAATTTAATTCCATATTTCCTGCTTCCTTCTCTGAAGATATTGATGGAAGTCTGTCAAGGACAGGCCTCCATGGTCAGGTTCCTCTGTTTCTGTAACAATGTGGTGAGGATGGAAGAAACAGTTGCTGAAGTTGGAGAGTATTTGTTCCAACTGTTCCTCATGTACATACAAAAAGAATTAACAGCTGGTAAAGTTAATCTTGTGATCTTAACGTTGGTCACAATCCAGTTGCTTGGAAAACCTTGGAAAGACTGTCATCAGTTTCAGATGGTCTGTGAGTGAGAAGAGAAGGTTGGATGAGTATCTAGTAGGTTTAGCATGTTACCTTTTTTATTGTCCTATATCAACAAGCGTCTAGCCAGTAAAGGTTTTGCAATCAGTAGGCATTAATCTGTCCTCTAGACAGGGAAAGAAGTTCTGTAAAGATGCAGTGCCACTCATAGCCACATTTCTACTGCTTGTTTTGGTCTCTATGTGAGGCTGTTTGGCAGAGTGGCACCCAAAAGGTAAATCCAATGGTTCAGACACACTGGATTCAAGGTACATGCAGAAATGGTGTGTGTGTAACTTTTGGGAACAGATTCTCTGTGCAGGTTCTGCTGTAGTTGCTAGGTTTACTCTGACTGCAACAACAGCAAACACAGCAAAGGCTAAGACACCACTGAACCACTGTTTGGTATTAAATGACATTTAGCAGTAACTACATGCAGTTTTCAAACAAGGTTAGGTGCAGTATTAAAAGCAGATGCTTTACCAAAAAAATGACAGATCATGTACCACAAATTTAATGCTTTTTTTGGCACACCAGCTGGAATTTCAATTTTACAAGTATTATTTCAAGAAGCATCTCATCAAGTATTTCACTGAAGGGCAAGGTTCATTTTGCTGATTACATTTCCATCATCTGATTTGATAGATCTATTAAGAATGTCGCTCGATGCGTTTCACATTGCTGCTTTTTTATTGCATTTCATACTACTTATTGAATCTACAGATTAATTTTAGGCTTGCTGGATGCCCACGACCAGATTAATTTCCTTCTTTCTCCCTTACATTTCACTTTGGATGTTAGAAAATGGCATTTTGTTTGCTTTCTTTTTGTATCTTGGTTTCACTGTTGTTGCTGTGACAAAATATCAGAAGTTTGGATAAGGTAATAATGTGGGTATGTAATTCTGATCTGGTGAAAGGGACTGAAAGCTAAGGTCAAAAAGCTTCCACCACTGAAAAACACCAGAGAGAAACTGTAGTAGCCAGGGAAGCCCCAACCACATTCTATAGACATGCAAGGACCACCAGGGACGTGTTAACTTCAGCAGCACCAGGAACAGAAACACTGAGAAGGAAGATGGGTTCATCTACATGATGTGGAACCAGAAGCATTGCACAGAAGCATTAATGAGAAATGTTCTGATTTTCTACAGCAAAAAACATACACTGTAGGAAGAAAAGATTACATGATATAGAAAGCTATGGCAATCTTTCTACATGTACAGAGAGCTTTCTCAGATAAATACTGTGCTGTTTGCAGTAACATCCAACAGCCTCAGAAGAGTACATTAAATAATGAAAAATATCATAACAGTAACATATGAAGATCATCCTGTGGTTCTGGGAGTACAGCAAATAATACAGCAAGTGTGTGATACTATTAAAGGAACACTGCAGTTCTGATTTACCCATCTGCTGCTCTATAACCATTCACAATACAAGTACTTACGTAGGTCCTTATGTGTCTCCAGCACGCACATTAAAGTAACCATTGAGCATTAGAAAGTCAATAATTCACAAGCAAAAGGCTACCATAAAAATAATAAATTGTATCATAATAAAATAAAATGAAAAAATAAAACCAACCAAAAAACAAACCCCAAACCAAAACCACAGCAACATAATATGCTGAGCATAATTACCAGTGGTGACAGATAAAAGTAATTTACTTCTGGAGCTTTACTGTGGCATTCCAAAGGGCAAATTCCAATTACTTTTATTAAATGGAGTTAGTGCAGGTGAAGCTTATTTGGCCATTTAGGACTGGACAGATTTGGGTGATGAATGTATTTCTCATCTCTGAAGGTTGATATTCCATGTCTGTGTGCTGCTGGCCCTGTCTTACTTGGCTGCAGCACATCTGCAGGGATGGTGAAGCCCTGCTCCCTTCCCTGCCTGAATAGGCAGAACCTGTTGGGGTAAGCTCACAAAGTCTACCCTCTGGGTACAGTGTAAAACAGGGGGACAGAAATGTCCTGATGTGCTTCTGAGGAGTGGGTAGGAGAACCACCAAAACCAAAACGGGTTAAAACTTATTTTACATGCCCCAAAGTCTTCTGGACTTTCTGCTTAACATAGCAGACTTCATAAAAATATACACTTTTTAGTCTCTTCACGGACTGACCAGATGAACTTGAACCTTAAGGACACATTATGGTTCTGCATGTGTTTATGCCCTTCGATGCTGTGCTTTTGTTACTCGTTTTGCTTTCACTGATGAGTGACTATTTTAAGCTGCTTGGAACAGTCTTATTCACAAAACAAAGAAAAAAAAGGGCCCCAAAACTGGAAGGAGAATGTGCTAATGGTATAAAATTTTTCCTCAGTAGCTGTCCCTGAGGACACCACCACTCCTGACCATCCTTGCCCAGGGCTCGGGCCCCATTTCAGTTGTTCATTAGTTACTGGATCACCTGAGGAGAAAGCAATTGAGTTTTCTCTATTTATAAGATGTTTTTGCTTCAGAATGTCAGCCTCTGTGCAGTTGCTGGAGGCTGCTTCCTTTTCTTTGCTGAAGATGGGGATGTGTGTCCTGCGAGGGCAAAGGTGGGCAGTGAAGGATCCTAGCATTACACAACAGCAATTAATACTTCAGCCTCAGTGCCGTAGGAGGGCATTATCCTTGCAGTTCCCAGAATAGTGTTGCTAATCTTCACAGGTCCTTAAAAACTCTCACAGCTTCCAACTATTTGAAGACAGATTAAAACTAATTGACTTGTCAGCTATGAATACACCGCTGATGTGATCAGGCAAGGGCAGTTCAGAATGAGCTGAACTTGGTGTTTTGGCTGCTTAGCTCTTACCTGAGAGTGATTGCTTAGCACTTAGCATGCAGTGCTGCACAGCCATGCCTTTGGGAAGAGACAATTTCCCTGCAAAACCTTAGGATAAATGAATTCATCCTCTCACTTGGACTACTGAGGACATTACCAAGGGTCTATACGCAATAAGCAGTGCCTTCCTTCCAAAATGTGCACCTGAAAAAGGGCCCTATACTCAGCCTGATTCCAGGAGAAGAGCTCAACAGGCTTTATAAGGATTAACAAGTGTGCAAATATAGATGGTCTAGGTATTTCAAACCTGGTGGTTAGGACATTAAGCCACTTTCCCACCCCCTTTCTTTCAGAATACTGCTTAAACCTCATAAGGCAGAGAGAGGATGCAAAGGTCAAACAGCAGATTACAACAGCTCAGAATAACAGTGAAACTTACAGCTAATCCTATGGGCTTCTCTCTTGCTTTCTATACTCCATTTCAAACATAGCTCTGCTTTCTCTACTCTCAGAAGCCTCAAGGAACATTCACTTCACTCCATTTCATATCCCCCCCCCCCATTTCCTTGCATTCTTTTTGCTTCTGAAGACTTGCAGCTGTTCCTCAAGGGTTGTATAAGCATTACTGAAGAAATACAGCACTATTTGTGACCCTGTTACTTTGACACATCCCTAGATCTGACACTGGAATTTGGGGCTTGCAGAGACTTCCAGATCTTGTACAGGCTGTGGCTGGCATCTCCAGTCTCCTAGCTAAACAAAGCTGGCATATGTCATGGAGTGGGGGGAGACTCTTGGCAAGCAAAGTCTGTTAGGTAAGGATGAAGAATGAAGCAGGGAATTAGGAGCTGCAGATCATTAAGTGGATTTCTGGTAGCTGCATGCCCACTGTTACATAAAGAGATGAGGCTATACTGACCAGACTGTCACACAAGATTCTGCTTTGCCCAGATGAAGAGGACCTGTGAGGTATGGAACCTTTGCGTTAGAGGAGTTGGAAATGCAGAGCAAACTGTCCTGGCTCTCAGGTTTGTAGGCAACCCTGTAAAATGTGGTGAAATCCAAAATGTTAAGGTGAGAAACAATTCTATTTCTTTAGTACTAACAAGTACTCCCCAGCTCCTTGCCATCACTCACGATTTTCTTTCAAGATTACTGGAAAAGAAGTGAGATAAGGAAATCACCAAGGTATCCAACTAGGTCCTGTGTTCAGCCTGCAGCATGGCACAGCAGTGCCCAGGAGGGCTGTATTGAAGGAAAGCATATACTCAAGGACCTAGCCCTCTGTTGTCATCTCCTGGATGGTGGAGGTCAGCTTTCAGCACCCTAATTTTGAGCCTCTACTTGTGATTTTAAGAGCATCTTTCCCAAACTAAGCAGTGGGCAAGAGAGAGAAGGCTGAAAAATGCAGCCATGACCACATAACACATTTTTCAGCAAATTTCTTGCTGCCAGTTCCAGGATATGTTTCTTGGACAAACCAAAGAATGTATCAGGACAAGCATCCAGGAAAATCACTTGGAAGACATACATGTCTTCCAGTGGCAAAGTGCTTTATTTGGCAATTACCTTGGACACTCCTAGATAATGGCTTTAGGAATTAATGTCTCATTGAGTCATAGAACCATAGAATAGTCAGGGTTGGAAAGGACCTTAAGATCATCCAGTTCCACCCCCCTGCCATGGGCAGGGACACCTCACACTAAACCATATCACCCAAGGCTTCATCCAACCTGGCCTTGAACACTGCCAGGGATGGAGCATTCACAACCTCCCTGGGCAACCCATTCCAGCATCTCACCACCCTTACAGTGTTGCAAGAAGGCTTCTAAAAGTTAAACACATACACCATCATTCCCCAAAGTACTTGATATTATCAGATAAAGCAGCTCAGGAAAGGAAAAAGTTAATAGTCTCTACCTTCTTTTAGTAGGTATTTTACATCTGTAGAAACCAGATTATAGATTGTGTTTTGTCACAGGAAAGCAATTACCAATTTCTAGGCATTACAGGAGTCTGCAGCAAAGTTGGTTAAAACAGACTTTGTCCAATTTCCGCTGCATCTTTTCTGCAGTTATTATTTCCAAACTGTGGTTCACCAACATCATTGTCATCAACAAACACGTGGATCATGACCGTGTGTTTTCAGGTGTTTCAAAGCAACATGTAAAAGATAAAGGTGAAAAAGAGGAAAATGTAAACCTGGAGTAGCCTCTGACTGCTCTATTTGTAATTATCAGGGAAATACACAGAAAAAGAAGGCAGTTGCAGGGGTAGAAAAGTACTTAAAATTGCTTTATATAAAGAAGCACATTCCTCAACTGTTTTTCATTAAAATTACTTTCCCCTTTATCTACATCATAATTTAACAAGTAGAATTTATAAGTAATTATGATTAATTACACAAAGCTAATCTTCACTGCCTATTCACACAATGTGACAAAAGTACAGCGTTGGCTGGTAATGGTAGTAATACGCTCCAAGCGCTTTGTAAAGCTTAGTGAAAGCTGTGGAGTACGTGCTCATTTGCTTACAGGTAAAATGAAATTGTCAAAGAAACTCTACACATGTTGTTAGTAAAGTGTAATTGCTTCAGTTTAATGTGCAATTGTGGGCACTGAGTAACTGCAGAGGAAATAAGTCCAAACCTGTTCTTTTGGTTTAAAAACAGGGAGTGTAGGGACTTGGGTAGCACAATTCAGTGGGAGACTCTGTTGATAACTGCTTTGAGATAAAATTGACCTTCATTCTTCTGTATTTCCTCCCTTTCTATACTGACTCAACACTGAGTTTTGCTGCCCTTTTTTTTCTGTGGGACGTTCAGTAAAAATGTATACAATTTAATTCATGTTAAAGAAAAAAACAAGAAAAAATGTTAAGAATCACCTGACCAAACCTTATTGTCAGTAGTTTTCATTAGTTACTAACTTTTATTGTCAGTAGATTTTGCCACATATTTCTCTGTACTCAATGTAGTGATTCGTTTTCCCTAGGTCTCTTGTGCAGTGTGGTTGGCATTAGAGCTTCATACTGAGCCTATGGCCTGGGCTGTTCTAACCTGTGGATCTTAGTTGCTGGGTCCTGGTGTGAAAGGGCACTCCTGATAGCCAGCTTCCACAGCGTTGGTGGATGGAGTACATCTAACTGTGTCTTTTGGTGTGCTCTGCACTGTGGTGGACCTGCTGCCCCAGTGCGGCAGATCTCTACTGCAAACACACTGAGCCTGGACACACTGCACACAGATGGCAAGGAAAGAGCTGTTCAACAAGGTGGGAACACTCCATGGTGTGTGCACAGTGAGTACCACTGCCCTGTCACACAGCTTAATCCAATCCAGCTAAGCATCAAGACTGTGATACAAGGAAAATTCATCTGGAATATTACCTTATAGAACTTGTCTACATGGATATTTAAAAATTTCATTTTTAAAGGCAAAATTCCTTGGACATTCAGATTACCCTGTTTGAAATAAGAAAAAAACCCCAAAATGTGTCATAGAATTCTGCAACACTGTAACAGAAACCTGAGACAGGCTTCACTTTAATATCTCCTGTAAAGAAGCAGCCTTCCACACTTGGTGGTGCTGTGCCACTACTGGGGAAACTGGTCTGAAACTTTTAGATACTTGTACCATCAAACCCTGGAGTCAAGAATTCAACTGTAATGACATTAAGCAAGTGATGATTTTAACGATAATGTTAACATAGGCTTTTAGCTGGTAATGACACATCATTATAGCCTACGTTAGTACTATCGCAGAAGTAAGTCCTGTGCCAAACCAGCAGAAAACAGGATTAAGATTGTGAAATTGCACCAATAATCGTGGGAGGCCCTTGCTAAGTAATAGATTTCTATTTTTGCTTTAAATCACTACGTAAAATTGGATGTAAGAAAATTCTGGAGGTAGTTAAGAAGTGGAACAAAGATATTCTTTAAGACACTCTGTAAATAAACAGCATTTCATGGAATTAGGTGAAATACGCTTGAATTGTAGTTTCTATTCCATGGCATTTTTTATAAGGCTACAGTACCTTTCAAAGGCAATTAAGCATTCTTAAAAAGTGATAGAACTACACTGCCCTGAACACAACCAGGTATAATTTAACCTCCTTATTTACAGCAATCAGGCTAGTGACTATGTATTTGAGTAATTTTATGCAACATTGCTCTAGATTAAAGAGAAGCAAATGGTTTGGCTGGGGGGTTTTTTGTTGCTTTTGTTGGATTTAGTCTGAAACAAACAGGAAAAGGATTTGTACATGTATATGTCAAATCCAAAACACCCAAATATTTTGGGAAGTAAGAGGGGTAGATTTGTGTTTCTTCTGACAGAAGAATTCTTTCTGGTTAAGAGATGCTTTGATTCCTATTTTCTTCTAGCCCTGTGTTTAGAATCAGATTATATTGTTTTGGACACACAGGCTTTTCTTGCTGATGGTACGATGTGATAGCTGTGACTGTCATGAAAAGAAACCAAGTGTTCTAAGTAGTTCTTGTGGAGTCTAATTAGAAGCAATTGTGAGACTGAAAAAGGATTCAAAACCAGAAAGAGCAAGAGTTCAGCTTATCTGGGCAAAGTGGTGGAGCTATCCACATGTGCTGGGACAACACAAGAACCTCAGGAAAGGAATAGCATGAAATATATCATGTCTTGTCAACCACAATAGTAGCCCCATAGTGTAGTGTGCAATGCGGATGTTGCTGCTGCAACCTTACTGCCTTGGTTAAGGTGGCTGGTTAGACTAAGCTAAGAAAAGTGTACTTACCCAGAGAGTCATTTGAGCCTGAAGACATACCTAAAATGATGCACAAGCTGAACTTATGTTTGCACAACTATTTAAAGTCTTAGGATACAAAAATTCAGGAAAATTTGGGAAAATATTTCTATAATTATCATTCTCTCTCTCACTTTCCTTTAAATAGCTATTAACTATTGCACCCAAGTCTATTGTGTCAACCTTGGTAATGTCTACAAACATGTAAGGATGCTGCAAACAGTCTAGGCAGTTCCTTAGGCAGCCTGACAATTCATATCACAGTGGCTGTTCCTGTTCTTGAGGACACATCACAGCAAGACAATCTGAGAAGGGAAACCCTAATGAAGATCAAATTTTGCAGCAAAGGACAGTTAGCAAGGATGCCTTGAGCCATTATAATTAATCCCACAAGAGGTGGAAACACTTAATACTTAGGTTCCATTAGTGTTTGAAATATGGCTTCAATGGCTGTCATTTCATTTCATCTTTCAAAAGCTCTTCATGCCCTCAATAAGAAGGTGGAAGGCAACTGCCACCTAGTGCTAGGTATCCATTGCATAGTTTGGCCATGTCAGTCTTTGACAAGTTAATATCTTCAGGAGAATCTCTTGCAACTAATTGCCTCATATCCATGAAAGTAATACTCCTCTGTCTCTCCCAGTTCTGAAGAAGGGGAAAAAGGTGGAGGGAGAAAACAACTGAAAGTCAAATAAAGAATGAATTACATTAATCACCAAAACATCTCTGAAAAATATTACAACTTCCTGTGAACACTTGGAATATGAGGTGCAACCACTGCTTTCATAGAGAATATTGTGGCCAAATAATTCACATTTCCTTCTGCTACAATACCAGAGAAGATATACTTGGATAATGCCATTCATGCCCCTGTGACAAGAGAGGATAACATCTGTTTGTAGCCAGAACGCAGAATCAGATGATGAAAAGTCTGCCTGAAAATCTGAACTACGCAGATGCAGCAGGACAGTAGGGAAGGAACTAGGATGAGGAAAAGAGGACTCGTGGCCTGCCTCCCATTTGTCAGCATTGCACAGAGTACAAGGAGTAAAGGGAAACTCTTATTCTTCAGGAAAAATAAAGAAGAAAGATAAAAAAAGAAAAGGCAGCTTGAGATTTAGTTTACATTGCTATGTAGTCATATTGACATAAGGACATCATCTGGTGGCCCCTCATCAAAACATCTCTTAAGCTTTTTGCTGTGGAGTGTCCGTTTTTCTCCACTTATCAACTGTACCTGTGCATAAGAAATGCAGCAGAAAATGCTGTTGTCTGTTGAGGACTGTCCGATGCTTTATAAAGTCTTAACAGAAAATCCTTTAACTTGCATAATTTTCCTTTGGTGCTACATGCCTATTAATCTTCTTATTCTTCACAGCACATCCTACCTGTTAAAATCCAATTTTCTCACAAAGCAACAGCCACTTATTCCTGTAGTCAGTTTCAATTAATGCCAAAATCAGCAATAAGAGAACTACAACAGCAGTATCCCACTACCAGCACATGCCTCACATGGTGAATGGCTATGCAAATGTTTTCCTTCGCAGATCATAAGAACACAATCAGTCAATCAGTTCTCAAAGTGTTCAATTGTTATTTTCCATGGTGGCAGAGCCAGTAGAAGTGGCTGACAATGATTTTTAGGGTATGTGTTGAACAGTAGCAGTGCTGACTACAGAATGCTTCATTTGTTCTGTTTAAAGAGCAACTTACACTTCCTATATATTATGGATACACCAGACATTATTTTTTCTAGATATGCTCTCTCCTTTAACATTGGAGTAACCTCATTTTGAAGGATGTAATCTCTCTGAAAGATGAGGCACATTCTCACAGAAAACCAAATATACATCAGTATACTTGGCAACCACTGAAGTATTTTAGATAAACATAACAGTTTCCGCTCTAAAATTCATTGTTAGGCTGCATGAACTAGGACTGCATAACAGTTATGCATGGACTGAGATGCAGAGGGAATAAAAAGAATATGGAAAAGATCAGGTCATATATATACATATATATATTTACATATATACGTGTATATATATATGTAAAAGTCAGCTGGGGGAAGCAGGGAAGAAGGATCAAGTTTGCTGTCTGGCTAAACAGCACTTCTATATGAAGTGTACTAATAAGAGAAAGGAAATGATTTCTATCAAGAAGTTTTATATACTTCACCACCCACTGGGACAACAGCCCCTTTATTAGAAAGCAGCAAGCAAACAAGAATACAATAGCAAAGGAAATAAAATCTTGACCTACAAACCTGAGATGCTGCCCCAGTACTGAAGGAGGCTGAATGCAAGCAAAAACTCAGATGACCAAATTATGTCTGAATTTGTGCATTATGCATGCAACCATTTGCATCTCTTCTGTGGCTTGGAGATGAAAGATTATCATCTGTTTAATACTGCATTGTGCCTAAATGGTTCTACGTAATGTCACAGAAGGACAATAACCCCTTATTTGTGCAATCATAGCTGATATTTCAGAGCTTCCAGTCAGCCATCCATTGATGACTCTTCACACATCTGTACTTAACTAAAAACATTTTTCTGGATCAAAGCCTACAATTCTGCCAAAAACCCTGGGGAGGAAAAAAAAGCTGTAGGAAATGGTATAGGACAAACAGTGAGTGTACAGAATAAGGAGATCCTTTTATTTTACCTCATTAGTAGCATACAATGTTCCTTTCTCCTGCCCTGAGAGGCTGGTCTGGTGCCACTTTATTCTTAGTTTAACCATATAAAAAGTATCATATCCATGCACTTGAAAGCTGTTGATGCTTGTTATTTCTAGAAGTATATTTTAAAACACAGTGGACAAGGGGTAATGATTTGAAACTGAAAGGGAGCAGATTTACACTAGATATACTGAATAACTTCTTCCTAATGAGGGTGCTGAGGCACTGGCACTGGTTGCCCAGAGAAGCTGTGGCTGCCCCATCACTGGCAGTGTTCAAAGGCCAGGTTGGATGGGGCATTGAGCGACTTGCTCTAGTGGAAGGTGTCCCTGCCTATGGCAGGGGGGCTAGAAGTGGAGGAGCTTTAAGGTCCCTTCCAACCCAAACCAGTCTATGATCAGTCTTGGTAATAAAGGAAAAATATATATAATTAAACTTATGAAAACAGAGTGCTGTCACCAATGTTAGAATAAAGGCTGTATGGTAACAGAAATGCAATCATTAAACCAAATAGAGATTAAAATACAACCATCCTGTAAAGCTCTGTATAAAGCTGTCATGGGCTCAGAACATTAATCTTACAACTTAAATGGTGTCTTTCCATTTTTGTTCTAAATACAAATCTCTGCTGGTCTCAAGTACTCCAGATTTAGTTCTGTTTGGCTGACATCCTTCCCTAGCAAGGTTGATCCTCACAATACCTGACAAGCCTTTACAAGCGTTCATAGGATAGTGGGAAACATAGATTTCTGAGCTTTCTTGCACTCTGGCTTGATTCCCAGATTCCCAGTTGCTGTATTGTTTAATACTAATTTCTCTACATAATTTTTATTTGGCCTTTTTTTAAGCAAAGTTTTTGTTTTGCTTTGTTTTGCCTCTTTTTCCTTCTAGCTTGGAAGCTGATCTACAGGTTGGGATGCCCTTGCTGTAACTGCAGATCAACTCTACATTACACAGAGAATGGAAATCTTCAGTAAACCTAGGCATGAAACACCTAGTTTGTTGTAATCAAGAAGGCCACCCCACGTTGCTCTAATATCCATGTCCCTGAGCATTACAAAACAGACACATAGGAGAAGACAGCAGGAGGAAATGCTTTCTCTTGTATTAACTATATAGCCATACCTTGCTGTCCCCCCAAGGACAGCTGAACGGTTTGATGGTTAGCAATGTGAGGGATGATTAATCAGTTTTCATGTGAGACTGAATTTCTGGTCATTTCCCCTTTTTCCCATTGTTTAACCTTGACTGATCTTGGTTTATCTGAGGAAAATGAGGATGGAGACAATGATAAGGTTAAGTTCAGAAAGATGCAGCAAGAAAGCTCCTGGTGAAAAACATTGTTCAGTCACACATCTTTCAGGATGGTGATCCTGACAGCCACACTGAAAACACCGCATGTTCTCCAGCTGCACAGTCCTGATGCAGCTCCCCCTGCTCCTCTGTCCTTCACACTAATACCAACTGTCCCTCTATGTTTAAAACCGGCACCTACCCCTTATCCAAGCATCTGCTTTCAACTTCTTGTAAGTTGCTTTGCTATCTGGCAACTTGATCACTTCATAAAATCATAAATAGTTAGTTTGTATAGGAGAGTGATAGCCTGCATAGCAACGGGACACAACTCTGAAACACCAGATAGAGAAGTAACAACTAGACTATTTCTATGTCAAGAATCAACTGGTAAGTGCATCAAATACTGGGTGTGTTGCCTTCTCACCACAGAACACCTCTGAGCCTTAGAGCTGCTGTGTTGTCCTGATGTCTAAGGGAGATGGGGGACACATCTCATGCTGGCATCTTGCTTACAGGCAAGTGCTGGCTGGAGCAATGAGAGTGAGTGAAAAGGAAGTGAGGGGAAGGGAGGTGAAAGACACAGACAAGCCCCTTGGGTATGTACAGTGTGACAAAAAAACCCTGAGTTCTCTCCTTCAGCCATCATGCTCTGCTCTTAAATGAGCAGTCATTGTGTCAAACACCAGAAAAAGACAAGGCACCAGGAACATATTTGAGCAGGATGCAAACTTTACATGACATGACTTAGGTTAAGAACTGTCCCTCTAACACACCCAGTGCTCATCATCCTTGCACTTTGATCTTTTCCACCTGGATGACAGCTTTCTTGCATCTTTTCACATGATATCCCAAGGGGGCATAGGGAACTTGGGAGCTGCTCACATCTACTGACTTTTGCCCCTTGAAAACACGCACATTTCCTCTGCTACTTGCTTCCAAGTAGCAATTCTTGGGGAAGTGTACTCATAGTGACTGAGAGACATGAGACCACTTTGCTGACTTAAAGATGAGGCCGTAAGAGACAGACCTTTTTGTCAGATTTTGTACTTTCTGGTAAAAGAATTTAGAGAAGAATGTTAAATCACAGTTGAAATAAAAGTGATTTTAAAGTAATACCTGTTTGCAGGATCCCTTTAGTTTAATAACAATAACCAAAATACCTGCAAAATACAGCAAAATACCTGGGAAAAAAGTGATCTGATTTACAGTTCAGTCTCACAGCATCCCTCATGTCTAGTAAGGGACTGAAGCAGTAGAGAATAGCTGATATTACCCCTGACAAAAAAAGGTGAGTTTTATGAGGCACAAAAAGGCTAAAACTTATAATCTACAGCATAGTTTGACAGCACTTAATAAACTCACAGACAAATGCGACAGAAATCGCCTAGTTTAGAAGCCAACGGCAATGGAGAATTTCTACTTTTACAAATAAAAATAGAAGAATTCATAACAACATGGAGCTGAACTGAAGAAATTAATAAAGCAAAGCCATTTCATACAACACTGAAACACTGGGTACAGAGGAATGTATAGGAAGCCCAGTGAAGCAATTCCAAATGAGTTCCCTGTAGTAAACTGAATGATAAAAGATGAAGATAAATTACAGTATCTATTGAGATCTACATTAGAGATGCCAAAAGATTTCTGGAGTCTGTACAATATTCTGGGAATTAAGAAGATACAAACAGGCAACAGCAGGACTATGTACTTGCACTGAAAATGACAGTCCTGTAATAAAGAAGATTGCTGGTTTAAGGACAGACTGGTGCTAAACTGCACAGGCACACAGAAAACACACACTGCAGGTAAAGCAAAACTAACTGTAGGGAAACAAGGGAAAAAACCCATCAGATTCATTAGTCCTGCTCTGAAAATGGTATCAAATCTGTTTGATTTTGAAGGGGATGATGTAATTTAGCTTTCTTTACAAGTGAAAAAGGTAATCTTTGGACAAAGTTTGACAACAGAAGTTGCTCTTTTTTTCAGTGGACAAACCCCAAACTAAAACCCCACCAAACTTCACAGGAGAATGATCAAGAGCTACCTTGATAAGAAAAATGGCTCTAAAGTCAAATAATAAAGATGACATTCTATTTGTCTCTTGTGTACTGAGAAAGCAGCAGTAACTCAGCTGTAGGCAGCAGATAATAAATCCCTGTGTTGTGAAACAAGGAGGTCACGCACCTTTCCACTTGGACAGATTCAGCTGATTGCTGCCCGTTTGAAGTGCAAGACAAGAAAAGACAACCGATAGGGCTTGAAGTGGCGAATGCCACTATTAAAATGCATTTGAATAGAGATCTTATCTGCAGATTTTTATCTAAATTCCTGTCATCTTTGCCAATTAACCTTCTGTCATTTCCTCTTGATTTTTGAATCCTCTCTGGCTCACTGCAGCTCACTCCCTTCATCCTTCCTCAGCTATTTCTACTGGCTGTTTGCTCTGAAAAAATGCCCTTTCTCACCCTTCTATGACTCAGCTCATGCTTCTGGACTTTGTCCTGTTTCTCTCTTCTTCCATCCCCTTTCAGTGCATGGCTCTACTATGAGATGCTGGATCTGACCGGTGCCAAGTGAATAGAGAGATCTGCTACTGCTCATTTCACTTGTAGAGGGGAGATGCAACCAGAGAAAGCATCATTGCAGGCATTCCCATGTCCCTGCCTAGCCAGCTGACTTCAGAGCATAATTTCCTTGCCCCTATCCTGCCATCTCCCTCTATTAATTCCATTGCCAGTTGCTCACAGGCACATGGCTACTCCTCAGCCCTAGCCAGCTCCAGAGTCCATTTATGTCTATTAAAGCAGATGCAATATACCCGCAGCTCAAGCAGACAGGGTGGGATGTTTTTGGAGAGACTACCTAGGTGACTCAAATGAAAGAGAGTCATCTGGACAAGATACAAAGCTGTAGAAAGAGGAGGTTAATCTTCCTAATTCTGCTTTTCTGTTTCTCTGCATGTTACAAGGAGAAGGACCAAGCCACCCTTTCCTTCTCCTGTATTTTTATCAGGATGTAATTTACCTTTAAGGACCGTTTTCCTCTCCTTCATAAACCAGAAAGATTTTGCCCTGATGAGGCAAGGCTCTAGTAGGACTCAACCTCTAATTTCTCCACCTTAGAGGAAAGAACTCACCAAATTCTCGCTAACTCAAGCGTAGGAATAAGGAAAACAGAGGTCATTGCTACCCTCTATGGCATTTTAACCACGGCATACACAGCCCACAGCATACACATCCCACAGCATGTGGGAATATACACACAATTCCTTAATTCTTCTCTCATTGAAAACACTGATCAAGCACTGGCACAAGTTCATTAGGTCACGGTCACATTCCTTGTCTGCCTGCTACTATATTCCCACAAACAACAGACAGCTTATGTTTGCCTATGGGCTTAAAACTGAACAGAAGGCAGCGACCATTTAAAAACACATCTATACAAGCCTATTATGTCCACTTTCTTTTCTGTACTACTGCTTCATTATTCCTGACGTGGAGATTATGAGCACAGCACAAAGATACATGTCCTGGTGATGAGATAAGCAATTGTGCTTATCTTAGTTGTGCACAGTCTAGCCTAGGCTTTTCTTGTCATTAAACTAACCCTTTACAGATGTAACTTTGTGGGTATCGTTAGCTACACATGCTACAGTGCACTGGTATCTATAAATAACCAGCAGACCGTGCATAATGAAATAACAAGTCTTACTCTTCCCACAGAACCATTTGTAGTGCATTTGTTTTCATTTTAATGATTACGGGAAGTGCTCTGAGATAACGACTTTACATTTGCTATTTGGAGTTAAAAGACTTAACACAATAAGGGCTCACTCCTGAAGCCACTATTTTCATCCAGGAACACATCCTCCTTTGTCAGGAAAACCATAGAATAGTTAGGGTTGGAAAAGACCTTGAGACCTTTTAGTTCCAACGCCCCTGCCATGGGCAGGGATGCATTGCAATAGACTATGTCACCTAAAGCTCTGTACAACCTGGCCTTGAACACTCCAAATGGTAGAGCATTTACTGCTTCTTTGGGCAACCTGTTCCAGTGCCTCACCACCCTCACAGTAAAGAACTTCTTCCTTATATCCAATCTAAACTTCCCCTGTTGCAATTTGAACCCATCACCCCTTCTCCTATCGCTACAGCACCTAATGCAGAATTCCTCTCTGACATCCTTGTAAGCCCTCTTCAGATAATGGAAAGAAAAGTCTGGAATACTCTATTTTTGTAGCTATTGCAGATTCACTGCTATTCCTGAACTCGGGGCTGTCAAGAGCTTGGGCTGTGCCTTGCGTTGGGAGCATCAGGGAACTGCAAGCAGGAATAACAACCTCTGATTGAGGACAGAGAGGCAGTGTAATGGCTGGTAGCTATTAGTTTCGAGTGGTCTTATTAGAAATGAAAGAGTCCTCTCATCGAGGGAAAATCTGAGAGGCCAATGAAATGTTCTGGCTCCAACTGGGACAAATAAAGAGAAAATAAACCCCTGACCTTTTGCATGCTGATAATCTGGGGGGAAAGAGGGTGTGCAGGGACACCCCAGGAGTTTAATTTTATATAAAGTAATTTAAGTTATAATTCTTAGTTTAGAATTTAGTTTAGAACTAATTACTTAGAATGAGTTTAGAACTTGGATTTCTAGAATTCCTGGTTTAGAAGTCCTCAAAACATTTACATTAAGGGCAACATCTCTGATTTAGCCCCCACGCCAGTGACATTTTGATGCCACAGGCTGTTTTCATGAAGGATTGCAGCTTAAACAAATTGGATTTGGCAGTTAATAATATTACATAGAGATCCTTAAACAACTCTAAATCTCAGCCTATTTTTATCTACCTACACAACACAGCTATCTAGAAAATCTTTGGATATTAAAGCATTTTTTCCCCTTCCCCTGACTTCCCATCTCACCCAACAATAAAATCCACTGAGTTAAGCATTCCGGAAAAGGGAAAAGCGAGCCAATAGAGGGACACATCAGTAAACGTTTAATGTAAAGGAGAGGCTGCCTTCCCTAATTAAGTACCATGGTTTCAACTGCAGATGTCCTTGGTGCCTCAAATCTTTCCCAAACCAAGCAGACACTGAGCAACTTGCATCTCCTAGTGGCTCCAGTTAGGAAGGCAAGTGTCTGTTGCAACTGCTAAAGAGCGTGGCAGTATTTCTGTCTTGTGATCCCTGTCCAAGTGCTTTTCTGTGCCAGTGGAGAGGCGGAGAAACACCCCAGGGGGCCAGAAGCCATTGCCAGACTCTCCTCCCTCTTACTGCATCAGAGCAGATGACCACGTTTATTCCCACATGTTGTTTCTGTCCAAGTTATCAGCTCTGTTTCTGATGGAGAATGAATCTCTCGCTAAGATTTTAACTAGGTTTTCAACAGCTTTTCTCCGTAGCTTGGATTTCAGTTCCATGAGGGCTTCCATTAACTCACAAAGAAGGGATGAGACACTACTGCCTCCTTCTTTGAATATTTATTTCCATCTTGTTATCCTTGTGCTTTAGTTTTGTTATTTTTATGTTTTCTTTGTTTTACATTTAGCTTATTTCAAGCCTCTCCTGGAAATCTGGGACCTCCTTATTTTATTCCTGCCTCTTCCTGGTTTTTTACTTTACTATTTTTACTGTGTTTCTTGCTTCTTTCCATTTATCTTTTAGAAGAAGTAGCATGGTCTGATTTCTGATCTATGCACTAATTCAAATCTACCTTCCTTCCACTGCTCCGCTTTAAAAGTTGGGGGATATTCCAAGAGGAAGGTAGGGAAGTAAACCAGCTATATCACTCTTTCACAGCCTTTCCAAATAAGAACAAAAATGGTGACAATAAAAGAAATACTAAACCAAAAGATTCATTGTAACTGTCCAAAACAGCAGAAATAAGACATGGAGGGGAAATATTCCCAGTTATCGACTGCTTCTTATTTAATATCATTATGCCAAAGCTCTCTACTGTTCATGCTAATGCATACATTTAATGATGAAAAATAGTCCAAGAGACTGGCTTACCTGATTCATGTCAAAGGCATGGAACACCCGTTCAACATACATGTTTGCTTGGGGGTTCATATCATGTAAACCCAGTAGTTTCTTGAACTCATGGAGAGTAATTTGCCCAGAGGGGCACTGCTTCATGAATTTCTGGTACCACTGACTGTTTTCTATTGCAGCAAAATCATCAGCTGATTCCCCAGCACCCATAGCACCGTCTGCCCTTTGTCCACGCTGCACTGTTTGCTGTAGAGTAGAGCTCCTTTGTGCCCTGGCTCACCTCCAACTAGAAATCAACCACAAGCCAGGAGCTGGAAAACTACCACACATCCCATAAAGATCCCTGCAGATCTGGATTAGGTAAAAATAGAAGCCGCATGGGATCATCCTTCATGATCTGTTTGAACGTAGGCAGGCTTGTCAATACGGGGGTCCTTCCCTCTGGTTGGAGCTACCTTGACATGTGCTCAACCTGCAGAATTCTGCTGGGGCTCTGTCGAAGACAAAACATGACATTTGTGCTCATGTTGTGTAAGATCTCATGGCACGTTTGCACCTTTGGTACCTTTGCTAACTTACAATGCTTTGCATCTGAAAATGCAGTGGCTGAGATGACTTGGAATGCTTGCTAAACCGTAAAATGGTTTTGCTGTGCTTTGTTTGGAGACCTTTGCATTCAGCCCCTTGGAAACAGGGAGAATCATAAATCCTACAAGATACTGATGACATCTATGGTGACTCTGGTGTGTGCCAGTAAGTGTTCACCCAGCTGAAGGAAGGTAATATATAAACGGACCATACAGCATCATAACATTAGCACTGAAAGAGATGTTCTAGCAATCTCTCACAGAAAACATCAGGATATATAAACACAAAACCTGGTGAAATTCACCCACCAGAAACTGAAGAAAGGATATAAATCAGAGCTAGTGAAATTTAGGAAGTGAACTTTTTAAGTGAAGGCAAACTCTTCATGACTCTCCATTCAAAGTACATGCTTTGAATTTGACTTAACATCCCATCTAAATCAAGCACATGCTAAATACTTTTCAAATAATCTTAAGGTAAAAGGAACTAGGAACATGTCCTTATGTATATGATTCTGAAACAGTAAGAGCGTGGGGAGCCACTAAAAGTAATCATATTGTGTCATTTGCATAATCTACTTAACAGACATGTTCTGCTCACACAGTCTCAGTGATGGGTTTTCAGATAAGAAAGTGATAGGAAATTGAATACTTAAAGCACAGCACATTCAATGTCATAGAAACTGGTAACTGATAGAGGCACCTTTAGCATTTTCATGTCCAGGGAGAAGCTGTTGTTTGCTTGGAATCTCACTTCCTAAATGCCAAATACATGCAGCAAGAGATTAGATCCCAAATCCTTTTCCAGTAATGTCAAAGATCCGGCAGAGATTTTTACCATCATGGCAGCAGGCAAAGTTTGATCCTCTAACAGAAGAAAAATAACATATAGATGTCAGAAAAAAACCCACAATCCTAAGCTGAGATTTTCAACTTTGAAATATAATTACATTGCAGTGGGCAAGACAGTCTGAACCATAATGACTCAATGCATCTCTGAATGTTATGCCCCTTCAGAACTTTGGCTTACGTGTAGTTTCTTTCACAAACCCTTAAACCCCTGCTTATTCTGTTAAGAAAGAGTGAAATAGTTTCTGCCAACCCCATTAAGTAGGTTGTTATTCCACTGAAGTATGAGAGGGAAGAAAGACTTGATTCATCTAACTTGCAAAGAGCTGAGTCATCTTGGAAAAGATCCTTTAGGTCTGGTGGGCACGGAAAGGAGTCCGAGCTGGATTTGTGTGTTAAGATCAGGATCCAGAAGACAAATGCTTTTTGATTGTACTACCCATAAGTCATGCTCCTGTTAGAGAGGTGTCGAGATAGGCAGAATGATCAAGAACATTATGAAGATACTGTCACTGAGAAAGCCAGTGCCAAGACATACAAGTCCCAAATGCGTTACTCTTGACAAGCTGGTGTGCCAACAGCTCATTCTTCATATATAAATCTGTTTCCTAATCCAGCCTGAAGCCCTATAGACTGACTTCACAGGAAACACACATTACAGCAGATAACCATACACATCATCTCAACCTAAACAGACATGGTGTGATTCTCACTGGGGAAGCTTATGAGGTCCTGACATGTGGCTTGAGAGGCTGAGGTCCTTGGTTGCCACAGGCTTTTCAGTGAGGCTCTCAAGACTTTCAACAGGGTAAGAGGAAAATAAAACTGAGCTCAGCCTATCTAGATGCTGTACATTGAATAATCTGAATCTTGTAGTTATCATGTTGTCATTTCATTAAAAATTATACTGTTCTAGCTCATCAAAAATATATTTGGGGTGGGTATTATTAAAAAGGAAAAGGTAAAATAGTCAGGTAAAACATTCTGGTTCGCTTGATTTATTTCTCTGTTTAAGCCTTTCCAGCCACTAAATTATACAAATAGATTGGACAAGGACAAAAACTTGCAGGCTTTTATCTAGGACTAGATGCCACATTCTTCATATTATTTCCCGCTGCAAAAGGACACAAACTATACAGTCTCATGTGTATAACTATTCTAAATGTGCCATTCCAGTTGTGCCTTCTAAATATCTTTTCCTGTGCTATTGCTGCAACAGCTCAATTGAGAAAGTACGCAATAAAATCTATGCCTCAGATTAGTTGCCAACGAAGGACTGCTGCAACATCTTGCAGAATTGGAAATTAATATCAAATCTTTAGTGGGAGCTCATTATTAAATAAGGAGGTTCTAAGCCTGGTATAAGCAGTTTTATAGTGGATTTTATGAAGCCCAAAAGGCCAAATTGTTGTTTAATTTCATTAAAATGGGGGTGTGGGGGGTAGAGTTCCAAATGGATAAAACATCTTTTTCTGTCTAACACAGAACGTTAATTAAACAAGCTCTTCTGGGAACAGCAAAATAAAAGCCTACATTTATACAGACTCTGTCTTTCATTCCCTAAATCACTGCAGCCTGGCATCCCAGCTCCACCCTGTATCCTCACCAGGAGAAAAGGAAGCAAGTGCCTGATTACTTTGCCAG
Source organism: Melopsittacus undulatus (assembly GCF_012275295.1). Classification (NCBI taxonomy): domain Eukaryota; kingdom Metazoa; phylum Chordata; class Aves; order Psittaciformes; family Psittaculidae; genus Melopsittacus; species Melopsittacus undulatus. The sequence goes on along the minus strand of NC_047528.1, from coordinate 119,386,556 downwards.
CTAGCTGTTGCCTTAATGGATAAAAGCTGCATTCTGTATGAGTAGGTCATTCATTCTGGGTGCGCCCTGCTACCCAGCTGCCAATTTTGCATGAAAACTGTAGGAAGTAATTAGCTGGAATGCCTGCTCTTTCAGATTTCATTCAAATATGCCTATTGATTAAAATGTTATGGGGAAACAGGAGAAAGGGATCAGAGATGGGTGCACAGGACTATGGAACAGTCAAACTCTGATGCATGTATAACCTGGCAAATTTTAGGCATACATCTTAATATTCATCAGGTAACTTGAGCAAGCTGCTCCCTGGGTGCTAAGCTATTTGTAGTGGGAGGGAGGCCCTGCAATTGGTAACCTGTAAAAAACCAACCAACAAATAGTCATCCTGCACCCCCTGCTCTTCCTCTGCCACCCAAAAACCCAAAGCTAACCCCAAAACCACACTCAAAACCCCTCAAAAGCTTCCCACCTTTTTGGTTTGGAGTTATTTCCCTGTTTAAGACAGGTTCCAGGTTTACCTAAAGCTTGTCTTCATACAGAGTGACTAGATAAATTTACTAACTACCTTATTTCCTTACAGAAAGGTACTCTAAATAACTTAGACATAGAAAAGCTCTTTTCACAACTGTAACAGGTTGGATTGTAACGCTTGAATTGTATAAAAAGCAAATGTCAGCATCTATATGCACATTCACAATGCTCTAAATAATACAAACAAGTGAAGTAAACTGTTAGGGTTTAGGTTTCATGTAGTATTACAAAGACTGCAAATAGGAGAGAAAGCTGAATGGGGTAAGATGGTAAAGAGCAACTGTGCCCTGTTTGTGCCTAATTTATTCTGCACTCTTTGCCTGTACTGGATGGACCATTTACTGCATACAATAGATATTTTCATATACATACAGTATCAGCAGTAGTGCCAAGTTCTCCTAGGCATTTCTGTTGGCACAAAGCTATCTGAAGGATACCTTTTTCTTCTCTCTCCACACCCTCAGGTATCTCATAGCAAACACTCAGTTTCCTTATGCTGGTTACTGGTGTGCTGTCATCTTGACAGAAGCCTGATTTTCAGAAAGCATTTATTTCACATTCCAGTTTTCTGGAAAATAACTGAAATCAGCTGCAGGTTCAATACTTGACAGTATTTGTCTAAAATAAATTTTGGATCTATTTCATTTCCAAATATTTCCCAAGAGCACATTAAAGCTACACTGAAAAAGCTCTTAGATAGGCTCAGACCCTGTCCATGCATGTCACGCAAGCAAGTTGGCATTGGTAAAGCTTTAGTAGGGAACAGAAGACATCAATTTGTTAATTGAAAAGGACACATTAAGTTGACAATTTCTGCTGGTCAGTTTCCATGTTTATGGACTAGAAATTTGCTCATCATCTGTAATTAGCACATTTATAGAGTTAGGGGGTACTACTACTTAATGGAATTCCAGGATATTTAACCATCTGGTAATTGGCAGGGGGAGGAAAAGAGCATGCAAAGAGCCTGATTTTAGAAGAACAGTACCTGAAGTTTATGTAAAAAACTAATTATATAATATAAAAGATATATATATAAAGATATAAATATATAAAGAATTAAATAATACCAAAAAACCAAGATGAACTAGGAGTGGGAGTGTGTGTGTGTAGACATAACAAGAGAACCATATAACAAAGGTACCGACTCTATGAATTCTTAGTCTACTGGGCACCATACAACTCCTGCAACAAATATAATTCATTCCATAGCAAAGAACAGAAAGGCCATTTCTGGAAATTGAAACTGTCTGGAGCAGTCCTGGCTACAATTATGACCAGTTTTAACCTGCCACTAAAGTCGTTCATGTAATGTAATAACACCTTTTCCATTTCATCTCTGAATTTACTGAGATCAGGGTTGTAGGTAGAGAACACTAATGCTGATTTCTTTTTTTGTCTTTTCCTTAGTAAGTTTTTATACCATGAGGAGACCACCTATTTTATTATCTGGAAGCAGACTTTGATTTTATAGTATTGACAATTCAACCTAAATCTGGTATCAGTCAAAGACAAACACTTGCATAGAAATTACAGATGACTCTCAGAAAGTCTCATTTCAGCTTAAGGGAAAAATAACAAGGCACAGTCTTCTGGATAAGTCTCATGGTTAGAAGAGACCCCTATGAACAATGAGACCATAAGACAGCAATGCTACCAACAGCTGCTTTTGGGATGACCTAACATGTTAAGCAGTAAAATCAGGATAATGGATCAAAACCAGATAAGTTTTTGGAAAAAGAAAATTGAGTGATACCAAACTAAGATGCAGAAGGTGCTCAGAATGAGAGACAAAAGGCAACAGAAGGAATCATACTGTGTCTGTGTTACATATTGTTAAAGCATTAATACCTATGGATACAGCCAAACACTGCTTTAAAGCAAAGTTATATAATTGAAACTTGCAATTATTAATTGAAATTGAAACACTGAAACCAATAATAATAAATAATAAGAAATAAAATGAAATAATAATAAAAATCCAGGCTTCAAAGATGAGGAACCAACCAAAATGTATTGGAATGACTGCATGCAAGTTTCAAAATGGCAAAATATACCAGGAACAAAGCATTCAAAAATGTCTGTCTGCCACTTGTGCTTATTGGGTTCCAGTTTTCTGTTGAATCACCTCTGAATCACTTCCCTTACCTAAAAACAGTCAGCACTGCCAGCCCTCTGAGACATGACACTGAATGCATCAGATGGTACAGCCATAAGAAAACCAGTAAGTTAATGAATTCTTACCTTATTCATATCAAACGTGTGAAATACTTGTTCAACATAGCTGTTAGCTTCTGGAGTAAGTCCATGTAGATCCAGGACATGTTTAAATTCATGCAGGCAAAGCTGTCCAGATGGGCATTCCTTCATAAATTTTGTGTACCAGTGGTGAATTTCCATGGCATTAATGTCATCTGCTGATCCGGCAGCACCCATAGCATCGAACATACCAGGTAACCTTTTTCAGTATTTATTCATCCAAATGTTGATTCTTGCTTCTCAACAACGATCATTTAAACATCAACTCTGCTTTTGAGAGCTACTTTAAACCTCTTACAGATCGCTACTAATATAGACTAAGTAAATATAGCACCTAGCGAGATTACTGGTGCCCAGTTTTAGTTCACCATGGTTTTATCAGCTGATTACAGTCTTTGTGCACAGTCAGTCTGCAAAGCCTCAGCAGGGCATGAGGACCGATTAATGCTGATTCTCATCTTGCATTGGCATCTGTGCAGCTAAAGCTGTGTAAACTGGATGAATATTGAATAAGCAACATGCAGGGATTCAGAGTAGCTTCCAAACCTTTGCTTTAATAATTCACAAGGTTTCAACTAAACCTTCAGCCCCATTTTAATATTTGGATACCTTTTGTGCAGCTGCCTTGCAGCAACTGAATTTCCATTTTTATTACTTCTGTATGTAGGTATAGTCCAAATCTTACCTTATAGGCCAAAACTGCAACATGATTTGACTTTGATAACCTGGCAAAACCTGAAAGCAGCTATACAATGGGCACAAAACTCATGCCATTGACCTTAGACAGCAGTTCTTCATCTGAGCATTTGAGTCATGTGTAACCCAATGTTGTCCTAAAACCTGTTTCCCCACTGCCACTGCTCATTCAGTCCCATGCTTTCCCTTCCCTTAGGCCAGCATGAGCATGTGTGGTTGCACTTGGGAACAACTGTTAAGAACAGATCCCAGGCAGAAGCTTGCAATCAAACTGAATGCTAATAAATACAATAAGCTTTAGTCATGATGTAAATTTTTCATTGCCTGGTCTCACAGAACATTGCATTGCACAAGAGGATAGATTGAATGAGTATGGGAGAAGGTGGCCAGCAGTAGAGGGGGTGCATGACTGCTTCTTCCACCGATTCAAATTGTCTCTTATTTATCCACAAGGAGACTTGTAGAGCAACGTCATAATGTCTGTGCTGTGTAGTGGTACAGAGCAGATTACAGTTTTACAGCATTTAAGCCTTACAGCCTATGCTATAGTGTGGGGTTGAAGACTGAACTGGTAGAATGTGAAAGGTGTTATACTTAAGCCTACAGTAAAGGTGTTGTCTCCCCAGTGGCACTCCGGTGGTGTCTCACAAAAGGAAAGGTGAGCACTACCCGAGCAGCATTTCTATTTCAACTGGCAAAGGAGAGCACAGCCTGGCTGCTCCTGGTGTTCTGTACAGCTGCATCAGTTGAATTTCACCCTGGGCCAAGATTCAGGCTGGCTCAGTATGAAGAGCAGCATCAACAGCTACAGGAGACAAGTTTGATCTGAATACTGCAAAGAAACTGAATGTTATGGTTGGGCATGCCACAAAACTTTGGTTTTCAGGTGACACCTCAGTGGACATGCACCACTAACTGAACCTGGGCGAGCTGCCCATGCAGCAGAAGGTTTAAGCCAGGCTCTGTGTAACAGCATACAGGTTCATATGGTCAGCCAGTATTTTGGGCTCTGTTTAATTCTTTAGGCAAATAAAGCCCTGGGACACACTAATCATGGAAGATTAGAAGTGTGATATATTTCTCAGGTACAAACCTTCACTGCAAAAGGTGAGAGGGCCGGAACAAGCTGGGCTCTGAGTGGAACAGGCTTTCAGCACATATTTATAAGTGTACTGCATAAATCAGTGTCTGCAGCCAGTCTTCATGCTGTTGAAGAGGGAGGAAAGGGGGAAGAAAGCACACCTGAATGCCTAGAGGAATTCAATAGTGATATATATGTAGCTATCATTTAAAGGTGAGTTTTATACTCTCTATTCTTCCCTTGCCCCTCTTACAACAGTCTCCCCAGAGCAACAATAGCAGCCTGCTAGCATGCTGTCAGTTATAGGATCAAGGCCTTCAGAAGCAGCACGGATTACCTGTGTGAAGTACTGAATAAACCCAGACTAAATCTGAAACATGTGAAATGGTATTTTAAATACTGCAAAATACCACTTGCAGGCAAAGAATGCTGTATTTGTGGTAACCAAGCACAGCAAGCAAAAGACAGAGAGCTTAAAGAAGCAGTCCTCAGTCTCTTATATATGTTCATCTAATCTAAATTTTCAATAGCTGCTAACTGGAAATGCAGACCCATAATTTTGCCAGTGTCCATCTCCCTCATTTCTTGTTCCACAGAAAGGGGCAATGTTTTCAAACTCAGATGTTACTCACACTTTCCAGAAATAACAGCAGTATTCAAAGGTTGAAACCCAAACCCACAGGTTTCAACCCTGTTTTCAGAAGCCACAGACAATTGGGTTTTTTGTAAATATAGGGGCCTATAATTGGGGCTTTTTTGTACCTCTTCAAATGTGCCTCTGAAGAAAACAACAGCATGAATTTGAGCCATTTCAGCCCTTGAAAGCATACGTATTTCTTTCATATGGCATGGAAGAATCTCCTAACTCTGTCGTGTTTGTCCTTACAGAAGACAAGGTTAAAATGCACATTTTAAGACACTCTTCAAGATAACCATCAAGCTGTTGTAAAGTTTCTATGTGATAACTCTGAAAAACCTTAAGTTTTAGAGCATTTGAAAAACAAGCACATGAACAGGCACAACTGCTTACCAGCAAAGGTCCTAATTAAAGATATAAGATATATAAAGATAGAAGAGAACACCCAGGAGACTTGAAGAGGCAGTGCAATAGCATAGAATAAGATGGAAACATGGAAGCTAGCATTAAGTTCAAGTAGGAGAAGAAGCTGCTTTTAAAGGAGCTCTTGTAGGCTATGCTCCTGTTAGGACAGCTTTACTGGGGATTATAGTGAGGAAGTACACACAGATTAGAAAGGGTATGCTGGCAATGCTGTTCTTTTTGGCAATTTAATATCCTCACTTTCAACTCTGAGGACAAAATGCATCTCAGGTTAAAGTGCTGGTTTACCAGACTTATTGTGTCTGCTTATCCAGGTTAGCTAGGGATTATATTCCTCATATGTATAGCTTGCACTCAAAGTCCAGCAATTAGAATGAGGGAGAATGCAGAAGTAGTGAAGAACTTGCATTGTAGGTCTGGAAGCAATGTGATATAATGGGGAGGAAAAGCAGCTATGAGGAAGAGAAACATCAGAGAGACTGATGGGACTTTGAGAACATGAGGCACTTCAAGGAAGGATGGAAAAAAGATTAAATTCTGCCATAAAACAAGTATGAGGCCTGGAAAGAAGCAGATATTTATGCATCAGAGTGGAACCCAGAGTTTCATTCCAAAGACTTAAATCCAGCATCAACAATGGTACACAGAAACCCATTGCCTGAGTAATGCCTGTATGGAATACATACTATGTGCTTAGTTTCCTCTAAACTCTATGGGGATAAAAAAAACCCAACTCACAGGTCACCTGGAGCCTCTCAGCTCTGTACCAGATGTCAGCTACATTTAGACCTTCATATGTAATCGAAGTGACTTGAGGCCAGGTTATGAGCTAACACAGGTTATGAAATAAAGGCCCTTGAGACTCTGCTAAACTGTATCTAGGAAATGTCAAGGTTTTATGCACAATGGTATAAAATATAGGGAATAATTTAATTAAGCATCTGAAACATAAAAATCACACACAAATGAGGACAACAATACCAGGGCAGAGAAATCAACAGCTATTTTATGGAGACGCTTCAAGGGACTACACTCTGACACCCACTGTGTCCCCATAGCAAAGTTCTCACTAAATCTCTTTTAGTGTTATATATTAGCACCATCAGTCTCTGCAATCCACAGGAATAAGATGCCTGACTTTAAGGATGTAGGAAGACAGGACCATTTAGAATTTTTATCTGATCCCTTTGCTATAGTGACAGACAACAATCTTACCTGTGGCCATAGGAATCGCAGGTCACCAAACTGAAACATCTTATTTTCATTTAACCTCAAAGCAGGATTTGTGGAATTCTTTGAAATGCTCCTGCAATGTAATTTGAGATTATCAGGTTTGGTTTAATTTTATAAAGGATGTTGTGTGGATACTGTGGAACTGATTACCAGAAGGTGATGTGGGGGCTAAAAGTAAATATGAGCTCAGAAAGCAATTAGACAATTTCACGGAGGAAAAGCCCATTAAACACATTTAATGAACTTGTTAATTGATTGAATGGCCACAGGCTGCTTGGAGCAGAGAGGGTGACTGAGGAGTGCCTTTTCCACAAGCACATGGTACTGACTATTGACAGAAACAGGAGAATGGCCCAGAAATACTTCTGACCTGACCAGTGAAATGTGGCTATTTTTACATACTAGGCACTATCCAAACAGTGTTTAATTGGCTTTTCTTTATCCAGCTGGTGGTCAGAGTGACTGACTGAAGAGCAATCATTATGGACAAAAATGATGCTATTTTGAAGGTCCTGTCTAAGATGGATGTCTGAGTCAATGCAGGCAAGCCCACTTTATTTGCAGTTTGCACATTTATCATAAAAGCACTGATGTAAATTACTTTTTCCTGTGCAGTTTCTATTTGCATCTTCCCATCAGTTTTCCACACAGACTTAGTGCTTTCTTACTAGGACCCTTTCCGTTTCAATTGCCTGTAAGCTTCTCAGTGTGCTTCCATGAAAATATACAACATTGAATGCACAGCAATAAACCTGTTGCATAATTGCATTATGACATGTATCTGTTTCCTTAAGTGATAAAACAATACTTACACAGAAATCCGTCTGCTGCCAAAGTCATGATGCCTATGGGGACAAAACAGTGTTCTACTGATGTTAGATAACCAAAGGGAAAAATCCAGAAAGAGTTAAGACAGCAAACAACGAGATGAGTACATGGCAATTGACTTGTAATTCTTCCTCTCCTATGGTTTGGTTCAATTTTTTTCTTTTAAATTATTATCAGTAATTAATTTGCTGCAGTTCACAAGCTTTATTAAATACCTCTTACAATTAATTTTTCAAGTTGTTTCTAAATTGTTGGTAAGGTTACTTAAGTAATATTCTAATGCTTCTAAAGCACTTTATAAAGTATTAAGGTGACATCATTGTCTTTCTGGGACTCTTCTACAACATGGATACTATTTCATCATTAAAAAACCCCAATAAACCAAAACCAAACAGAAGGCAATAATCTTCTTACCCCCACCTTAAGTGGAAAAAAGAGACAGGAAAAAGCTATTCCTCCTTCAGAAAGATACTAAATATCATCAAATTCACCAAAAGCAATTAAAGAAACTGTTTAACAATTGATATTTGTAAGGTGATTATACAAACCTAAGTTGAAGGACATACCTAACATGTTTAGCACCAGGCACCACTAGCCTTGAAATGAAATCTTACATTTCATATGTCATAATTTGATTTGATAGCAGTAATTCCATCTATGCTGTCAATCCTTGCTGGGGTGGGATCTGGGATTATCTCAGGTACAGGAATTCACAGCACACAAAGCATCACCTTCGCTCTAAGCACCTGGGTGCAGAGGGACTCGGTGGGAGATAGAAGCAGTTTTAGCTCTAGCGCACCAGTGCTTGTCTCCCAGTCTACAGGTAATCCATAGATGGACATCTATGTTATCTGTATGCATCTATTCTTATAGATAGACAAGCAACTAAGGGTGAAAGCCCAGGGCAGACAACATTATTCTTTTGTTTAGAAATACCTGAAATTAAATGTAATGTCCCCTTTGAAGGTACTTCAGTAATTCTGCCATCTTTCCCCTCAGGCAATTGCATTCCTTGAATAGCTGCATTAGCAACTCACAGCTCTGCTGTTGTGCTCTGCCTTGTAGATGCAGTGAGAGAGGGACAGAACTTTTTCTCTGTGGTTTTTATTCGGGGTTTTTTATTATTCTTAAATTAAATGGCCTTTCAAATTCAAAGAGACTGGTTTATACCCTGGATAAAGGCAACTCTGTGCTCCCTTTACAATACATTTCTGCCACTAACTTCTATACATATTCATCTGCATGTAGAGAATTACCAGCTAATAGCCCATCAATTTAGCACCAGCATTTAGTCTTACATTCTGAGAGGCAACACACAAAACCAAAACCAGCATGGAATTTAGTTAGAAAGAAACATGTGGGAAAGATCTTTTGACCTTTTGTAGTTTACATTCCTCAAGAGGAATTTCATCACCACTGTGATACGCAGCACTGACTGTGCTTGTCTCACACCACCACAGCAATCTCAAAGCTAGTTCCTGACTGCAGGAATTCTTGACAAATCTTAATATATGAAAAAATACCATAGGCACATTTATTCAAGTGATTTTTTTCTCCATGGAGTGGTGACAAAGACTATAACTCTATAGTTTAGTCTGGAAAATTGACTAAAATGCATGTTAGAGAACTTACTCTTCACTAAGAAGTTGCACTCTGTGAGTAGGAAGGCAAAACTTGGGTGCTTTTAAAAGAGGAATGCACATGCTTAATCAGCACATGCAATTAAAATAAAGGCACAGGAAGTCTGGTAGAGCTTAGAAAGTAAAGATTATTGTTTCCAGACAATGTTGATATATTACAGATTTCTTTCTTGCATATTTAAGGTATTTTCAGCATCATGTTATAGGCCAGCATACCAGGATTCACTGTTAAGGGTAAACCACTTGAAGTCTAAGCTCTGAAGAATTGGGTTCAGACTTACAATCAACATTTGAAAAGAAACAAAGAAGAAGAAAAATTACTGGGTTTCCAAAGCTGTTTGAAGGTTTAATTTCGTGAGAAGAAATGTGCTCTCTATATTAAGAAGGAGGTTACGTATTCTGTTTGCAGAAGCAAGTAGGTTCCCTTCAGCTATTATACTTGAAATAGAGATCTCAATTGATGTTCCAGTTTCATGAGGTGCCATTTTAAGGAAGTCTCTAATCTGTTCCAAACTTCAGTTTTCTTAGAGAATAAAATATCCACTGAACTGGCAGAAAGTCTCAGGGAAATATGGGAGAAAGTTCTCATTACTTAAATATCACATGTTCAGCATGGAACAGAGAGCATCAAGATGTTGCCAACGTCTTTGCCTATGCAGATACAAGAGGGGAATAAAAAAACCTAAGTATTCCAAGTTAATTTACTCACTAAACCAGGCTTCATATTTGAAAAGCACATCACAGTGAATTACATGAACTATCCTTGGAAGCAAGTGCTATTTGCATGACCATGGAAAACTGACCTTTAATAGATTAATACTGCTCCTTTCACAGTTCTTACAAATCATCACATTGATGGATTTGTCTCAAACACAAGATACCCATCCTAGAGAACTTCTCTGGATCTGAAGATTCAAAGATAACCACCCTGGTTTTGGAGTAATAAGTTTGAGACCTAATTTTCCAACCTGTTATCAAAGAAATTAATGTATTCCACAAAAAATATTACACACACACACACAAAAGTGAACTATGCTCATTCTGCATTATCTTCTGATACTCTCAACTGAGCGATGTTTTGCAACAATAACTGAAATCTAAGGCTGTGAACAGGCTTAAGTCTTAACCTCTTAGTCTGCTTCACATAATTGAAGTGTCTCTTGAGTATTAAACATACTTCTGTTAATACATCCAAGCATATAAATCAAAGAAGACTCTTTTCCTTGGAAAGGAGCATCCAAAAAGAAAAACTGCACTTATCTAATAACACATAGAACAGAAATGAATTTTAAATACTATTTTTTACCTGGATGTAGGATGAGTTGGATTCCTCCAATTGTCCAGGACGAATCTCTAGTTCTGGTTTAGGAGGAAAATCACTGATATTTACATTCAGGGTGGAAAAGGAATCAAGAGAAGGTTGTAAACGAAAACAACAGAACAAAAGGACATAGAGAAAGGAGGGAACATCAACTAAGTTCAGGAGGGTATAAAAGCCCTACAGGAGCAAAGTAACTCTTTTCAGCTGGTGAATAACAAGATCTTCACAGCTGAGTTATCCTCCTATGCCTTAAAGGTGCCACTGGAGTATTTAAAAACAGTAAGTCTGCAATACTGGGGAAAAAAGACCAGGGCAACAGATAACCCTGCCCTCTGATATTAATATAAGTTTCAAATCCTTTGATTGGAAATGAAGCTCACCAGAGAAGCCATAATGGGCTCTTTAATCCTGCAGATCAATTCCTGGGAAAGTTTGAAAACCTGAAGTCAGCTGCTGTGACAAACCTGTGAATGTGCACTTTGGACAACCAGCCACTGGTGTCTTCCAGTAACATAAGCCCCCAGTAAACACGCATAAGTCGTAAACTTCCCTGATGCTGCAAGACAGCATAGCAAAAAGTATAAAAGAATCCTGAAAACAAATCTCTGTGTTTCTTGGGTCCTTGGTGGAGAAGCATTTCAAACCTTGCATGGAAATATCTGACGTCTGCTTTTCACCTTAAAGGTGTCTGGAAGCTGCTGCCTTTCGAAACTGAATTAGAAATATGCAGAAGATGAAATAAAGCAGCTTATTAATAGGGTCAGAGTGAGCTGCAGCATCTCTGCGTGGTGCTGTAGTCTCCTGTGTTCATCAAACATCTGCAAGGTTTTAAAAACAAGAGGGTAACTAATTGGTCTACAGAGACAAAACATAGCAACTGAACAGCTTCGACTTCTTGTAGCCTGGTCAGAGCTTTTATGGAGAAAGAATAAAATCATACCCATAGAGTGTGCTTACAGGACTTTAGCGCATGCTATTCCATTAGGAGAACTAGCAGAAAACTTACTTAGTGGCCATTTTCCAATTTTGTTCATTTTTAAGTAGCAGAAAATATCTATATTTTGTGAAAATTAATTGTTTTTTTTCGGACCAGCTACTTAAGATAATACTAGACCATCTGGCAGCCATACTGTGTTTAAAGTTAAAGAATTGGACTGTAGGCCAACTGTTCGTACTAGCCAGTGTGTCTTCAGTATGTGTGTGCTAGCTGCTGCCATGATGTGTCTTCCACACAGTGCCATCAGAAGAACAGAAAGCTTCTCTTCTTTTAACTTTACATCAATGGTGGAAGAAATCAGTGTTTTTACATAACACTTCCTTGTGTTTCAGATGAGAAGCTGCATCACGGAAAGAGATTTGTCTCAGAGCTGCAGTGAAACCATGCCGGGGTCAGAAATAGTGTGTGCAGATCTCACACCTAACCTGGCATCTGAGGATAAGGTTCTTTCCCACTCCACTTGCACCAGCCTTGGAAAGGGTGCCGAAGAGCTGCCTTCTGCTGTGGGGATGTGACAGCTTCCACTGAGCAGTGTACAGTGTCTTTACTCATGTCACTGCACGCACGGTGGTTGTGAGTTTTGTAATAAGAGTAAGAGTAGCATCAGAGAAAGGGGGTGAAGGGGGATCTTCTTTCAGAAACAATATTCATGCATTCAGTCTGCATTGCATAATAACCCTCCCTGAATTACTGAATGCCTTAAGATGGATGCAAATGAATTGTGGATGCCATCTCAATAAATTAACTGCAACCAAAATCACAGAGGCTTAAATGCATCCAGAAAGTATACTGCAAGCTTGTGTGAGACCCTATCTTACACATTCAATTCCTGTGCTTCTGTACTTACAGAGTAAAGGAAGCCAGCTTCTTAGAAGCTTAATTTTACCTGCAAAAAGTGTCTGCAAAGGCTGACAATGATGGCATTTCAGATGCCTGAACTCCTTGCCTTAAGGAAGTTGTGCTTTCCCACATAATAGCACTGAAAGGCTGGGTTTAATGCATTTCTCCCTGTTGGCAGAAAAGTCACCTTAGGGAATCACTGGTACTTCTGGCAATTGCATTGGACATCTCCTCAGTTTCAGGCCCACAATAATGATAGGCTGCTATATCACACCTAAAACACAGACTGTTTAATGCATGAACTAAAATCTGATAGTTCATCTGCAGCACGCTCAAGCTCTGTTACAAACTGCATCTACTGCATCAGAGAATAGCAGAACACAGCATTCTTTCTGCTTTCAAAGGCTTTTGAGTATTTCAGCATTTCTTCTCATTTAGGAACTTCTGTTTCTCCTATCAGAAAATGACTAAGAGCAATATCTTAAGGAAGTAGTGGGCCACAGCTTCTATATTCACTGAAACAGAAATGCCATCGTTTTGCTAACAAAGAACAAGAAAAGAAATAAGCCTGGTTAAGTTTTGTCTATTTAATATTGGTTCCTGTCTCTATATATATATTTTTTTTTGTTTAGTTTAAGAAGAATCTACTCTACTTTATCCAGTGGCTGTTCAATATAAAAGACTCCTGGACAGGAAAAGGACTGGGTGCTCCTTATACCTGACCTGGAGCTTCTTAGCTGTAATAATGAATGTACAGGAGTATGGAATATGTCCCCAGTTCTGTCATTCGCTTGGTATTTCACTCCTTTTGTTTCAGGAAAGAAATGGTCTGAAAATATCTAAATCTCTTTTTGCTTCTATCTTGAGAACTGACTGCTCCAGACAGTCTCAGAAGTCAAATTTGCTGGTGAATAGGTTTGGTATTTTGCTCCCTATGTGAAACACATAGTGCATGGTGAGCCAAATTAAAACATGCAGTAAAAAATGAAAGAGAGCTGCAAGGAGAGTCTGATAGCACTGCTGCTGCCACAATGATTCCAGTTTAAATTCTAAGTGCAATGTTTCAAAGTTGTGCTCTCAGCTCTCCTTTCCTCCTCCAAATCTGGTAGAAGAAGAGCATCCGCCAAAACCTACGTATTCAATTTATGCAATTTCCTGACCACTGAGTTCAGCACTAAATCAAAGGTTTCCTCCCTCATCTGAAGACAAACTACTTGCAGCTTCACTTCTAATTCAATTCACTGTCCAGAAGAAGGAAGTCTTTCGCTCTCTGAAAAGCAGCCTTGAACACCAGCAGGGAGCATGGCTATTACTGGCTTCAGAGAGAGACATAAGAGGTAGTAAAGAGATGAAAATCCTCATTTCACCCTGCTAAATCCACCATTACAGTATGGTGATGTGACAGGAAAAGAGCCAAATACCTGCCACTTCCATCCTGCTGATGTGCTGAGAGCAGGATTAGAGTTATATAATGTTGTAAGATGGGAATTCAATTTGCAAAGGGAGGAATCTCTCCGGTCCCTTCTTTATTAAAACTGCTGCTCATGCATCTGAATAGCACTGACCCATCATGAACAAATAGCATGAAGAATCCATGTTCTCAAAGCTGTAACTCTCACCGAAGCAGAGTCTTACAAGAGCACACTCCAGGTGATTTATGTGCTCCTAAAACTTTCTGCTTACATTAACACTGTAGGGCACACATCCAAGACTGATGAAAACCTGATCAGATGCTTATTATACCCTGGGTATCTTGTACAGTGCTCAAACTTTGTTTGTATTCCTGCATAAGGCTCTAAAGCAGGGACTGAAACTGGATTCAAACCTGATTGCTCAGGTATTCACCACAGAAGAGCTTACCTTAAATGAGAGGTTGGTATTTCCAGCATCCTCCATGCTCACAGGGAAGATCCAGCGAATGCTGTCTCTACATCTGGAACTAATGTTGCAGACGTCTTCAATGCACTAAATAAGCAGGGAACAGAATAAACTCAAAGGAAGTCAGAGGTACCCTTCTTAAACTCTCCTAAGTTTTCAGCCAAGGTCTTGGAAGCAAGTGAATCCTCCCCAGGGCTCAGGACTGAGGAACTCTGGTTTTCTCCAATGCTGCAGCACAAATCCACTTGAAAGTCCCTGAAGGCAGGAAGGAAAAGGATGACTGCTCCAGCCTGTTCAGCCATAGAACAGAAAAAGTGCATTTAGAGTTGTAGGAGCTAAGTGAAAGCTGACAGAAAGGCTTGCAAATAGGGTCAAGTAGGTCTGAGGCCCTTCCAAATTATGGCAGTATTGATGCCTCTCAGGAAGTGAAAGGGATGAAAGAGTTTGGAAGAAATGGTATGGAAGCAGCTCTGGTACTAAAAATCTGCTTTTGCTTTGGGGAGTGTATGTTTCTTATAAAAGCTTAAACAGGGGAAGTTTAGATTGGATCTAAGGAAGTTCTTTACTGTGAGGGTGGTGAGGTACTGGAATGGGTTGCCCAGGGAAGCTGTGAATCTCCATCCCTGGCAGTGTTCAAGGCCAGGTTGGACAGAGCTTTGGGTGCCATGGTTTAGTGTGAGGTGTCCCTGCCCATGGCAGGGGGGTTGGAACTGGATGATCTGAAGGTCCTTTCCAACCCTCACTATTCTATGATTCTGTGATCTCCCTGACACAGCCTGGCTGTGTAGGGTAGAGTGCAATATGCATAGTGTAAGCCAGGAAAATATTGATTAAACCAACTGTTTTGCCAGCTGGAGTTCAATAGTACCAGAAGGGATCCTTCAACCTATTCTTTCACCCAACAGGAGACAGGTACTTTTGTACTAGAAAGACAAGTGAATTGGAGTTTTAAATTTTACTGAAGAGCAAGTAAGAAGTGGTTGGTTGAGTGAAACCTTAGAAATTAATTAGCTTAAATGTGCAAAATCAAACAAGTAACAGGTGAATAGGTACTTCTGCAAATAAATGAGGAAGATAGGAAACAGACTGAATACTTTATGAAACTGTTTTGTATTGTTTTATATGTTGGATAAAATTATCTAGTATTTTAGTGCTGACAAGCCAATATTTTGACTATAGCCCTCTGTGTAAAAATTAAATTACCTTGAGAAATCTGCTAAAAATAAAGCTGTATTCATTGGGCTTCCTTTCACTGAGTTTTAGGAGAAACACACGAGAAAATTCAAACTAAGAACTGTCAGTTTTGATACACGCAGTGAAGTGCAGAAATTGATGCTTCACACAACAGCAGTCCAAGGTACCACATAAAGATAAATGATTGAGATAATGAAGAAAAAATATTGTCCAGATACTACCTTATTCTGATACAACATTATTTCAATACCTGCATTAGTGTTCCTGAAGTGCCTTTTCCATTCACCTTACCTCTGTGTGGCAACACTCTACATGTTTTTAAACTCATTCATCCAACAAAGCCAAGACAGTTGGCTGAATGCTACACTGAATTTAGCCATCCTGACAAGACTAGGGTCAGGCATTCAACAACCCCAGCCCAGGGAGTCTTATTATAGCAAATTTATGGGAGCAGATGTTGCTCCAAGTCTTGCAAGACAAACGTGTTGTGTTCGGCACAGCAGAGTTAAGCAGCTACAGTGGTACTTAAATTTTCTCACAGCTGCATAAAGTAGTAATTATATTGGTCTAACTACATGCTAAAAATGTACAACTGAAGCTAAGCTAGCGTGATTAAAGGATCTGAAACCTTGGACAAGTCCTTGACCTTAACGGACTGGGTAAACAGCAGGGCCTTAGGAGAACACCCCTCTTTTTTTAGCAGCTTGGGGAATAGGTGTTTAACCACTGCTTTTAAAGTCTTCTTTCTGAAAATAACTGAGGGGGTGTTTTTATCAAGAATGTCAGATTTCTTGTATTAACCCTGTATTTATCAAATAAAGTACCAGGAAATGAAGAAGAGTATACAAGAATTCTATAGATATAATTTACATCAAGAAGCATTTAATTACAGAAAAATATTGCATGTAAAATTATTATTATTTTCTCAAAACTGACTGGAATTAGGATTTAAATCTTCAAAAGTGTAAAAGAATCATTTCAGTGGGTATGGAAAGCAAAATTGCACGTGTAACAATTAAGATTGCATTCAAATCTAGGAAAAGGTTGCTAGCAAAGACAACCTGCTGTTGCTTTTGGTAAAAGGAGAGGTTTCTAGTCATCTGCTGCACTAAAAGATGGATCTTTGTCTGTTTAGAAACAGCTACATGACATGGTTGACTCTGGGATGAGGAGGTGGGAAACAGCCTCAGGAGGATGCTCCTGGCCATGTAATCCTCAGATAATTCTAATACTCTAATAATTATATTTAGTAAATTAAATATACTGAAGATGTCCCTGTTGAATGAAAATAACCTCCAGTCTGACACGTTTTTGGAAATCAGGACATTTTTAACAGCCAGTTTGTTGTTTAAGATCAATGAAATATATTAAATGGTTGTGCAGTCACCAGAATTAAAGCGTAAATACAACACAGCAGACATAATTCTCTATGGAAGATCTCATCACTGAAACCTGAGGGGATCATTAACCTCAGTTTTTAACTCTTTGATGCTGAAGGGTCTATGCTATGAGTTCCATTATGTTCTGTATCATTACTTGCAGCTATTCCTAATACCGTGGTTGCTTTTCTTGCCTGACTGGTTTAGAAGCAGCAAGCTACTTCCCCTTTTTTCCCCATCAAATATGTTTGTGCATCATTACAGTTTTGCTGCTCTCAAATAAGTACAGACTTGGCCAGGCACATCAGCTAAATTACTTGAAAATGGTATCTTTAAAGAACTTTTAAACATACCTACCTTTAGTAAGGATGCACATATTTCTTGCTTCAAAAAATATTAGCAATCATTGTTCTAAAAGATCCTACACAGAAGAATGATACTGCTCTGCACTGAGCGCAAGCAGAACAAAAGGGTCTTCAGGATGACTTTTTCAGGTAAATAAGCTGCAACAGGGAGATGGAATTTAGATTGGTTAGTTTCAGTTCCACATGACATAAGAGCAAAACAAGATTTAGCTCTGTTACATAAGTGGTTTTGTTAAAAAGCAATCCAATCTCACAAATGCAAATTAAAGCTCAGAAGAGCAGTTTTTCTCCCTGTCAATTAAGCCTATTCTTAACTTTCCTCCTGCCAAAGTAAGCATTCAGTCTCATCTTGAAGCAAAGTTTATAAAATGTCACTTACAATAAAGTCAAGTTTTCTATGTGTTAATCTACCTAACTTTTGCTAAAAATATGGATACAGCTAGTAAGAGTCAGATACTATTGGTTCATTGGCTGGAACTGCATCCTACTTTGGCTTTGCTTATGTTTTCATCAGAAATGAGTCTACTAATGGCAATGGGTGCAACATGGCAGAGCTGAGCTATAAATATTTCATTGCTAAGTTGCTTCCCATTTCAATCCAATCCATTTTCAGACACCAGCTCATCATTATTATGAAACAGATTATGAAACTGCCTGTATCTTGAACCACAATTGTTTCTCACACTTTTGCTTCTCCCATTCTCTCCCCCATCTCCCGGGGGATGGAAGTAGGAGGGGTGTGAGCGAGTGGCTGGTGGGTACTCAGTTGCTGGCCACAATATAGAATAAATAAATACATGTGCACATACAAGACATTTTACTGGTGAAAAAGATTGAGATTTTTGGAAACTCTCTGATTGACTTACCTTAAATAAGTCTATAGTTACTAAGTAACATCATAAGCAGATATGCAGACCTTTAACAGAAGTGTTTGTGTTGATTTTAGTGGAAGAACTCGATCAAAGGTGCTGTGAAAGGGTGAGTGAAAAAGCTTAAACCTCCCACCAGGGCATTGCCAGGTCAGGCTCTTTGTTCATTCTGCTGTTCTACATGCAAAGTCCAAAAAGAAGAAGCAGAAGCAAGACTGCTTTTGCAGGGAAAGCACTCAGCTGGATGCAGGCTGCCTATCAGGGATGGAAACTGAATTGCCTGTTTGACCAGAGTTATAGATTTTTACTAGCCTATAATTTCACATCATTTATATATATCACATAACTGCTTCAACTACCCTCTTTTATTGCACACTGAAAAGTGAGTGGGTAATTTCACACTTGCTCCTGGGTATTAGGTTTATTATACCAAGCTCTATCTTAGAGTATACTTTGAGAACAGTCATATATTTTGGAAGAACAGGGTTTTGTAACAGAGCTAGTAGCAGGCCTTTATTATAGATATGATAGGAGTTACCATTTCAGAATAGTAGAGGCTTTTTCATAGTAATTGGTATTGATTATCTTCCATCCACGTGTACTGTCACTTATCAGTACAGATGCCCTAAAAGATGGGTTTATGATGTGCCTGTGTACACTACCGTAACTTTCTTTGTGGTAAAAGCAAGATGATTATCACCTACGGTCACATCAGACCAGTCACAGAAGTTAATCACATGTCTAGACATCCAGCGTGGAAGTCAGGGAGAGGCAGGGATTATTAGCTCACAAAAGGAGACAGGTAAAGATTCTGGCTTAAAGGAAAAGCAAATCAAGACATAAAAATCCACACATACCCCCTCCCCAAACAATAGCAACAAAAAACCCATGCCAAGAAGAAATCAAAGAGCTCCTTCAGGAGCTCTAACTGGAACACTAACAGGGGGTTCTTAGTCGATCAGGAGGGGATAGCAGGAGCAACAGCTTTAAGTGCTCTTACTCACCTTTTGCGGCCACAGGAAGTTTTCAAGTCAGTTTAGACAAACCTTAGCTATGCCATTGCCCTCAAGTGTGTTGATAAGGCCAAACAGTTGATTGAAGAGGGGAGGAAAGGAAGCGATGTCACGCTTTCCAAGGAAAGAAAGGATCAAGACAGATGCAACTTACTCCGGTCCTTAGCATCACATTCCTACAAATAGAAAGCAATACTGAAACTATTATTGTCAGCATTCAGGCAAGATGAGAAGTGTTAAAAATAATGAGCTACCTATCTGAACACATAAAAAAAGAAGTAAAGCATAGTGTAATGTATGATTATCAGACATCTCAGCTAGCCCTGAAACAGGGATAATGTGTTCTGCAAACTATCCATCAAACCTATCGCACTTTATTCCATCTGACAGATGAAATGGCTGATCTTCAGTGCATGTAAAATATCCAGATATCCAGCAACTTAAGACAACCCAGGCCAGTTTTTACGAATAAAGAGCCTGTGCCTAGCACTGATGAAAATCACTGCCCTCTTTTATTCTGCCAACATGACAAGCTTGCATGGCTTGAAACATGAAAACAAGGGCAAGACTGCGTGCAGATAGCTAGGCAGAGAAAGTGGGGTTAGGATGAATAAAAGAAGGTTGAAAACGGCCCACTTTAGGATAACAGAAGCTGCTGAGGGAACACAAGGCAATCCAAACTTATGTTCATTTTCTAACACAGAACAACATAGTAGAAAAGCAATTAAAGGTACATGGGGTAGTGATCAGCTGACTTAATTGTTCACCAACAATCTGAGACTGGATTGTCAGCTGTGATCATGTAGCTGTGGCTTAGGCAAATCATACTGTAAGACTATGTATATGTTTTAAAACTGAGACAGTGACATAAGGGCTAAAAGAACCTCACAGAGTCAGAAAAGAGAAGCATCATAGTGGGTGCCATACCTGGAGAGAATGATGTGTTCATTTTGCAAAGCTACTGTTACAAACAAAAAAAAATAAAAAGAAAAAAGGTGAGAAGTTTATTAATAATTAATTATTAATGAATTATTTACTTAATTAGTTATTAACAATTTATAGGACAACTGGTATCTAGAGCAGTAATTAAAGACAGATTAGGATCAAATGATACAGAGTGAGTAGAACTTGTATCATGGCAAATTCTTTTTCAATAAAGCAAAACTTCAGTGTAACACAAAAAGGTGTGCTCAGAAGATGTAATTGGCTTAGCAGCATTAAATCCTGTGTATGGACTCAATTTGATTTGCATGTCAACAGCCGCATACCCTCTATTATCGCAAAGAGAAAACAGCTAGCAGGCAATCTCATTTGTAACATCAATTAATAATGTTACTATCAGGCCACATAACACTAATATTCCAGTTCTGTCACACATGCTACAGCTTAAAATGACTATTTGCATATAGACAAGCATTTATTTGCAGGGAAAACATAGAATATACTGTAAGTGAAAGCAACACAACTATGGTTCATCTTGACTAAAAGTGCTGCAACATTAATAGCTTCCTGTGATACCACCTCAAAGTGAATGAGTTCCAAGGTCTGATAATAAATGACATATACCTTTAGTGCCTTGCTCAGTGCCAGACTTTGTATCCCTTATGAGAAACAATTGTGCACTATAAGCACTCAAAACTATACTGACATTTAGTTTAATGGAAGGAAATTATATTGCTTTCAATCAGCTCAGGAATATTTTGCTCTTAAATTGACTGCTAATCCCTAATGCAAGCCTGCTATCCACCCATGCTGCTATGATAGAAACTGCTACTTAATTTGAAAGTCCCTCTCTTTCTCCACCAAAGGTGCAGATTTCTTTTGTTCAATTACAAATGACAATAGGATTCTTTTTTAATACTCTTTGTACTCTAAAAGGCCCATTCTGTGCTGCAGTGAAGTGCTACAACAAAATCATGAAAATAACCTAATACGTTCTAAGCTTTGCCTGATTTATCTTCTTATGCTTTACACGCTTGATTGTGGGATGTTCAATTCATGCTATTTTGAGGAAATTACTTTTCCTGTATTTCTTTATAAGTTTTCAAGCTAGCTTGAAACTATCTGGCTATCAAATTTCCAATTCTAACAGAAATTAATACATAATAGATATTCTCACCTCCCATTATACTGTATCCATGTTTGTTCTTCCTTTTCTCTCTAAATAGGGAGGGGGAAAGATAAACCTACCATTTAGAGGACTTGATATTATTTTAGGTTGATTCTAATTGTGTACCCAATTTTAAGGGAGTATTCCTTGAACTTACCTGGCAGGTTTGTAGGTTGACTTTCACTGCACCACCACCATTATGCTTTCAAGAACAAATCAGACAGTTGATCCACAAGTAATTAAGGCAAGTGATATCCCAAGCCAGAGATTTAGAGTGCTCAGTCACAGTGTTAAGAGTATTACTGGCTTTATGACATTGAAAGCCCATCCATGCCAGACTTCATCCATGCTACTTTTCCTGCCACAACACAGTCTTTTATAATGGGTTTCAAGAAACCTGTCAATCTCCTATTTATATACAACTGCTTTTAATCCTCAATAATACAATATTATAAGATAACAGGTTTTTTGTGGGTTTTTGTTTGGGTTTTGTTTTGTTTGGGTTTTTTGGTTTGGTTTTGGGCTATTTTACTTATTTACTTATTTATTTCAGCAGCAGGAGGTTTAGGATCACCGTTTTTTCAATTTTGATATGATTTATTCTCATCCAACAGCTTTGGTGCTTTAGAGCAATTCCTCACACAGATAATTTCTGGATCACTGTCTTTCACCTCAATTGTAACAACATCCCTGGTTCACAGAACAGCTCTTTTTCTTTAGCATGGAAAGAGGTACCTGCAAAATTATGTAGGAAACTGCTAGGTTGGAGGGCTGTTTAGCTTAACAACATATATGTTGATTGCCTTCATGTCTGAAATCATTCACTGGGATGTCTCCTTCTATGTCATGCTGCAGAACATGGTTCTTTTTGAAGAAGTCTTGATTTTGTTATGGGGTGTTCCAGATGTGAATTACATCTCTGTGGGGTGATTGGAAGAGATGTTGCCTGGACCTTTCTGGGCTGTGTTCTGCACCCCTGCCTGTACCTGAGCAGGACCAGTGAAACATGGAGCTACCTTATGCCTATTTAACAGCACAAAGATTCGTTTGTCTAGAAAGATATTAAATTGCCCTATAAACCATTGCTATAATAAAGTAAGTTACAAGAATCTAAGATACACTGTTAAAATCACATTTCTGGAGGACATACTTAAATGTTAAAACATCCTGGTTCACCGTTCGGATTTTAGGGCCAAATTTCCAAGAGAGTGCCATCTATCTTTAAAGCATCATTTTCTGGTGCAACATCCTGCTCAAAGGATGCAAGCAGAAAAGGTGGAATTGGATTCTTTTACCTTTGATTTCCTGTCATAGAAAAAAATAGGTTTTCAATCAACAGCTTAATGTCTGACAACCCTTTATCTTGCTGCTAGCACTTAGCTTAATGACAGGTTAATCTTCTGAAAGCTGAGATTTGACACACCTCTTTTGCAGGAAATCAGAAAACAAACAGCATTCTGATCAGTTCACACGTGGCCTCATCATTCCTCACTATTGCTTGCTGCAAGTATGACCAGGAATTTTTCCATCAGGTCGAACCAACATTCCATGTACTCTTCAGCAGGAGTCTACAATGGGGAAAAGCAAATAAACCAGGATGCAAGCAATCAACACACACTCACACTCACCAAACTTGCAGTGAAAGGAGGAAGAATGGGCTGCAAGGGGATAACTCTTTTCCCCCAACTTTCTGAGTCATCAGTGTACATCCTGAAGCATGAAGACTGACAGCACCAAGAAGTTTTAAGCTTGGCCAGTTTAACTACAAGCATTACTCATGCTGTGCCTTATCATTTAGGCTTGTATTACCATACAGCTTTATTTACTGCTCTCTGACATTCTATTTCTTCTAGCACAACACAGGAATGTTGGGCAAGTTGAATTATAGGAGCTATAACACCACGATGCTATTGTTCCAATTGTATATACATTAACATTCTGATCCCATTCTTTTGGGAATGAAATCTAACACTAGAGGCCTGGTTTCTATCCACAGCAAAGCCATTTACTTAGTTCACTTCTCCCCCTTTAATCTTTGAAGATGTATGTAGGGGTGGAATTTTGAGACATCTGAACTCAAAGTGGTTCTGTCTTCTTGAGGCTTGAGGGAATGTGAGAACAATCTAATTCAAGAAAAGTTACTTGGGTTTTTGCTCTGAATAAGAAATTGGTGCAAAGCATGGTGAGCTGATTGAAAAATACCTTGGGAGCTATTCTAATGAGAAGGCATAAGTACAAACAAACCTTCGCAAGAGCAATGTGATTAGTCTTCTTGTCAAAGGCATGACTTGCAATATCACGGTGAAACGCCTATTGCCAAATCCAAGAAGCATTAATCCCGAGTTGATGTGATCACTGGAATAAAATTACCAACACATAAGAGGAGCTTCATCATCATTCATGAGCTAAAAGATAGGTGGAAATATTTGTGGTTCAGCATACAAATGTCCTTTCCAAAACACCTGGTAACTGGATTGTGTATACAAAACACATGCTCCTGAAGCTGGTGTCTCATGCAGCCAGTGTTCAAAGGCAGCAAAACTGTAATTGTCTTGCTCTGAACTGCTGCATTGGTTTCAAAATGAAGATGTTAAAACCTGTAGTCAGTATCTATAACTACAAGGAAACTTTCCACTGAGATATGAGGTATGGTAAATTTTAAGCAGTGTATTAGCCTGGAGAAGAGAAGGCTGCGTGGAGACCTCATAGCAGCCTTCCAGTACCTGAAGGGGGCCTACAGGTATGCTGGGGAGGGACTGTAGTGACAGGACAAGGGGTAATGGGTTAAAACTTAAACAGGGGATGTTTAGATTGGATATAGGGAAGAATTTCTTTCCTGTGAGGGTGCTGAGGCACTGGAATGGGTTGCCCAGGGAAGTTGTGAATGCGCCATCCCTGGCAGTGCTCAAGGCCAGGTTGGATAAAGCCTTGGGTACCACGGTTTAGTGTGAGGAGTCCCTGCCCATGGCAGGGGGGTTGGAACTGGATGATCTTAAGGTCCTTTCCAACCCTAACAATTCTATGATTCTATGATATTTACAATTCTAAACACACCATGCAGGGTAAGGGTCTTAGAGCAGCTTTGTAATCAACATACCAACATCTGTGTGCTTGAGGGAAAAAAGTTAGAGGTTCCCTGAATCACCACCATGATGAGAATCACCAGTAAGAGCTAACTACACGTTTGTGTTTTGGTGTGTAGCAAATGCGAGTCAAACAAATGGAGGGTTATGTGAAAACAAGTGTGCCATAACAGCAGGACTACATACTTACTGCGGGCAGACTTGGAGATGGTTCCACGGAAGCTACTACCTGTTGTAATGCTATCAGTGCTATCACTTATGTATTAAAACCTAACCACACCGGTTTAACGTTCAATGTGTTAATACTCCCTGTGCAATCAAATGTCATTTAGGGTATATGTGAGTTCCTGTAACTGCCTTGCACCTGAGGCTGCTCTTTGCTTATCTTGTTATTTTCGAGTCTTCCTTGTGTGGCATTTATCAGAACAGCTTTTTTTTCCACTGTATCCCCTCTTCCATGTGCTTCTGGCTGTCAAATGACAAAGGGAGAACTTGTGTTTTAGTGACACTGTTGCTTGGGCACACAAATGCAGACACCCCAGGGAAAATCTTTAATTCCTTACTTATTTAAAAGCTGCCTCAGATCCTGAAATAAGGTTTTGCATGCTGTCAGAAAGGAAAACACCAAATCATTTACTATACACACTCCAACAGCATTTTAAAGCCATTTGGGGGGGGGGGGGGTGCGAGGGCATGGAACTTTTTGACAATAGCAAGAACATTTCGCCCCTCAAGAAACTGACTTTGCAGTGTGTCTAAAGCACACAAGATACAGTGCTTGGTGTCCTCTCCCATCAACCTCCTTTCAAGGTTTGTTTTGCCTTCATCTCTTGGTATTCAGTCCGCAAAGCTTTAGTGAAGAAACTGCTTGCTACCGTGGTGGCACAGCTGAGAGTCACTAGGGAGCCCGCAGGCAGCTGTATAAAACCATAACTCAGACAGCAGCACAGGCTGCACAAGCACTTGTGTGGTTCCCATTTACACTCCCGCTACCTGTGTTAGCCATCATGAAGAAGTAACAGGGCTTGCAAAGAAAGGATAAACATTTTACTTTGAATTAGGTACGTTGCATCACTTTTGATGGCATTTATACAATCTTTCATGTTTCTGAAAGCACACTGGAAACACTGCAAACACAGAGCTAATGTCAGGAGGGACATAAGGGATTGCAGTACTGTACCTTGGGAGCATGGCAATAACTCTCCGTGCTCAAAAAGGAAAAAGGCTGTGTTTGTCATCTAGGTCATGTTTTTGACTGGGGATGGAAGTCTCTGTTCTGAAGTACAGTACCTTGCAGAGCCTGCTTTTTGAATATAGCCTTTTTTTTCTATGGTTGTCTGGGCACAGAAACAAGAGAAACTGAGCCCTCAAGTAAGATCAGTTTCGGTACACTTTTGTGACCATTCACTTGTTCCTTAGAGAAGGGAAAAGGCCAGCTACCCTGAAACCTGCACTTATGGTTTGGTTAGTCCAGTTAAGCATTGCCTGTGTTTGTGTTTACAGTGTAAATTGTGAGTAAGTATAAAGTCTGACCTTTCCCTGCTAATGTGAAATGGGTTTCCAATCAGGTGCACTGTGTCCATAAGACAAAATGCGACTTTGTTTGGGGGCAAGCTTCTATTTTGCATTATATAAAGCCAAAAGCTGACCATGCATGGAGCATTTTCAGTTTTATTCCAGCACTGTTTCACAGGTGTTTATCAGAAAGCATGAAACCAAACAATGAAATACATTTGTTCCTGGGGCTCTGCTGCCTCCAGAATGAAGAGCTGTTTGTGGTCCTAATGAAAAAGCCCTCAAGGAAAAAAGTGCATGAAATTTAGGCACTTAATTATATCTGCCTGTCATTAAATGGTAAAGGCTCTCTGAATGACTGTTCAAAAGGTTAGCAACTGACATTTGAAGTTAATGCTTAGATTCAGTATGCCCCCTGATGTCACGGCACAAAGAAACAACTACAGAAACCAGCTGCAAACACCCCTTTCAAAAGGCATTCTAACTACCCTTACGAACCTGTGGAGTGAAAAGGTCACTTCAGCTGTGGACACCTGCTCTTTCCAAGGTGATGCATCCTGGGCATGTTCAAGTGACATCATTTCAGCTTCCTGACCCCCATGCAGGGTGATGTTACAGACCATTGCTGCCATGCGTTGACATTAATAGGCATCATCAAACACCTGAGCTCTATTTTCTGGTTTTAGGAAAATCAAGGAGCAAGAACGTGAAATTACCCTTTGTTTTCTGCTTCTCAAAGGTCTTGAGGCTGGGCGTTAACTGGACCCTCCAGAACACTGCAAGATGAACAGAATATAAATTTATTTTAAAAAATCATTATAAAAATTAGGAATAGTTTTAATATTTTTAATGAAAAACTTTATGAACTTTATGAAAGTTTACCGAATAAATTATCATAGACAATGTTAGTTCAACATTCGAATTGCATCTCACATTGTCATTCTTCAAGAGCTATGACGAATACATTTTCAACACAAATAAAACATGTTGTGTCTTTCCTTTCCTCTCTTTTTCTTTGAAAACTAAAGGTTTGTACTGCATTTTAAAAAGTATGTATGATACATCCTTTTCCTGCATTGTGCTACATTGTAGAATTCATTTATTATGCTTTGATAGGTAACTTCAGTTCAGGAAGTGACCAAAAGAAGCTTAAGCCCTCTTCACCTGAAAATCCTCAAGAGATTGTGTGGTTTTGAGTGAAAAACATGGAAAAATGGATGCCAGTGATAGCTCTACTTGAAAAGACAGCAGTATAAAGAGGTAGTATAAAGCTGCCACAATAAAATGCGTCCATTTTTCAAACTTCAATAGGCTCCATGCACACCTGAAGCGCTATTCCATATTAGTTCAGACAGTGGAAAGAGTATTTGTCTTACCTGCAAGAGTCCTTTGAAGGTATTACCACCAAGATAAAGGCAAATTCAGAGGATGTAGTTATATTTACATTTTCTAAAAGGCATTTGGCAAGGTATTTCAATCAAAATACAGAAGATACAATAAAATATGGCATAGAAAAGCTGTCTGATGTACAAAAGGAAAAGCTGCATAACAGCAAGCTCTTCAGTTTGGCAGAGGATGCTAATGACTGCATTCTTTCTACCCTCTGGAGGGGCAGTTCTTAGAGCTACTTAGAGATTGCCCACAGAAGAATAAACAGCAGTTTAGATGAATGAGAGATGTTATGAGAAACAAATTACCAGCAAGAGAGGAACACAAATTTGATGACATTTCAAAGTCAAAGTTTAGCACTTCTAGCTGGTGGATGGTGACTCATGAAAACTTTATTTGCCCCATTTATGAACCATAAGTGAATTGTTATATTCTGTATGTTCTAAACTCTTAATGTTACTACATCCTTATCTCATCTTCCTTTGGGGAGAACTAACAGCTTGTCATAAACAAAGCAGGATTAAGAACTGCAAGCACTGGGCTAAACAGAATGCAAAGGCTATACTTTCAGGCAATTAAATACCAAGGTAAAGAAGAGATGCAGAAGATTAACAAGCATAACCAATGCTGGAATAGACAAGCTACAGAAAAGCAGAGAACTAAATGAAGGCAAAAGCAATCCAACTGGTCAAGTTGCTGAGAAGCACCATTCCCAGAAGAAACTGTTAAGCAAATACTACAATGAACAGAAAAGGTGGGCATTTGCCAAACTAAAGGACAAATGTTGAATTACAAAGAACTTAACCCGTAACTTAATTCAGTTGTAATTGCTGAGTTATTAACTACGTGGGGAGAAAGAATTTGCTCTGGAAAAAGAAAGAAATATTAAAAGAGAATTTAATGTTTAATATTAAAGAACGTGTTTGTAAATATCTAAAGAAAGGAAAAAGGATCAAAACTACTAGGTGAGCTGAAAGGGAAAGAAAGAGAAGAGCATTCCTCACCTTGCAAAGACCATCACAGGAGGTGGGGGTGATGTACTTTCCTGTAGTTGAATTGATTTCAGTTTTGCTATTGAAAACAGATTTCAAAACATCCACACGACTACACCCCTGTGTGATTATACTTCTGGCTTCCAACTTCTGCAAGGCTTGAGATGTGTCCGAGCATCTGATTCTTATATAAACTGTGGTCAGAAATCCTTAATAAACCAAACAGATATTGCCCAGAGCACAGTGGTAAAACCCAAAACAAAACTAACTTCCTCGAAATGGAGTGACTTGAATGGGAAATCAAACGAAGCAACAGATAAACAGATGTCACCACAGAGATGCAGAGGACATTGCTGCGAAACTGAGGACAGGCAAAAAGGGAGAACTGGAAAAATCAGGATCTGCCAAAGGTGCAGTTGACAGTGAGACAGAGAGATTCCCTGATATAGAAGAAGAGTCAGACCTTCTGGAGTAATATATAAGGGAGAGGATAGAGAATGAAAATGAGTGTGAGAAGGCATCAAAGCATACCCTGCAGCACACTTGCAAGTGGTGATGGAGCCATGGCAGGATGGTGCACTCTTTAATTCCCACCATCAAAGAGCTGGAAAGAAAACAAACGTTTTGGAAAACCTGTGGAAAAAACCCTCTTCTTCAGCTATTACATGTGTCCAAAGACATAATGCACAAAGGAGCCACAGGTTTCCTTGAAAAGAGAGTGCTTGCCACTCTGGAAACTCCAGGGCTTTCAGAAGGAAACACCAATAGATGACCATGTGTCCCAGGATGCCAAAGACTCATACTCATGGAGGTGTAACTCTGTATAGCTGTATAGTGGTACCACAGCACAAATCCAAACACTGCAGCATGCTCCAGCTGCTGGGGATGAAGCAGAAGGGTACAGGGGGTTGTGATGCTGTACAGCCTGTGAGCAAACAGCACAATGAATTGTGATATGAGAACTGATTTTATGAAAATTACAGAATTCAGCTTAACATAAACTTGTGATGATAGAAAACAAATAAAACATGGAACAATTTCCTGTCCTTTTGTCACTACACAGTAAAGGGTAGGAATTACAACACGCGAGGCACTATGTCTTCATCTCTGATTATTCATTATAACTCTATCAAGCCCCTTCTTGGAAATAGCAGAATAATTTGGTAAAGAGCACGATGTGACAGACAGACAGAATGAAGTGGTCTAAAAATGAATATGCTAAGCAATTTTTAGAAGTATGCTACCATTGCAAATCTAGTTGATAAGGAAAATTCAATTGTTAAGACAGCAATTAGACATTAAAAATAAGGGAAAGTCTTATGATTCCTTTTTCCCTCAAGACAAGACAGAATTGGAAATCAGGATGAAAAGAATGACACTATATATTACAAAGGGATAACTTGACCAAGCAGCAATTTTCTGTTCCTTAAATATGGCAGAAACAAGCAGATGTCCTTTTTCACACTATTAGAAATCTGTTTCTGAGAACAAGCACTTTGCCATCTGAAGAAGCACTGTACCAAACAGTTTTGTGATGCAAATTCCTACAAACAGCAGATGTTTATTTAACCCCTGCCCCTTGATCTAATGCTCCAAACTCTTAATGCAGGATTTCTCCTTGGAAACGACATGCTGGGCTCAGGCTTAGCCTCAACATCTCAAAAAGACTTGCATTTGTACTCCTTCTGACCACTGTTTCTATGAACTAAGGAAGGTGATTCCCTAAGGGCATTTAATAACAACTTGTCTTTAAACTACTGATATCTCCTATTCCTAACAACCTACAATTCCTACAATTATTACTACTTTAAAGCAAACACTGGTTTCTATATTCCAGGTATAGGAGAAGGAAGGTCTACAGCTTTAGAACTGCTCACTCTCTGTTTCATTCCAAGAGAACTTGATGCTTAGCTACAATGTATGATTATTTCAGGTGTCATTACCTTGTATAGTGCATTTGGATAAGAGGTTACTGCAGCTGAATCCAGAATCCTAAAGCTTGTCTAAAAACCCGAGTTGAGATAAAATGTACCTGAAATGTAGCTTGATTGCTTAAATGCTTTTAAATCAGGACATCTTATTTCTAAATAGACCAATTTTGAGATTTTTGTGGTTTTTAAAATAAAGTGGGGTCAAATAAAGAATCTTTAACTGGCAACTGGTAACCCCATAGGTGCCACAGGCTAATACCATGTATCCCACAATCCATTCAATCACCTCGCTTTTTACTCATTTTCCCAGGAGATAGGGAGGGAATGGAGCCCAGAAAACAAACAAAGAACTCCAGTGTTTCGCTCTCAAATCCAGATTGAGTTCAGTAAAACATTCCAAAGACAAACCACAGATGACCTGAAAACTGGGTAATCTTCACCTAACAGCTCACCTGGGACTGCAGATTTCCCAGTTCCTTTTGATGTCTCTCAACTGACTCTCTAAGGTGATTCTGTCATTTGACCAGGTTGGACAGAGCTTTGGGTGCCATGGTTTAGTCTGAGATTTCTCTGCCCATGGCAGGGGGTTGGAACTGAATGATCTTAAGGTCCTTTCCAACCTGAACTATTCTATGATTCTATGACATATGTAGTTGTTTCTTCAAAATGCCTCAAGTAATAGAGGGTAAACACCCTGGTCTATCACACCTACAGAATAGAAACAGTGAACACATGAGAAAGAAACAGCAAGAGGAGTATTATGTGCTATCATTATCTTGCATTGCTTTGGCAAGAAGTCATCTTTCGTGACTTAAAGTATAGCACTGTTCTCATATAGGGCTGTTCTCCGGAGTGACTATAAGAAGGGCTTTGTTTTATACAATAGATCCTTCTCTGAATGCACTCTGTATAATTCCTGTTAACATCAAATAACAAAAGAGGCTTTTTTAATTTTACCTGTTAAATCTAGGAAGCACACACTGCTCAGAGAGAAGCACACTAACATTGCTTACTAGAGCTACAGACAATCTTAGCTGTTAACTGCACTGAAGGAAGATAAAAGCCACATGTAAAGACTATGCTAGAATCATGCAGCCAGAACACAGCACTAATATGAAGGGTCTGGCTGAGCATCACAGGGACAACAGCTTTTCCTTGCCACTTCTTTTCTTTTAGTAGAGCAACCAGAAGTAACTTTTGATTTGAAATTTCTTTTACAAAGTTAATTTTCAGAGTAGAGCTGCCCCAGGGTGCAGGTCCCCAACACAGTTTTGTATCTTATGCCCAAAGAAAAGGGTCCCCAGCTCTCTCAATGGAAGTGAAATTAGGATGAATGTCCTCACTGCTGCAGTACAGAACAGTTTTCAGTTAAGATTTCATTGCTTCTCAGTCACGTATCTGTTTGCTCTCACCAGGATGAGTTGGGAACTGAAACCATGACCATAATAGAAAGAGTGGAGTGATTCAAAAGCCTAATTCACTATTAGGCTAGGTCCAATAGGAGCATATCATAAAATGGTCAGTGTGTCTGCAGAGATGGAGCAAAACCATTCACTATTATTAGATTATAAGAGCGAACTTATCCTAGGGAACTAGCTGTCAGCTGTGGCTTGGAAAGAACTGTTAGATGATTTACTCTCTATAGCTACACATATACCTATATAACAATACATTTACAGAACAGAGTAAATCACAAAAAGTCATTCAACATTTGCTTTCGAGATGTACTTTTACTGGCTGTGATTTATTACTGTAGCAACACTGAAGGCAGCTAATGGAGGAACAGCTACATTTAAAAGACTGAGCTGATGAACTGAAAGCTTACTTTCCTACCAGGTCCTAGGGGTCCTTTCCATGCTAGGGGAATGTATTTGAACTCTCCATGTAAGGTGTATATCTGGGGGCAACCCAGAGAGAGCAAATCACAGCAATTACTAAACTGTGGTAAATCTGAGACCTTATGTCTAACCCTGTGCCACATTTTCCATTTCTTCTGGATACTGTGTTTAACTGCATTCTTCATGCCTCATCATTTCTTGGAGCTTGTATTAGTTTAACATATTAAGAGAAATCTAAGCAAATACCTGCCACTAAAACCAAAAGCAAACCTTCAAAGTAGCCCATCACAGATCAGACTGCTTTTCATATTACCTTCACTACCTCAGATCCCAGAATGAGTAATAGGGTAGATGAAGTGCCATGACTTCAAGTGTGAGAGATGATAGCCTGGCCATAGCAGGAATGACTGAAACCTGCTGTCAGCCTTCTCATTAAAAAGTCAGGAACTGGGACCATAAATCCTGCAAGGAGAGAAAATATGGTACTGTAGAAATGACATGACATTAAAAAACTAGCTGAAGTAGTTCCAAAATGTTTCCAAGAGTGATGTCCCTAACTGGAATCAGATTACTAAGGAAGACAACATACTTCATTTCACAGCTGGTGTAGTATAGTCCTGCAGCCCAATAAATGCTGTACTGCCAGTGCTAGCAGCAGTACCAAGTTTGCAAGGCCTCAGGACAGCAGCTTGTCAAATAAGCTTACTTTGTCTCAACTTCTCTTGAATGCCTGCAACTTCCCAATTTAGCTATAATAGAATGTTCCTAATGACCAAGTGGTTATGTCTGATTTGCATTGTTTTTCTTACATCTGAATGGTATAACCCCAGCCTTACATCGATATTCTATGTAGAAGATATGGTATGATAGGAGAGGGCTTGAAAAGTGGGGGACACAGGGCATGGTCTAGAGAAGCGCAGGCATGGGGTGGTTTGTAGAAGGCAGGGCATAGGTTGACATTGCAGGCCATACCACAACAAACAACTAATCAGTTAGCTGAAGAAATGACTCAGAGCTGAGCAAAACTGCATTTTTTGGTACAAAGAGAACAAAGAACAATCATCTAACTTGCATGAAATCCACCACATATGGGAAATTTGGCATTACCATGAACTCATCAATAAAGAGCAAGCAAGACGCATGTTAGAAAACACATAAAGATTACTTCAAGAAGTTCCTAAGATGAGGGGAAGAAATCAACACTACTGTTTTCTTCACAGTTAAAGGATGTGAGCTGCATGAACCCCTCTTCTTTCTGAAACCTTTGATGCTAGAACCCCAAGGGGCATTGAAAGTCTGAGCATAGTAACAAGAACAGTCTCAGAGACTAGGAAGTATGCGTATGACAACCCCATGTTATACTTTCTCTGTAAACATTTTTTGTCCTGTAATGACTTAATCTGGGGTAATAAGTAATATTTAATTAGAATATAAAGATTTCAACTGGGCTTAAATTCTTGGCTTTGCATATGATGTGTTTTGTTTCTTTATTTGCCTTTAATAAAAATCTGAAGGTAATGATACAAAGATACAGTTCTGCTTACAGAGGCCATTTCATGCCAGCATTTTACATAATTAACGTGTGTTCTTCGCAACAATGATCCTTCCTTTCCTTCACCCATCCAAATGTAAAAGCAGAACAAACCCCACTGTCTTGGTTTAAGCTCGGTCAGTAACTGAGAACCACACAGCTACTCATTCCCTCCCTTCTTGCCTCCCACTCTCAGTGGGGTGGGGAGAAGAACTGGAAGAATGTAATCACCCATGTGTGTTTTCTTTCCCAGTACAGTTTCTGTAAGTTCCCTGGTCATTGAGAAGTAGTTCCCACATCTACATTCTTTTAGTTCCCACTTGGTCAAAACTGAGTTCATTTGTTCTTGTTTAGAGCCTTTTGTATGACTTAAGCAACAACAAAGTAGGCAAAGCATTTTCTAAGTGTTCCTTCTGATGTGGCAGAAGTCAATGTTTTTCTAATTATCAGTCCAGCATCTTAAAGTAGTTTCTTAAAGGTACTTAAGGAATTACTAACCAGTAAAACTGCTGCCAAAATGTCATGCTGTGGACAGGGCAAATAACTAACACCATATATTAAATTCACATTGCTGGCTTTTGTTTCTAGCCCACATTTCCAGTGCTTTCAGTAAGCAGTTGCAGAAATATACAAATAATGGTGTTATTTTTGTGGAAGAAGCAGCTCTAGACAGTTTCAGATCTGGCTGCCGTTCTGCCTGTCTGGTTTTGCTCCAGAAGGTGATCTATTACATTTGAATTGAAGTGCCCTGGGGAAGACAGACAGATAGTAAATTTTAGGGCTTTTTATTTATGTTTTCAAGGCATCATGCCTTTCCAAAGCTGAAAGGGAGCACCTTGGATGCTGCACTGAAGCTGAGCAGTGTGAGGTTCTGATGATCTAAGGCAAACTCTAGTGAGCCCTCTTCATTCAGTGTTTATCAATAGTTTCTCTGCATCATGGTGGAGACCTGTTTGGCTCTAACCCAAGCTGAGCATTACCTGCTGTTACTCATGCAAGTGAAATACTCAGTTCTGTTGTAATGATTTTGCAATCTTCACTGTATGAAGAGACATATCTAATAGTTAAAGAAAATTATTTGTGACTCTACACCAAAGCAGAGGAACACATACGAGAGAGAGAAATTTAGAATTTCATACACCATCTGTGTCTTTTTCCTTTTTAATTCTAAAGGCAATTTAAATG
Organism: Melopsittacus undulatus; assembly: GCF_012275295.1. NCBI lineage: Eukaryota > Metazoa > Chordata > Aves > Psittaciformes > Psittaculidae > Melopsittacus > Melopsittacus undulatus. The sequence continues at coordinate 119,351,801 of NC_047528.1, read as the reverse complement.
TCATGTTCTTCACTCTCACTGCTATTAACAGTAGTCTCCTTCATGAAAACAGACAACTTAATCAAGAAGATACCGTATTTCAGAGAAATTGAGGGGGAAAAAAGCCCCAAACCTATTACAGGAGCTTTTCCATCAAGACACCTCCTATTAAACTCTTGACTTGGAACATCTGTCTCCTCAATTCTTCAGAATGCCTTGTACTGTACTTGTTTATCTGTGTTATGATAAACTGAGACATGGGATTACTTTCCCATTAGAAAGTCAGAAGATCAAGCTGGCCATCTGTAAAACAAACATTAGCATGGGATGGCTGGAAGTTGTGAATACAAATACTTAAAATGAAACCTGAGTTAAACTGGCAAGACCTCTCTTCACAGTGCACTGCTGACATGAAGCATACAACAAAGCTAAACCTGACCACATAAGCCTATTAACTTCAGACTTGGTCTTTCCTAGCTGTAAAGCATAAAGGGTCCAACCTTGCATGCTCTTGATATGCGGGTAAGGAAGAGTGAGCCAAATTTAATAGAAGCACACTTCTGCATGACAGTAATTGTTAAAAGAGTGTAGAGAGTTAAATAAATCAGCATACGTAGAAAGAAGCAAGTGGGAATGCGGTAGTATATTCTTTAAGGTGTTGGAAAGAGCTGAAGTGTTTCATTTTTATTACTTTTTTGGGTATTACCTTGCTAAATCCTGTTTCATTTTATATAGTTCCAATTATATTGGCTCACCACACTGAGCAACAACAGGGACTTCTGCTGCCTGGCCTCATTTATAACGAGCTGTCTCTGAGGGTTTCACAGACCATTTGTTACCTACAAACTAAACATGTTTCAGAATGAAGCTACCTGCATTGGACTTAGAAAAAAAATACAAATTCAGGCATTTATCCTGTGCCAGAGCAACACGTTTGATTCGTTTGCGGAGTTTAGGGCTGAAGAATGTACATCAGAGAAGAAAAAATGGCTGTATCAAGAAGCACATGTGGATAGGAAGGTAACTGGAGCAGGTAGCTGCCAGGACACAGCCCTGAGTGATGTTAGGCTGCCTTGAAAAGGGCTTTCTTCCAGTGACCACAAAAGCATCAGGGCTGTCTCTTTTCAAGTAACTACCCATGTGATGCAGTGACATTGATTACCTCATTTCTAAATCCTCTGAGAAGTCTTAAATGCATAGGAAACACCCCTTCCTCGTTAAACTCCTTTAAGTAAGTTGTGAACTCCTGCATACCTATAATTTGGAGACATGCTTTAAGTGCCTAGCGTGGAAATAGAGATGTATGATAAGGAGAGCACTCTGCAGAAATGCATTGTTATTTACCTATCAACAGCCTTTTGACATCTCATCTGTTCAACAGAAGCAGCTGATCACAAATACTTCTCAAACCGAAAGCCATTCCCACCTGCCAAAACCCCCCAAAACACAGCTGTAGCAAAACAAGAGCCTTGAACATCTATTTGTAAAATATGCTCCCTAAAACGACTCCAATGTCATGGGAGCTTTCAAACTGCACTTTAACTAAATCATTTTTCCTGAAGCTGAATATATTTCAGTCTCCTACTATGAAAACCAGTGACAGACCAGGCGAGGTTTCTGAATGCAGATGCATTTAAGCTCCAAACCCCTTTACTGAAGCATTCAAAAAAACAATTTTAAGGAGTGCTCATCAACTTAATAGGCACGCCTATATCAAAGCAAATAATAATGGAGTCCTTAAATTATGTAGATGCTTTGTAGATTTAATTTTAGGGCGTCAATTCTACAGATTCTACCTCCAAAGATTTATAATGTTATAACTGGCATTTAGGGTTGAAAACTAAATTGTTGAGAATCTCAAGACCACAGGAAACTGGGGAAGCTGACATCGTTCCTTTGTCCAAGCTCTGAGCAGCACTCCCATGGAAGTATATGGATATATAAAATCAGAACAAAAGAAACCAGAACTCCCTAAGAATCCACAGAGTAACCACAAACAAGAAGCACATTTTGAACAAGCAAGGCAAAGACCTCTTATCCCTGATATCAGCACTTGTGTTCAGTTGAGGCATCTGCCCTATCAGTCACAGTTCAGAGCTGTGGAGGAGTCACCAGAGGATGGCTCTCGCACAACGTATGTGAACATGAGCTTCACAGTGGTCCCACCTGTGAGACGGGGCTCACCAACTGGGAACAAGTGGTTCATTTATGTCTAACCACTGGTAAATTAAATGCCATAACAAGAAGAAAGGCCAATGGAATGAGAAAAAGGAAAACTGCATAAAATACTACCTGAAATCAAACCTACAGCTCCCTTTATACAGGAGATTAACTGCCTGCTTCAGTTCATGCTCAGATGACTTTCTGTTCTCAAAAGTGAATAACAAAGTAAACAGGTGCTCGGCTTTAGTTCTTATGATTCATACAGTGGAGCACTGCAACTCTTCCTCCCATCCTTTCTCCCCAGATAGCATTGAGGCCAAGGCAACAACAACTGTCTTTTTCTTTACAAAAAGTCAAACTAACAGATGAATCTGGCCAAGAGGAGAAGGCAGTTATCCAGAGATATAGACCTGAGCTGCACTTAGCAGGTAGAATGAGAAATATGAAGACTTAAGCCTATCAATATATTCCCAGAGACCTGTGTAATAATAGCAGCTGAGAGCTTTTATAGCTACACAGATCTGTCAAACAATACTTCAGGAGGGAATTGGGCAAAAAGCTTTTACAGACAGTCAGGAGAATTCTGTCACACCTGCTCTATTTGATACTGCTTTTAAATACTGCAACAGCACCTCAGCGCCCAGGGTACAAAAGGGAGCATCAGGCAAACCTAAGCTGACGTACAAAAGACAGCAACCCTTCTGAGGCAGCCAAAATGCCCTCCTCGAAAGCACACTTCTGGTGGTCGTGCAGGATGAGGAGACTTGCATCACACTTCTCAGACTAGGAAGCCCCCCCCCCCAAACCAGAAGTTCATATTTCAAAGTGAGAAATTCATGTTCATTTTGAGAAAAATCACTACCTTCAAAAACAGCCTAATTATTGCAGCCACCAGCACAGAACTGAGGACTTAAAGACCCTAAACAAAACAGAGTAGCATGTTTTATTTATAAGAACACCATACTAAGATTGTTGGTTTCACTCTTGAATTGTTATGAGAAGGCTCAGGTTTGATTCACACCACATGTGTCTGTAATACACAGTGGAATTAAGAAATTCTACCAAAAAGATTACAGCTTTTAAAGCATTGCTTTAAATTGGACACTCCAAGGGTCCCACCTAATTTGCATGCATATATAAGCACATTTTACTTAAAATTTACAACTTCTTGTTTCTTGATACTGGAACAGAAATGGCTGGGAAAGCATTGTGGGAAAAGGGGGGTCCCTTTCTCTCTGGTCTTCACCTTTCTCTTCTCTTACCTGGAGGTACAAATGGGCTGCCCTTTAGGATGAATTGGCTTCAGCATCACTCAGCAGCCAACTGCCCATTTAGGCTTTTACTTGCTTATCGCAGCCCTTCTGCTTAAATTTAACACTGCTCAGGTCAAAAATAAACTGCCTGACCTTGCTTAGATCCCAGTTTAGCTTTTGAATTGCTAATATCCATCTACACAAAATATGCCTCTTAAGAGGTGTCATGGCATTTACTGATCTTTGTTCACACATATATTCCTAGGCAAAGTGACAGCTGCACAGCAAGTACATCAGTTATCCGGTTACCATTTATGCTCAGCATGCAAAAAGACTCCAGAAATTGCCATTGGTACTGTTTTTGACCTGTGTCCTCTCCCTGTGCTCCCCTTCTATTTTACCAAACATATTTAATGGATTAACAATGACATTCAGTAAGAAAAAAGGCAGTGTAAAACAAGAACCAAAGAAACCATGCTTGTCTGGCCTATGTGGTTAAGACACATTGCTGTCTCCTTCCAACATTCAACTAGATTATACCACATGGATTGCACCAAGGAGTTTAATTCCCAGTAAAAGACTGCTTATCATGAGTTTCTCTTGTTACTTCAAAAGGCACACCTACCATACCTACTGCACCAGCTTCAAACCCAAGGAAAACCAACTGGAACCCAAAGCACTTTGAGCAGTGACTAAAGCAAGAACCTAAAGATGTATTGCAGATGAAAGAAAGGAAAAGCCTTTGGAATCTGGAAGAGTAACAGAGATGATACCTCTGCTTTTAGCTTGCCCAGGCAAAAAATCCAACTTGAAAAAGCAAATTTAACTAAAAATAGCAATTTTTCCGGCAGGATGACTCAGAAAAAAAAAGCAAGAACAAATTGGTTCTTTTTTAGGTCTCCCACAATAGACAGTACCCTAGCATGGAATTTTAGATATCCCAAATGCTGGTGAATGTCATTTTACCAACCAACAATTGCTGCTTCCTTTAAAGCACATATAAGCCAGGTCTTATTGTGGCTCCTTTTTGGGTTGTAATTTTTCATGCATTCTGGTCACACAGCTATTGTTATAAATGAAATATCCACCCTATCTTCTGTTCTCTGCATTTATTCCAAATATTTGATAGTACTGCTTTGACTTTCTTAATTTCCTACATAGTGAAAAATGAACAGGCTCTTCGTTTTATAGTTTTTAAATACTTGACATGTTGCCAGTTTAATGGCCATCACCAAGCTGTGTTTGGAAAGAATTTGATCATTGACATTGAAGGGCGTAAATATGGAAGAGAAAATAAGAGCAAACACAAGAAAACAATTGCAAACCTGTCCTCTCTAATAACAAAGTAAGTCAGGGACTTCTGGGTACTGGCAAGTAATATAGTGAATATGAACCACAAAAGGACTTCTAGCTGCAATCATGAAGAGGAAATGTCCAAGCACTTTGTTTAGAAAGAAGATAAGTAGAGTTTTAAAAAGATAACTGAGGTATCTGGTTTTAGGTGTTCAGGTGTTCTTCCAGAGAGCACAAAGCCACAGGTGTGCTGAGGAGGAGACAAAAGGGTTCAGCATACCTACAGAATACTGCTACCTTCAAAAGGCATTCACAAGTTTATCCTAGATCTAATTTTGAAGGTGATCTGGACATGGAAGAAAATCATAGAATCACAGAATAGTCAGGGTTGGAAAGGACCTTAAGATCATTCAGTTCCAACCCTCCTGCCATGGGCAGGGACACCTCACACTAAACCATGCAACCCAAGGTTCTGTGCAACCTGATCTTGAACACCACCAGGGATGGAGCATTCACAACCTCCCTGGGCAACCCATTCCAGTACCTCAGCACCCTCACAGTAAAGAATTTCTTCCTTATATCCCATCTAAACTTCCCTTGTTTCAGTTTTAACTCGTCACCTCTTGCCCTATCACTATAGTCCCTAATGAGGAGTCCCTCCCCAGCATCCTTATAGGCCCCTTCAAATACTGGAAGACTGCTCTGAGGTCTCCATGCAGCCTTCTCTTCTCCAATCCAGGTTCTCTATTTTCTTTTCACTTTCCAACAGAATACGCCAAGTGATAAAACTATTCCAAGAGCAGGGATTATGAGCCAAACTGTTGTAATAGGAAATAGTGAAGAAGCAAGTACAGGCTGCACCCAGAAACCAGTGTGGGTAAGTACTAGCTGGAATCTAACAGGAAATATTCCTCTTGGAAAGAAACATTTTAAAGACTATCAGCAGCCCTTTGTGTTGCACAATTGCTCTCCTGACTGGCTCAGCTACACTCAGGAGCTCCAGAAAACCTACTTTGACATAGGTTTGATTTAACCTTCCAGGAACAAAGGGATTTTTTCTCCAATGTTTTTTAAAAAAAGGAATCAGCATTTTAGGTGTTGATTTCATTTATGCACTGCAACTATCTCATGTTTTGGGTTTTTTTCCCTGTTTCTTAAATGGATGAACCAGTCTTTTCATAATTTGCATCTCACCTTTCTCTCTCTTCAAGCTCCTGACAGGTTCTTTCTGCATTTTCCTGGTTATACAGTCATACAGCTTGAGCAGGTGATTTGGTCAGGCGAAGGAAGAAGAAAATCAACTTGATTTTGCATCGGGTAAAACGGAGTGAGTTACATCCTCCTGTAAAAGAGAAAATTGTATAGATCTCATGCTGCTTGCAAAGCTATCCCTTATTCTGAAAGCTGACTTGGTGCTTCTACTTAATGTTTGCACACTGGAAACTGAATCTGAGTAAATTTAAAAGGCTGGTAAACCTTTGCTCCCACTGATCAGTAGAGGAGATGGAGCTGAAAGCAACAGCAGGATACCCTGATGCTGGCCTCTTGAAGGAGCTTACTTTCCACAGAGGCAAAATAAAAAGCAAAAACAGGTCAGTAAGATAAGGAAAATGAAGAAAAACACCCATTGGCTTTGACAAGCAGAAGTAAAATAAAGAGTAGAACATAGAAATGGCAAGCTTCTTCCAAATACAACAAAGTGTGAACGCTGTCAAATAACAGTTTAGAAAGTAATTTAAGTTCAGTGGTTAGCAATGATTTTCCTACCTGCATCTGCTGTTGCTTCTCCTCTTCAATGTTTTTATTAATTTGGCAAAATTGTATGTTTCCAGAGGGAAGAAGCCTTGTTGTTATCACCCCCTGGAGAAACTACAGAGAGAATTCCAGGCTGCGTACATGCAATGAGATAGAAGACTGTGGAAAGAAGTAAATGGGAAAAAAACATTTATTTGCTGTTTCCCACAGTACAGCCAAGTTAAACATAAGAAAATATAAAGAATGTGGTACATGTAAATGTAGGGAAGTGTAATCAGCCCAATTGCTTAAAAACCTGTCTTGGGGGAGTGATAGAATAGCTACTAAACGCTTCCTCCTTGGTAACAATAAATATGTAATTAACAGCAAACTGTTCTGTTGATCTTTTATATTGCTTTAATGCTGCCAGTGGGATACATTTCAAAAAGCTTTCATTCAGCTTGTTCTTAACAGGGTTTGGAACATTTACATGAAAAATAAACTGGGTACTATTCCAAAAGCATGCCATTGTTGATTTTCCACAGGAATACCCTGGGCCCTATAAAGCAGGTGTTGCTGTAGCATATTGGAAATGAAAGGCAACATTTCAGAGTCTGTTTAAGAGATATGCATGCTACAGTGCCTCGCTGAGTTCATGCAAGAGAGCTTCTTTCTGATGCTTTAATTGGCACTTAGCTTCTTCTACAGCTTGTTCGCCTAGACAGCCTCCACGAAGTAGTCACTTAAAGCATAGCTTGGAGTATTATAAAACACATCTTTACAGGAAATAAGAACATCCATTTGATAATTGCCATGACAACTTGGCCATGTTAGATTTAAAAATCATTAGTTTTGTATCTGTGAGATGCTGAGTGCTTTTCCCCTTCTGGGCATTCACAGCAACAAGGGGTGTTTGCTAAACCACTGGAGAGACCTTTGTCTATGTGAGCTGCTTGAGGTTAAACCTGGCTGCAGCCACTGTGGATAGCACAGAGGCTGTGGGAAGCAGGGGCATCATCACCTCGGAAAGCTCACCCTCAGACTCTCAGTTATATGCACAACTAGAACAGAAATTACTCAGAGGTTTATTGGACCTAGTGGTATATTCCACACACACACATTACGAGACAGATCACAGTAACTCCATTTGGAGTGAGGAAATGTGGTTCAGTCGCAGACCTACAGATGCAGGGAGAGCAGTGAATAATGCAACCTGCAATAATCAGAAAATACTTGCTCAACAAACCCAAAATACTGCTTAGGAGCATGCTGACTGCTGAGTCTTCTTGAGAAAAGCAACATGGGAAAGCAGGGGAAGAGGATGGCAGGCTTGAAGGTGTACAGATGAAAAGTCATCTGCCTCCTAGAGAAAGGATTTCATAGATTTCCAGATGGCCAGGGAATAACTAAAACATAATCTCATTCACTTCAGACTAATTGCTTTACAATTCTCTCTTCTAGGAAAATTGGGATTCAACTCTTTTGGAACAATTTTCCAGTGACAACAAGTTCGCAATTAGGATGCTTGAATTTGGAGGAGAGGTTGGGTTTTTTTGTTTGTTTGGGTTTTTTGGTCTGTTTTTTTTAAAGGGAAATGTGATAGGGAAAGAAAGAAGGAAACGAACACTCTTTCACAAAAAGGAGAATTTCCTTCTTTCAAAGCAGATTTTCACTGCTGCTATTAAAATTCAGGTCCATCGCCATAGAGAAATCAGTTGATCAAATTAGAAAATGTACATATTCTTAAACTGAAGACATTCAGAAAAACCATATTAGAAACCTAATATATTTAGTAAATTTTCATTCTGGTGTTTGTATTTTACCCTGAACCACTCTCTCTCTACTCCTCTCACACTTACCAGTCCCAAAAGCAATCACTGCAGTCTCCCTTGCTAAGCAAGTCTTTGCTTTAAAATAAGGTATCTCTAAATAGGGATCACTCATCACTGTTGATGCTGTTTTTAAACAGTCTTAAGAGTCTGCAAGTATAGAGAACGTTTATGAAGGAAGTCTGAAGTTACACAATAAAATACTGATTTTTATTGGCAAATAAGCTTAGCTAGCCTTTGTAAACCACAAGCACTTACTAAACAGCAATAAGACCATGCACACAACACAGAAAATTAGTGCCAACAGGTTGGTACAGCATACCTATATTCAGCTGGTTTTTTGCTTTTTAACTTCATTCACTGGAGCTCTTTTCAATCATGATTGGGATGAATACAGGCTGTGAAAGAGAATACAGCAAATCGTTATAACCTTCTCTTTGAAGGGTGAATTTTACACACCCCTTTAGACAGTTACAAGCACATATAATGTTTCTTCATACATTAAGGGCTGTGCAATGGATTACTACAGTTTTGATTAATTTGCCTTCTAACAAAGCACTAACACATCGCTCTACAATGTGCAGCACCCACTAGCTATAACATTAAAGAAGTTTCTCAAAAAATGATCTGCTATTCAAAGCCAATGTAGAATCTAAAGTGTTTTCTCATCTTTGCAGTACTGTTTTCAAATGGATGACTTACTTGGCTTTGAATTACATGGGACTATAGCAAAAGAATTGTAATGTCTGTATTCAAACTACCCAGCATGCATACCTAGCAGATATCATAAAGAAATACACCACAACCACAGGCTGGGAACCAAAGATGCTGATCTGATTCATACAAATGAATTTGCTAACTCAACCTGACAACTCAACTGATTAGACAAATAAAGTCGCTGGGATAACACCAGTGTTGATAATAACATTCTACATATGGGACAGCTGTATTCCAAGCTGCAAGTAGATGTACAATTGCAGATGGTTAGAGATCATTGAAAAGCTTGTACAGCAGCCAGTGAGGAAAAGCAGGTATTTAATAAAAAACTCTCTCTTCTCCTCTTCTTTTTTATATTTGTGATTTCTAGCTGATACACACCTTAGCTAAGAGACAATTCAGAGTATAAGATAAACTGCTGAGCAGGACACAAGCTGCTGAGCTCTGCTGGACATCTGAACTGTGAAGATGGCAGCACAGGCTAACCAAAAGAGGCACTAATGCTGCAAGTGGAGCCTTCTTTCTCCATCCCTCTGACCTGCCCCCTTAAATCCCTCCTGCCCTGCGAAGCACATTGTGCCCAAGGGATGGGGCAAAGATGAAGGGCCAAGGCTGGAGACACTGCAGCAGCTTTGCTCTGCATCTGGGGATGAGAGAGTGCACAGGCAGTGGTATCAAAGTGGCAGAAATGGAGACTGTTATGCTCATTAGAAACTCCAACAAAAAGTAAAATGTAAAGAGAAAGGTTGGGAACTGCTGGTTTCTATCATGCATTGTGAAAGGATGTCAGCAGCCCCCATCAAAGAAGCTCTTGGAACTAAGAGGAGACAAGCCAAAATCTGCAGTGTTTCCAATTCCTGCTTGAAATATTTAGCTGCAACCAAAGAGAACCAGAAAGCACTCAAGCTGCTCAAGGGAGAATACTAAGATGAAAGAAGATATCATTAATGTAATTTTGCATACGGAAGATAAGTACAAGACAGCTCTTTCTCTAAAAAGAAACAGTAATTTTGTGATATTTAAAATTAATTTTGAAACTCTCCTTGCTTTTACAGAAAGCTTTCCAGGGAAAATTGAAACGGGAAAGGGGTTTGGAATTAAAAATGATTTGAGATGATGAGACAATGCGCAAATGGGGCTGTAACATTTGAAGAGTGAATTAGCCTCATTATCAGGCTCTTACTTTATTTTTGTCTTCACTGGCACTGAATTTTTAAGAGCAGTTTTGCAGAAAATCATCAGAAATAGTGTCCTGTTCTTTAAAAAGCTGTCATTGACACTACAGACTCTACTCATGAACGTGAAAACTAACAGTTGCCGGTGGCTTTGATATGATTCTAAATTAGAAAAGATTGATGAGATGATTTAATGAATTCTTGATTGCTCCGATGAGTCTGTTTCAAACCAGAAACCAGCAAAATAAGCAAAATGTGCTAAGTTCAAGATTACTCTTTCCCAAAGCCCAGAATTTTAAAGCTGAGCCTAAACATATTTTGTGTTATTTTGAATAGTGGAAAACAACCATCCTAGAGCCGAAGACTGCATGTTAGTAACAGAGACTGATTACTTTTCCCACCTAGCAGATTGAGCACAGAACTTGAGGTTCCTTTTTATGTACAATTCCAAAATGATGCAAAATGCCAGCTTGCATACAATGATAAATACGTGCAGTGGTGGGAACCCAAAGTTACACTTGTCAGTGCACCCGCAAGGGTACATTCATGGTCGAGGTAGAATCGAAACAGATGTTACAGCTCCACCTACTGAAGCAAGCAGAAAAGATTGGAAAGGGCATAATCAGTCTCTATAATGAACTGGAGCAACTGAGGATGTATGCAGACCTCAAAACATAGTTCCTTGGGTTTGTTTTTGACACAGCCATCTGATCAGCACTTGCACTCCTACTCAAGATCAGGTAGTGTCAGATAGAGTAAGCCATACGAAAGAAGTGGGAGGCAGTCAGCTTGCCCTGTTAAGCAACAACCTGTTTTTGAAACTTGCATGAATTCTATTGGGTTCATTTCTGCATTTACTTACAGTCATTGACTAGCATGAAAATCAAGTTCTGTATCCACAGCTTTCACTTCAGAAGGATGCTGCCACTCTGGGGGTTTTGATGAAGCAACAGATGCTCTGTCTATTCAAAGACCATGAAATGAAAAAGTATTTTGCAGCCCTTTAGTTCCATTTGTTGGTGTATAACAAAAAAATAAAGAGAAGGCTGGTCAATGTGAAGGTCACTTTAGACTGGAGGAATATTTGGGAGGTTAAAAAAATATCAATCTTTAAAGAAATATGATCATATAGCTGCAGTTTTACCAAACAGACTCTACTCTTTAATCTAATGACAGCAAGTGTGAGTCAAGTATGCTATTTCAACGAATGCAGGTCTCATATATATACACCTTGTTGGTTCAAAGAGTGGCTCACAGCCAGAAATTCTGATCACTGCAGAAGCCCTTAAGACTTTGCACATCAGCCAAGTATTTCCTACACACTGGGACCACGGTGACAGGGCAGAAATAACTGAGAGATGCTGAAGTGAAACTTCTTAATTAAAAACTAGTGTTTTACACTTACTGAGAAAAGCACAAAGGAATGTGGCAGCAAAGAATAATAGTGAGAATATGGATAGCATAAATCTGTAATGCCATCCGAAAGAGTCTTACAATGAGCTGAAACAGTGCTCTCTGAGTCTGAAAGCCAGCACATCTAAATACTGCACCTGAAGCAATGGAGTGATCAACAACATGACAGATATAATAGGCAAATGATGAGGCATTTAGTCTGGAGGATTAACAGAGTCCAAACACCAGTAGAGCACAGGCAACAGCGTAACATGAAACATGTTGAATCCAGAATGTCAAACAAAAATATGATTAGCAAAAAAAGAACTTGTATGGAGCATAAACAAAACAAGAAATGATACTGATACTAACTGAGACTTTAATGTATTTCTAATGTTTGCATGCTATAATTAAACAACCTAAGTGCTTGCAAGATGATAACCAAAAAGAAACCATTTAACAGTGGGTTAAATGTGAAGTCAGGCTCCCTGAAATATAGACTCAACTGTGTGTGTATCCTGGTCCTGCATAGAGTGTGTTTCGCTTGCCACTTGCCTGTGTAAAGGATTTTTCTTGACAAACAGAGTCGGAAGCGCAGACTTGGACCCCAAGCCAGCAAGGAAAGGAAGTTGTTAAAGAAGGTAGTCGATAAGGAGCCAATCCTGAAATAGCCAAGAGTGAATAAAGAAGGTGGTTTCCACCAACACGGAGTAACCAGACATAAACTGGCAATTTATAGCATAAACAACCCCTTTTCATCTTTGATTCTTATGGACTCGGTGAATGGAGAAAATAGATATAAAGGCAAGTATTAGTGTGTTTAGCAGTCATAACAACTACATTTGTCATGGACTCTTCTGAACTGACACCCTTCATGGAGGAGCTAGCTGAAGGACATGGATAGCAGGCAGGTTTCAGCTGATCTGAACAACAAACATGACCCTCTGTGACATTTCCACTCCTGAAAATGTTACAAAACCAAATGAATTAAAAGGAAGAGTAACAAGAATCAATCTAATCAACATTCCTTTGCCTTACAGCTGCCTCCCTCAATATTTTGTTGTTGAGGTGGAAGGAACAAAAGGGAGGAGGTAAACAGCAGCTGAACCAAGCTCTGATCTCTCAAGTGAGAGAGGTAATATGTGAAGTTGAATAGACTTCATTTCATTATAATATCACTTTCACAATTTGTAACAAAGGTAAGAATGTGGCAGCACATTATAAGATCTGAAGAGATTCTTATTTCATAGGAAAAATGAGGAAGAGCAAATACAATACGTTAACAAAGAGAATTGGCAATCAGCACTGAAAATAGAACAAAACACATAAAAGTCCTTTAAATAAGACTGAGAACCAAGATAATGGGCTTAATATTTAAAAGTGATTGAACAAAGAAGGGACACGCAAATGAAATTAATATAACACTAGAAAGGATAAGACTCCAAAAATGATGGAACAAGTGAATATTGTTACTAAATCACATGCTTTCCACATGACAAGAATAGTCTGTTTTTTGAAGGGATGATATCTTTTGGTCCTTTCAAGCATGATTTTAGTATTTACCTAACACCTGCAGTGAGGGTGGCACTGGATGACTATTGTTCAAGGAGACTAATCACAAAGGGGTGCATTGCAGCAGCACTGTGACCCACAGGCCCTCCAGCCTGAACACTGAAAAATTACATGTGACTTTCAGAGGTCCTTTGAAAGATACCAATTAACTTGGTTTTGGCTGGAGAAACCAAAAGGCTCAGGTTCTGATCCTTTCTGGTCCAGGTTCAGAGTGCTTTCCAATTCAAAACAGGAAACATGCAGTGACTCCTTTCTTGACACTACTTAACAGGCAACCACCTTGAGACCTGAAGCAATGAAAAGGAGCTCCACAGGGCAGGAGGTAAAGATTTCACTATGTGACTACCACAAGCCTTCAACATTCCATTACTTCAATCCAGCACTCTTTAGTGTATCTCTTTATCCCTCTTAACTTGGTGCTCAGCATTTTACAAGATGTCACCCACACTTTGATGCCTTGCGTACCTTTCAAGCTTCGTGCATGCTGCTTGCTACGGGGCTCAGCAGTTAACTTTGTATTTCTATTTCAGCTTAACTCTTTATAAAATTCACACAAACAGTTGGATCAGTAATGAATTTGCACAAAAAAACTGTTGCAACCAAACAGATTTTTTCTAGCTCAGGTTGGAAAACAGTGCCTAATAGGAGCAGTTGCTATGTTATTGTTGAGCAGTTGTCACAAATGAGCAGTTATCACAATTAGAGAAAGAAGTAGGGGGAATGCTAAAGGTCCTGGAAAGAAAATTATTATCACGAGCCCAAACATTTTAATATTGGTAATTAAAGCAGGAAAATTCCTTAAAAGGGCTCTTAGGCTGAGCAGAGTATAAAAATACAGGCACAGAGCAGGAATTACTCGTGACAAGCAGGATATAAAAATACAGTGACAAGAAAAGACAACCACTAGGCAAGCCTGAGACAAAAAAGATGAAAGCCACAAGTCTGTAAACCAGTTTCAGAAGCTTGAGCTGAAGCAGCTGATTCTGGGATGAAAATCTGGTTTTAAGGATAGGTGAAGTTATAATCCAAGATGTACAGCAGACTCCTGGTCTTTTCCTATTTACATTGTTGGTCTCATTGACTTGCTGAGTCTATAAAACACCAAGTGCAAGGACTTTTATAAATGACACTTGTTTGAAAATAGGTGTGAATCATTTATGACATCCAGCTGTGTGTGTGACAGGTACAGTCCGCACCTCACCCTGCAGCAAACAAGCAGATTACAAGCAATGGGCAGGGAAAGAGCATGCCGCTCGCCAAACACTATTAACTTAGTAAGACAGAAACAAGGTCAAGGTTAAGCACTTCTGAAATACTCCTTTTGGACTCCTCAACTACAAAGCAAACAATAAAATGTACTGCACCTAAACAGCAGTAAGCTTAAACCTGATAAAAATGACAGACCTGTGCAAAACACAAATCAAACCTTCTCATACAAGAAGCATCAACCAGGGAGCAGCATTCCAAAACCTGTAATTCATCAGTGCCAACAGCTTAAGAAGACTGCAAGGAAGTCTTCCTAAGGACTTGCTTAAAGCTTTTACAGAAGCTGTGGCACCAGCATCTAGCTGATACAGCCACAGGCTGTAAAGCAATGTGAACCCAGTTAACTTCTTTTGTGTGCCAGACCTGAATCCATTGGTCATACTCTGAACATCCCAGAAAACCCAGGACCACTCTCTGCCAGACATCTCTCATCTGCTAGTCATCCTGGTTTTGGAATTCCAGTGTCTTTATTCAGATGAACTACATTTCACATACTGGAAGTATGCTTTAACAGAGCCCCTGTACTCAGCAGCATCTCATGTATTATCCATCATCTGTACTACAGATTGATAGGGCCAGTGATCACTCTTTCCATAAAGAGCCTGTGTTAACAACTTGGCCACTAAATAATGGATTGCTTCAACTTGTACACTTAGTAAGAGTCTCTGATACCTGAGAAAGCTGGATCAGGTCCCAACAGGAGTGGGAATCTGTCCAGTAATTAAGCATGGAAAGACTTCCTTCAGGAGCAGTTCTATGTAAATGACTTGTTAAAAGATTAAGGGTCCCTTATAAAAGAGCTGCATAAATGACTTATAATCCAATATTGCAACTTTTATACACTTTGGAGACACTTGAGAGATAAAAATCACCTCTAAAGGTGATTATATTTTGTGCCATGTTTGCTGCCTTAGGTTGCAGTGCCTGCCAAGTATTTTTGTCACAGATGGTTACACTTAAGCAGACTTGCCTGCCAATGCAACTTGAACTTTGCTTAAATTATAAGCCAGCCCACCATCTAAGGCAATTTCCCACCATGGCAAAAAGGTTATTTAGGCTTTCAAGTGCGTTGGCTTAGAAATTAAACATCTAAGAATGTAACAATAGCGCAAATCTGCTCATTCAAATCTGAGTCTAGGAAAGAAAAAAGAGCACATGATTTGCCTCTACCTTCTCAGCTTGGAGAAATAGTCTCATCTGTGGGTCAAAACAGAGGAATAGCTATATAGTATTGCACTGATTGTCAAACTGGAAGGCTGAAGTATTTAACATGTAGATGAGTTTGTTTGCAGATCACAAAGTGAAAACTCTATTATGTACAGAATATTAGGTACCTAATAAGCAAAGAACATATAACCATCTCAGTTTTATTAAAGTTTCCTGGATGATTTCTGTATGTTTTATGGAAAATGAGAGGATTTTGTGAATTATCTTTGTAGTTTCTTTGTCAGATCCTTTTAAAGAACCATCAATTTGAGCATTTTCACTAGGCTTGAATCTACAAGAACTCAGCACTCACTATATTAGCTAGAAACAAGATTTATAATGGAAAACTACGGCCATGCAGGATGAAAATTTACCAGTCAGTGGAATTTGATGACACACAAGGGTGGGCTCAAGGCACAGCTGTCCTGCAGTTATCAAATCATGGTCCAGGAACAACTGTGCTGCATGAAAAGAACTGTAGCAAACCCCCCCTGGGTTGTTCCTGTCAAAAATTCCTAGATAACACAGCCAGGTTTCTTTTTTATTGTTTTTTTAAGCTTTTCCTGTATTTTTCACTCATTTCAGTCATGGAAAAATGACTGAGCATTGCCATAATCCTGTCCCATTTCAGCAAACAAACCTTGTCACTGCCTTTCTATATTCCTTTTGTTAAAAACCAGTACAATCATTTCCATGCTGGTTTTC
Organism: Melopsittacus undulatus; assembly: GCF_012275295.1. Classification (NCBI taxonomy): domain Eukaryota; kingdom Metazoa; phylum Chordata; class Aves; order Psittaciformes; family Psittaculidae; genus Melopsittacus; species Melopsittacus undulatus. The sequence goes on along the minus strand of NC_047528.1, from coordinate 119,335,517 downwards.
ACCTCTGAAGCTGTTATTAGCTTGCCATAAAAACAGATCCTTCTCCTGCTGTGTCTGCTAAAGAAATTAACCCAGTACCCCAATGGAGTCATGTCACCTGTCCTGCAGCCCAGCGTTCAGAATGTTTCTGTGCATAGCTGGGCCCTCTGCTGCACTTATATTGTAAATAATAAATAAAAATAATAAATAATAAATAAAAGTTCCTAGAGGAAAATATTCATTTTCCAAACACACACAAAGAAGCCTTTTATTTTCTGAGGTTCACTTAATTTCACACAAAACTATGAAAGTAAAGCTAGTAGTTTTACATCCCAGCCCTACCAGGAAATACCACTGATGGTGAGAATACATGCTCACTGGACCTGCTACAGGAATCAGTTGCAGGAGGAAGGATGTGCTCTGATCTCTCTTTCCAAATCTTGCCATTTAGCTGCCTGGACCACCATGATAAGGATAATGCCCTATGCTGATTCAGGCCAAGTCAATGAGTAGAAAAACTGAGGGAAATGATGGAGAGCTTCAAAGTGTCTGTAAAATCAGAACTGTAAAGGGTGAAGGAAAACAAACCAAGCATCTCTGTCATGTGTGAGGCACAAGCTAAAAACAAAGGTTCTTTCATTATAAGTTAGACAGTAAAGACACTAAGAAAAGCCAACCCCCAAGGACAAAAAATGTCTACATAGAATTTACATGCATTCTTCTCAAAATATAGTGGCTCTTGCTGATTTCTATTGTAACAGCCCAAGTCACTTGGCATGGTTTTTACTTGAAGTATTTTAACAACAATAAACCTGGCCAAAGAGAAACTTAAGCAACTGGACTCTAAAAAGCAATGACTACACAGTGTCTGAAATGATATTTCACTGGTACTGCACATAAGCATGGCTGCACAGAAATGGTAGTTTAAGGTCATCATAAAACTATCACCATTAAGTGGTAACTCTGCATACTTATTGTTTCCACTAATGGCAAGCCATTGGATCGTTTCAGCCACAGTATTTAAGAGTGTTTTGAAGCAAGTGGCACCTCCATACCACATAGAAGCATCTTAACCTGCCATATTTTCTCTGGTTCTCTGTCACCTCAAAAGCATTAAGACAACTATCTAAAATAATACAAAGTACAATCCTTGCACTATTTTATCAACAACAGGAAAGAAATGTTCTTGCTCTTGGACTACCGAGCTCTTTGAGAAATCATAAGTGAAAGAATTGCTCTCAATATAGTTAGCCTCACAAAACAAAGGACAAAAACAGTGCCAGTTGTAATAAGTTTGTCTTGGTGAAATTAAAACCACAGAAGAATCTCCTAACAGTTAGTTCTCATTTTATTTCCAAGACCTGGGATGAATACTGTGTATGCTGCGACTACTATTTCTGCAGAGAACTTTTCAAGGACTACATCTCAAAAAGACTGCAAAAGTGGTTGATCATCCAGCAGCCTATGGAAATCAGCTATAAACCTGTAATGGAATGCCAAACTATTTTGTTGACACAATTATACAGCCTAAACAACTGGGCCTAGATCCATTCTGTACCACACATTCAGAAGAGTGTTAGAAAGCAATAAAGTGTGTGACTAAAGATCAGCTGACAGCCCTGTACCTATCATGGGGATGCAGTCTTGGAAGGTTCTACTAAAATTTATGACATGCTCAAGCGCTATTTGGTCTTCACTGCCAAACTCTCAGAATAAGTAAGTCATTAACCAACATAAGGAGATCTGGATTGCTTGGAACCGTTGCACTGCCTCATAACCTCAAGGAGAAATGACTAAACAGCTGACAAAGACCATTTACTTTTCCCACAGAAGCAACCCTTTTCTCTTATGAGCAGTGGAAGAAAACTGCAGTCTGCTTCCAGTGTGTTTTCCATAAGGAAAAGCTCAATCACAAACAGAGCTTGTACAATGTTCCTTATCTATATTTTGCAGTCTGTGGTGTCACCATGAGCTGTTATTACAATTCTTAATAAAACAAAATTTCACAGCACACCACAGATCAGACTTGCTGCTGCCCACAGTCCTCTACTGTAAGAGTTTATTATGTCAATAACCTTATTATAGAGTTATATATTTGGTGGAGGAAAGTTACTAGACACAACACATAAAAAGCACATTTTAGATCTGTGCTTTGGTGTATTGCAACTCATGAAATCACAGCATGGTTGGGGGTTGGAAGAGACCTGTGGACACCAACCAGTCCAACCCCCCTGCTCAAGCAGGTTCAACTAGAGCATGTTGCAAAGGATCATGTCCAGGTAGGTTTTGAGTATCTCCAGAGAAGGAGACTCCACAACCTCTCTGGACAGCCCATTCCAGCGCTCTGCCACCTGCAATGTAAGAAGGTTTTCCTTATATTCAGATGGCACTTCCTGTGTTTCAGTTGGTGCCCACTGTCAGTGGGCATCACTGAAAAGAGTCTGACTCCATCCTCTTGACACCACCTTTAAGATATTTATATGCATTGATAAAATGCACAGTTGCATTGAGTCACACAAGAAACTGGTTATTTGGTCCCAGCTCTGTGAAGCTTTTTCTTCACTCTGTAAAGGAGGACTGCACATATCCAGTGTGGTCAGAGGGGAAGGAGGAATGGCAGAAATGGAAGGATGAGGTAGGACCTGCAGCTCACCATGAGACATTAAACAGCACAAAGTCTGACTGACAGTCAGGTATCTTTAGCTGTTTCAAAGTCCCTCCCCATAATAAACTCCCTTTTCTATCATGAAGTGCACTTAGGAAACACAGGTGGTGATTTCTGAAGCAAGATCTTAGGCTTCCTTTCTAAAGAAAAGAAGACAATTTTCACTTTTGCCAAGTATGGTTTTATACATACGCTATTCAAAACAATACAAACAGTTGATTCAGAACCATCGCTCACTTAAATACCCACAAGACTTAAATTTGATCAGACTGAAGAGTTAATTCTAAGCTTTATCTGAACTGCTTTTGTGACAACTAAAGAAAAACAATCTCATTGAGACCTCCTTTCCAAGAAAATGTTTAAGAGCAGTGCTTATGTTATTGCTTTTTTTCTCAGTGAATTATATGAAAACTTCTCCCATTCGCATATAATAAGGAAAGAGCTGATTACCCTCAAAAGCTTTTTGTCAAGACGTTTAAATAGATGCCCATCTATTTAAAAATGATGGAAATGTGTGTGATGCCTCTATTATAGCATGTTTGGGTTAAATTTCCAGTACTAGTGCTGTTGTGTTCATGATAACTTCAGGATAAACAAAGTTTGTGGAGAAGGAATCCATCTTTTTATTCTCAGGGTTGTCCTGTGGAATTTAGGCCCCAAGGAAGTGGTCTGTTTTTCCTAGCTAGATTAGTTAGAAACTACATCAATATAAGGCAAGTATACAAGTAGCAACTGATAGCGTTCTTCTGAAATGCTACCTTTGAGACAATAGGAGGCAGGATGATTAAAAACCCCTAAACATTTCTGAAATATTAGAGATAACCAGAAAATATTCTAGAGCTTCATCTGCATTATCAGTAACAACCTAAACAGTGATTAGATAACTCATTAGCTTTTCCCTACTCACAGTCATATAACTTTACCCCACCTCTTTTTGGAACTTGTCATTAAATGAACAACTATTTAAAATCAGATACAACTAGTTATAAGCCAATGATTTAAAGCAAATCCTTAGACTTAATCTGTTGTATCTAATAATCTCAGAGTCTTTAGTCCATTTAGAAAGACTTCCAGAACAAATGAAATCATTTGCTTTCTCTGAAACACGAACAGACTTTTCATTTACTGAATTGTGCCTAGGAGGCATTCATTAGATAATACCCTAAATTGTGCAATACATATTTTCAAAATCATACAGTATTTTTCTCTGGGCTGTTATAATTCATGATACTTCAGAACAAAGCAATTATCGGAACTCAAGTATATGTTATTATCTATTCAGCTTGGTAGGCATCTAATACATTTTCCCTCTGCTCAGCAAACTTGATACAGCCAACACATGCACACTTTTTTCTGTCTTGAAATTCAGCTCGAGTCACTGGCAGAAGCCAGAGAGAGATTTCAGTGACAAGAGACAAAACTGCAATGGTCTGATCCACTCTCTGCTCACATCAAACTATAAATATTAAGATTTATTTAAAACTTAGCTGAATATTTGCATTACATTTAATACAATGCTCTGGATACTTCAGAAGCGTGACTATATTGACCTTCAGTATTCAGAAGTGGTAAAGGCAGTTTTCCCATTTCTAATATAAGAAGTAACACCATTTATAGCAAGTGGCATCTCACAACTGGGATTAGTCAGCTGGCTGGCCACATCACACACCAGACTGATTCACTGCCCCATCACGAAATGCGTGCTAACACGCAGAGTCAGCAAATACTATAGGTACTAATAATACCCACTGAAGATAAAGAGCTCTGTTTCTCAGGAAAATCCACGTGCTCCCATCTTTCAAAAGCTTAAATATGAAGAGCAGGCTTGCAAGGATACCTAGCAACCCCAATTTAGCAACCGCTTATTTTCAGTCTGTGTCAAACTAAAAGGTACCAGGACAGACTTTACGTTATCTACTTGGCAGTGTCATGAAACAACAAATACATCAAATGACAAATCTGTTTGATCACAAGGTTATTTGGTTACTTGAAAAAGGGCAAATGCTGTCTTAAAAAGAAATACATTATAAACACACCAAGAGAAAGCCAGAAAACACTCTTTAGACAGTTAAGGACTCCCTACTACAACAGCCTGGAGAGGAACTCACTATGAAGGAGAGCATTGTCATACCAGAATGATTTAATGCTATCCATATGCCAACTTGAAAGTCAATGGCAAAACTCTGTGAATTTTTACTATGGAGTCTCCAAACCAAAGTTACCACCATGACAGTCATTTGTAAGAAAGTACTTCTGGAAAACTGCCTGTGTGGGACCATGTAGGAACCACAGAATATGCAGCAGTGTGAGCCTATGTTGACTCTTTTCTCCCAAGCACATGGCATTGATGTGAGTTTTCTTCAAAATACTTGATTTAAAGGATAAATGGCCTTTTCCAGATAACTGACCATCAATGGTTATTCTTTACCTGACAGAAACACAATAGAGGGACTGGATATTCAAGTGCCAGCCGCACCTTGGTAACAATTAGTGCACTTTAAATAATGCTTGAACAATGTTCCAATGAAAGTTCCACAGATTTTAAGGAAATGAGTGAGTATCCCTTGTAGGTTCCTCCTTCATTAACTTCAAAGCAAAAGATCATACACACTCATCTGTGCCACTATTGGTTTTGATCCTTTAACTGTGCTGCTGTTAAGTCAGCTTGCCATGGAACTAACTACACAGGACAAGGAAACTGGAGAATTCAGAGCAAAAAGAGCTCTCAAGTGCACTTTTGATTTCTCAATATGACTATCTAAGAAGTCTAAGACAGCATGAGAGTCCCAAACTTAATTCTTACATACTAGGTATTTAAAGGGAAAAGCAGTTTTCAGGACATCAGCAAGATAGTGATTATTTTCTGCTAGATTTTCACCTTACTTCTGCCAGAGGATCCCAGCACACACTGATAAACCTAAAGGACAACACAGTAAGAGCTGCAGCAAACAAGTAATGAAATGTGAATTCTGGACAGAGGGCAATGCAGCAGTCAGGGAGGGCTCTCTGCAAGCCTGCACAATTAAGACATGGTATGAGAAATGCCCTAAAACCGAGCAAAGATGGATGAGCAGTTACAGAAAGGATATTTAGCTAGAAAATGAATCTGACTTGCGAACTGTGACTAATATCCTACTTTTAGAGAATTAATGAAAACTACTGGATGCTTTCCTTGAAGCAGGTTCTAATGAGGTTTCTGGTTCTAATCACGGGTTGAAGAGTTAACACTGCAGTTTGGACCTCTGGCTGCTTCCTGACATGTGGTGGTGCTACTGCTTAAAGCAAGTCAGATAGGCTTCTCTAAAGAGCAATTTCATATTTCACTCATTTAGAAAAATGCACAGTCATCTTAGAAATAGTAAAAAGCAACCCCTAATCCTCTTATTAATTTTTTATTCCCATAAAATAACGTACACATGTCCTTTATTGATCTAGATGTTTTTTTCCTTTTATAACAAATAAATGACCCTATATGTATTTATTTCATTAGTTTAAAGGAAAGTTCCTTTAACCATGCAGTTCATCCTTTATATAGCTACTTTACTTGGGGTCAACACCACACCAATTGTCCAGATAACATAGTAGATGTTTTCCCTTTAGCTCACCTCTACCAGCTGGAAAACAGAATGTGTCAGTCAGGAAATGAAGTCTTTTGGTTGGAAGTTTTCCTTCACCCCACGGAAGAGAGCTGGTAAAATATTCTGATGTGCTATTCTAACCCCATCTTTTTCCCCCCCCCATTTACTGCAGTTGTGTTCTACATATGGACATATTTCATTCTGTTCCAAGCTGTGCAGAAAGCAAACTTGTCATGGCATCCCTTTCAAACCTGATGAGAGCTATGCAAATGCTGGCCTTCGTTCAAGGCTGCATCTGATGCTCCTGGCAGCAAGCGAAGCAAACAATATACATGGAAGAAGAAGGGAGGAGCACAAGTGAAAGCCAGCTTCTGAGATATCACAGCATTATGAAAAGATTTCTTTTAGCAGTCTCCTATTTAATAATAATAACAGTAATAATTATAGTTGGAGCCTTATTATCAGAAAGTGGTGCTGTTGAAGGAATTAGAGCAGTTCTTAGGTCCAGTTCCAGCTGCCAGGAAAAACCTGAGAAGGCTCAGCTCTGTGCAGCAGTTATTCCTCTTCTATCAGTGACCAAGAACAGAAAGGTCACTTGAAAACAGCTCACCTGAAAACACAACAACCATTTGCTGCAAGGAAACTGAACTGACAGTGCATTAACGTGCATTAACATGCATACTGAGGCTAGTAATGCCAAGAAATAGGCTTTTACACCCGAAAGCAAATCCTGCGTGCCTTCCATTTGAAATGTAAAGACAGTTTAGGGGGAAAAAAACAAAAAAGAAAAGAAAGAAAGAAAAAGCTTCCTAAAAGGCAGGATCCATTTGACTGTGGGATGCTTTTCAAAGGGAGATGAAAATGTCATCACCTGACATTTCCAAAGCTGAGCTTTCAACTCCTGAGACTGTGCAGGCAGAAGTGTTAAATAGAAGAGCTGGTCACAGACCGGTACACTCTCCATATGCTTCCCTGGGGCAATTAGCATCACTTCCCCTATCAAGGGGCTCACTGTGCTTAGCAGTGGATATGTCAAGTCTGGTCACTCATGAGTCTCTGAAAATAAACACTACAAAGTCACTGACAGGACCTTTAGGTTGAAAAATGAATCCTTCTAACTCATACAACCTAAAAAAAGAAAGTTTAATTGAACAGTCCTAGGAAAGCAAGGACTCTGTGCTCCCCTGTGACATCCCCAGAGAAGCAGAACATGCTCAACCAAAAACCTGTCTCAAGCCAGCTTTTGAGCTGCCTTAATCAAGTTTTCCTCTCCCCTGTTTCCTGTTGCACTGCTGGATTCATGCCTCAGGGGCAGAAGCTTTCCCCTTCCTGTAAAGGCACACAGGCACCATGCCACAACCAGCTGCCCCCTGAGGACTGTGGAAACACCAACTCAATGCAAAGATGCTCCAAAGCAGCAGGATGCTGGGAACATGCCCTTTCCTCACTGCAGCCTCCAGAGCATCCAAGGACCATGTCAGGCAGATTGGAGGAGGCGTTGGGTAGTGCTGCGTGGCATAAACACACTCACATACGGCCTCAAAGGTCTTCAAATTCTCAGCAATGTGCAGAACTGTTTAAGATTACTTTTATTTAGAAACCCCTTCATGACTTCTGAGAAACATTGCCTCTGCAGAGCTGTGGGGATGGCAACGCTTAAAAACGTGTTAGCAAGGGGAGTCAGAGTTGAAGGCCTCTCCCACACAGGAGCAATCACAACAAATTTCTCCTCCCTTTCCCTCCCTCCTCCTGAGATGCAAAGAATGGGAAAAGAAGAAAGCTATTTCTTCCTTTAAAGCCCAATCCTGACGACTGGGTCACTTCCCTTTGAGGAAAGCAATATCAGGGACAGAATGGGCTTCCTTCCACAAACACCATCCTGGACCTGCCCTCAGTAAACTGATGGAGGCAATGGCAGGAGGAAGCAAGCTGAGCCTCACCCATGTACACAGCTCCCTGGCACATCAAACCACCCAGGGAGGTGGCACAGGCATCGTGGCATGGTGCTGCCAGCCACTGTCTTGGACCACACTGCTCTCTGTCTGACTTGCACTGTAGGGAAGGGAGTCCTGAATAAGCTCTTGGTTAAAAGCAGAGTAAAAATAAGAAAAATACAACCCCAAAAACCCCAAACCTAAACAAACAAACAAAAAAAACCCAATCCCAACAACCGCAGAACAAAACAAAAAGGCAAAATGCTTTAGTTTCTGCTTTAGCAAGTCATCTGCAGGAGCAGAATAAAGCCACTCTGTGGAAGAGATGTAATTTAGGCTTCAAAGCCATTTGTGCTCATCTGCGGCAAGCTCAGTGATGCTGACCACCCCACAGCAAATGAGACTGACCAAGAGCAGCGAGCCCTTTGTGTCCTTCAGAAGCTTGATAGAATTAAGTTGTCTTTCAGGCAATAGTTTTCAAGGCTTTCCTGTTTTTTTTAGACTCTGGGTTGCAAGGTCTTAATGCAATATCTGTTTACTACAATTCTCCAGGAGGCAAAGATGTTCCTTGGCTTTTATCCAAACCATTTAGTTCACATGCATATTGGAAAAAGCTGTCATGTCAGCAGTTAGGGTTGATATCAAGAAAGACAATAAGAGGATTAAGAGGTGGAAAGCTTCAGAAGGCAAGCTACTGAATATTTCACAAGAAATGAAGCTGAGAGTGCTACTGATGCAAGGGGAAGGTCAGAAAGCTCAAACACCTCGGGGACAGTTAAGAAATCACAAAATAGCCATCAGGCATTCCAGATGTTGATATGCAACTTTTAGGGCCCCAATATTTCAATCTGATATTTGTACCAAGGCGAGTACTTTGCTGAACGTGCGTCAGTGACATATAGCACTTGCCAAGGGAATTGCCTGGGATGCATCTACAGCATCACAGGAACGATCTGACATTTAAGAGTGCCTCTGAAGGTTGATACTTTGTTGTTTCATTGCTCATTCTTATTAACATCTGAATCCTACTGATCTGGATTAGGTTCCACATGCCCAGCTGCCAAAGGTTTGGCAAGATCCAAACTGCTGAGAGATTTCCTTGTCACAGTTACTTCTTCCTACCTGATTATATTATATATACATATATAATTATATAAACAAATTACATACGTTTATATGTAATTATACGGTTAAACAGATATTCTCCATTATATTTCATCACCATCAAGGCCATGTGGTCTGGGGGAAAAAGCAAAATATGCGAAAAAGCAGAATTTTACAAGGCATTAGAATATTTGGCAGCAAAGGAACCAGGCAGAGGTAAGCCTAGGTTTCCTGTAGCCTTGTCAATGACAAGAGGAAAGGCACAGCAGGAATATCTCTGTAACTGCTTCATTCTATGCTACAATAATCTCACCTATAAACTTCAAGACACAGCCTATCAATGGGCAACTCAAAGAACATTAATTTCTTGCAGAGTAGAGAGGGACCCTTCAACTCACAAAGTACATCTAAAATGACCCTTCCTTCGCTGCCCTGTCTCCATCCTACCAGGAAGTCATTAAGAAACTCAATGTATTTTATATCTCTGAGCTCATGGAGCACATTAATGAATTAACACCTTAGCAATGTACTGGCTCTGTTTTGCCATGTTTTTGTGGCACGTTTTACTTAATGACTTTCCGGAAATAGTCATAAGAAATTTCTCTCCCACCTCCTGTTGAAGTACAGATATTCTACTGTGAAAGCTGAAAAACTGCTTGCCATTTCCTTTTGTCTTGGTGTGCTATTTCAGTCCTGCATCCAGGCACTTTTCACTTCAAAAATGTTTGAATTATAAAGAGTAACTTTCTAGTCCTTATGACTTTACCAAAAATTGCTCCAGTTCTTGGAAAAAAATAACTTGTTTTTTGACTAAAAAGAAAATCTCTAGAATTAAATATTTAACTACATTTTGTTGGGTTTTTTTGTTGTTTGTTTTTTTTTATTTCCATTAAAAATTATTAAATTTAAAAAGAAATATTTCCCCACATAGTACTACTGAGCTATTGGATTTTTCACATTATGAAGTAACTTTGGCCAGCAGCTTGCCCAATATGTGATTTCTCTTTTATTCTTGGTAGTTAAAGTATTCATCCCATTAATCAATGAAATTGAAGGCAATGCATGCACAATAAAGGAGTTTCAGAGGTGTGTTCTATTTGGTCATTGGAGATGTTAATACAAAGCCAGCCACAACTGCTTCTTTGAGAAACTGTGCCTAAAGGCCAAATTAAGACAACATCAACTAGAAGCTCAATACTGGATCTTCTCTACACTAGTTGAAATGGCTATGGGAAATTTTGAGTGAAACTACTTAATTACAACAAATAAAAGATAAAATGTCACTTTTCCCCCCAAAGAAGTGTGCCAGTTTCAACCCAAGGTTTCGCTTTCAAAAGTGTTAAATCTGGACTAGATAACATGATATACAGTATATTAGTTAATGTGAGAGAAAACTTAATTTCCTACACCCACAATAAACAGGAACATGGAAATCAAGACATGAGGCTCAGAGACTTTAACCTGTTTCCATCATACCAGCACAGGTTTAGATTGCTTACTTGATTTAGTGCTAATTATCAGGAGCAGTATCAGTTTCAGACGTATAGAGTCGGATGAAAACAGCTTCTTCTGGTGCTTCAAACACATAATTGCAAAGGGTTCTCTTAAAGATTTCTAAACAGCAACGTGCTGACCAAGCCACCTAACCTTTTCCTCAAACTATGATTTAATATCTTTTCTATATTGTATTCTGTACATTCATTTTCAACACTTTCAGTAGTGATGCAAACCACTCCCAGTGGTGTTCGCTACCAAGTCATACTATGTATTTTTAATCTAATACCACAAAACCCCAACAACCCACTTTTTAGGTAATGTGATGGAATGCAGACATGTATTTTTGTAATTAGAGATCAAACCAGGTTTTTTACCTGGGTAGCTCCATTCCTGGTGGATCTATCCCTGTTTTACCACTATAATGAGATTTAAAACCAGGCCTTATCTTCCAAGTGCACAGAAGGATCAGTTCATCCCACATGCAACAACAGCAGGTGACAGGAGGATGGAAGCCAGATTAACAGATGGACTTCACAGAACAAGGATTTAACTTGACTGTGTTAAATACACCTGTGGTATAAGTCACACCAATAGCAGCTAATTCCCCACTATGGTTTGTGACAGCACTGAAAATGCTCCTCAGATTGCTTTAGTTACAGAATTCCTCACATTTCTCAGAGACACTAATTTCCCAGTTTTATGACAGGACTACAAGAATGTAGGCTATGGTTTGACTCTCAATTCTAAACACCAAAGTAAATTCTTTTGGTTATGTTATTCAGCTATTGAGAAGAAGTAATAAAAATTGACTTTAGAACAAGCTAAAACATGTATTTGTTTATAGATGTTAGAAACTGCTGCACTATGTAAGTAAAAAAAGGGTGACAGCACAGGACACTCCCAACAGCTTTATTATCTTAGCTGAGAAATGGCATCCAGATGCTCTCCCTCTAAGTTTGTGTGTTAGTGGGAGCACAATCATCAGGTCCTGGCCTGGCTAGATCAGTCTGGCTTCATAAACACTGTCCCAAACCTGTGCAGAGGCAGCAATATATATCAATTTCCAGAAGTGAAGGGACTTAAAGAATTCTGCATTTAAAAGTGCTTCAAGTTGCATCTACCACAGTTTCTAAATCACTGCTGGCAAAAAGACAAGAAATACATACAGAATATTGTGGATGTGGCCTTATATTACATTAAGAACATGGTGTGTATTGTTCTCTCTGCAAGCCATGGTTGCCCTGTTGTGAATCAGGGGTGATGGATTAGAGCAGCTCCAAGAGCTGTCAGCTAATATCTACACTGCAGCAAGATCTAACAGCAGCAACCTGTTTGGAATGCCATGACACTTTCTGACTGCCACTGTGAGAATAGGAGGTCATACCACCAAAGGGGATTTTAAAGGAGAAACCTGAAGTTTAAAAACACCCAAAAAAGGCATTGAGACTGCATAATCTTTCACAGAATAGGAAGCAAGCATTCAATACATAAAGTACTGACAGTCTTTCTTTTGGAGATTCTTCACACTGCTCCAGCTTCTTGTGCCTGATGCCACCTTATTTTCTCATTACACTGGGACAAGATGTATTCACATGGACTAAGAACAAGGCAAGTGTCAGACTTATCAGTGGTGCTGACTGAGCTGGCAGTTCAATTACACCTTGGACCTGTGCTTGAGTTCAAGGGTTAAAAGGGAAACAGTTCTAGACAATCCATACGCTTGTAGCTCCTCCAGTTTCTCTGTGCGTTGAATACACCCATTTTCTCATTAAAATAGATCACTTAATATGTACAAAATCAGACATAACATGAAACATAATGAAATTGCTACAAATGTGGAAAAACATTATATGTGCCACAGTAAATGCTCTGCAAAGGAGATTAAAAGTTTGATTATTTCAATCTCAGCAACAAGAGATGTATTTCTTGCACATTTACCGTCATGTATGAAGGTCGTGACTCTGCAAAGAAGATGACCATTCAAAGCAATGATTATCTAACTTTCTAGGCCAGTTACTGGAATGTTGACATCCTTTCCTAAACTTTGCACCAATAAAAATAGAGGAAACCACAGTCACTGGTTGTGCTGGTCACTTGCCATGTGTTAAGGAAAGGACTATGAGTTTTGAGCCTGTGAATTATTGGTCATAGGGGACTTGATGACAAAGGTTGGGGGCATGGAAGGAACAAGCCTGCTGAGTACCATCTACATGCCAGAAATCCAGAGGAAGAACAAATCAATGTGGTGTCTCTGAGAGAGGGCCATGCTGCCCAAATACCAGGGCACAGATGCTCACTCTGGCATCATCCCAGCCCAGATCCTCCCACTGCACCCAAAGAGCAACTGAACTCTCACTGTATATGGCTAGGCGCTCTGACCACCAAAGGGAGGTGGATACTCTCTGACCCTGGCTCTAAGTCACTCACAAACTGAGAGGCTTAAACAGATGGCTCCTGTCCTTGATCCCAGCTGCTCCTCTTGATGTGTGGGAGCTTCCCTGAAGCAGCCCCTGCTGCAGACAGCAGCCTGGGGGTATTCAGGGGTGAGCTGAGGGCCACTTCCAGCACCTGCTCCTGCAACTGGCAAGCTAAGGAGTACATCATTGAAAGGTGAGAGTTTTACACAGAGCAATTCTGGAATAAGAAGGCAAGTTAAAGCAGTCGTACCTTCTGTCCCCCATGGCAGACCTACTCATGCCCTTGGTTGTCATAAAGGTGACGGGAATAAAGTGCTCAAGCCTAAGAGAAACAGGATGACACTGGTGGTTGCTGTCTGGCACAGGCAAATATGGGCTTACCAAGAGCTGTAGCTGGCTGTAATAAAGAAGTGAACTAAAGCACATCTCCAAGGCAGAAGGTGTAAAATGCACAATCCTACTATGCTAAATACCTTGTTGTTTGCCAACTGGCTTACTTCAAAACACCAATAAAGGACCAGCTAACTTGCTCACATTAAACCTCTCTGTAGGTCTTAGCTCCTTTCCACTGCACACAGGTTTATACAAATTGCCTTTACCTTGGAAAAGTAAGGAATAATGAATATTGAATTCCTATAAGGAGGAAAAGCTCGTAAAGGCAGGTTAGTCTACACAATTCACTTACCTTTCTTAGGGCCTTGGTGACTTCAGAGAGGAATCGTCCCCTGCATTGCTTGTGGTGGCTGGAACTAGAGCTCCCTTAGGACATGCATGGATACATGCCCTCAGTGCCAGGCTCATGGCAGGTGTCTTCCAAGACTTGCACTATGTGGAAGCAGAATGTACAATACAGTAGCTGGAATCAGTGACTGACCAAAACCACTGAAACAAAACCCCAGTACTTTCCCCTAACTCCTGCCAAGGATTGTCTTTTCTATTGAACTGCAGCAAGAACCACACTGCAAACAGTCCCAAGTTTAGCCTTCTTACCTGGCAAGAAACAGCACGCAGAGTTACGTACACAGGTTCTCCCTGTAAGACAAAAGCAATGGAAGGAATTTTGCCAAAACAATTGTCAGGCGCAGGGTTCAGCACAGCACCTGGTTCAGGTATGGCTTAAAACTGGTTACAAACCTAAGGTGCTGAGAATCTATCAAGAAACATTAAACACTAAGCTGCTGCCTCTGACTTCAAGTCCTTAGCCACAACATGACTGTTGTACAGAAGGTATGCTGACATACCTCTGCTGCTGGCCACAGCCAGACTGGTGATGCCAGGCTTCCAGTTTAACCCAGTAAGACAGGTCTTAATGCTGTACTCCTAAGGTATAGCTGCAGGAAGAGGTCTGCTTCGCTTCGGTGTCTCAAGTCTGCCTTTGCACTATCTCCTTGCTCAGTCTAACTAGACTAAATCAAGCAGAGAATGCCAAACAAGCCAAGGGAAAAGAAACCTGTGGGCTCTTTATGCTGCTTATACACATCCTGGTTTGAGTCCTTAGATTATTCTGCAGATACAACATTTTATGCATGCTTTCTTTGTTTTGAGAGAGGTTTTTTATAACCCGCACATGTTTTATGTTCCTTTAAATATTACCTTACACTTGTCTCATCTCTACTCCAGAAAGATACTACAGCAAAACAGGCATTTTCAGATACTTAAAGAATAAAGTTCAACACTGGTGTAGGCACATCCACTTAAGGCAAAGATGTCTTAGAGATGAACAAACAGAACTGGTAAATGTTAGACAAGCTGAAACAAATGAGGAATTGGATATTAAATACACCAAAAAGGTGACATTTTTTCAACAGTTACATAGCAGTTTACAAAGCCTGAAAGATTAACATTATACTTAGATGGCAAAATTGGATTGAATGAATAAAGAGCCCTGCTGGGAGATGCACGTGTAAGTGTGAAGCAGGTCCCAAGGAAGACAAAAAAGTGGATCTTCCAGCTCAAATTGTTCAACTTTACCTTACTTTTTGTTCCCTAACCGAGACTATGTATATGATTTCCTACTTGTTTGCTCCCTCCCAATAACTTTATGTTAGCTGACTTCAATGAACTTGAAGCAAAAATGAATCTTAAGGATATTCATCTCTCCTCTTATATGTATTACAAATTAGTTATTTTATTACTTCACTAGTGAAAAATACCTTGAAAAAATATGCAAGTAGACAAAGCCCTCATTGCGCAGCAGTTGTCATCATCTTCCCTATAATGTTTTTAAGCCTCTTCTTTTTCCTCTTCTTCCTAAAACTTGTAGCTATAATCAGCTACAGTTTGGGGGTTTTACTCTTTTTTCCTGAAAGAAAATAAAAATGATGTTAGTAGGGGAAGAACATTGATTTTTTCCCAAAATGGTGATTTAGTGTCTAAGATTATGAAATGTAAAAGAGAGAATGTTCTGATTTTTCCCTAAACATAGACTTAGCTGCTTGAAGCCTACCTTACACCTTAGGGATAAGACTGGTACCACTGACAATAGTTTGAAACGTCCCTTCATATGATTGTACACTCACTTGTTTGTAACCCAGCCAAACTTTTATATTTTGGTCTGATTTTTTTTTAAGTATTAAAAAAATAATAAATATATCAGGTGTCTGCCTCAGGCTGAAATTTTTGGAAGCATTTCAGCCAATATCTCAGCTATTTCTGCAAATGAGACAAGGATGTGCAGGGGGGGTGGGTAGTTTAACTTGCACTGAGTATTCTGATGACAACTCTTTTGAACAAATTTTCTGTGCTTTAAAGTAGGGAATAGAAATTTGACAAGAGAGGGAGGGCATCATATGAAAATGATACGATGATTCATTCCTCCATATGAAAATTTGAGCCATTGGGCCAAGTTATAAATCATCCAAAAATTGCAGCCTGCATAACTGTTAGTGATTAACAGCTAAAATTCTACATTCAGCGATCACATTCATGCTTTTCATGAGTTTTTAGTGATATCCAGATTGCCTATATAATGCCCTCAAAGAACAGCTAAGAACACATCTGTCTCCTAAAAGATTTTGTATGTGAGCCAATTGGACATTTGCAAGCCCCAGACTAAATATACATTACAGGGCTTCAGGAAGAACACGGGCTATTCTGAGCAGAGGTGAGACTGGGCAATAGCAGGACTGGGGTAGGAGGCAAGGTGACAGCTGTACACCCATGTGGGTATGAGAAGCAGGACACATGAGAAGAGGAAAGGAAAAGCACACTGAGAAGCCACTCTCCTTATAAGAGACTTATAAATTGCCCAGTCTAAAGAAGCTGGGTTTTATGGGCATGGCACTATTTCATGTTAAATAGCAGAGCATGCAATAAGAAGGAAGACAAGTCTCATGAGAAGAGAGTAGAATAGGGCAGGAGAGACAAGGAAGAGCAGTGGCCAGGAGCAAGACCAAAATCAGACAGAGAAGGGAGGATGGCAAGAAAGGAGATGAAACAAAGAAAAGCAGTACAAGTCTTCAGATATGGATCTCTACATCCAAAAGACATGCTGTCTGCACTTTAGTTGTTTTCCAGGTCTTCTATCATTGCCTAATCTGTCTGATCACTATCCCACTCTACAGCAGAGCAACCCTTGCATCCTTCTGAACTCAGAGCCTAGGTCTTGGGTTTCTGCTGCCAGTCCAGCATGACTCCCCCTGTGATCTCCTTCCAGGTAGCAGTGAATTCTTACTGCCTGCTAGAATCTCTTTTGGCCTAGGCCAAATCACCAGCACTTTTCTCTACAAGCAGACTGCACACTGAAGAAGAGATAACTGCAACAAACATAAAATGACACCTACCATGTTTTGCCGTGCATTATACTAGGAACTGGGAGGAAAAACCTCTACTATGGAAACTGCGATAGAAAGGCAGGTCCATGTCAGAGAGAAGCATAGAAGAGGCTGGAGAGGATAGTCCAGAAAATTGTGAGAGATGGAAGGATAACTTGTATGCTTTCCTGGAACTTATTTCTGGGCATCTGTAGTTCTTGAGGGTTTCTCTACCACAGCCACCTATGTCAGGCATTGGCAAACATCCCAGACCTTGCACCTTTAACGCTAATGCACAAAAATGCTGACATCTAACAGTTAGTTTAGTAGCGCAGAGATGGGGAAAGCTGATCATAAGTTCGGATAACTAATATTCTTTGTTAATGTGGCACCAGAGAGCAGAGCACCTGCCTCTGTCCATAATTTGCTAGGTGGCCTTGATTACTTATTTTAGAACAAGATTAAAATAATACTAAAGTTGTTAAACAACCTACTGCAAGGTTAAGGATCCCACTCTCAGACCTGCTGTTCAGTATTCTCCCTTCCTGCCCACCAGTGTGCAATGACAAAAGCTGTGAGGCTCTTTAACTACATGACTACTCTTTTACCTCCCAACAGACCTTTGCTCCAGCCACTACGGATGGTTCTCACTGTGAATGGCAAGAATGAAGTACTACTGCCTGTCAGCATGGAGTCTGGTCCCTGACCTGTAACGTCAGCAAGGTCTAATTTCATGACGTAAGGACTGGCTGAGTGCACGTGGGCCTGTGCTGGTGAACTGCAGATCAGCTCACCTCAATGAACTCACCAATAGTGCTTAGCTTATCCAAAACCCATTTTCATTGGTGTGGGTGAACTTATGCAGATAAACTGGTCTGCAGCAAGACAACCATTACTGACAGTGAGCTGTGTATGAAAAGACAGCATCTAACTGGAGAGATGGCAATGGTAAGACAGCATAAACTTGTGATGTCCCACGCTACAATGTCCAGACACCAATGAGAGACCCTGTGACCAGTGCCTACTTCAGGGCAGGAGCCCAACACCCCCTGACCTCTGTGCTCTAGTACTTACTTGCCTAGTTTTGTCATAGGTTTAGTTTTGTCAATCCAAGCATTATACAGCTAAAATATGCCAGATACTTAGGCACAGCTCTCTGAACAGATGATTCAGACACCATTTCCCAACATTCATATTCAGATCAGACCATAAACCACTCATGCCCATTACCACAACAACGGGAAAACAATCCCCAGAAATGCAGGAGACTGACTCACAGGTATTTTGCCTGTTCAGCGTGCACAGAACAAGCCCATTCTGTGCTATAAAGTTTATGGAGAAGCTAACCCATCCACACAATAATAAGGCATTATGGCTCATCTGAGGCTCAGCTTGCAGAGTCCAAAGTGTACAAACAGAGGCATATAGGACAAATCTGAACTAAGCACTGTACCCTGCCCTCTGCCTGCACCAACGCTTTACAAGTACCTGGTAAATGATTTATAGACCTAAAGATAACAAAGTATAAAACCCTATGACTGCCTCTGTTTTACAAAGGAGAGACTTTCTGAGTAATTTGCCATGTCTCTGAAAATGTCTCAGATTTTGGTGTCTGCTCTGCTGTTTACAGGTAAGTGCCCAGCACCCTGTCACATGTCATTCCCTTCTGCCTTGTTAAATAGCCAGCTGGCAAAAAAGCCTCTGTAACCACCAGAACAGCACTGATGGAAGAGAATTAACTGGAAATCACTGCAGCAGGGACATACGGGAGAGTGGGCGAGCACAAGACTGCATAGCAAGTTCTGTGAAATACAGTCTTGGTTCTGCTCCTTCTGACTGCTTCTGAACTGTCACTGCTCAAACTCTCAGGTATGAGGAGTGAGGATGCATTTCTGTCTGAAAGGGATTCTTACAGAATAACTTGCTAAACTGTTGAAATTGCAGAAAGATTTTAATGCTGCTTTACTGGAATCTTCTCTGCACATTATTCTGATCTCCATGTTTATTGTAGCAAGAAACAATTTCACATGCATTTATAAGGATCTAAATGATCTATTTCATAAGTGATTTTCAGGACATCTGATTTGAATTGCTTAAGGAGACAGATTCCTTTAAAGCTCGCAGTCTGTCTGATCACTGAACCTTCACAACACCCTGTAACCAGGGCACCTAAAGTCTATATTCACCCTCTAAAAACTGGACCAGAGTGTAAATGAATGGGATGGGGCTGCAGTATCAGCAAGGCTGAAAGGATGCTCTTCCTGAAGCAGCACAAACTGATACAATCAGCGATCAGTGATGCACACATCGTGAGATAAATTTGTTCCTCACTAAATTATAACAAACCAGGTAGGCAGAAAACTACTGCTGACTTCTCACTCAGTGGCTGCCTGCATCATGAAAGGATGCTCCAGTCACCCGTGTGCATTAAAAGCATTTCTTACATCTGAGCAGCCTAGCACACATGCAGTAAATACACCATGAGAAGAGCTAAGGCAAAATGAGATAGACAGAATTAACCAATGCTGAATCACAAGTAAGTTGTTTTGTGATTTGGGACCACAGTCAGACGTACTCTCTAAGGGACTAAATTCTCTTCCCTGTTGTATGATCCTTAGTTTTGGCTGCAGTGAGGCTTTGCAGGGAGGGAAGGTGATGGAAAGGGCCTTTCTTCTTCAAGTTAAAGCTCACCTAGAAACCTTCCTTTCCCCTTATCTGCACTTCCTAATCTGCTGTGCACCTGAGCTTGGACTATTCCTAAGCACTTTTCTGTCTTCCTGAAGCTCACCTCCTTCCTATTGTAGACCATCATGACACAAGCCACGTCACCTGATACCAAGATGGGATCACAACAGCCTGCTGCCCCTCTTTTTGGAAGACTTAAACTTCGATTTTTATCTCCCTTATTTCTCTGTCTTTCCTAATAGCCTTATTTGCTCTCTTTCCCAGGTTCCTGTTTTCAAAGCCCAGGAAGAACTATTTATTACTGATTTTTAATGACTCTTAAAAGTTCCACTGATCACAAACAGCTCAATTTTTCATTAGTTGTGAATCCTTTCAGCAATGATCAAGGTGGTGGTGAATTAAAATAGAGGCCATATGATTCATTAGTGACAGCCTGATTCTTCATCATAACCTCAACTCAGTTGCTTGACAAATCACTCCCTATAATAAACAACTTTTCTGGGAATGGGCTTTCTGGGCTGCTTGCTAGATCTTTCCTTTAGCCTCTGCAGAGCGCAGCAGCAAGGGATGAGGTATAAGAGCATGGTGTCCTGACACTGGAACCATTACTGAAGTCTCTCAGATGACCAATATGGGTGTCTTGCCAATTCACTCAAGGTTAAACTTGTGGCCACATTTGGATTTAGAAAGGAAATTTTGCCAGGACCCAATGGATCAATGCTTTTTCCAGTATCTTGTTGCAGGGAAAGTAGCTTCTTCTCTAGGATTATCCAGGATTTTTGGCAATCACCTTGCCGTTTACCCATAGCTGACAACTTTCCTGACCCCTGGCATACATCAGCAATGCATTCAATAACTAATTCTGAACTTAATGTCTGTAAACTGTCTGCTTTTGTTGATGGGGGAACAAGGCTGATGCTGTAGCTCTAACAATTGCTAATGACTGAGCTCTCATCTCTTGAACCAGAGAGCTCTTATGTCCTGTGCTGTAAAATAGGAACTGTCAAAGAATGGAGACTACTGTACTTCAGGATTTAAACAGATGAGACCAAAACTTCAGAGGCTGGGTGATATGAGCAATGTTGAAGAACTTAACAACCAGTGATGTAGAATTTTGCTGTCAACAGATATTAGGAAATCTAACTGATTTAAGGCCTGTTACCATCCAAACACTTTAGCATACACAGCCAATGTGCATAGGCACAGTTCTTTTCAGCATCTGAAAAAACAATATAGAGGTGTTTGACTTCAATGTAATCATACTTTCAACTGAGAAAAGGTGACATGGCCCAGCGGTGGCCTGCAGAAGCCAAAAGCTTATACCTGCTCCAATCCACCTATGTATGCAAACCACAGACAGATAACCACATCCTGATTCCCATGGAGTGCCACACAACATAGAGAAATATCCTGGTGAAAACCAGATGCTTCCCCACTATTGTTTCAGTGCCTGCACTGTTGCACTGTGCTATTCTGAACCCTTAGACTGAGTCCTAGGGTCTAACTTTGTGAATCTTTTCTGGACTTGGAATGTTGGACAGATGAAGTATTGTGGAGTATGGATGTGTGGGGGTGTCCATTATGGCTCATTTCTAACCTGAAGAAACACATCTGAGCTGCAGTGTTTGATTTACTTTTTCAAAGTTCCCAACACGTCAGCACCAGCCACCTCAGCAAGGTTAAAGTGTCCAAGGTTGAAGTTTAGCTCTGTCCAAGTTTAGCCTCTCTCCAAGCTGTGTCCTAAAGTGCTGATAAGACTGGCATCCTTATCCCTGTGAGCTGACATTTTGACCAGTCAATCAGCAAAGCTGATAATAATAAGTTATTAGACTAAAAGGAAAGGAGTCAGAGCAATTGCCAACTTTTGACATTTAAATTCCATTGAAATGAATAACTTTAACAATAGGTTTTCAGTTTGTCAGAAACTTGCAATTGTCTTCAGAAACTAGGGAGAGAAATAGGTCCAGTTTAGATGGCAATGTGCACAGTATGACTGAAGTGCTGCTAAGTAATTGTCAATTTATTTGTAAATATCACAGCAAATCAGAGCTAAACCACTTTTCCCTGTGACAGACGCACACCAGGGATAAACTATGGTTCGAGGCCTTGAGATTGCTCCTTACCACTTATATAATACTCCTGATCTAGATGAAACAAGCTCCCTGGGGAAGGGGTGGGGGGAAGCATATCCTGTACCATAGCAAGTTTGAAGTCTTGTCTTCTTACCATTTAACTCTACTATTAGACATGCAAATGGTGGTTTGCCTACTCTCCCCAAAGACTGCTAAGCACAAAATAGCTTATATTGCTTGGCTTTTAGAGAAGAAAAAGCATATCAATTAAATGGGTGCCTAAGCAAGAAAAGGTGCCAGAATTTCATCCCATTCTTACCTTTCTGACTGTGTTATGAAGTGGATCATCCAGGTGATAGAAAAAGATGACTTCCTGGGAAGATTTTATGGTTGCACCCAGCAACCATCTTGTGTTCTAGAAACCTATCACCTTGTGATAGGGTTAAGCTTCCATTTGAGTGTGTATGAAGAGATTTTAATGCAAATAGTTCAAGATCTACGCAGGCTACAATTATTACCTTGACATTCCAAGCTATTTGATATGCCTTTTTCATAATGAGGTTGCGGGTTCTTTTTTAGTAGTCATTGATGAGATTAAGTACACATTTGCTATTCTGACAAAGATGACAAGGTTCTGTCACCATACCCCCTCTTGAGACTGTCTCAAGCTTAGTCTTATACCAGTTCACACTAATCTGAGATACTCAGAAGACACCATCACAGTAATGATTACTAATAGTCTTCCCCATGGAAAATCTATTTAGGTGTACAGGATAGACAAAACAACCTGCTGAAGGCAATGATTACACAAACTAAGCATCTGTTTGCTATAAACAGCCAATTATTTCTATAATTTGTTTTTCGTACAAGAACACTGAGTGAATCTTCAGGAGACTATGAGAAGAAACACAAATTGGTAACAGCTGATACAGCCCCTGCAATAGTTCCACCCCTGCACGCATTTGTCCTATTTTTCCTTTGGGCCATTAATCCCTAAATGTGTTTTTCAAGTAGCATATTTATCTAAGATAAAAGAGAGAAAACAGTATTGAGTATAAACATTATTGTACGATATGTCTGACTGCTCTTCTCAGTGAGTTAGCTTTGCTTCAGCTCTATTTTCAGCTCTTTATTCACTGTGAGCCATTTCATTACCATTACCCACCTGCTACTAACTGGCTCTAGTTTCACACCCAGGTGCCTGAAACCCCTTTCTCCTGGTTTTTGTGCTGCTCTTCTGCAAGATGGAGAGCTGCAGTCCTTCAGGCATAGTCTGACCCACCTACCTGAACAACAAACTCTTCCACAGTCTTTTCCCAAGCTGTTCAAAAGGCAGGGAAAAAATTACACCAGGTCTGATAAACTTGAATTGAAGCAAGACGTAGGTTGCTGCTGAAGGCTATGCACTCAGAAGGGCTACTCAGGGGCTATTCAGATAGAGAGATCAGCTCTGATGCTCCCCAAGTCTGGTGAGTCCAAAGGAGGGCCATGAAGATGATCAGGGGCTGGAGCACCTCTTCTATGAAGACAGGCTGAGAGAGTTGGGCTTCTTCAGCCTGGAGAAGAGAAGGCTCAGGAGAGGCCTTATAGAAGCCTTCCAGTAACTAAATAGGACCTACAAGAAACCTGGAGAGGAACTTTTTACAAAGGTATGTAGTGAAAGGAGAAGGAATAATAGGTTTAAGCTGAAAAAGGGTAGATTTAAATTAATTATTAGGCAAAAATGTTTCACTATGAGGGTGGTGAGACACTGAAAAAGGTTGTTGAGGGAAGTTGTGGCTGCCCCATCACTGGAAGTGTTCAGGACCAGGTTGGATGGGGCTTTGAGCAACCTGTTCTTGTGGAAAATGTCCCTTCCCATAGCAGGGGGATTGGAACTGGATGTTTAAGTTCCCTTTCAATCCAAAACATTCTATGATTCCATACATTAGAGCTTTAAGATCTGTTTCTCTGACCTCTGCCAGAGCACAAGCAAGTTTGCAACTCTGCTTGCCTGTTTAGTCTCAGTGGAAGACCAAAGGGACTATTTTTGGTTTCACTAGAATTGGTCTCACCAGAGTTCTTCTGGAGATAAATGAAGTTGGCCCTATTCAGAGACGTATAATGATCATTATAGTAAGATGAAGAGAGAATGAGCTAAGCCTGAAGGACTAGCTTGAATATAAAGGCTCTTACCTGATTTTTTAATGATACTTATGCATCTTTAGATCACCCCAGCAGCTAGGGACAAGCCCTGCAGAGATGGCTCCTTGATGCTAAAGGTGAGAGGATGAAGCATTTGTGATAGCAGCCAGGAAAGAACAAAAACTGGGTGTGAACAATGACAGAAGCAGCAAAGAGCAGACCTGACCCCCCCACCTCCCTTGGAACATACAAGTCCTGTTTAGTCAAAGTGAATATGTATGGTTAAGGATGCCATTTGCCATTGAATGCCATTTGCACAAGTGCAGTCAGAGCAGATTGGATGCTAAAAATGGAAAGTTAACACATTCAAGACACAACACCAGGCACCTCAGTAGCCAAGACAACACCTCACTGTCCCACCAGCAGAACAAGCTCAGTTTCTGAAGATGCTGGCAGCAGGAAGAGGAAACACAAAAAGCAGAGCTGTTTAATGTTGTTATTTTCTAGCTCACCATGAAGCTGGAAAGAGAGAGCACATACTGGTGATAAAATTTAATGTTTAATGGCGCTTAGTAACTCTATATACATTTAAACAAAAGTAAAGCATATTACTGGGCCAATTTCTGGTCCCAGTTCAGATATCTCAGTCCAGAAATGTAATCATGAGCTTAGAAAATACTTAATACCCCAAAAGCCCTCTCCACATTCACTAAGAAGTTAGCAGCTCATAGATTTTTCTATTGAATAATAATAAATTGCCAGAGAAATAATGATCTTCAGCATGAGGTTAGTTTTATCCCACACAGCTCTCAAACAGAAGGGTAGCAGCTTAATAGACAAATGCAAGATATACAGGTTTTTTCCTTCCCCGGGCCAAAATCTTACTTATTTTCTGAAGTACAGAAATAGCTGTTTCTCAGTTCCCTAAGGGAGAGAGCAGCTCACACCACAAGAGTCTTCACACCAAATGTCTGAGCTTAGTTCTTACCATGGAGCTGTTAGTGTTTTTAAGGATGGTGTTCCTTGTAAACTCCCTACCCCTAAAGTTTTGCCTCCGGTTTCTGGTAATAGTAATTTGGAACATGAAGAAACTGAAGTAGGAAGGAACTGCTAGGAGTGTCCCTGCTTGCTAAGGAAAGTTTCTAATTCACATTTTCATGGCTTTTTTTTAAGACTGACGATGACAACCACATTCACTGATTTATTTTGTCCAGTACTCTAGAATCAAGCATTTTCTCACTCTCTTTTCAAGCATTTTTTTGGCTTTGAAAAGAAACAAAGTGAAAAGGAGCAGCAAATACTCTAACTCACATATCTGCTGCCTACATGCATTCGGTGTACATTTTAGTCTATTTAAAAGCTAAAGAGCAACTATATTGTGGATGATCAGGAAAGCCAGCAATAACAGTGAGTGAACTGGATTCAACAGAGTATTGTACATGAAAGCAAACATTTGACATTCTGAGTTAGAGTTTCCCCCCCATGAGATTCAGGAATAAGGGCATTGGAAAGCTGGCAGTGAGGCAATAGCTTGCTCTGCTGAGCTGCTATTATAAGGTACAATAGATAAAGGTTCGAGTTCTTGGCCCATCTGTACCAAGTATGTGCAGGTCACGCTTAGGTGCCCATTTAAACCCACTTCATTAAATTGGAGCACAGCTGTTTACAGACACTGGTCTCAGCTTGGCTTATGTATCCAAGCTTCAACTTAATCAGTGGCTCATTAAAAGAAAAGACTTTTCCTGTAGCAGAACCTTTCACATGAAGCTAATGAGGAATTCAGCCATTTTTCTTGAGCAGAATGATCATTTCAAGATCATCTACAAGAAGTACTTCTGCATATGAGGTGAACTCAAAAGCTGCCTGAAGCAGTGCAATAGCAAGATTAGCAGCGCAGTGTCTTTTACTCAGAGTAATTCCTACACATGCAGTTTCTCTTCTGCTACTAATAAGAATAATTACTACATCTTAACTAGTGGCTTTAGAAAGCATAGTTAAATTTATGGGTAGGTTTAAGGTTTAAAAAACCCCAATCTTTAGATTTCTCAGCACACTTGAGACTAGTGAAATCCAGTCTAAGTATCCTTTCAGTCACAACATCTTGTATTAAAAATAAATTAGTTCCTTAATTTGCTTGTAACTTTACTTCAGATTCAACAGCAAAATAGTGATTTATAGCAGCCTGCTTAACTTCAGGCTTAAGCAAAAAAGTATGCTGAAGATCTAATGTAGAAACATCTTGGTTATAAATAAATAAACCACAGGTCCTGCTCTGTGGGTGTGTTTTTTGAAGTGGACATTCTCAGATGTTTTCCTGATGTTACCAACATTTCTCAGCTTCCTTTTCAGGTGTTCTCGGAGCACCTTTTCTGACAGAAGAATCAGCAAATCAATTTATACGACTGAAACGACAGATACTATTTTCTCAGAACTACTGGGACCCAAGCAGCAGTCAGAACGCATGGGGATATATCGTAGCTGATCAGGTACTTGCTTGCATCTTGCAGCACCTATTGGGGTAACACCCCCCCCGCAGACCACACAATTACAGGTCTAGGATTAACACTGAACAATAACCCTTTGGGTAAAGGGAGGGAATCTGATTTATCAAAGCAAGTAAGACTGCTGTCACCAACTGTATTTTTCAGTACTAAAGCTCATAATATTCTTTTCTCTTTTGATCTACTTCAGGTCAGTAAATCATGGAGAGCTTTAAGAGACACAGCACAACACTACATGGGCTTGATTCCTTTTGCCTTTGATCCTTCAACTGCTAAATATGATGGGATTTCACAACAGAGCATTTCATAAACTCAGAAAGTTTTCCTTTACCCAAGTAAGTAAAACTGACTGATATAACAGTGCATTGGGACGATAGGGTCCTAGTGGCATAACTTAGCACATGAACAAACCCCATTATAAGAGATGTCTTGAAAAAATAAAGAAGATTTGTTTTTTCCTGTCCAAGTTTTATAGTTATTTATAATGTGGTAAGTTCTTTTTTTAAGTTTGCTGTGGAAAGATCTATTAAAAGCTTAAAGAGTATATATATTTTTAAAAACTCTACAGAAGCTAAACTACAGGTATATATCCTACATAGTTGAGTTTAAAAGCAGACACAAAGCAATACCTGAGGAGCAACCCCTCATCTCTTTCAGTAACAAAACTGTATTCAGTGTAGAATAAGACCTCAGAACAAAACAGAATGAGCCACAGCAGTTGGAGAAACCCGTATTTATAGATAAGCACACAAGTACATGCAATGAAGTCTCAATTTGTCTTATGAAAATTGAAGACTGAGCAAAAATGTACACATTTCTGGGACATATTGTTGTCAAATTTAGGAAACAACTACTAACTGATTCAGTTTGACAAGCACAGAATACACACATAATTCCTGCAAAACACTTCTCATACCAAGATATCACAGTCCTTTGAAATGGACAGGAATGGGTAGAACTAAACTCGTACAACTTTAAGTTTCAGTATTTAAAATAGTAACTAAGACACAGCAATCTGATCAGCCTAATTGTAACGATCAATAAGAAAACAAGTAGGCTTTTTCTTATAATATGCTTTGAATTTTATTGACTTAAAATTAACTTTCCTTTTGAAAATGAGCTTCATTTTGAAATGTGGCTTTTGAAAAGCACTTTTTTATGAGGTAAGAATTTGATTTGGAGAGTCTCACACTGAGCTTTCTAGGACTGTTCCACCTGAATGGTGATGCCAGTTTCATTCACTGAGCAGAAGCAAAGAGGAAGACAATAGCTAAAAGTCATGATTTCCCTGCCCTCTTGCCAAGCCTTCAGCTGGTGTCTTTGTGTGACTGGAAGGAAGCACCATTTCTAATACTGATATGGGCAGCAGCTTTCTTGACTAGCAGCAGTTACTTCTGGCTTACAACAAATGTGAAGTTATCTGAAGACTCTTTATCCAGTTTTCCAGACAAATCCCACCCTATCTTTTCCATCAGAAAAACTACTCAGATAGAAAAATGCCTAACTGCTTCTAATTATTAGTTGTTCCAATACATATGTCTGAAGGCTGTGATCCTGACCACTGTTAGGCATACTGCAAGATGATGACTCCCTCCAGAATGATAATGCCTATAATTGGTATATGACAGGACTAAAGCCAGTTTACAGGAACACAATTATAGGCACACCCACTGAAGCATGTTTATGATTTCAGAGCAAGGCTGTTAACTATCAGGCTGAAATAAATTTCCCAGTGCTAGTGCAACAGAAATTAGGTCTAGAGTTACACCTTTATGAAGGTGCATAGTAGAAAAGACATCTAGCTTGAAGTTACAAAAAAGCATTACAGATAAAGTAAAACAATCATTTTCAACCTAATAGTTCATGATTGATGATATTTCTGAGGTGGCCAAGAAAAGCAAACCTACAGAGCAGGTACAGGAATCTGTACTTGCAGAAGAAAACACCTATAAAAGCATGCAAATCTGAAGGTTAGAGCTGCTGACAGGATTCTTACATTTGCAAAGGTTTTCTAAAAGTAAGTTATTCCATCTTTTCCAGTGACAACATTAGATCTTACACGGATATGCCACCAGGAGTCTGGGACTCACTGCCAGCAACAGACAAGGATGAGCTATTAAATCCTGCATGTCTTGTATGTGACCATGTTAGGAACGGCGTGTTATGTATTTGCTGTTATTGCTATTATGCATTTGGTAAGATGACCTTCTCTCATCCCACTGTCTAAAACCAAAATGAACATGCTAATCCTCTCAATACTGCCTATTTCATATTCATAAGTGAGATGTCAGTCATGGTAAAGTGAATAAGAAGCGAAAGACAAGGCAACCATTAACCTGCAGCAGATTATGTTTAAAAACCCCTGTGTTTTCAGGTAAAACATTTTTTGTCTAAACAGTTGGTTTTTAATGTCCATTCCTGCTTCTGTGAATGAAACTCTCCTTTTTATTTCTCAGTATTTCAGCTACATTTTTGAGAGGCAATTAGGTAATGGAAATCAGTCACTTCAAGGCGAGTAAATGAAGTAGAGCACATTTGCTTCAGGTTTGGCTAGTAAGAAGAGCATACTTCTGTACTTAAGGGCATTTCCATTTCTTTCAAGTACTGGGGGCAAACTGGCAGGTATTACAGCATACATCTGTATCACATCTATACTCTGTTTTCTGCATTTAAACTTCTGTACTTGGTCTTGAATGCCAAAACCAACTGAAGCCACATCTACCATTCTGAGTTGTTTTTCTCTTTGTGAAAAGTAGGAGCTGGTGGACACACTTATTCACTGCTCCTTTTCTAATAAAAGTGATTATGTTAAAATGTTCTTTATGCCAAGTTCTTGAGTCTGTAAATTTTCCCTTTCCTCTCCATTAGTTTGCCTTATTTCAGGACACCTTTGAATAGATAATTGGGCACCCACATTTCTTTTATGTGTTATTAATACACTGCTAGCAACTAAAAGCTTTTAACCCTGGTCAAAATTTCTGCATGAACAAAGAGGACCTGTTGGGGAAACCAAAATGTACAGTAACCTTAAGGACAGGGT
This sequence comes from Melopsittacus undulatus, assembly GCF_012275295.1. Classification (NCBI taxonomy): domain Eukaryota; kingdom Metazoa; phylum Chordata; class Aves; order Psittaciformes; family Psittaculidae; genus Melopsittacus; species Melopsittacus undulatus. The sequence goes on along the minus strand of NC_047528.1, from coordinate 119,306,169 downwards.
AGGTGAAGGTAAGCAATTTTTGTTCACTTTCTATCCCCAAAGAGCAGGTTCTGTATGTTCAGAGTTCTTTGTGAATATGAACCATATAGTGATTGGAACAAATTCAAAGGTAATCAAAGAACAGTTCAGGTTGGAAAGGACCTCAAGGTCATCCAGTTCCAACCCCCCTGCCAAGGGCAGGGATGCCTCACATTAGACTATGTTACCAGGCTCCATCCAGCCTGGCTTTGGACACTGCCAGGGATGAAGCATTCACCACTTCTCTGGGCAACCCATTCCAGTGCCTCACCACCCTTACAGTAAAGAACTTCTTCCTTATATCCAATCTAAACTTCCTCTATTTAAGTTTAAACTTATTCCCCCCTTGTCCTATCACTGTTGGACTTTCTAAAAAGAAATGCACCTTCTGGCATTTTGTCAATCTCTGCCATACTCCTAGGTATGAAACTATCCTTAGGCCATTATTAATTTGCCTGCATAAGACAATGGGCCTGAAATTGCCATTATTCATTAGCTAAGCTGAAAATTCATTAAAGACTTGAAAGAGATAAATGAGGTGTAAGTTCAGTATTTGCCATGTAAAATTTCACATCTTCAGTCACACTACTTAATTATGAACAGTTCATTTAAAGATAATGGGTGACAGATGATGTATAGACTGAAAGACCTCACAAGCTGAACAGTCATGGCCTGTCCCTTCTGTCCCCCTTCCCTGTGTTGCTTGGCCTTAGATAGGTGATTGCTCTAGGTCCTAAACCTTATGTTATTTGTATCAGTAACAGTGAAAGCATAACAGAGTTACTGAAACATTTCAATTTATAGCAGAAAGCAGGACTGGATTGGAATGCATATAAAGTAAAAATAAAGGGATCTGCTCCCTCCACCTGTCCCGTTGATGGTTCCAGAGATATTGCCACTCTGCAGGCAGCTATGCTCAAGCCACTTGGGCATCAGTTCCTAAAGTGCTGCTGTTTTCAGCCCTTCCTCTCTAACTGATGGTTTTGGATCTGCTTGAGAATTAGCTACAGTTGTCATGCCTGCATGGTAAGTTAAACCAAAATGGGAGTTAGTTCAGGAGTTAATTCTCAAAAAGACAAGTGGTATCCCTGGAATGGGGATGACAGAGTCCACTAATGAGGTGGAAGTGTGTCTTACCTCATCTACTATCAGCTGGTGACATAACTGCCCAACCTTTATGAACTGTTTTATGGTTGTCAGAGCCATAACATTAGAATAACCACTACCTTAAATCTATTGCCACAATGACAGTCTTGTGTATGGCTGGCTTCATAACCAAAATATCAGACAAAGCCAGGGGATGCAATTTGACAGTTCTGTTGTACTTAGACATGGCTAATTCCTTTAAAGAAGCTGTTCTGAAAGCCAGAGCCTCAATCTGCAAAGCTATAGCTTCAAGCTAATGTCACTAATTCAGATAATTAGTCTTGCTAAATAAAATGGGAAGAATTGTGCATGCATGAGTAGCAGTGGAAGATGAGGTGCTTATTTCACGTTATCAAAATACATGCCACTTATGACAAGGAACAAATGGCTTTCACAAGCATTTAACTGTGAAACTCCTTCCTCTGCATTTATTAATAACCAGGAAAAATGTTTGCCCTGTGAATTTGCTTCCCTTATTTATCTTCACAAACTATTTCAGCTCTTTAACACAAGTAACTTCGGACCGAGGTCCCCTGTCCAGGCCTAACAGTTCTGGGATTCTGTGACCCTTCTTTACTGCCTTTTCCCACACATCTTCATGTTGCCACCTACAGTGTTTATGTCCTTGCTTTTTCTACACAGCACAGATACACCTGCAGTGCCTTAGTGATGAAAAATCCAAGGAACAGGGCCGAGGGTAGAAAAAGAGACCTCAGGACACAGGATCTTTGCTTCTAGCACAATGGAGAGCAGTTCCTCTATGTAGTTTCTGATATTATGACTGTTTTTGAGGTGAAAAAAACCCAAAACAAATCGAACCCTAAATGACACAAACACCTAAACTCCCTGAGGCCATAGCCAGCAGCAGTCCTGGGAGAAAGGGGATACAGGCAGAAAGGAAAAGCTTAGGTCAGGTTTGTCTGCACATAGACATCAACAGGACGGATGTAGGAGGACGCCTGCCAGGCATTCTTGAGTTTCCAGCTCTTTCCTGAGAGCTATGAGAAGGATGTCTAAGATGAACAGAATGACAGAATAAAGATACCCAAGTATCTCCTGATTACTAGGTCCAGCAGAAGCACTTCCCTAAGCAAGGCACTAACAGGGTCTTCCTCCTATGGGGGTTTTCCAGTGCTGAGTCAGACCTCAATCATGCTGCAGCCCCTTCTTCAGGCAGAAAACTTGCCTATCCCCTCACCTTCTTGGATGCCTAATTTTGCAAAGCTTAGAGGAATCAAATTACCTTTGTGATCTCTGCTACTTGGTCAAGTGGAATTGAAAACAACACACAAGTTAAAAATTACTGCAGCTAGACATAGGGCATAAACACATGCCTACCCATATAGACATTATACAATAAGATCCTTGCTTCATCAGAGAACCAGGTGAAAGATTCAAGTGTAGTCTGATGTGACAGGAGAAGTAAAAAAACCCATCTCACCAATAATAATTAAAGAAAAAGATTAATACTTCATTGGTTTTCTTTTAATGAGAAAAACAAGTCATTCCAAACAGAGCAAATAGGGGAAGCTGTAATACCCGAATAGCCTATATATAACACACATTACAAATGCTGAATGCGGGATAGGTACTAAGATGCACTGTTATCTATAAGCTCAGCAGAACAGGTGAGTATATAGAGGTAATGAGAAAGAACCATTTCTTTTGTGAGCTGAAATGGTTTCTGCTATTTGTAGAACAGTGACATTTGTTTTTCAATGGTAGTTCTACACACTACTTCATTACTGTGGTAATTCATATGGTTGAACCTGGTGATTTTAATGCACGTTATGCAATACGATTTTAATGCATATGCTTTTTGAGCTTGCATCACATTTGTTATGCACTTGCTTTGCACTTGATCTTCTGCTGTCTTAATTTAAACCAAAAGAGCCAAAACAAAATATTCATCTAGTCTATACCTGCTGCTGTAACCTACCATGCCAGCAAAAGTGAGCTGTGTTCAAAGCAATTGTATGTTGGCTGATTAAGTACACAAACCACCCACCAGAGGCAGATGCATGGCCATAACCACTTCATGTAAAGTGAAAAATGAATTATTAGTGTTTTGCATCATCCACAGGAAACAGTGAGATCAGAAGTTAGAGTGAAAAGGTAAAAAAATAATCCAAAATTGAGAAGTTTACCCAGGAAAAGAAATAAGCATTCATTGTATGTGATTATGTCTGTTTCCTTTGAGCCTGGACCGAAGTCACATCCTACCCCAGCACCAGGCAGGCTCAGTGCTGTGTCTGGCTGTCTTAGAGATTAAGCAGATATTCACTGAACCACGTATTGTGAGTTTAACTATCACCTCCCTAGGGGAGCAAGCTTTCCCTATGCCAGTATCAGTCCATGCAGGGGTAGGGGAGGAAGAAGCAGCAGGCTGGTGCACTTCAGCCTTCCAGGATCAACCCATGGAAGCTTCTTTCTCTACAAGGTGTTACAAGATAGTCAGCTTGAAGAGACACTTCTTATTCAGCTACTTACTCCCAGTCATACAATCACTGCTAAGGTGATTTCACACCAGTCACGGCCTCCTTGACAGGACTGAATAGGCAACTGATATCCTGTCTGAATAATTCAGCTCTGTCCTGGTTGTGATTGAAAGCTGCTACACAGCAGGAAGCTGGCTCAGGAAAGGCTTAAAAACATCCTTACAATTGCTGTCAATATTATTACCATAAAGTCAAGGCCTGATTGTGCAAGGTGCCATGAGAAAGCAGTTAGTCTGGCATCTTCAAAATGCAGGCAGAACTGCCTAAGGATGAGAAAACAACCATAGGAAGAAAGGGGCTAAAAAAAAAGACAATCATGGATGTTCAGCACTGCAAAATAACTGATTAGATAATTATTTAGAAGAGTGAGTTACAAAGAATCTTGTCTGCAATTCCAGACATGCTTTGAATGAACACTGCACAGGGAACTATAAAATGCTGCTTCCTCTCAGTGTCTGTACTCAGGTATTTATGGTGTTACTATTGCTGTGGAATTCAGGTAGGAGGCTCAGTACCAAGAGATCTACCACAGGCTTGCTGGTAGAATGGGACCTATACCTCCCTATGTTACACCATGGGCAGGATGCAGTTTGATTTTTGCTACAGCACCTCAGAAAACATCTGCCATCACCTTATACCAAAGCTACATGTATTGTTCTTTTCTCCTCCTCAATTTAGAAATACTTACAGAAATAAAGAGTCAATTTATAAGCATGTACCACAGTCAGTTTGCAGACAAAAAGACCCTCAATGCTTTTACTGATACGTCATCTGGGATGCTTTAGATTAGGGTACAAACAATTCAGCCAGGGTCACTATGCTTTGTAGAGTATAGAAATACTTATAAGAATAAGAAAATAATGTCCTTTTTTGATACTCAGGGTTACACAACTCCCTACTCCTTTCTCATCCTCTCTCCCCCAGGATAAGGCTTATTTTCATTCCCCCCATAATTGCCAAAGGATTAGATCTAGCCAAAGTACATCCACAGGTACTGGTTATAGCAACCACAGATTACTATGTGCCTCACTAAAACATGCAGCCTGCCTTCATCTATCAGGTCAGCTGTGTCAGAAATGACACAGGCAGAAGCAACTGCAAAATAAGAAACTTAGGAAAGGTCTCTTTCCTTGCAAAAACCATGTCATTAAGACATGCAGGTCTTAAACCAGGAACAGAAGCTGAAGGATTTTCAGAGAACTGCTTGTCTGACAGCTCCCTCTTTCCCACTGGAAAAGCTTCAAAGCTGTGTTATTAGTGGGAGCAGTGACAATGAAGGTCAGAAAATTACTTGAGGTGGGCAGAACCTTTCTTTCCAGGTCTAAACTAACACTTAACAATTGCATGTCTGGAAATGAAGGGGCAGCCAGCACACATGCTGAAAACATTAGGCACACCCTCCTAACAATCTGCTGCACATAGAATACTTAATGGGTAAGTGGAAATGAACGTATAAAGAAGCTGCATTGTCTGCATCGTAGCAGTTTGATTGGAAGAAATGAGTCCCAGGAGACCCAGGAAGAGGTAAGTGCATTTGTCTCAGAAGCTCACTGGGTTGCCTGGGCCAGCCAAGTTTCCTTTGAATCTCTTTGAAGTCGAACTAATCTGCCCTGAAATCAGGTAGCTCAAGACCCCTGCTACTATTAGTCCAGAAAGGGAGCTCTGAGAGAAACTATTTGAAATAGCCAGTTTTGGTTCTGAGCAAAGACTGAAAGTAGCTCATCTATGCCAGTAAGCTGACTGACAAAGCACTGATTCCACCCATTGCATTTAGTCCTGATATCAGCAATATGTCTTCTTTTACAAGTCCTGCAGCACTAGGATGCAGTCGAGTTAAAGAGCTGATTTTACCACCCTCTAAAATCGGACATCCTGAAGTGTACATGTTTATACCGAAAATGGCTCACAGCAAGGAAGGGTGCAGCCTTTAATTCATTATCTTTCTAGTTGAAGATCATATGATGTGCAACAGCACTACCAATTATTATGTCTAATGAAAATAATGAATTACAAATATTTCTGTCTCATTATCTTGTGACAGGAGTGTTATTAACTTGTGTTACACAACAGTTTTATAGAAAGACTCCTTGAAGACAGGCTGTATATATGCCTGATGAATTTCCTTTTTCCCCCATTGCTTAAACTGCATAGCAAGCAAATGGCCACAATGGAAGGGACTGCTCAATGACTGCTAAAATGTAGGCTTTATAGTTCTCCAAGCTTGTATTAACACAAGTGAATATATAATCACACAATGTTTTTTAAACCCAGAAAAGCTGGCTGTTGAGATGGCATAACAGTACCCAGTGAGAACATGTCCTTCCAGAAAAAGGCTGGAAAGTGTCATGGAATTACGAGGTGGTAATGAGATCTGAGGGGGGTTTTCAGCATGATGTCCTGCTAATCTGATATGCCAGTGTCAGACTGTGCTTCCAGAAATAACTAACAATAGCAATTGCTCAGTAGAAACATTGCAGAGTGATGAATCCATGCAAAGGCTGCACAAGTACACTAGAAGAATCATTACAATAGATGGATAGATTAATAGGCTAGCAGTGTATTGTTAGTGTACAGAGTTCAGGTTTTTCATTTCACCTTTCCTGGCAAAGAAAGTCATTAATTTTAAGGAAATCAGAGCTATGATTTCAGTCAGTTGGGTTTGTGCTTTTTGTTGGGCTTTTTATATACTTTTTTTTTGTTTTAAAGCTTTTTTTTTATATTAATTTACACAATCATATTTTACTGCAGAGCACCTAGCTGCAATTTTTCCTGCCGATCATGTTGTGACGTCTTGGTTTCTAAGTGGAATGAGCACATCTCCTACTGGGTATTCATTTCACTGACCAGCAGAAAAACAATTGGAATTCTCAGCCCACAAATCCTCATGCATGGACACTCATTCCACTTGAACAGCAGCTTAAAGTGGAGAATGAAGATAGGCTACTGGATTTTTTACTTAATTAGCCATAAATACCCACCTGAATTACCCAAATTCCCTTTCATGTTCTAGCAGTAGCCCATGTTTTCAGCAGTAGCCCACAGCCATGGCCGTGCTTGGCCCATGTACACAGTAAAGACTTTCTTTAAATGTTTTTAAAGGTCATCTAGTCAAAAGGCTATAAAATTAATTTAAAGTTGAAAATGACTTAATATGAGATGGCCTTGTAGAAAGGGGAGCCACCACCACCACCAGTGGCTCTCCAGGCTATAGCAGCATCTGGACAGTTTTGTTTTGCCCTATAAAGCTCCAACTTGTTTTATTCAACCATGTAACTGACATATTTGTTGCTCTGCATAGCATTATCATAGCTGAGAGAAAAATCCTTCCCCAGAGAGACTCAAGTTTTCCAACCGTAGGGGAAGATGCAGGAGTTTCTTCTTGCAAGACAATGTCACTCACAAAAGTCATTCTTCTACACATCATCTGATAAAACACAAGCCTTAATCCTTACACCTCTGTAAATACTAGGATCACCCCTCAAAAGTAAGTATCAGTCAGTAGTCAGCCTAAATCAGTTGATTACCATCATGTCTCACCTCAAGAGCTAGTACTGAGCTGAAGGGTTTTTTCCTATTTAGGGGTTTGGTCAAGTATGATTGATTTTTGAACTGGTTTCCAGTAGAAAATACAACAGATAGAGACATTTCATAATGAAAGGTTAATGCTGATACATGTGAAAAGAGAACAGAAGGAAATGGAGGTGTTACTCCTTGGTAACTCCAGAAATGGTTACATAAGGGAGTTAAATACCAGACAGGGACATAACATGCTACAGGAATATTCCCTGAGCTTCTCCTCTAGAAAGGAGAACCAGTTTTTATTTAGTGGAAACACATCCTCCTTAACACATCAGAAGGAAACATGGTTTGGGAGGGTAAAAACTGAACCAAAAATAAGCCTGTGTCTCCTTCCAGGAAAGCAGATCGGCCATGGGAGAGAGTGGGTTTGGCTGGCAAGAGCTCATCTCCAGCAGATGCAGCCTGGAGCCCAGGGCACATATGAGGACAAAACCTCTGAGGAGAGAAAGTGCCTGTTGGAAATGGGAAAGTGAGGGGTGGCCTTTTAGATTTAGTTTTAGCAGATTTGCAGCAATTTCCTTGCATTACCTCAGAATTGGCTTCTGTCAGTGTTTGTGCCAGTGTTTTCCATTTTGGATGCTGCAAACAAATCCCTTCCTTCAGCATTAGTTCAATTGAACAATGCTTGTGCGGAAAGTAGTTGCTAGAGAGCAGGAGAGTGTGCAAGCAACTTGTGCAAAAGAGCACAACAGCAAGTGGGAGGGTAGGGAGGAGAAAAAATACAATGTAGCATGTAGGTAGAGGGGAACAGTCACAGGACAGACATGGATTCTGATCCCATTTTTCTGGGATTTGGAAACTCATACAGTCCCAAGATTCCTTCACCATCAGCCCCTCTCTCTTGGTGAGGACAAGGTCCTGCATAACCCCTGTCCTCCCTCTTGATGAGGACAAAGTCCAGCATAGCCCCTGTCCTTGCTGGCTCCTCTGTCACTTGGAGAAGGAAGTTATTGTCAGTGTATTCCAGAAACCTCCTGGATTGCTTGAGTCCTGCTGTGTTGTCCCACTGACAGATATCACAGGGTGGTTGAAGCCCCCAGTAAGGACCAGGGCTTGTGAATGTGTCTATAGAGGATCTTATCGCTCTTGGTCTTCCTGATCAGGTAGCCTATAGCAGATGCCCACTGTAATGTCACCTGTGCCTGCCCTCCCTTTAATTCTGATACAGAAGCTCTTAGTCAGCTCCTCATCCATCCCAAGGCAGAAGTCCATGCACTCCAGCTGGACAATGACCTAGAGGGTTACATTGCCTCCTAAAATCAACCCCTCCCCACCCAAACAGACCCAACAACAAACCAACCAACACCCCCCAAAACTGCCTTACTGATCTGTTCTTGTACTATAATTTGACAAGGATCAAACAGAAGAAACTAACTAGGAAAAATAACCAAATAGAAAGGACTGGGAAAAAACTTCCCCCAAAATGGCTAATTTTTTGACTAATCCCTTCTTCATCATCCCAACTGTTTCATAAATACCAGGCATTCAAATTACCCCTTAATACTTTTAAGGTAGTGAAACAGCTCTGACCTTTGGCTTTTAATTTCACACCAGTTCAAAACAAGACTCCAGGTTTCCTCTGAATACAGCCTTGTTGCAGCCTGCCACAGTTCGACAGCTCCTCAACAGCAGGGTTGTGACCATGCCCTTTAAAACCTTCACAGTTTAAAGATCTTGCACACAGAGCACACTTTTACCAGTACATTGGTTTGCATGCTGCACATCCATAAGCCTTCTGTCCCCCTGCCTCTTGTGACTTGCATTAGACTATTGTTTTGGTTTGTTTTGGGTTTATTTTAGGGGGCTTTTTGCTGACATGGGGAAGGTTGAGCAATTTAGTCACCCAGCAGAGTGCTTACCATTACATGAACAATGCTAACAGTGTTATCGCTGTGCCACTTCCTACCTTAAGCAGGATTAATGGAAGAAAGTAAGCCAGCTGAAAAAAGGTCACAGAGGAGACTCAAGCCTTTATCTGAAAAGGGCTCAGGCTGTGCTCTGGCTGCAATGGCATCACCCTGTGTTAAAGCCAATGAAACTAGGGCAGGGTTGTAGGGTTTTGCTTCACACACACTTGGGCAGAGGAGACTTGGGTAGGGTCAAATTAGAGGTGGGATGTTTTTTAAACAAGAGGCACTGTGTTTGTGATCTCCTGGTTTGTGTCACCAGCAGCCAGCAGAGGAAAGGGAGAAGCCAGCTACAGCTCTGGAGAGGCAGCTTAGCCTTCGGCTGGGGGAACCCACAAGATTGGAGGAGGCAGAGACAAGTCTCACCCATTGTTTGAACTCATGGGATTTGTGCAGAGTCTTGTTTCTAAAGAAAACTAGCTCACCAAGGTTTTTAGGTGTCATCATGGAGGAGATATCTGTGCTGGTGACATGACTCCTTCCTATTCCTGGCTTCCCTGCTGTCTCCCAGCCAAAGGTCTCCAAGGAGCCATGCACAAGTCGAGAAAGCCCCCTGAAGGCATCTGAGGTTCTGGACTTGGGTTCCACATTAGGTAGTAGAAATAATGACTCTTGTTTTTTTCTAAGGGATAGCTTATAACTATAGCAATTCCTTCCTTTGGAAATTTCTGACAACCCCCATTCCTTATCTCTCAGAAAGCAGCTCCACCTCAAAAATCACTTCTTGGAAGAGTGGTTACAGCAAGGAGCAAGCTCCCTATTTCTTCTTACACCTCCCACACAGACATGTCAGAAAGGTACTGCCAAAACATTTTCTTTGATGACTGGCAACTTGCTTGCATGCCAAGAGAAGGGAACTTGTAAGAACATGCAGAAGTGTAATCCTGCCATTCCCTGCCTTTCAAAAGTTTTTAAAAGATGGGAACTACTTCTGATTGAGTTTGAAGCACAGAACTGTACTATATTGATTCTATTTAATCATAAGCAACTCACCCATGTCTAGTCTTCTACCTATAACATGAGCAAGAGTAGAATACCCCGTGCACAGGTAAAATTTAATTAGCTAACACTTGCTATTGTCCTTGATTGCCATTTACATTTCCCAGACCTCATTTAGGAAATGATGACATCTCTTCTGCATTCCAAATATACACAGTCCCATCGGTGCTTCGTCAGAAACAAACATGTAAGGTGAAAAAGCCTGCACTGCACTAATTGCTCATTGATACCCTAGTTAGACTTACCAGGCTTCTATCAAAAACACAGATAAAAGACATTGCAGATCAGTACCACTATCCAGCAAGAGCCATTTTAACTATTTCATCCTGTTGATAAGCAGGTTTCTCACAGACAGAAGAAAGAGCAGCTGATATCCAAGCCTTATGGTATTTCTTAAAAAACCCTGCACAAGCCATTTTATATTTGAGGGCACAGCTGTGTTTCCTTAAATCATGCTCAGAGATAAGAAAGGTCTGTGATTTAGGAGTGACGGCAAGTCAATGGATCTTATGTCAACATCCTTTGTCCAAATCTAATTTGATAGTGAGGAAAAGGTGTCAGTGATCTCTCTACCTGAAATGAATTTATGGTAAGACATTTGATGGGCAAGAGCTTAAAATAGGAAAGGTTTTCTTATACCTGTGGCAGCTTCAGCTGCATTTTTTCTCTAGAAAAATAAAATACCAATACCAGTTCAGGCAAATAAATCAGCCCACACTGTTTCAAAGGGGTCAGCTGATCAAAACCACCCATAGCAAACCCAAATAACTTCATTCCCACCCCCCCCCCCACCTCTGTTATCACAATAGAAACTTCTGATACATAATTCCTTCAACAAACCACATTTCCATCCCAGAAAGACAGCAAGCCTTCTTCACAACATCTCACAGAAAGATGGCCTCAAGCAACAACAAAGGAAGATAGAGAATACTAACCTCAAATCATTCCCTTTTCAAACTCCGATTGATTCATGGTGTTCTGTTTCTTCTGAAAAGTCATTTCACCCCTGACCTCCCATCCAGCCATTACATCTACTCCCCAGCTCTGAGGATTTTTGCAGAACAGAGCCAAATCCACTGCAAGCAAAAAGAGGCACTTCCCTGAACAACATTTATCAGGGGCATGGCTTCAGCAATGTGTGTTTAGACACACCTGTGTAATAAAGCTACAGGTGAAGAAAGTGATGTTCTTGATGAAGACTTACCCTTAGCTTTGAAGTTGTTAGGATATGATGTGATGCAGCTGAAGAACTATAGAACACGAGACAAAAGTAGGGAAAAAGGCAACAGAGATGAATCACCATCTGTCCTTGGTTTGCAGTCTCTCCAGCCTTGCCTAATTCCTCTACAATGGACACACTGGAACATAAGAAAACAGAATCAATCCTACGAGTAGGATTCCTCATCCTGTTCTATGCAAATAGCACCTCTAAAGTTACAGAATTGTTGTGGTTTAAGCCCAGCTGGCAACAAAAGCCACACAGCCGCTCACTCAACCCAGTAACAAAGGTATAACACAAACCACTACTGCTGCCACCAATAATAATGATGATAAGGGAAATAACAAGGGAAGAGAATACAACCATTCACAACCTGCCAACTGGTACCCAGCCTGACTGAGTAGTGATCTAGCCCTTCTGGGTAACTGCCCCCAGTTTATACAGTGGGCAAGATGTGCTGTGGTATGGAATACCTCTTTGGCTAGTTTGGGTCAGGTGTCCTGTCTCTCCTTCCTCCTGGCTTCCCCTCTTCCCTGGCAGAGCATGAGACTCACAAAGTCCTTGGTCAGAATAACCATTACTGAGCAGCTACTAAAAACATCGGTGTTATCAACGCTGTTCCCAGGCTGACAGTCAAAACCACAGCACTGCATTAGCTACTAAGAAGGAGAAAAATGACTGCTACTGCTGAACCCAGGACAAGAATACAGTGGAACTGAGATCAGCTTAAAATTGAGGTGTACTGCAGCTGCTGGTGCTGCACAGGTAGCTTAAAAAATCCAAACCAGAAAGAAGACCTAGTTTGTAAGACACTGAACCCAAGCATGGGCTTTGTGACCTTTTTCTCTTTCCTAGTCAGGGACATAATTTTTTAAGCTGAGTAGTAATTAATATTGAAGGAAGAGCTCCATGATATTAACCGGTACATGCTACCTCTCAAATGCTGGGGAAGAAAGAATATAAATCATCCTTCCACACACAGCCGGCTGTACTCATATTAGGTCATCTTTCTGATCCCTTCCACTGAAGTCTGTTGGAAAGTAGGCACATGTGGAGGGCAGGCTTGACCAAAAACCAGGAAACCCACAGGAAAGTTAAAGTGTTCAAGGATATTAGTAACAGGCACACTGTATGCTCTGACAGTGGCTGCTCTACCTTTGTTTTGTCTTCCCTACAGGACTTTCGTTTTCAACTGTTTCTTTTCAGGTTTGGCTTAAATGTCTAACTACAACCAGAGATTTCCAATGCACAGTTTTACTTGTGCTTCATATTTTTATGCTTTTCAACATCAGGCATCCTTTGGAAACAGAAAAAAAGGGGAAAAAAAGAAGATTCCAAGTATGTTGCATCTCTTGAAGAGCTGCTTGAAGATTATTTTTACTGTGCAGACCCACACCCTGTCAACCATCATTGTAGCAGACTGCCATGACTACAAATTCCTCCTTTAATGTTTTCTGGATTGCCAATTAACTGAGGCCACATTGCAGAGGGAAGGATGCTGTTGCTGCTCGCCCACCCATGGCCATAAGTAAACATCAGGAGGAAACCAGTCCCACCCAAACCTCACTGCCAAGTGTGCTTGTACGGGTATCACCAGTTAGAGCTGGATTTGGCCTGCAGAACATTTCCAGCTGTACGTGCTAGAGAAAACTGACAGGTTGCTGTGGGGATCTCACAGGGACCTTTGTAAAGCTGACTGCAGATAGCCTCAGGGTCAAGGGGAATGAGCTATTTATTTCTTTCCTTTGTAAGCTGAACATCCCTGGTGTGTGTACTGGGTCTAGCTGGGATGGAGTTAATTTTCCTCACAGCATATAGTGGCATGGTTTGGATTTGTGACAATATTTGTTTGTTTGAGGTTGTGTTTCACCCTTTGCCCCAGCCCCATGCCCTTCCCCAGAAGCCATGTATCATGTGTGCGCATCCTACCTGTGTGAGGACTTCTCCACAGCATTTCAGAGGAAATGGATGAGCACATCATTTGTGGCAACTTCATGTAAACAGTGAGGAACGTGTGGCCATATGGAGTGGTGCACTGAGCTAACAGACTGGTATGAATCCTCTTCTGGGAAGCCAATCTCCCTGTCAGGAAGAGAGAAAAAACAAAGGAACTCAGCAGACATGCACCCAGCATTCTCCAGATGATAAAAGCTCAAAATAAGAGGCACTACCTTGCATATGCTGTGTGTAAGCACAAGGACATTTACATCAGCATAGCTGGCATAGAGTAACTTGAAGCATAATAAGCCACTATGCTGAAGTTTACTGTCAGTAACTGCTCTGATTGCAAAGAAGGATTTCAGCTATGGAGAGCTTTCCCTGAGGTTTTAATGAGCACAGCTCTCAACCATGAGCAGCCCTGCTCGCTTCAAGGACCACTACCTCACATGCCATCAATGATGTTTTTAGATAGTATTTTAAGTCTTTCCCCTTTTCTAGTGCTTATCAAAGGACTAAAAGAAGTCTGTGAAGATCTTCAGGGACACTTGATTTAACAGGGGAGAGGAAGACAAAGGATGCATAAATCAAGGAGAAAAAGTCTTTAAAGACAGAATAAAACTGTAAACCAACATGTACACATGAAAGGAGGTGCCAATAGTTAATATTTCACTGAAGGAGCTCTGGCTTTAGAACTTTGGAGGTCAGTGTGGAGAGATTCTAATATTTCAAAACAAGCTACTCCAATTTAACATAATAAAACCAAAAAAGAAGGGAATGTTAGGTAAAGACACACTTCTATCCAACCTGTTTCAGTCATGTGTTGGGGTAAATCATTTGACAGCACCAAAATCTGCAATTTCCAGTTGTTACCTCTTTTTCTCCTCAACTGTGGCATTTTCACATTGGCCTGCAGATCAGTTTTGTAACCCCAGAGTGTCACCAGACAGCGATGCTTTCTTAAGTATTTGAGCAAACCACCTATAGTGTTATTCTGGTAAATGCTAAATTCTCCTCATATTTATTATTTTGTTAATAATTGCCCTACAATTATCGAGTAATGGCACCTTCAGTTGCATAATTCTGATTTTCCAGCATTCTGCTGCTGGCTGTAGAATTCCAAACTTTTCCTTCTAATAAAGAACTCCCATTTATTCAGCAGATGAAGTAAATCTCATCAGTTTCCATCTAAAAACTATGGAAATCTGTTTTAATTTTAAAATTAGGATTAAAATTCAACTATCTGAATAGGATCTAAGACCTGGAGTTCAAAGGAAAAATACTGAACTGACACACCTAGGAGTTCAATCTAGTATTCCCTCATTTCTGTATCATCATCCCAAAGGATTGCTCATTCTTCACGGCTCACAACTGCAGCTTCCTAAGGTCACAAACTTGATTGTCTCATTAGATACTTCCATTTTCATGCCTGAAGGATGTAAGTGGATATCCTTACTAACAGTTATACATATATTGGTAGAAGTCGCCCCCATGTACCCATGTACTTTAAGACACCCCTGCTATATTTTAGCATTAATACCAGGACCCAAATCTATCAGCTTCAAGATCAGAAGCCTTCCCATCTTCATGCTGTGTGGTTTGCTTCCTGTAGCTGTTCCTGTTTTAACATCAGCCTAATAAATCTTTATCTAGGCCAGGATAAATATAATCTAAGGAAAAATACGCCTTGACCAGCAAAGAAGGGGATCTTAATGACCCTTTCCTGCATCTGATTCCAAGTGCTGGGAAGTTATAATGCAAACATTGAACCATCCTGAATTGAATGAAGTCAAGATAATTCAAGGACAAAACCTTGTTTGCAGCCAATACAGATACTTGGAATTTTCTCAGCAGCTCTCTAAAAATCTCATTACAAGCTGCAATGGGCATTATTTCTTGTAGTGCTCCCACAGCCCATGAATTTCTTCCTGTTTCATCATTTGTGCTCTGAATACAGAGATGGGATTTCCCACAGTTAAACTGCAGAACCACGCAGGATACAAGATATTCATAAATAATTATTGGGCTGGTTCATTCACTAAAAAAGAGAAAATAAAATAACTCCTGCCTGAAATACTTATATCTGGATATCACTCCAAACCAGGAACAGTGCACAAAGGGCTTCAGTGAGTTCTGTAGCATAATGAGAAGACTGTGGCTACATCTAATTCAAATCCAGTGTTAGTGCTGGACATTTGAAGGTGATAGTTAAGCAGAATATATAGTATGTGAACTCCTTCTTCTTTCTTTCATCCCTTATTATAGCTACAAGTATCCCACAAAGAAGCAAAGTATCAAAGCTGCACTTTGAAATAAATAGCTGGGCTTCACATTATGTATCCAAGCTAAAACAATAACAAAAAATAACCAAAATAAATAAAAATCCCATACACCCCCAAACCAACAACCAAACTACAAATCAACCCAACCACCCCCAAAAAGTATCTTATAAGTAATAGAAAACATAGTTCTGTATTATAAAATGATCATCTTGCATTCTATAAACAGCAGGATTGCTTTAAAACACAAAAGGTGACTAATTTTCTGTCTACCATGCATGCATGCAGAACTTGTTATTGTTGCTGTGCTCAGGGAGTTATTTTATATGTTTCCTTTGGTCATATTGCTAAAGGGAAGATTGTTGTTCAGGTGTGAAAAATGGCTGTGACTTGAGAGCCCAGTGGAAGAGAAGGGAGAACCCTCTGCCTTGCAGAAGACTAGCTTTTGCAGATCAGTTTAAACTAAGCTCTTAATAGGGAGAGCATATTCTATAGCAGTCATTGCAAATTGTGTGACAGTATTAATACAAATGTTCCACAAAGATAATGGCCAGCTCTATTTATCTGCCACAGTAATTAAAAAGGTTGAATAAGATAATATTAAGATAAATTTCAATGCTTTTTATGATGGAGCTTCTCACAGAAATCTCACTTTTTACAGCTTTAACTTCAACTTGTAACTCATTTTTGAAAGCTTTTGCCATACTAAATTTTAATAATATGGCTAGTATATATTTTTATGCTGCATTAATTATACGTTTACAACTCCACAGAAGACACCCCCAAAGGGGCCAAATACAGGAAATACCATCTGGAACTGAAGCCAAATTAAAACAGTGCCTAGCACAACAGCAGCATTTTCATTAGATATAACTATTCTTGGCGAGCATTTGTACCCATTAAATAACCATAATTCTTCCTTAGCTCTCCTCCTTCCCCAGAGAGGTGCACAGATCTAGCTGACACTCCTGTAGGACTTACCACTTCTATAGAATACTAAACAAAGATCTAAATAGTTTCTTTCACCCTGGCATCCTAATTAGGACAGCATGAAGTTCTACACTCTTCAGTCATAAAGTTTAAAGTCACTGAAGAACGAGAATGAAGTTTGTTGTATTCACATAACCAGTTACTTACCCTGTTTTTCACATGGCTTTCTCATTCTGGATCAGATTTAGTGCAAACCCCAGCCATAACCAAATTTCTGCAAAGATCTCCTTAATCAGAGAGGAAGGTATTTGCTGGTAACACAGGACTGGTTTGTTTCTAGGAGACTCCTGCTGCTAGAAGGTATGAAAGCTTAAATTTTGCTTGGTTGGTCCATGAGCAGAGCTGTGACAGGGAACAGAAAGAGGCATTAAGATACATGGGGAGGTGGGGGGGTGGGATATAACCTCAATGTCAGCAAGAACAAACTGCTGATATGGCTGATCTTAAATCTTCTTCCTAGGTGGGAGACTATAACAGAAAACAGCTGAGATTTTCACCTTGGAAAACGCTAGTGAACTGGAAAGGATATTAGAAGAAGTTACAGCACTGGAAAAAGAATGCAGATTGTGCTTCACTGATATGGAAAAATGTAATAATAGCAATTAAATTAATGTGTGTCTCAACTCAAGTAGCTGATTTTTACTTTTCTCACTTGGCAATACCAAACTTAACCAGAGATATCACAGTTAAGGAGTGAAAGCGCATTTTTAAGAAAGCAATATTTAGCCAGCTACCATCTACATGATAGGCTATTGCCTTAATGCCTGGTGTGAACCTATACACGCATGCATTTTGTCATTCTCAGGTCTGATTTAGTAATTAAGGCCAACACAGATCTGTTCTTTGGATTAGACAGAAAGCACAGAATGTTAAATGAAGAACTCAGATGTTTCTATGAAATAGAACTTCTTTATAATCTTGCAGTGAGTTCTACCTGTAAGAGACACCAGAAAAGTTAAAACTATTGAGAACAAAACCCTCAGACTTTGTGCATGGATTTTTGCAGGTCTGGAGTAAGTTAGTGCCACAGTTCCAAAACTGGGGTATACTCAGGACCATGACACTGTGTAATCCATAAGCATGTTTTTCAGTTTAAAATAAGGCTACAGTGACATGCTGTAAGCAGTGGCAGGATTTTAGGTCAAGATAGAGCAGTTGAATTCTTCCCAACAAGATTTCTTTTCATCCTCAAATGTTTCTAAACTGCAGAGAGTTTTTAGTTCATATGAATCAAAGACTTAGAACAGCTCTTCATTTTGATAGAGGAACTAAGAGGGATGACCATTATGTGCATCCACAGCTCAGAACAGTCTGAATGCGAGACCTGGGCCAGTTCCTAGAAATACAAAGAACAGAGAGTGAAGTCCCTCTCTACCCGACTTACCAGGATACATCTTTTTTCAAGTGAAAAATCCATTATGAACTGATAATTCTTTACCAATAGCACCAATATTGGAGTATTCCAGGAAAAAAAAGAAATCCAGTAAGGTTTTAAAAACAACTCATACCAACAATTTTCAATAATAAAAAGCTGAGAAGTTTCTGACAAGCCCTAGTAATAGTGACAATTTGCAAATACAAGAAGTATCCTCTGGGAAACAGAAGATGTGAAGATCAATCTTCATATACAGAGGGTGGATTATGGTTTGGAGATTTTTTACTCATATGGACCTGGCCTGGACCTCCTGCAGCATGAATCCCAGCTCCCAGGCATGCTTAAGAAAGCTCTGACAATCTGATGAAGTTCAGTGTGTAGATATGAAGCACATTCACAAAACTGAACAGAAGGTTCTATGTTCCACCATCAAGCCCTTCATAGGAAAGTGGATAAAAACTCAGAATTCAGATAAAACACAAAATCTCACCTCAATGCTGAGCTTATAACTCAGCTCTCAACTGAGTTTCTATAAATTTTCATTGGCTGCACTGTTTCTGGTGATGCAGATAGGTCTACAGTGCAACATAAGATAAATACATTCTTGAATTTCTACAGTCATTCACCTCTCATGATTCTGATTACTGCCTGAAGTGTACTTTTGCAAAATCTAATTGGTGTAAAGATAACAATGCTAATCAAACTTCCTTACATTCCCCTTCTCTTGACACTCCATCCACATGCACTCTCAGAACAATTCTTCCCCATGGTAATCTAGTACTATAGATACTTAAAACCACAATCTACAACTGAAGAAACTACTGATTTTGTATGGGCTTTGTATTTGAGACTGACCTCGCACTCTTTATGTATTTTAAAGAGGTGTATTTTACCTGCTCAATTTGTTCTTCCCTACAATCCAAGAAACAGAAGACTAATTACATTAGATACAATGCATGCACTGTCTTCTACTTTGTCATTATTCTTCTGGCAGATAACAGTGAACAATACCTGAGAGATACTCACAGGCTTCCATTAAGTGCTGATCAAATGCTGGCCTCATTTTTCACACAGATGAGTGTATTTGTGGTGAATAAGAAATATGAGTAACACAGATTGAATATGGATTGATATGATCAAACCCAGCTGTATTTAAAAGGAAATGATGCAGGCCTTATCAGCTTTGATTTTGAGAGGGGGGAGCAATTTTCATCTGTGTATCTTGAGAAGTTCATTAACTATACCATAGAGTGCTGCACACAAGTTCCTGTGCTCAGACTTGAAAGGGCATGGATAACCAACCTCTTGAAATATGTTCATTAATGTGTATGTCATGAAATATGTATATGTCTGTTGCCATGCTGGCTGCGTTGTTGCAATCCTCTTTGAAAGCCATCTTTGCACACTTCGTAGTCGTTGCCTGACTACAGCATCCTGGGCTGGGCATGATGGACTGTACAAGGGGACTCTCCCTGCTCAAGTGCTTTGAGAGCTCTGGAGAATAAAGTTTGAACAGATTGTCCCTTGCTAGACACTGACTTTAAGAGCAAGCAGTACCTTTAGGCACCAAGGGAACAAGGTTTACTGATAGTCTGTTTAAAGGACTGACAAATTGCTCACAGGGATTAAAAAGCAAAACCAAGAAGAAAATAAAAGTGAGTATAGCAGAAAAAATGGATTATTTTCAGGCTATTAAACTTCACAAAATAAAATACACGGGTCCTGAATGCTCTGCATTTGGAATCCAGGATAAGCATATTTAAAAAGTAAGGAGCAATGACACAGAACAAAATTGCTGTCTTTTGGGCTCCTATTGTGCAAAATGATCCCAGTGGTCCCAACAGCACTTGAAAGACTTAGAGCTTTCCTTTCCTTCAGAACATCTGGGATAGGCACCTTGCTTGAAGAAAGACATCATTATTACCAATTTTAGTGGAAACACATTTTGCTTCAAATTCCCATTAGGAAAAGGAAGGAGGTAGGTTCACAGAAAACAGCTCTGCGATAGAAGATTAAAAGGAAGCAATTTCAGAGGGGCAGGAAAGAGGAAGACAATTCATGAAGAATACTCCAGGAATAGTTCCACACAAGACGCTTTCTTGACATTAATGAATTTGTTGTACATGCCCATAATTATTTCCATTCACATGGAACAGGTCCAGCTGCTTTCAGCATCCACAAATGAGGAGCAGAAGGAAGCAGGGGAGAAAACAACCATATTTTGTTATGTCCAACAGTTAAAATCACTGGATAGCAAATAAATTATGTTAAGCGCAATTAAACACAGAATTAACAGTAATCATTTGTAACATAACACAACAAGACAACTGAGATAAATGAGAAAGGGCTTGCATTGCATCATATTGAGAGACTGAAAGATACGTTGCCAAGGTACATGTTTACAGAAAGAAGAACCTGAAGTCAAATAACTGATTGGCTTCAAGCAGTACATGTATTCATCTAGGCCTTGTTTGTGGCTGTTTCTAATCCCTTCCCCTGGTTTTGTGTGAGCTGGAAAACTCCTACTCTTGTAATAACTAAGTAAAAACTCATTTGCTTGCAATGACTACAGCAAAACAAGAGGGATGTATTTCACCAAAAGTAAATTCAATCAGGGCACGTACAGCACCTCATGGGCACATACAAGCGTGGTCCATGTGTGCTCCAGAACACTGTGCAAACGGCTCTAATCCAAGAGCCACATGTCCTGATTAAAGCGATCCATGGGCAGCATGTGCTTAGGTCCTCAATAGATCCTAAACGCTTGGGCCTGTGACGGCAATATAAAGGCACTCACGTTTGGTCAGCTTGAAATGTGCAGGCACAGCAAATGCACATAAGCCTGAAAGGTACCATTTAGACTTTCTTACAGTTACAGCTACATTAGCTTTCTAAGGTTCAGATTAAAAAAAGATCTCCTTTATCTGTTGCTATAACAACTCTCTTGACTTTCTACTCAGCAACAGTGTTGTCCCAGACTTTAGTCTTGTTATTTCTTTTATTGCATCCTGTGCTTTCAGAGGTATTTTAACTTGCCATGGTGGAAAAGCAAACTATCACCTTTCATTGGATCATCACAAGTCTCAGCCATGGAAGAGGACCTGAGCACGTCCCAGCTCCCTTGGAAGAACTAGGCCCAGGTTTCCACTGTATGGTGGGGCTGATTGCCCAAATATCTATGGAGCTGGGTTACTGCATCCAAATCTAGCAGCTGAGGGAGCTACAATAAGTAGACACGGAGTCTGCAAACCTAACATACTAAAAGGAAGATTTGGATAACCTCTGACATCAACGTGTTTAAAAGCTAACTAGTGTGATACTTTTGCTTTGCCTTCTTAAATTGCAGTCATTCCTGCTCAATGCAAGAAAAAAGACATGAGTTTTCAGGATAAAGTTCTTGAACTTGCCCATGCCGCAGGCTATCCCTGAGGATGTAGTAGAGTGTCTCTGAGTTAGGAGGAGTTGGGAAATCTGAGACCAATTATGTCCACGCTAGGGCCACTGCCTGCAGCCTGCAGGACATTCCTCTGAGGGTGGAAAAAGAACACACAGAGGGAACACCTTTCAGATTTACTGCTTCACTAAATCTCTGCCATGGAGCTGTTCCCATAGCAAATACAAACACTCTTCAGGCTCTGGCTTTCAGCAGCATTTTCCTTTCAGAGACATAGAAGTACATTCTCTATTTGAAAACACACCTATGCCACAGGCTTTCCATAATCACTGAAGGATGGGGCAAGTTTGAAAATGGATTTCTAGCTTCAGATATGAAACGATGGACAGAAAATTTCCATAACAGATGGGTAGATGGAACAGAAGATCTTACGGAGTTGAGACAAGCAGGGCCACAATGTAATTGTTTTCTAAATGATGCAGACTTGGCCCTTGCCTGTAGATTTCACTGGAAACCTGCATCAAAATAAAGGATAAACTTATTTGGGTTCTCCCTACTTTATTTTCTCCTAAACAGTAACTGACAGGTGGAGACTAAGCCAAGAGAACACAGTTGCTGCATTAACCATTAATAGAGACAAATGCCAGATGTAGATGTCAATTGCAATGTTTCATTGCCTGCTGATAGTAGAAGGTTTCACAGAGCAGGGCCAAAATGTTAGGGAAGGAAATACACTCATGGCTCCCCCAGTCCTTTCGTGACATTTTTAAAAGCTTTTTGCTTTTAAGAAGTGATTTCTCTCTGGTACTTACATTACTCCATGTAGTTTTGTCACAGTTGATCTTCATTAAAAACTGAAGACACTACAGAAGAAGGCACGATTTTATGGTAAAGTTAACTGGAACAGGTTGCCCAGGGGGGTTATGGAGTCTCCTACGTTGGAGATATTCAAGGCCTGCCTGAACAAGTTCCTGTGTGATGTACTCTAGGTTACCCTGCTCTTGCAGGGGGGTTGGACTAGATGATCTTTCGAGGTCCCTTCCAACCCTTGGGATTCTGTGATTGTTTTGTAGTCTGATCCGCTGCAAGTGCCAGCATGCAAAGTAACGTCATGCACTCTCACACGCTGCGTAGTGTTAGACATTGAAACAAACAGCTGTGTATTCCCCAGTTTGTTTTGATTTAGGAACTACAGTGAAATCATCTTCTGGTATAGGCATATTTCTCTAAAACTGACATGAGCAGAGTCACAGCCAGAACTGAAACTCCAATTCACACAGAGGAGAGCCTACAAATCTTTCAGGGTTTAGCATGAAGATGAGAAGTTGAGACTAGTGTTTCACGTTGTTGACTTCTTCAAGAGCATGCTTTGCTGGAATGATCTTCTTTATCTATGTTTTCGTGAGTCAATATGATTCCACTTTTGTGGAGTGAAGGGGACCCTGAAGTCACAGGCATTTCTGCCTCAGGTGTCAAATGGGATGTTGCATTAAATGGGATGGTTTTATAATTCTATGACTATTAATAGTCCCTGCAAGTGTGTAAATCTGACAAGGTTGCTGTAGTGCTCCAATTCTGTATGTTGACCAGTCTCTTAAAGAAAAGGAGACAGAGCAGTTTAAGACCACCAAAGTTCTCTCAACAGCTGTCTTTTGGCATTGTAAACTTCTGCATTAAAGCCTTAGTTACAGTTTCCCTCAACTGTAAGATTGTCTGCTTGAAACCCACTCACTGTCATTTTAAAATAGCTGATTAAGAGAGTATCTGTTCTAAATCAACAATCATTAATGGAAGGTATGCACTCATTGTTTGCCTGGAGTATGTCTGTCCATTTTGTACGGGATAATAAAATGCAATATTCAATGGCCTAAGACATTTCACAGTGAAATGTGCTTCCTGAGAGGCTGTGAGAACAGGAGAATGAGGGGAAGGTATTAAGCCCTTAATGACTTTAGTAGAGGCAGTCATGTTTAGGAGATAGCACCTGATCTGTCAAAAGCTGTATTAGTCTTTCCAAAGGGGGTAGATGTTCAGTAATTGTTTCCTAAGAAAAAGGGCTAGGTTCTTTCTTTATTGAGTTAGTGTATGCTTAATGAGGAAGGAAAGGCAGATTTGAATGTAAGTAGAAACCTAAGAGACTCCAAGGAACTAGATAAAAAATCTAATGCAACTGACTTAGAAGGTCTTGCATCTACTGGTCTTCATGAGTGCACAGGATAATAATGTTTTCCTGAGTATTTGAGCCAAAATAACAGCATGAACAAGTTGGCTAGTATAAAAGGGCACTTTCTAGGTTGATTTTCGCATAAACAGATTAACAGAACAGCTTCATTTTAACTACATATGCATCTTTTGTAACTTTGTCTATTCTGGACATTGTAAATTAGCTCCTGTTTGCATCCACCTATGTTTGACCTGAGTTAAGGGTGACTCCTGAATACTTGTTTAAAAGCAAGACACTCCTCATAGCACTGAGATGATCCTTTAAATGAGAATACCTGAGCACTAGCAGGCAGTTTCTTGAGGGCTCCAAGGGGTAACAAGCTGTGTTTCCCCTGACTTATGCAGGTTGCTCTTTTACAGAGACTACCATACCCTTGTTGAGGGTGAAGAGGAAAATAATGAGAATTCTAGTAGAGCTCTACCAAGAGTTATTACTAACAGATCATGTGCAATGACTATGGAGAGATAATGTCAGGGAAATTATGTTGATTCTTCATTCAGCTTTGCTTATAGTAAATTCACTGAGCCTGCATCCTCACATGTTAACTCTTTCAGGTCTGTTATTGAAAACTTTGATCAGGAAAGGAATACTATAGCTGTGGATACTATACTTAACATTAACAGAAAAACAACATAAGTTTGTCAGAAAATTCATCACAGATGTGTACCAAGTAGAAATGACACAAGTGTTGTTGGTAAACAGCATTATCCTAGCTTCTGAGAAGCAATAACACCTACACACATACCTGCTTTTTAAGTCCATAGGCATTGAGAATGATCTGCTTTTAAGCCTCGAGTAGAATAAGTAAGCACACATGAGAAGGAGGAAGGAAAAGAGAGCTGTTCTCATGAGAAATAAGCTTGGATTACAACTTCATAGGACTGAAAAAGGACTAAGATCTTCAAAACCACTGACTTCATTTCCTAAAAATGAATATTTATAAAACTAATTAAGCAATGAGGTAGGCCAGGATTTTACAATGGCATCTTGCCCTTCACTAACACATTTTCAATTTATCTCAAATTGTAGCTGCCTATGTGAAAAGATTAATTTAGCTCTACCACTAATGTAGTAGAATGAGCTGGTGAAATTAAACTCACTTGAAATACATAGTTCTGATGTGTGCTTGGTGAGTGAGGACAGCTTAGTCACCAGCCTGAAGAATAATAATTGCTTCTTGCATGCAGATAGTTCACGGTCTCCAGAGCATTGCAGACTTTAAATTTTCTGCTTTGATCATCAGAATTCAGAATGGTTACCAAGTGTCCACCCAAGAGTTGCAGATACAGTCCAAAAATGACAAGTCCATTAAGAAGATCGCATGAATTCCTAGAAATGCTGAAGAACAAGGGGTGGACAGAATGTGTTACGAAAAAATGGTAAGAATGACTTAATTTTTGAAGCAGAAAATCAGAATGGAGGTTAAAGAGGTAGGAGAGCACAGAAAAATAAAGATGGAGCTATACAGCCCTCATTAAATACTTACCTGCTACTGGAGTTGAGAACCTGTCAAACTCAGGGGTAAAAAGAAGGAAGTTCAAAGCCAGGAGAATATGTGTAAGTTTGTAGCAGCATCTAAAAAGTTAATTGTTATCTGGCTTTGTACAGAGAGAAAAGATGTATTAAGTTACTGTGATGGGACCATAAGAAAACAGCACAGGACTGTGAGGGATCTACTGAACAGCTTGAAAGAAACAGCACAGACAGACCTTGCATCCAGCTTCTGAAAAAGGTAGTACACTGGCTACAGAAATCAGCTATTGCTCTCCAATCACAGAGATATGCGTT
Organism: Melopsittacus undulatus; assembly: GCF_012275295.1. Lineage (NCBI taxonomy): Eukaryota > Metazoa > Chordata > Aves > Psittaciformes > Psittaculidae > Melopsittacus > Melopsittacus undulatus. The sequence goes on along the minus strand of NC_047528.1, from coordinate 119,280,815 downwards.
ATTACTATTCCTTTTTTTTCATGACTGTCACCAAAGAGGCCAATTAATTCACTTACTGGGTTCAGACTGGGTCAAACAAAAAGGTTACACAGACTCATGCAATTTAACCCAAGTGAAGTATTTCTGGCAACAAAATCTTCCACAACAGGCAGTTTGATGCAGACCAAGACATGCATGAATTTAAAAGAATTCCAAGTATTTTCCAAGCAGAATGAGAGGGAGAAGAAATATTAAAAATATAGAACATAATAATCTATTTCCAATCTCCTGCCATGGGCAGGAACACCACTCACTAGACCAGGCTGCTGAACTACCTATCCAACCTGGCCTTGAACACTGCCAGGGATGGGACATCCACAGCCTCTCGGGGCAACCTGTTCCAGTGTTTTACCACCTTCATAGTAAAGTATTTCTTCCTGGTGTCTAGTCTAAAAATCTCCCCTCTTTCAGTTTAAAGCCATTCACCCTTGTCCTACCATTACATGCCCTTATAAAAAGTCCCTCTCCAGATTTCTTGCAGGAGCTCTTTAGGCACTGGAAGCTGCTCTAAGTCTCCCCTGAGACATCTCTTTTCCAGGCTGAACAACCCCAACTCTCTCAGCCTCCCAGGAGAGATGCTCCAGCCCTTTGATTATCCTTCATAGCCATTCTCTGGACTCACTCCAATAGGCCAACATCCCTTTTGTGCTGGGGTCCCCAGAGCTGAATGCAGTACTCCAGGTAGGGTCTCACAAGAGTGGGAGTACAGAGAAAAATCACCTCCCTCTACCTGCTGGCTATGCTCCTTTTGATGGAGCCCAGTGTATGGCTGGCTTTCTGGCCTGCAAGAACACATTGCCAGGTCATGCTGAGTTTATAAGCCAACATACTCAAGTCCTTCTCCTTAGGGCTGTTCTCAATCTATTCTCTACCCAGCCTGGATTTGTGCTTGGGATTGCCCTGACTGAGGTGCAGGGCCTTGTTGAACTTAATGAGGTTGTCATTGGCCACCTTTCAAGCATGTCACGGTCCCTCTGGATGGCATCCCTTCCCTCCAGCGTATCAAAAGAACCACACAGCTTGGTGTTGTTGGGATTCGTGGAGTGTGCACTTGATCCCACTGTCCACATTACCAACAAAGCTACTGAACAGCAACAGTCCCAATACTAACCTTGAGGAACACCACTCGTCACTGACCTCTGCATGGACATCGAGCTATTGACCACAACTCTCTGAGTGTGACCATGTAGCTAATTCCATATCCACTACTTGTTCATCCATCAGATCCATGCCTCTCCACTTTAGAGAAAAGGATGTCACACACGACAATGTTAAAATAAGATTTTTCTATGTTGTTAAATTTGGTCGAGTAATATTTTTGGAAAGCAGGCTTAATATAAACTGTAGAAAATTAACACAGAGCAAACCAATGTGTTTCTGGTCAAACAATGTATTTGGATTCGTTTTAATAATTCAGCCTCACTTTTTTTTTTTGCACTTCCAAGCCAAATTAAGTTGTGAAATACTGTGATTTACAAAAACCAAACCAAAATAAACTGGAATGAGCTCCAGAGTCACAGCTCTTGTGTAGCTCCAAGTCTGAGTGAGGAAAGGCAGACTGCAGAGTTTCCACAGCCCCTGGGAAAAATCTGTAAGCGGAATTAAAGAAACTGTTTATGTGCCTCTCAGAAACCAAGATACAGGGATAACCTTTAGCATATAGCAGTGCTTTCTGCACCTTCATCAGACTGAGAAGGGAACTAGTGGCTTCAGAGCTAGTGAAGTTCTGCTGCTGACTTGAACAGGAAGCAAATAACTTATCCCTCACACACAAGGACACCTGATGTGCTTGTCCAACATATAAGTAGGGTTAAATAGAATAAAAAGCTGTATCAACTTATTTGTCCTGTAGCATCGTGAGTGGTCCAGACAGCAGATCTAGTAAGGACACAGAGGCAGGTGCTGGGCCACCTCAGAAATACAGGTTTGTCATTTTTTGCTTTTCAGTCTATAAAATGGAAACAAAACCACACAAGTTTTATCAAAGTAACATGCAGTCCTGATTCCAGGGCACTCAAAAAGCACTGCTGTAAACATATAAGACACTATAGTAACTACAGGCACTATAATAACCATACAGATACCAAGACATGAGTAAATATAAAGGTACCAAGCTGGCCAGAGTCTGCCTTTTCTGCTACTTGAGAAGAAAGGAATTCTTTTAACATAGGCATAACTAATGAACTGCTGAATAATTAATCCATATGGATATGTCAGAGTGATTAGCTCATTATTACGGTTTCCATCCTTGAAAAATTGTATAAAATAGTTTAATAAAATAATTCTGTAGTTTCATTCAAGAATAGAGTACAATTGTAGTTATGTGGTAATGGAAGAATAATAAGGTATGCTCACAAAAAATCCTGAATAAAGGAACAAGAAAGGCTCCTTCCATGTGTGGCATTCTTAACCCAAGCTTAGTTTCCCAAGGAACAGAACAGCAAGAGCTTGACTGAAAATGCTTGCAAACCTAGTGCGGAAATTATCAGCCTCAGTTATACTGTCTATACACAGTAATGCCATCCACTTAAATTATCACATTCTTTTATCTAAGAATATAAACTTTGACTAAATAAATAATCCTATTTCTGGCAAAAGGCAAAGCAAGAACAGTGTACTTTTGCAATAAACACAAATAATAACAAAATCAAAACACCCAAAGCAACGCTATACCTTTGAGATTGTTTAATTAGACTGGATCCTGCTGGGAATCATTTGTTTCTTGTCATCAGCTCAGGTAGGAGCTCTAAAGAAAGACAGTATGTCAGACCTAATTGTGCCTTATTTAATGTGAAAATGGCAATTGACTCCCTAGGGGTCACCAGAGCAGTAAAATAAGCTTTTAATAACATGAATACTTTTGCTTCACCATTGCTTGGGGAAATACCTTACCACTGCTCCTTGGCTCTTGTCTCAGGATAACACCTGTCCCATGTGGCAGCCACAGAACCACACTGAAGTATCCATCCTCAGAGATTCATGCATCCCTCTGAAATCCCAAACACCACCACAGCAATGGGGCTTTTGGAAAGCAGAATTCCCCAGGACTCATGTGAGCAGCTAGAAGGCCCCATTTACTGGCATTTCTCCAGGCTAAAGGAGTCAGGATTACTGGGAGGCAAAGGAAACAGACACAGGGTAAGCATGGAATCTAGCAGAAGAAGAAAAAGTCAGGTTTGTTGCACATGGCTGCAACTGCAAGATGATTTTAGGAGGTTGAAAAGTCCTTATTCATCTAAAAACATTATTTCCAGACCTGAGAGAGCACACCAGGACATTTCAGATCTGGGGCTGCAGCGTGTGCTCTAGGACTCCCTTGCCCACTTGTGATGTACTGTCACGCTGTAGCAGATTGACTCAGGTTTTAGCAAGAATATATGGGAAATCCAGAGATAAGTCAATAAAAACTAAGCATAGACTTCAGGATTTGAACACACCAGCAGTAGCACTTAGGCACAGCTATCTCACAGATGAAAGGGAGACGTCAATAGACTTAGCAAGAGTAAATCCCGTTTAACAAGACACACTACGCTATCTCTGCAGCACAGACAAAAGCAAACATACATCTGACCTAACAGATCCTTTCCAATCTCAGAAGTTCATCCTGTGGGACTCAGCATAGCATCCTCAAAGGACTAGAACTGTCAAATGAAATATTTTGGAGACTGTGCTCTCTCATAGACTCTTGACGCAAACATAATACCCCCATTTTGTACAAAGAACACTTTTCACAACCACACCACCTCTGATCTGCCCGTCCTGATCTTTAAAGAAGATCTCCAAATTGCCTTCCAAAGACAAGCCTGGAGCGAGCATTTTAAACTCTGCTGGTCACTAAAAACCAGGGATTCAATAGAGATATTGATTTTACAGCACAATATCATTTCCTTTCCCCTCCACTAACCTTTCTGTCTTCCACAGACTTTAAGTTATTTTTTCTTCCTTTCCCTTAGAGAGATAACTGCCTTATCAACTTTCCCTACCCTACACATACTAACTACCTTTTCTTTCAGAGGTAGTTTACCTGGTACATAACTGTGTTTAGATCTGAAGCCTGCTAATTCTGTTTCAGACTGAGGAAGGCTGGTGTGCCTGAAGATTCATCAACCTTTCCTGAGTCTGCCAGCTGATAAAATAAAAGATGATATCTCAGGGGGCTCACCTGGGTTTACCTCTTTTCTTTAGAATACTGTTGCTAAAATAACACAACCACATCTTCTTTATAAGCATTTTTGAAGCTGTCAGGTTAAGACAACACAGTAATGCACACCAAATTAAACATGAGACATGATGAGATCCTATTTAACTAAATAGCAAAGTGAATCAACATGTAGCATTGGAATCATAAATAATCAATAGGAAGAGTGCTCACCATGAGCTATGTCTAAACATTTTAATCATTTAAATTTATTTATTTTAGTATTTATAAATTCTGTTGAAAAAAAAACCCAAACAAATTTAACAGAAGATTCTGGTAACACAATATTTGCTGTTTCTGGGAAGCTCATGTTAAATTTAAAGTGATGACACAGTCATCCTAGAGTGCACTGTCCAAAAGACTGCACTAAGACCAAAAGGAAAGCTATCTTCTAAGTATAGTGTATACCTAGTGTATTCTGTGGCCGCTCCACCTGCTGATTCAGGAAAGCAAGGGTCTTCTCTAGGCTCTGTGTAACATCAGCCAATGTCTTGTGATTGTCTTGGAATCCTTGGGGCAGCCTAAAAGACAGTCAGTGTTAAGTAAATTCACTCTAAGGTAACAAACCCATACATGAGGAAGAGCTCTTTCAGGCTCCCCTTGTTTGGACTCAGCAAAAGAAAGCCAAGTCTGTCTCAAATATTGTAAGTCAAAGTTAACTGAGGTCAAGGTGCCCAAGATATGGACTCCGAACTAACAGTGCCATCCCTTCTCAATACCAAAGGCAGGCGTGATGCAAAGGATCACTGCTCCCAGGTGCTTTGCCAACAGGACCAGCTTTTTAGGCTACATGTGCCCCTCTATACTGACCTAATAGGAACAAGAATGATGAAAGCAGGTAAGATATTAAAACTAATTCAGCATTCTAATAGCAAATACAGTAGCTTGTAAGGTCTGGGCATGTTTTTTCAGAACACTGGTACTTATTTTTCCTCTTTAGTACTTTCTTCAGCTAATCAGTAATAAAAAACTCTTCCATATAACATTATTAACAGCATTCATAGCTTCACTATAAGCCTCATGAACTTTCACTACATTTCTGATCCTTCAAAACAAATGAATATTTATAAGTAAAATACATACAGAGAATAAGATAATAAAAATATAATAATTCCATAAATTTCCTTTGATAGACAATATCCTTTCATACATAAGACTGTTCCAATTTACCACATGAAAGGTAACACAAATATAGAATCACAGAATAGTTAGGGTTGGAAAGGAGCTTAAGATCATCCAGTTCCAACCCCCCTGCCATGGGCAGTATTACACATTTTGAGATGGTTGTGATAAAATAAAGCCTTGAGCCTTAATATATCCAGAATTTAAAGTGTTGGAGCTACTAGGGGAAGACACTGCCCCATTTAAATCTGTTAGATGCTCTAGGTCCATCCTTTGCTTCAAGTGCTATTTTTGCTGTGTCATTTCTTTGTATCATTTGAGACTTATCACAGAAAGTGAACACCAGAAGCAATGGCTGTATTAAATTTAACTGTATGGATACAGGAAGCATGTTTTAATAGTACTTGGCCAGCAAAGGAAAGCTGGAAACATAAAAATGTTTAATACATGTGAAATCCATAAACTCATGTAAAAAAATGACCTCCTGTGAGTATAACATATTATTACCTTCTATCCTCTATGCCACCTGAGAGCAGCACCCCTCAAGCCAAAGCAGTGCTCAGAATTTTAGGAGTTAACAATGAATATCAGAATTTGTAATAAAGCATAATTCCTTGGCAAAAAAAACGTAGTTTTAAAGCTCATCAAGAAACTCTATCCAAGGATTTTGGGGCCCTGGAAAGATTGTACCTTTAGGAAATCAGATGGAAATACAACTTACGGAAACATCAAGGCACAATCAGAAATGACTCCAAGCCTGCACACCAGCACAAGCCTACTTCCCCATGCAAGGACATCCCCTCAAAACTGCACAGTTTCTAACATATTTGTTATCTGTCACATATTTTACCTCACCGATTCATCTATTTATCATTCATTACATGAAGGAAGCAAACTGAGAGGAATTAGTTCTTTACTTAGCATACTAGATGTCAGCTGAAAAATACCCTTGTCTGTCCATCCATTAGTAGCGTAGGAGTGGGATGCATAATTGATCTGACTTTTCTTTCGTAGTGTTGAAAATAGAAAATAACCCTGCTGACATCCACAAACTATTCAACTCCTTAGCTTTTAATGACAGACATGGATGCAGCTGTCGTGTTTCTTGCACACGATGGCCTAAAACGAACCCAGATTTTAACACAAAACAAGAGCCAAGAGCACGGAGTAGCACAGATAGGAGGGCTGGTTGTGCCCATGCAAACTGAGATGCACAGTTCTGGCACAGCTCCACCAAAACCGTTGGATAATTGAGACTCCAGGCCTGCTGCCTGTAAACTGAATCTAACACTCATGCTTTCTGCTGACAGGTCTGAGAAAAAATACTTCCTTAGGAGTGAGTGATCGTACTCAGCTGAATGTATGCCATTACTCTACTTTCTCACAAATAAATCACCTCCTTCTCCACTTCCTGGCTTGGCAAGTGACCGTGGAAAGCATGTGCAAGATGCAGAGTAGAGAAGAGGAAGCTCTGGAAGCTGGTCCACCAACCCTATCCCAGCAGCTCTAGTACACAGGGCTAGGCAAATGTGGTGGCAAATGTGGAGCAGATTTCAGTGTCCAGCATTTTGTTTCCCCCCCTTGCTGGTATTCACTGCCTCTTTAGCACAGAGAGAGATCAGAAAGCCTGTACCAAAACTAAGCCTGGAGATTAAAGTGTTTGCACAGGCATACATTTGGGTTTCAACATCAAATAGCTACCACTACCTCCCCTCTGTCTTTCCCTCCCCCCCCCCATGCTCACTGTCTTAAAGGGAAGACATTCATTTAACATCAGCTGATGCTGTTAGTCCCCTCAGAAAACCCTTCTGAGTATCATTCATCTTCAATAAAAGAGCTGTGAGCTTCAAGAACAGGAGGCAATATAAAACCTAAACCAATCATTGAGGTCTTATCTACTACTGAGGCTGAAAGGGCAGGACCTTGAATCACATCTACAAAAGCACTAAAACCTCAAGGTTTTTCTTTTCCTAACCTCTTTGACCCTCTTTTCCTCCCTAGTCTCTGCCAGTTTGCCCAGGGATGAAGCTTTCAGCAACAGGATTCTGCATGGGTTTTTTTTCATGGTCACTGTCATGTGTTGATATTTTAAATGCAGGTATATAGGTCAGGACTCCAGTTCTAAGAGATTATTCCTCAGTTTGACTTGTCAGGCAGCAGCTGCAATACAAGAGTTAAGTTATGCTCTTCCACAAAGCGAGTCAGGCACCAAAAGCAAAGAGACAAGATGCTTCAGTGTGCATACAGAAGTCCCAAGGTTAAGGCAGGTGGAAGCTATGACCTACAGCAACAGTTAAGAGGGGCTATAGCACAGTGAGGGAGAAAACTGAAACACCATAATAAACCAGTGGTGATAAATGAGACTAACCTTTTTTTTCTAAGCTTTGTGGTTTTGGGGTTTGGGTTTGTTGTTGTTTTTTTCTGAGTCAATGAACAGAGATCTTCTCTAATGAGTGAATTTTGAGGAGTTACTCAGCTTCTTGTGTTGACTTCTGCATGATTTGCATCCAAAAGTAATCCAAAGGTCTGTGTTTGTGATCCAGGAGCAGAAAGTTTCAAAATAGATCATTATCTATTCTAAGAGGGAGACATCCTAACAATTTTCTTTAAACCTATTTTCTCTCCCCAGGAAAGGGCTTTTCTAGGGCTTGGAGAGCAATCAAGGGATATCCGTATTGTGCTTTAATTTCAGCCTTGTCTTTGACCCTGCATACTGTGTAAGAATCTCGGGCAGGCACTGCCACCCTTCCCTAAAGTACAAATGGAAATTACTTCATTTACCTCACATTAAACAGAGCACAGCAACCTCACATACACCTTGACACCTCAGAACACTGTGAGGATCTGACTGCAATGAGGAACTTGTGCCCACGTTTACCACGGTTTATAAGCACGTATATAACCTATAAGAACAATTGACGCAAATCTAGAGAGGTCAGAAGGAGGTTTCCTGGTTTTGACTGGGACAGAGTTAATTTTTCCCTTGTAGCTGGTGCAGGGCTGAGAACAATGCTGATAACACACTGATGTTTTAGTTGTTGGCTCAGTAGCACTTACTCTGATCAAGGGCTTTTAAGTCTCTCATGCCAGTGAGGAGGGGCATAAGAAGCAAGGAGAGAGTAATGACAGCACACCTGACCCAAACCAACCAAAAAGGGGTATTCTATGCCACAGCACATCATGCCAGGTATATAAACTGGGGAGAGTTACCTGGAAGAGACCCACCACTGCTCAGGTTGGGCTGGGTATCTGTCAGGGCATGATGACCAATTGTTCTAGGCATCACTTGTGTTTTGTTGTGTTTCTCAATTTCTTATCTCCCTTTTAGCATTACCATTAGCAGCATTAGCATTATATTACACTTTATCTGAATTATTTAACTGCTCTTATCTCCATCCCTGTGTTTTATCTTTTTTTCCCAGATCTCCTCCCCATCCCACTGGGAATTGGCAGGGAGTGAACAAGTGGCTGTACAGTACTCAGCTGCCACCTGGGGTTAAACCATGGCTGGGCCAGTCTGGGGACTGCAGTCTCAGAAGCAATTGTTTAAAGGAAAAAAATATAGCACCACCAGTCCAGTCACACAAAACATATGTCAGCCCACAACATTATATGTATAGTAACTTTAAGCACAAAGGAATGTGTTTTTCTAGTATGTGTATGCATACATATATATATATGCTGCTATATGTGTATGTATATATATATGTATATGTGTTTTTTGTGTATTCACATATATATACACACACACACATGTATATACAGGCTTGAGGCCACAAAATAAGCAAAAGTGCCTAACAATGTTCACACATGAGGAGAAAATCTGATTAGACTTAACTAGAAATTGCCGGAATGATGGGAAGATTAAAATGAATGTCTCATACATGCTATGGAATGAGAGGGAAGGATCTTCGTCCTTTACCTGTAACAGCATCTTCATTAGTTTTAACTCCCTGCCACTGTGAGGAGGCTGTTTTTGCAGTTGCCATGCTCTGCTGTGTGCCAAGGAATGAGCTATATAACTTCCCACCACCACCCTTTGGCATGACATGCTACGAGCCTTCCCCTGATTCTTGAAACGTGTCAAGGAAACACATTGCAGCTTCTGGGATGCCCAAACTCATCTGGAACTGCTGACACCCTGATGGTTTTGTTTGCAACCCTAACTTATTTGAGACTATTGTTTTGAAGAAAACAGGGGGCCCTTATGCCTGTTAGGCTTCATTCTGAGATGCTTAAAAATTAAGAGCAAGTTAACTTCAGGAAAACAAGGGGGTTAAGCTGGAAGCTGTTACACAGAAAAAAAAGCAGGGAAGTACTAAGTCTGAGGCTATCCTTAACTTCTGCCTGCAACCAAGGCTTACAGAGCTGTGGCATGTTAAAGCAGCCAAGATGGGCACCACAGAGGCATCTATGAAATACAGACTTCCCTATCAGAGGAGGTTAAGGCTAAAGGACCTTTTCTCCAGCAACATCTGAGTACCACCAGAATATCAATACGTATCAATTAATTTACAAGCACATTCCCCTTATTTTTTTCCATTCTTCAATTTTAGGGCAATATAATACCAATTGTGATGAGCTCCATCTGTGAACATGGAGAAATACTTTTCAGCCCCATCTAGGGGTTACACAAAGACCTGATGTACTGATTTCTCACGCTATACTGAAGAGAAGGCTAATCTGGAATTTGCATGGTTTTCCATGTCGCAGACACCACAACTTTCATTGTTGCATTTTGCATAGCTTGATTACAATTTATAAGTGTCAGAGAAACCATTATCATTAAGAGGCTGTGCTCCCACAGAGACCACACACTTAAAAGTAAATCAACAATACATACCATTAAGTTGGCACATGGTATCTCTATTTTACAATGCAGCTTTGCAAGCTGGGGGCCCCTATTTTAGCACTTATCTGCTTAATTTGAATCAGATTAATAAATTTTAAATGTTTGAGGATTAAACTTGCAACTAATTAAAATAAAACTTAGATATGGGTGAGCTTTATCCCAGATGAGAAAATCCTACTGGAAAACTAAACACATTAGTCCTTAAACTTCCAATTGCAACATGCAGAATGAGCAAGCCATGGCTGATGTGGAGCTGAAGAATTCTTGCTGCGCATCTCAAAAAGCTAGAATTCAATTTTCAATTTTGAAAAAAAGGAAAAGAAAAAAGGAAGAGACCCATTTCTTACTAAAAGAACTTTTTTTTTTAATGTAAGGTGACTTAAAACTGAATTTCACCTTAATGTACAAAAAAATAAGTAAGCATTAGCTAAAACTGGTCCTCCTCCATGAAAGAAAATCACAGTCAGCATACGTCCCCACTATGTATACTCAGAATACAAAACCAACCATAGCATATATATTAGGGAAAATTTAAAAGTCCATTACTTCCTCATCTTAGAATAGTTGCTAAGAGAACTACTAAAAAACTTCAAAAGCTATAAAATTGGAATTGCTCAGGTGCTACTAAAAACCTGGAAAAGCCACCATCATGTAGATGGAGTGCTGAGGAGGAACACAACATGCATTGCCAGTAAAAAAACCAAGCTACTAAAAAAGAGACCTTGTTACAAGAATATAAAGGAAATGAATATAAAAGAAAGGAAAAACAGAAGAAGGCGTTAAGAGCTGTGAGCAACTCGTATGGCAATTTAAAACAAAACCTCAACAGGCAGAATATTTAAGGACAATAAGATGGAATTTTCAAGAACAAGGGGTGTCTGAACAAGGAATAAATACATTTCAAGATACAGAGAGAGAATTCATAAATAACACCAGAGAGAAGTTAAAATGTTCAGCATATATTTACATTTTATAAGGAGAATTATAAAATGAGACTGTAGCTATTCTATATAATATGAAACATTACAAAAACCCTCTAAAAGGCCACATCTGCCAAGATTAAATGTGGACAGAAATAACCGAAAGGTCTGGTTAACTTATCCACGCCTGCACACAGCTTAAAATTGCTTAGCTGAAGGGTTCTTCAGTTCATTAATGTTTATAAATTATTTTTATTATAATAAATCATGGAAAACTGAAGCAAGCCCAAAAGATGGCTGTACTATTAAAGAAAAGAAAATCCTGGTGCTACTGGAAAAGACAATCCGCTAACATGTGGCTTCAGAAACTTGTATTTCAATTTATTAAAGACTGACTCAAAAGATGTTGATCAGAGTGCAAAAATGACCCGAAAGTAGACAGATATTTATTCCGTAGTCATTTCTAGCAGGAATATAAACCCTGGAATTGCTAACGGTATGGGCTCAAGGGCACTTTCAGCATGAACTTTTCTAGACAGCACTTTCTCCTAAACCATATTCTTAGCACAGCTTCTTAAGCTGGAAGTCTTTGCAATCAAATCCTCCAATGAGGTGGCAGGTCCCATTTGACCTCAGATTTTGTGGAAAGGACCCCTAGTGTCTTCAAAAGCCTTTGACGCCGTTCTGCTGATGGGCACAAGTATGCAGTCGTCATACAAACAAACCATTGCCACAGATGAAAGCAGCATTCAGACCATGGAGATTAAGAGAGTGTTTGCAGATTCTTGTGATATCTCTCAGAACAAATGGAAAATCTGAATATTAATTAAAAGCAAAGCTTCACAGCTGAGACCCTGAACATGGCATTTCGGCTGGAGCTAATGTTTATGAGAAGTTACACTCTCCCCACCTTGGCAAAGGGCTATAAGCTTGCAATTAATAATTGCACTGCTATTCATCTTTGAATGAATTGGAAAATTGTCATTAAACAGAGAAAGCCTTTTACAAGTAGATGCATGTGTATGAGTAGAGAATCCTTTCAGGGAATGAAATGGAAAAGTGGCAAGAAATGCTTTTTAAAAGCTTGTTATTAAAATGCACCTATTCTGGTCATGAATAAACACTTGAGGCTCACCCAAATGAAGTCTCTTGGAGTCCAGCTGCAGCAGTAGCGAAACCTACTTCTTCTTTCTGTCTGCTTTTCAGTGATAGCAGATCAAAACTCATTGTTATGATTTCAGTTGGTTCCATCAGCAGCTCCATCTCTGGTATTTCCATCAGCCCATCATGAAGTACAGCCTGTTCCTGTTGCCCCTTCTGGGGTCTCAGGGTAGGGAGGTAGGGGCAGTAGTATGTGTCATCTGGAGCTACAGCACAATAGTCTGTCTGGGATCTTAGTTCTTCCTTTACACTGCTTTTGGCCTAGTGAAGAGGCAGCCTCAGTCCAGGGAGAAGTACCATTAAGGAAATGGGCTCAGTTCTCACCACCAAGGTGCACAGTGAAGATCGGTTTCCCAGAGACACTCTACCTAGAATATCACCTTTCTGTGTATGCTCCCACTGTCTGCCACCACTAAAAGCAAAGAGGCATCAGGCCCTTGCCCACAGATTGCTCTGGAAGCCCTTTGATTCTAACCAAAATCTCCTTGATCCTCAAACCTGCCCAGAGGGTTATGAATTCATTTTACAGGCCCTATTAGAACCAAGTTCCTTGTTCAGCGTGAAGAGAAAGGAATTTTACCTACTTCTAATCCTCCCTGTTGTATGACATGGGGAAAACACACTGACTTCTTTAAATGAAATGCGAGAAATGAAAAGTAGCAAGTGGCCAAGTTGAGCCCATCCACCCTTTGGTTGGGCTACAAATTTAGAACCATGGAAGTAAAGCAAGAACCTAATCAGGTGCTACACTCCTAGAGAGCGTCACAAGGAGCAACCAAGTGCAAGTGAGTTCATTAAGCTGTGCAATGGGAAGTGAAGTAGAAAATATCAATCACTTTCCTGAAGATCACAAAGTAATGGACAACTTTCCTGAATTCAATAGGCATTTCTTTTCAAAAGGGGACTTATTAACTAGGAATGTGCGCTTTTACTGAAGAAAGAATTCTTGCTTTTTAATTACTTCAGCATTAGATACAACATTTTGGTATCAGTATAATTACCATACTGCCAACCATAGGGTCTCCAAGTTCACAAGTATCAATACCTTCGATGTTTCAGAGCCTGGATATTCTCAGTTCTCCCTGATAGTAGCAGAAGAAAATCTTTTAACATCATGGGTAAAATGTTTTAGTCATTCCCCAGTGAATATCAGAAGTGATCCAAGAAATATCCAATAAGGAAATTTATAAGGAACCTACACAAGTGCCATTAGAATGTGAAATTTTAGTTTGAACTAATTTTACTGGGTAACACAAATGAGCCTTTTGCTTGTGATAGGAATGCTTTATTGATTTCACTTCTGAGGCAGCTTGGCAGGATTTAGAGAGCAATGTAATGTGGCCATAGCATTATTATCTCTTTACAGGAAACCCATCTTCTTGTGTTCATGCTATATCTATGTTACCTGGGATATAATTATTTCTCAACTCCTATGGTAAATTCTATAATAGAAAAGGTAAAGACTAATATATACCTCTATGGTGGATTCATGTAAGTCACCCTTCCCAAACCTATAGAAAGATGATAACACTTCGACAAACTGATTTTCCACACCTTCACATGAGGGCTTTTTTCCTCCTGTTTCAAAAATATTGTCAGCTGAAACAAGTGCATTCTGCTTTTACATACTCATTCCTTAGCATGCATTTGTAGGCAGCTAATAGTTATTATGCTACATTGTACAATTTAGAACTCTAAAGACATCTGCATGATGTTAATACAAGAATAAGGCCATTTTATTTCTCAACTCATTTGCTAAAATAAGATAGAAGATTATTGTGAAGACTGATGGAGATGATCCCTGACTTAATTGTTATTCCCAAATGATCATTGCACTCTGATGCATAAAACACAAGGTGTTTCAAGTCAGAAAGTAAGCACAGGTTTTGCAAAGCCAGAGAAAATCACATTAACTGTGGAGAAGCAACTGATTATTTTCACTGGCTGGCCTTTTCATATGACTCAGCTTTCACTTACATACAGCCACACAACGACCAGGAATTTTTAATTCCTATACTGACTAGACTGCCTTAGCCAAAGAAGTACGTGGAAGACAAAGAGAAGTGAAAAAGCAAGTTAGAAACAATGGAGAGCTGGTCAATGAATCATAAATCAGGTCCCTAAGGACAAACAGGCATATACAGCTAGTTTCTACTGTATTCTCCTGACAACTGCAAGTAGAGTACACCAATAGGAGAGAATATAAAGAATGAAATGAATGGTGCTAAGGACTCAAGCTCATACATGTGCTGGTGAGATTTTAATTTGCTTTAGTTTGCTTCTGAGGACTAACCACACACTAGCTGCTGGGAGTGCATCCTGTAGTTAAGTTTCAGCTGCCAGCAGTTCAGCTCATGTGCTGTCACACCACTTGGCAAGGGGAAGCAAAGCCTGGTAGACAGGGATGATAAAGGCATTCACCTCAAAGTGAATCTCCTTCAGATCTCCTGAACCACAACGCTAATGTGGATGTTCCCAATGATACAGAGACACAATGGCAGTGTAGCAGAACAGTGATAATGCTGCACTTACAGTCATCTATGTGCTACCTTACTGTGAATTCTGCAATGACAGTGACGGTAGCATCTGTCCTGCCTGCCATCCCTTTGCTTCAACTCTGCTAACATGTGAGCGTTATCTTACAGGGAAGGGAATGAAGGGGTCCTCGAGAAGCACAGAGATCTCACTTTTCCTTTCAGACTCTCTATCAAGTGCCTACCAGTAAAGCACGCTGGATTTGTGCTGGCACAGATCAGCTGCTGATCAGGACAGCCAGCTGAGCTCTTGAAGGGAACTGCCACCTGTGAGGAAGTCCCATACTTGAAGGGCACAAGAAGGAAGATTATCCAGCTTCTACCTTCTGTGAAAGTCAGCAGACACATCCCTCCTCTCATCCACAACCTCTCTCCCCTCCCAGGCTTCACAGAACCCAGCCAGTCCAACAAAACACCCAGCAGGCTTAGTCTTGTAGCCTGGGAGAGAGGCAGGAGCATTGCTGTCATGGCATATTTAAATGGCAGTCTCCATCACTAGGGGACAGTCAGTCTTCTCCAAACAAGAGATAGGCAGCTCAAGAGAACAAAAGGAAAGGACTTTGCTTCCATTAAGCAAAATGTTCCTCTTCTAGGTAAGAAGATCTTTTTTGCAAGTACTTTTTGCAACATCTTTTTGTAAGTACCAATTTTGTTCAAGCCAAAGTGCTACAAACTGCCTAATGTAGCTAGTACGGCTGGTTTCCATAGTGCACTCTTCTGCAGAGCATTTAAGTAAGTAGTAAAGGGTTGCAAGAAACGGGGAAATAAAATTTGATGCAGAATCATTCAAAACTCACTATTAATTCTCCTTGATGCAAATGCATTCATCTAAGGAGGGAATGAGAGGAGGGCTTAAAAACCATTTTATTAGAGATGAGTGCCTTTTTACTTCCACCTTTATCTCTGAGCTATCTTCTTGCTCATAACACACCACAGCCATGGATGGGGACTGCTACCTGTGACTTGGTGCAGCTCCACACAAGTCTCACCTGGCCTTCTCATAGAGTTCAGCCTGTGTTGGTCCCCCTGGAATTGCATACACCAGATTTACACCTTGATGAATCAAGCTCCTCCACCTTTTAAAGACTCTCTGACTTTGGAGTAAATGAGGTGTCCACCCCGTTTTTAGCTATAGCATCCTTCTTTTGAAATAGAAGCCAAAGAAGTCAAGGAACAGCACCCAGAGTGAGCAATGATCTCTGGGTTTTTTAATGACAGCCCATGTAGAGACAAAATAAAAGTGCAGCACACAGAAAATAGCTATCAAAAATACATATCCTACTTACTAGCTATAGTTCCTGACTCTTGTCAAACAGATTATGATAATATTTTCCATCAGCAATACATCCTGTAAATAGCTAAATGCATTGGCAAATGTTGATCAAATTTCCATGTGAGCAACATAAATCCCTTAGTTACCTGGTTGAAAATGGCAGCTGTATCCATCTCCCCTCAGTAAGCAGGCTCATACCGACTATTGTAACTAATGTTCATTTTCCCATAAATTAAAAGGTACTGCCTCACCAGTTTATCACTTCAGTTTACAGTGTACTAAACTTGATGCAGATATCAAAGCTGTATCTGATTGAATCATCTCCTGAATAAAATTAACAAAATTAATTTCACACACACCCTAGCACTGTTTTAGCTGCAAAATCTAGTGCTCAATCCCACATATGAACTCTTTCTACATCAACTTTATTGTTGTACATGATAAAAAATAATCTCTGAAGGCTTTTGGAAAGAAGAATATTCAGAACCGATTGCAGTTCTCATTAAAGACTGTACAGTAAGCAAGCTGAAGGCTCAAAGTTCTTTTCCCACCTTCCCTTCAAAAATCAGGCATAGTGTGAGGGCCTGAGAGCATCAGCTCCCTATGCACGCATTTCACAATGTTCTTTCCCAGTATCTCCACCCATCAACAGGAGGACCACATCTTGGCATGGGATAATATCTAGCTTCATCTCTGTGCACATTCCTGTCCTCTTTGCTTGTAAAGCCAGAAAGGCTATACATACTGATAGGGAGTATGTGACACTGACACCTGTGGGGTTAAGACCTCAGATTATTTCACAGCTTGCTGAACAGCTGCCTAAAATATCCTTTCTGTCTCCTAGTCCTTTTTCTCATTCACTCCCCCAGAAATTTACATAGAAGAGATGAGTTTAAGCCAGCAGTCTAGAAGAGATCTGAATCTTAACAAGCAAGAAGCAGCACTGCTTTTCCTTAAGTAGATCAATCTGTGAAGACAAGATTTTTCTCTCTGGTTAGGAAAGCATATGGAGAGAGCCACTACACTGGTTAAGGGCTGAAGGAAAAGGATGCTTTGCAAATAGCACATTTAGCGTATCACGATGGCAATGTTGCCAAGGGCAAAGAAATGTTCAGGGAAATCGGGATCTCTGACAGCTGATACTGTCCATGCTCTTGAAAGCTAAAAGATTCCCTTGCAAGAGGGTGCTTTGCAGTTGTATTTTATCCATCTTCCCCAAAGCTCCTAAGAGCCTCCAAGGATCTCCATGTAGCAGCCTGTTCTGTTGCCCCACCAGTGTGTCACATTACTCTACATGCAGCATGTTTTTGGGCTGAGGCCAAGAGAAGTGTGCAAAGCAGAACAAAAGCCGTGTAAACTGGACAAAAGTGGATGCTGAATCACAAGTTCTTCAGGGGCATGAAGCAATTAGATCTGTCTAAGAAAGTCTGCTGCAGAAAGCAGATTTAAAAGGAGAGTCACACACAGATGGGGGAGTGCAAGCAAAGCAGTTCTCTGACTGGAGAGCATCTGGCAAACCATTAAGCTACACTTAAATAACTAACAAGCTAAACAAAAGCTTTAAGTAGTGCATGATGTGAGTCTTTTTGAAATGCGACAGCAGAAGACAGGTCACAGGATGTTTAACTACTGGAGATCCAAAGCTGTAGAAGCAGATGTTTAAATGTAGCTAGAACCAAAGGAAAAAAAAACAACACGGAGGCTGTTCAAGTAAAATGATGGATATGATGGAAAACTGGGCCTGCTAATGTAAAGGCAGAAAAATAATTCATGTATTGCCCGAGCTGGCAGCTCAACCGCTGTCTCATCAGCCACTCACTCATTCCACAGTGGGATGGGGGAGAGAACTGGAAGGCTAAATGTGAGAAAACTCCTGGGTTGAGATCATGACAGTTTAACAGGTAAAGCAAAAGCCAGGCACACCAGCAAAGAAAAACAAGGAATCAATTCCCCACTAGCCATCGGCAGGCGGGTGTCCAGCCATCTGCAGGAAGGCAGGGCTCCATCACTTGCAACAGCGACTTGGGAAGGCAAATGACAGCACTCTGAATGACACACACTTATTTCTTTCCTCAGCTTTACATGCTGAGTGTGATGCCATATGGTCTGGAATATCCCTGTGGTCAGCTGTCCCAGCTGTGGCCTTTCCCAACCTCTTGTGCACCCCCAGCCACTCATTGGTGGGGTGAGAGGCAGAAAAGGCCTTGGCTCTGTGCAAGCACTGCTCAGCAGGCACTAAAACATCCCTGTGTGACCAGTGCTGTTCCCAGCACAAACCCAAAATACAGCCCCATATTAGCTTAAGTTTATCTCAGCCCAAACTGGCAAAGTCTGCAGTCTTTTACCTAGAAGAGCTGATGTTTATGCTACCTTTTAGAAACAGAGGGATGAAACAGCTTTCATGCAGCTCTGGAGTCCTCAGCAATTCTGCATCTCCTATCCTGAGGAATGAATCTCACTGATTTCTTTTGTCATTTGTTACCAAAAAAAATCTAACATATTTATTTTTTTTTTTAGCATATTCCACATTTACTTTCATTACCTTGTAAAATACTGCCACAAAAGGTGTGACCCTCTTTGATGCACTATGGAAGTAAGAGGAATTTGATTCAGATATTGGTCAGCATACTGCATGTGATCGTAAGAAAGCCTGCAATTACTACAATTAATGTTCATAATGAGAAAAACAACACAAACAAACCAACACAACAAAAAGTACCACATTCAGATGAAAATACTTTGTGACTAGATGCAGCTGCACACGTGAAACAAGGGTGCAGGTAATGTGTTTCAGGGTATTGCCAAAAAGTAAAAGAGTATTGCCCTGCTGCTTACATTATTTTAAATATAACACAATTCTTAGTACAAACTTTTGGACAGAAAGAAACTTTGAGTGCAGCCTGTATTTGTATTTCACCCATATTAAGCAGACTAGCTCACAGCTGGCTAAAGACCATCACCCCAAAATATAGCTTTCTTAATCTATCATTGCCTTTGTTGATTCCTGTTCACTTTCCCAGTAGTTGATAACAGCCAAATAAATCTAATATTAAAAAAATGGGCACCTAATATTTATTTTGAGCTTGTTTTGTTGAGTTTTCTGCTATTAGCTCTTGTTGTGCTTTTCTCTGCTAAATTAAGGAGCTCTTTTGTATCCATTTGTTCTTACCATGGAGCATATATACACTAATCAAGTGACTTCTCAGTCTGCTCTAATATAAAGAACAACTTGGTCTGCAAGTGTTTCATTATACAGCTTTTTCTCTCCCCCATGAGTAATTAGTATTGCTTTCTTCCTCAATTTTCAATATCCTTTTAAAAGTATGGAATAGAAACAATTTTCAGGTTCTGACTGTTGTACTCACACAGAAATTTACCTTGATGCTTCTGTGTGTTCCTCTTCCCATATGTCCAAGGTGCATGCTAACTTCCCTACCATTGTAGGGACTCTCACAGACGCCCTGCTTGCCAGCAGTCTCAGCTCCTAGATCACTCCTAGAGGGCTATTAATGCCAGTGGAATGTAACGGATTTATACACGCACCTATTTCATCAATCTCAGATATCGCTAAGCTGTAGCTTGGGATCCTCCTCCATCTGAGCTAAGGGAATAAACCAAAACCACATAAATGTACACAGCCACTTTTTAACAGAACAGCCCGATCTCCGGATTTGGGAAGCATGCCCAATCCCTAACCTTTTAAGCGGCTCTCTCTATTACCTGCCAGCTATCTACTAAGCCTTGTGCAACACAGGCACAAACACCATGTTAATGGTATAGTTGCACAAACACTTCTCTGGCAGCAAAGCTGGGTCACAAAGTTCCCCCACTGCTTGGTCCAGCTCCAGCTTTAGCATCACTGTACTATCCCAACTGCTTAGAAGTGCTGCACTCCCAGTGAAACTGTTGAAGTTAGCAGGGTAAAATACACAACAGACAAACCTCTTCCATTGCAGTCTTCTCCTCTCCAGCAAGGAAGAGGGTGGAGAGAGCAGGCAGAACAGAAATAGAAATTTGGAGAAGCTTTTCCAAGTATTAAAACAGAAGAGGACAGAAAACACTTAACCTGACTTTGCCATCTTCACCAAGAAATGACACTTAATGCTATGCATAGAGGAACACATAGCAACAGAAGAAACTATTTGCTGACTTGAGTTAAAAGCAGCCAGAAGCCCTGCTAGAGACAACCTAGCAGACAGTACACATTCAAACTATTGCAAAACTACAATTTAATGTTCAGGGCAATCCAATCTGAGATTTGGCTTCTCAGCAAAGAAATAGCTGAAGTTATAGGATGACAGTATGGCTGAATTATTAAGGCAACAACCTGGATCAGCAAATAACTCCCAGCAAGTTCCTGCAGCCACCACTGTCTCCGCAGACACAAGACAACCAGGAATGACCAACAACAAAACCATTGGGTGGGGTGACTTGACTTCACTGCACTAAACCTCCTGCACAGGGAGTCACTTTGAGAATTCAAATAGCCTTAACTCAATTTAAAGTAATGAAAATGAACTGAATTATGAATCCTTGAATCTAGAATAAATCCCTAGATGGTTTTCATCCTGTTTACAAGACTAAAGGAGTCCTCTACTCTGTTCATTTCATGCAGCCTCATCAAAATTCCCTGCTGCATTGATCAAGTTAAGGTCAAAGATTTCTGACCCCACTGCTCTGTGACTTGCTAGAAATTTGCTTAATATTTATCGGAAATTTATTCATGGCCAATTTATTCCAATTTATCCTTGTAACAACACTGTCCTTTGGGTTAAATGGCTCTTCTCCTGCTCTGCTCCACATATTCTAGGCAGTATCTTCTTGCAGCCATCATTTTGCTAGATGAATGAGGCAAACTTTTAATTCTTCTTTCAAAAGGAAATTGAGACAATTAGGGTTCAGATTCCTTGAGCCAGAAATGCACACATGTCCTGGGTTCAGCAGTAGCAGTCATTTTTCTCCTTCTTAGTAACTGGTGCAGTGCTGTGGTTTTGACTTTCAGCCTGGGAACAGCACTGATAACACCGATGGTTTTAGTTGCTGCTCAGTAATGTTTACTCTGACCAAGGACTTTGTGAGTCTCATGCCCTGCCAGGGAGGAGGGGAAGCCGGAAGGAAGCAGATACAAGACACCTGACCCAAACTGACCAAAGAGGTATTCCATACCACAGCACATCATGCCCACTGTATAAACTGGGGGCAGTCATTCAGAAGGGTTAGATCACTGCCAGGGGTTGGGCTGGGTATTAGTCGGCAGGTGATGAGTGGTTGTATTCCCTTGTTATTTCCCTTATCATTATTATTATTGGTGGCAGCAGCAGTGATTTGTGTTATACCTGACTTGCTGGGGTGTTCTTATCTCAACCCATGGGAGTTACATTCTGTTGATTCTCTTCCCCATCCCTTCAGGAGCGCAGTGGGGAAACGGGGGAGTGAGAGAGAGACTACGTGGTTCTGATTTACAGCTGAGCTTAAACCACAACACCACAGTATTTCAAGCATTGTTTCACTGGTGCCCTAGGTGAAGAAACTTATTTTTTTAAATTAACTTTGATTTACGCATTTAATGTTCACTTTTCTTATCTACACCAAAAGACTTAAAAAGTATCAAGACCATTTTTTGAACTCATACCTCAGTAATTTGACACAAATCTGGGAAAATTAAGACTTGAGAACATTTTGCCTCATGCTGCATTCTGAGGCAACTCAGTCTGAATTGGAGACTAATGAAAATCTCTCCCTATATAGGTATGTCAGGATCAGATAATTCATAATACATACCTTAGAAAAGATAATTTACAAAGAAATAACATGCTGTCTAGTCTCAATAACCTTTTCTAAACATCCTATCTGAGATTATGGATAAGTTATAAAGATTGTATCTCTTTTCCAGAAATTGAAAACCTGTGCTAAAAATCATAATGGTTAGGGAAAATATATTATTCTAATATATATATATATGTAATATCTACAAATTATTACTAATCTAATATATACATTTCTAACTATAGAATATAAGACAGTGTAGCAGTCCTTAAAGGATACTTAATTTTATTTCTATATTTAATTATTTCTTTTCAAGATTTTTACTACACTTTCCAATTCCTAATGCTTTTTCCCATTAAAGTGATAAAAGAAATCAACTGGTACTACTTTAAATGTCATTAAGTAGCCCCAGGATGGTGCCAACAGTTATGCAAAGCTTAAGAGTTAGAGTGTATTTATTTATCTGCTTTGTTTCCTGACAGCTATGCATGTACCCTGCTCCTGCCATCTAACCAACAGTCTTCCAGACTATTTTCAATGGAACAGGGCTCTACAATTTTGGTGAATGTTTTGTTTTGTTGGGGTTTGTTTGTTTATGTTCTGTTTTGTTGTTGTTTTTTCAGTGTAAGACCTTTGGCTTCATATGACATATGGTGGGGTGTGTGTATGTGCTTCTGTGTGCATCTTCAGCCCAGATAAGTTGCGAAAAAGCAGGTCCGCCTTAAGAAAGAAAGAGCGCTGTTCTGATTTATACCACTATGAACCTAGAATGACTAGTGACAAAGCTGTTGGATAAAAAACCTCATGTACCAGTTGGAGAAAAAACTCCATGTAGCTGAACATTAATTCCATTCTTATGTGGCTGAATGTTCACTTCTTGAAACTTGAGATGCTCAGTTCCTGGGCTGCTGATTTCAAATGGGCAGACAATCTTTCGTTCATGACCATGATATTGCACAAACATTGGTTACATCAAAATATGTCAGTGCAAAACTTACTACCCCATCACCACACAGATATTTTTCTCCCTCAAACAAATGAAATTCAGACAGTTTCTTCCACAAAGCAAGCTCTAACAGAGGCAGGACAGGGCTCCTGAACTCTTTTTACAGCAGATGCACCTCCTCAGAATGAGCTCCATCACTCGCTGCATACATGCAAACCAATTAAAGTATTTTTAACTGCAAATTCTTAGTAATTCAGTTGTCTGAGGGACTGCTGGGGCCCTTGAGGAGCAGATATCTTCAGTTATTTAAGTCAGTCAAGGGGAAAGAAAAATAAACAGGTATGACCTTACATAGCTACACTGTGAGCATTTATATTTGCACTGTTGTCTTAGCTACAGTTCTGAGAGCATTCACTTGTACAGTGCACTTGAATAAGACTTGGCAGTTTAAAAAATCTTCCTAAAAATTAATATCACATCTTCATAAAAACTATCTTTTTTGGTTGCTTCTCCCATCTTCCTGAACCAGATCTGGCCTGCTGGAAAGGTAACAAGAACACTCTTTTATGTTGTGCTATCTGCACAAGGCACTGAAATTCAGCTTTGTGAGCATCCTGAAACACTACGTTTTTCATTTTATTTTTAAATCACAGCATGTCAAAATGAACCATGTAGAATAGTGGGGATTCACTTCCTCATGCCTGACAGTAGTCACTAACTTTGTTTCATTCCTATTCATGCATACCTTGTGTGAAACAGAGACATAGATAACAGGAGCTCTATTTTTCACAATGGCAAACTTACTTATCTATTTATTAGATGCTCTAAATAGAGCATCTGAACTCCAGAAGTCAATTTATAACACTGTCCTGGTTTGCACAGCTGGGTTGAAGCTGTAGGACCCAATTTCATTTGCCCTCCACACATGCAACGCTCTCACAAGTTAATGCAAGCTGTGAGACGAGAATTGAGATAAAATGCTGGACTAATGCACAGCTTACTAAGCTTCAAAGAGTAGTATTACAGCTAAGGGAACAGGGAAAATACACCTATTCCAAACACAGTGGTCTTCTCCTATTTGGTGGACCAGAGCTTTCACATATATATATATATATATATATATATATATTTGAAATGAATATTTCTTTAAAAATATAAAAAGGTCTCCTCCTCCCTCTTTTAGCAGGACAAAGATTGTGTAAACTGCTCCCTGTGCCATCAGCTGCGGCTGGAGAACAGGAATGCAGCTGACAGCAGTTGCTATTCTTTTGATACACCAGACACATGCCTCACATTCCCGCGGCAGCTGACGCCACAATTAGTCCTTGTATGGCTGAAAGGGAGTGGGGAAAGAGGGAGTTCTTCTGGAGAACATTTGGTTGCCATGGATAAGCCTAGTTTCTTCTACAGCAGTACTTCCCTGAAGTCTTTATAATCTACACTACTGAAAGTCAAATAATAAGTACAAATGGAATTAAAACTTCCTGAGAGAGGAACACTTAATGAGTCTCAGCCGTGTTTTGTGAAACTTCATGCCAGTGAAACTGGGGGGGAGAAAAAACAACTTTTCTCAGAGCCCAGTTATCTAGTACATAAATGAAACCTACCAGAAACGTTTTCCTAGCAAGTCTTTTTTGCCTTTTTACACTTTCCTTGTCTGAAAATGATTTCTGACCAAGGAATAGTGCAGCAGAAGGCTTCAAGGTTTACTAAATGGTTGATTTGGCTTAAAACCACACATGGCAGCAGAATTTGTGTACAGAAACTGTGGATGTTGATTACTAATAGAACTTGACACATACTGTACTCTTAACATAAAATCATGCCAGTGGTCACAACAATTCCATCTCCAATATCCCAAAACAATTCAAGGTTCTGTCTGGTCTCCAATAACAAGATTCTAAATGTATGCCCTTAACAAAAATGCTCTTTAGACTTTAAATAAGTATATGCATATATGTATTTACAGACAAATCACAAACTAGTTCTTAAGTTCTATGTTAAAGACAGAGATGCATGTAAATTAATGTGGGGGTTTTTAAGTAGCCAAAAGTTGCAAGTTAGCACACCTTTGGGTATTTCTACTGTGTCATGGTGAATGCACCATTTGTGCCCAGAGGTCAGCATCTTTTCCATTCACCACAGTTGAAACAAGCCATTGAGTAGGCTGATGAAGAGCAGCCAAGACTCTTGTTTCCCCTGCAGGCTACATAATTTTTGCCCTTCTCAGAAGCCAAAAGGGAAGGCAGTGCAATCTATTGGTTTGCCTTCAGCTCAGAGCTCAAGATGCATAAGGGGTTTAATGATTTGTGTGCATTATGGAACAGCTTCACCATTGATATGTTTTAAATAAAAGTCATGTTCTGTTTCCCTGACTTAGCTCATAATTTGATTATCCAAATCCAGATTTCCCAGGGGCTCTTGTAAGACATTCCAAACAAACACTTCACTCCTTTTCCTCTTATGCCTACATTTCTCATGCTATCCTATCCAAGACTGACATTTGCTCTGAGAACAACCAGAAAGTACCTTTCTGTCTGAGCAATGAAAAAGTTTCTGCAGAATCCTTACCTTTGCATTGCAAACACAGACGCTGTTATGCTGTGAATAATCACATGTAGCTCTTGAATAATTTGATCCTCTGTTTTTACATTTCGTGTTTTTAGGGCTGGAGGACAAACTGGGACAAAACTAACATTTATTTCCCTTTCTTCTCATTTGTACCATTCCTACTGACTACAAGAAAGAACCAAGTGTGAAAAATTGCATGCAGGTTATATTACTTCTCATTTGAATTCTTACATGGAACAGGATTGAAATCTTCTAGGCTTTCCTTAAGAGCCTATGTTTATCTCTACACTTGAACACAGAAATGTACATGAAAAAGTAGATTTTGCATTCTATTCTCTTTTCCTTCTCCCTTCAATATTAATATACAAACAGATATCACTATAGCGTTAGTATAATCAAATGGGTAGAGCTGTACATTACATGTGAGCAATTTGCCAACAGACCACAGTTGCACCGCCCTGGCAGCACACTCCATCATTAACCAGTTTCTCCTAGGGGAGCATTTTCCACCAAGACTTCCTTCTACCTGAGCATCTTAGGGTACTTCAGAGGCACGAAGTCAGCTTATGCTCTGCTCCTCCTGGTTTTAAACTTGCTTTCCCTTGAAAGAAGGTTGAAAGAGTAAACTGAAGAGGATTTTCAGAAAGAGTGTATAAGGATGTAGAGAAGTCAGAGCAGAACTGACCTGCCCAGGTCAGCCTTTGTGGTACCCTACCCCAGCAGCAACTCCACCTGTATAACTGCTGCTGAGAAGGTGCTCCCCAGAGTGAACAGCAGAAGGGCTGTGAGTCTTAGAAGGTACATTGAGTGAGGAAGCAGCGAGACCTGCCCAAAGGCACTGGCCAAGCAGAGCCCACATTTCCTCAGAGAGATCTCACTAGAGGGAGCACACACACCACTGCCTCCCCTCGCTATCGCTGCAATCTGCTCAAGGAGACCGGCTCGAAATTCTCAAGTCTCCTCAACAGCAAAAAGCGAAATGAAAATAATAAATCCTAATGAATAGACATAAAAATCACCACTGCGATTTTCTGGGGAGGGTTTTCCTTTGAAGAAATGTAGTTTTAGCAGCAAGGCAGATTGTTCTGATGGGGAAAATACAATGCTAATAAAAAGATGAGCTTGCTAATGCATAAATCCCATCTCCCCTTCCAGAAACACAATGGTAGTTTTTCCAGCCCTTCCCATTTTCAACAGTTGCACTGGGATAATAAAATAATCTCGTTACCATATGGTCTGAGCAAAGAAGAGGAACCAGGGAATCTTGACAGAGTGTGAAATGAAGACTTGTTTTTTTTCCTCCCACTTTTCATCATCAGTTTATTTTCCTAATCCTGTGTTGCTGATAGATTCTGGTATAAACAGTTACCATAGCCAGATCATTAAATGCCATCACCAGGGTCTGTTGGGCAGAAGCAGCTCTTCTGGAAATGACTGCTGCAAACTTAGACTAAAGCCATGAAAAGGAGGCTGTGCTATGAAACAATTACTCTCTGCTTCAGTGGTACCCACCTTTCCAAAGGAGACCAGTGATGCATCTCCATGCAAATTTTTCAGAGATGGATGCCAATGTATGATTAATTTGTTTAAAACAAAAAGACCTTGGGCATTTGCCTTACTTTATCAACTAGAATCTTTGCGTAATTAGCACACAAATCACCCAAGCCTAATGCTGATGGCAGTTCTCAGGGATGTAAAATGACCCTTTGAGGGAGAAGATGCACACCAGCTCCTCCAGTCTGCATATTTGCACATCCGCCCTCTCCATTTCCTCTGTCCAGCTGCAGGTGCTCTGGATAGTGCTTTTGGTTTGCCTGATGATTGTCTGCACCCGAAGCAACTGCTGCATGCCCCAGACTGCTCCTGGCTTCTTTCCTACATCCTTTTCTTTTGTATTATTCGTTCTGGCAGGAGTTGTTCTGGTTTTGTTCTCTCCCCCACCCTTTGCTTTTGCTTTTCACTTAGTTATGCAAAAGGAATGCACAAGTTCTTCTACACCCATCTATAATTCCCTGGTGAAATTACCCTCGATTCTCACAGTACTCTGCATTCTTCACAGGCTGTTTGCATTTGCTGCCTGTTTCGCTTGCACAGTTCATCAGGCACTGCTGCATGAAGGAATTTCTCTTCTAATCCTTGTGTGGTGTGTATCCCACTCCTAATTCAAATCACTCAGATGACAGGTCTCCTCAGGAGAAAGGCCAAAGTCACAGTTAGTCACTCTTGCAAGCACATGCGAAGGTTTGATGATCATTTCGGAAATGTCAGGAGGTTAACAGCAATGAGCTCTATTTTTGTAGGCATGCAAAAAACCATCACACGTAGTGAGTGCGTGTGAGTTGGGAAAGGAAAAGAGAGAAGAAGGAAAGCCTTGGCAAAGGTCTAAAACAAATCCCCTTGTCCTGAAGAGTCACAGAGAAATATCAAGGCAGCCACGACAGCCTGCAAACCCCAGCAACTCGGCAGGATAAACCCAATGTTACCAAAGAGACAGCCTTTTAAAAGATACTACTTGTAGCCCTCCCTAGCAGAGTGCACTGTGCCAGCCCTGTCAGATTGCTGTAGGTCACAAACAGAACATTTTGAGGGTTTATGCCTCTGATAAAGGGAGTAAGTTGCTTTCTCTGCATCTGGATTAAAGTGATCTTTCCACAGCTGCCATGAAATCCTTGCTTGGTGGTGTTAAGTGGGAATCTTTCCCCGCTGCTGCTAGGCAGTTCTAGCAGGCTGATGCAACATTCTTTCCCAAACAGATAAAGATAACCAGTTTATAAACCAAACAAACCCTAGTCAGTATAAAAAAGAAGACCATGTTTTTCAGTACTGATGATAGCTTTCTCTGTGTGCATTTTCTCACTCTTTCTTTCAGTGGTTCTCTGACATTTTTAAATTGTCTTTAGTGCCAATCCTTCATTCCAAATAGATCAATCCAAACTGAGAGTGAAGCAAGAATCGATATGGCTTGGAAAGAATTAAACCCATTTCTCTCTTGAGTTTCTTGAAGGCTCTTAAAGTGCCAACTATTTTTCCTGTACTGCAGGCAACCTACTAAATAGCTGCAAGATGCTTCTTAATTTTTTAAGGCATTGCTCTCAATTAGTGAAAGATTAATCTTTGAAGAGTGCTGGCTGCTAAGGAAACCTGACAAACCATCTACACAGACACAACACAGGAATCTGTGAGGCATCTTTATTCGAGGAATTCTGGATCTTCCACTTCTAGCACTGGGTACTCCAAGAGCTGACAAAAGAGAGGCCTTTCTATGGCAAAGATCTCACTTCCACCATCACAGCAGGGGAAAGAAAACCACCTTCTAAATCATGACAAAAGCAAATCATTAAACAATGAAACAGAATTGCTCAAGCTTTGCCTGAAATTCTTTGCCTGCTGCTTTAACACTCACACTATTCTTGTCAGTTTTGATAACTGCAGAAATATTTGTGTCAAGCACATCAGCTACTGAGTTGGCAGCATTGTTTGCTGAGACTTTTCTGGTGATTCCCCATTGAAAGTATGACAGTTTATTACAAGCCAAGAAGAGAGCACGGGAGACACCAGTATGATTTTTGATTGGAGAAAAATTGGATAAGAAAGCCCAAGATGACACAACAGAATTTAGTCTTCCTGAAAAGATGGATTGAACAGTCATATGGTAGCACTTAGCGACTACATCTGCGGAGAGAGAATATAGTAGGAAAACCCTTTGTCTGTTAGAATGAGCTTTTGAATCAAAGCTAATTGAGAAATTGAACAGGAGAATCCAAAGAAATAAGTGAAGATTTTCACTGAAAAAATAACCAGTAATCAGCCATAATCACAACCTCAGATGGGAAATGGAAGTTTTTCCTTCATCATGCACAACTCATTTCCCAGCAATGAAATAATGTTAGACTCTTTGTTAGGCTTTTCCAGGGACAACATCAAGCACATCCAGCCTCATCTCTGCAGGCTGTTACAGAGCTCTCCATTTCTGTAATAAGATGTACCTTACTGAACAGCTTTCACTGCGTCAAGCTTTTGTACCAAGTCCAATTCAGTCAGTGGTGAAACTGTACAAGCCCTTTGAGAGGCAAGGGGTCACACAGTCACAACTCATTCGTTGTTTCCTCTCCTCATCTGAAGATGCCATTCCAGTACATGAGGTATTTGATAAACCTTAAATAAACACCATAAGCATCACTTTGATTGAGAGCGAAGTTTCTTCATGTTGGGAGGGAAATGAGAAGAAAAATACCTTTGGAAGTTAGTTTGCTCCCAGTCCATTAGTAAAAGGTCTGGATAATCTACCACATGAGTACTATTTGGGCCACTGAAACGCCTTTAATTACAGCTCCTGTAACTGGAGTTACTGCTATAATAAGCAGAAGCTTGATATGGATTGCTTGAAAGAAATAAAGGCCCTATTAAAATTTAATTTATAATAGCATGTTTTATTCTGTTAAGGACTTCTTCTTCAGATTGGTCTTTTGCAGTGATGTTTTCAGTAAAGGAATGCCTCTTCCTGGGGCTAATAATGCTCTGATAAGTGCAGA
Source organism: Melopsittacus undulatus (assembly GCF_012275295.1). Classification (NCBI taxonomy): domain Eukaryota; kingdom Metazoa; phylum Chordata; class Aves; order Psittaciformes; family Psittaculidae; genus Melopsittacus; species Melopsittacus undulatus. The sequence goes on along the minus strand of NC_047528.1, from coordinate 119,250,901 downwards.
GAAGGTGCCACTTTGCTAAATTTGGATATAGGCAGTTGTATATTACTGTCTGTCTCAGTGTCTTCTTTTGCATTCAATATGGTTGGTCTGGTAGTGTTTGGACTGGTTTTGCACAGTGCATAATGCTTGGCTACGTGCTTTATTAAATTCAGAATAAACTAGCACATTGAAGTCACTTCCACAAAACACTCCCCTGAGTCAAGAGAGAGACACTGCTATCACATCTATCTCACTAAAGTAATTTCCACTCTCACTCTACAGTTTCTGCCCCTCTGTTGGAGTTTGTTTTGTTGAAAGACATCAATATTAAATTAACAGAAGCAGAAAGAATCCCTTACCTCAGAAATGCATCTGGGGCTTGCTAAATGAAAATAGGAAGGAGGGGGAGAAATAGAGCTGGTCAGGAAGTTTGTGGTAAATAGACTTCACCAAGGAGAAACTCTCAGAGTACAAGGATCATATTTCCAATGGCTATGCATTTTTGTTAACTTAAAAGTATATATCTCTAATTTTCCAGTCTTAAAGTAAAAACTTAAAGTTAAGTTTTTGCTTAAGACATTGACAGCATAAAAGTAAGTGTAAGTGGTGGAAATAAGAATCATAGCACAGTTAGGATTGGAAAGGACCTTAAGAGTATCAACGTTTACTAAAATATAACTATACATTGATGAAGCACATCCTTTTCTCCTTTCAAAATACATGCAAACACACAGTCTGGTTAAGAATAAGTCCAACGTTCTAAAGCTCATCTTCATCTCTGGTCAAATATCCATTCTAAGAGTCTCTATACCTGCCTATGTTTCTTTACTAAAATAGATTAGCCTTTATGCTGAAGAGTGCTGTACGGCTAAAGATAATTCAGCTTCAGTGTTATACTTGGGAACCTCCCCACCTGCGTCAGCCATGCACAAGGAATACCTGCTGGTTAAATATTGGCTTGAACCACTTAGTCACAGTCAGCATTTAAAACACTGCAATAGATGTGGTTTAGAACTACAGAGAAGACAGAAAAACACTGCTCAAAGTGCAAGTATATCTCATTGAATCCAATTATGTATTTAATAGAACACCTCTTCACAAAATGAAGCTCTTGAGAAAATCTATGACAAACAGAGGGATCTAAAAAAAGGACAAAAATCTAAAAGAATAATAGAGCAGAAGGTAAAAAAAAAAATAAATGCCACAATGTCCATCATAAACTGTGAATTTTACCTGCTTGAAAATTCAGTTTGGCAAAATTTTTGTCCAAAATTAAACTTTTCTAGATCCCAGACCAGCAAACAGAAGACATCTCGATCATTCATCTGATTCTAAACTGCCAGCTTTTAGTAGGAGACTGGAGAATTTAGTCGTAAATTGTGCTGAAAACCCAACATTTTAGGCAAATAGTGTTTAAAGTGCTCTATCAGAACATATGAAAGCTTTAGGACTCTTTTCCCATATCTATCAGTGCAGTGTTAGGTACTGAAAAACCAGAAGCACCTAAGCTAATCTGAATGTGCAAAATTATTACTTCTACAATGCTGGCCTACACAAACCCAACAATTCAGCTGTACCAGCACCTGTGCTGAATCCAGTAGCAACCAACAGAACAGCTTGCAAGATATTTTACATAGACTTGCCTTCCACATCTGGACACCGCACTAACAGCAATGTGTTTGCAATGTCACACTTGGTCGCAGATCTATGAATCTGACAAACTGCTGGGGTTTGGTGTACATTAATTTCCCACCTGTGTAACGGTACCAAGCCTGCAAGTTAAAGGATGAAGCATCCAGGTACTCTAGCAGAAAAGATGGTGCCAGAAAAACAAAGAGCAAGCAAATCTGAAAGCACTCAAAATAGCTAGCTCTTACAGTTCAGGCAAGGCAGGGAGCCATCAGACATGCACCATGTTTTCTAATTTGTGCTTTTCTGAGGCTCAGGGAATGAATTTCGTGGCTGACAGGTGCCCATTCAGACAGTTCAGGTTTCTCAGCCACAGCCCCTCCCTGGGGCAATATTTAGTCAAAACACATGAGTGATAGCAGTGACACTGTCACAGAGGGCAGTCAGACATCAATACCCAGATACCAGAAAAGGGATTTTAGGAAGTGTTAATTTGCTGCTGCAAAAGCAATAATCGAAAGCAGAGCTTCCTTGGGAATGCATTTTGACCTTGACTGTGTTACCTATCTGGTGACAGCAACAGCCACTTTGGAGAATCATAAAACCACAAATCCTGTCCTAGAAGAAAACTGTACACAAAGGTTGTATAAAGATGACCTGGGTCACAATCAGTCTGGCCATTTTCAGTGTGTCATGTTTTGCAGCACCAGTCTTTTCAACCCAGAGGTCTGTACGACTGCTCTTTTCTTGCTTCCATGCACTGCCCCTGGTTTTCCTCCCCACTGCTGGTGATGCTCAACTTACCTGTCCTGTAAACACTCCTGCGTTTCTCTTCCTCATCCTCCCTCCTCAGCTGTTCCTTGCTGCTGTGACTTCTTTTCCACCAATATCCTGAAAAGCAGCCCATTAAGGATGTCAATTGTGTATATTGATATAGTTTTTTTATGAAATATGAATACTAATTTGATGGGCACACATTTTCCCAATAGTTTTACTAAATCACTGCTATCCACTCCTTTGCCACTTAGCTTTGTCATTTTACTTTGTTACCTCCACTTGTTACCATTGCATCTGTTTAGGCTCTTCAGAATAAGAGCCTTGTTTTTCTGGAAAGCCAGACATTTATTATGTGTAAGCTTTTGTAAAATAATGAAGATTTTTCTCAAGTCTCTGTTAATATATTGACGATTTCAAAGCAGTTCCAAAGGGACAGGCAGAGACATAAATGCCTGGCAGAAATTGGTGCTCTCAGCAAGGAGGTCAGAGACTGAAAAGGCCCTAAAGACTAGCCATTTTGATGCATTTGAGAACAGCCAGCATGAAATTGGTTCCATTCTCTTTTAAAGGATTAAAAAAAGGCACCTAACAGCAGCCAAATTCTGCTTCCCATGGAAGTCAAAAGCTTTGCCATTCACATTAATGCAAACAAGTGGACAAACACCAAGTGTTCTCCTAAGTTCTGTCCCATACACCTGGTTTATATTCAGCATATGTATGTATATATCTTAATGACTGCACTTCAGCTAACATTAATACTAAAACCAAAATAAAGCTGCAGAAGAGACCAGTATTTTTCACTTACTTTTTGTGTTTGTTTCTTAGGCATAGAGCCTTATAAGAATTGCAGTATTTCCCAGTGTGAAATAAGTAAAAACCATACACATAGGAAAACATAAAAGCATCAAATAAATAAAACAAGCAAAAATACATTTTTAGCTACTGCTGAAATCAGAACACCAACTCTACACATAAAGACATTAGCACTGAAGTAGTACTACATAGGTTAATTAAACTCACCTTGATGTTCATTCTGCAGTCCCTCTTCTCTGGTATTCCAAGGACGATATAAATGCTTTTGAGACGTGTCATAAGGCACATGTCCAAACCTATTCAGTGCTAGCAAACAAATGGCTGTGAACCTGGTACCTGTTGTTGATTTAGCAGGAAAACAAGGTCTTATTAGCTCCACACATTCTCTATGCTTAACACATCAGTTGTCACATTTTCAGACCAGGCAAGTTTTGCATTAAAGGCAGGCAGAAAATGCCCCAGGGAAGTGGAGACAACACCAGCATTGACTGAAGCGGACAGAGAGGATGGGTGCTTACTGTGTGTATTACCTACCTGTTTCCTTGCAGTGTTACTTCTACACCCAAGTTGCTCTAACTTTTGAAGGGAAGCATCATTCTCAGTGCTTCAGATTCAGTAATATATTTTGGGCAACAAAGAAATAAGAGGGCACTCCCAAGCCAGGTTATTATACACTCAAACACAGCCTATTTCTGGGCTATTTCTAGAAATTTCTGCCTAGTCAATACACCACTTAAGTGGCACTACTACATATTGAACTATGGAGAGCCAAGGCAAAAGTGCGAGTAGCAAAGATTAAATCAAAGTGAGGGGAGAAAATTCCATCCCAGGTGGTACTGGCATCTTGCAGTCAAATGGGGCTCCCAAGCTGAAAACATCTGCTTTTCCAAGAGCATCCTATATTGCAGACCACTTTAAGAGATACCTCAAGCCAGATACCCAAGCATTTTTAGGAAGTGAGCTCTCAGCATGAGAGGGCAGAAGCAGGTGGGCAAGGTGGGAGGCAGCAGGTTGGTGGGGAGGTGTAAAACCTGCGACCAGGAGAGAGGAAGATATTTTCTGACCATAAGAAAAACCCCAAAGCAATAAACAAAACATCGCCCTCAAATGCCAGCTATGCAGAACAGGGCTGGTCTTTTGACTACCAGCAAGTGCCAATGCAGCATCTAAAAATGTGCTTTCTGACTATCCTCCCTTTCCTTAGCCTAAGCTTTCACATAGCTATGGTGCAACACTGGGTTTTGCCACCTGTGAAGATGCAGACAGTAGCTTCTGGGAGAACATGACCTATTCTCAACTAATCATTTCTAACAGGGTGAAAATGACCTGTTATGTAAAAGGTTTCCCCAGATTTATGCCTCAGTTTGCCCAGAAAGACAAACACAATTGCCAGAAGATATCTAAAACCTAGCTCAAACTCATGAATGACACCAGCTTAAACCCTTACCCACTCAGCAAGTCACAGCAGGAAGTCTACAGAGGATTTTGGTGAAGGCTCGGTAAGATGTTTCAACTGTAACCTCTTAAACTTGAAGTACTCTTGTTAGACTGCTACATAAACTTGCCAACTAGTCTTAGGACATCAGTGAGGATATTCTGCCAGGAACTGACTACAGCATCAAGGACGAGGTTTAAATGAAAAGGGCTTGCTATAAAACATCAGGCCAGCCTCACCCAGAAAGAGGTGAAAATCACACTGACTTTTCTCCTGCTTAATCAGCTCATTTTTTAACACATCAGACATCGATTAAGAACTATGGCTTTGTGAATAGCGAAAGACCAAGCAAGGCGTATGGCTGAGTAGCAGTACCTGTTTTCAAGATGTGGTTTTCTTTGACTTCTTTGTCTGATGAAGCAACTGCTGATGCAGAAGCAGGTTGCGCATCTTCTCCCCCAGTGACAGTGTGCCACAGTGATACCCTCCTCCCTGACAGGATTTGCTAAGCAGCATGGCACAGTTCCAGGCACTGCTAGCCCTGCCTGTGAGCTGCTCCCCCTCCCTTCCAATCTCTCCCTAGCCCTTACTGCTGGCTGACCTTCATACCCTGCTCCTCTTTCCTGTGGTAGCCAATCTGGCCAGCTATTTGTCTCATCTCTTTGTCCTCTTGCCTTTTATTCCTTTCAGGAATATCTATTAAAACTAACAAAATCATTTGCAAATTAAACAGGTTTTAGGACTGCCCCGTGCTTGATATAAACTATCTCTCCTCCTCTCAATTAGATGTCCAAAAACCTTCTCATCTTACTTGACTCCCCTCTCTCCCAAGCGCAGCCCTCAGTCTCCAGGCTTACAGAAAGCACTGCTTTCAAATGAGCTTATTTGCATGATTTTTAAACTAGCCAAAAGGAAGAAATCCTGCCTTGAACCACAGCTCCACTGAGATTAATGGGCCCCTGGGTCCATTAATGAGTTCATTTTTAGACCTTCCTAATCTTTCCACTCCTTTTGTCCTGGCCTTCTCACTGCTTAATTACAACTCCACACAGGTCAGTCTGGTTTTTTAGAATATCATTAATTTGCATTGTAAAAGAACTGGTTTTAACTCTCAGAAGTATGTGTGGGCAGTCAGAAGAACCACAGACCATGAGAGTGTGGAAGTTATACTGGCTGTGGAATATAGCACTTCACAGCCTACAGCCGCGTGTGGCCCTGCATGGGAAGAAAAATGGGAGCAAGTGGACAATGGCCATGGACATGTAATTGCCTGAATTGTAATGGGGTAGAGAGTTAAAAAGCAGTTTGGGTTTTGTTTGTTTTCCTCTTCATTATATTGTTCCTTAATTGCTTAAAAGACTTAAGACAGACTGGTATCCCAGGGAAACACATCGGTGAAGGGAAGACAAAGACGTGGCCAGCTAAAACCTGAAAGCTTTCCTTCAGATCCCTGAAAACAGTCCCAAGTCTGCTGGGGAATAAGTAGTGGAGGAGTTTTGTAGCTTTCCTTACTACTGAAGTGGAAGTAGTGAAGCAGAACTCCAAAATAAATTAAAAAGACACTTAATTTTAGGACCTGTTAATTCCTGATTTCTCTAGAGGTGATCAGGCATTTTCTGAGAGGTTAAAAATTATTAAACTGCTCACCACTTATAAAAACTAACAACTTCTTCACTGTTTTTCCCATTTCCCCCACACTAGGAACCTACAAGTAATTCATCTTCCTTTTGACGCTTGGGATTGCCCTGGTGCAGTATTCAAAACTCATGGTAGACTCGGATGAAGAGACATCACACACAATGTACATACAGGCTTCCAAACTTGGGCAGTATTGGTCAATGAAACTGAATACAATTGTATTTATTGTTAACTCTTTAAATTATTCCATGTTTCAATGCTCCCAAGTGCTAAAAAGCCCATAAACATAGCATCTTAAATTATTACCTTTTTAGTGGAGACAGAGCCTCACAGTCTGCTTCTGGGGTGCACTTTCATAAGCAGAGAATTTCTCTTCTTCGGAATTAAAAAATCTGAAGTTTAATAATCTGGCTAGCCTAAAATGGAAAAAAATATAGAAAAAGTATTAACAATGTATTAAAAATTGTCAAAAGGTTTAAAAAACATTGACTTCTTATTAAAACATTTCCCAACATTTATACACACATCTTAGTCAGACACAAAAGGCTTGGGCCAGATACATTTTCCTGTACTCTTCCCTCTTTTCACTCTCTGGATGCTGATGGGCCAAACCATGAGCAGATTTTTACCCTCACCCTGCAATAGCACTGCTGTTTTAAGGAGTTACTGTTCTTCACTCATGCTGCTTTTTACCACTCCATCACCAGAACCGGCCTAAGAAAACTCAAAAGCACTCCTCAGTCACCCAAGCGCAGAGTCCTGCTCCTCACCTCACACCAGGTCTTTGGTGCTGAGCTGTCAAGCTTTGGCCACAGAGCCTGCTGGGGGTACACCAGCCTTTGGCACAGGATGATACCACGCACCTGCAGAAACCCACCTTTCCCATCACCACACATGCTTTGGCAGCATGTGGATTCCCTAGGCTCTAGAGGAGATCAAAACCTGTTCGCTGGTGCTCAGAGACAGTGGAATCAGGCCATTTATGAGCTGGCTGTCAGTGACCTCTGCATGTTATCTTCAGGGTTTTAATTAGCTGTTCACTGTAAAGGCACAATTCCATTCCCAAGTGGCACATATTTAGACTAGGATCTCATGCGCTAAATATTCCAGTAAAGTTCCTCTCTTGAAATGTGGAGATTCCATTCTTGACCTAGGGATAACTGAATTTCACAGGGAATATCAAAGGGATAACGAACATCCTGACACCATGAGTTAAAAAAAAAAAACATTATGAGAAATGCAAACCTTTTTTTCCCCATTTCTCCTATCTAGTTGCAATCTTTAACACATTTACCTTTACTGCGCTTACTGTGTATTTGAGCTGCAAAGTATACACAGTTTTCTTGATTTTCTTATTCACATGCCATTTGTGCTAAAAAGCTAGGCAGCTTATGATTTTTTTGCTTCTCACAGAGATCAGTTTCCCAATTATTTTGAGTGGCAAAATTCCCATTTGTTTTGATCATTTGGGCTTTATTAGAAAAGAATCACCTTAATTCCAGGTGGATTTTACTCAGTTTGCACCTTTCAGTCCTAAACTTAGTGGTTTTGTCTCAGGGTTTAAGCTGCACTCAGATTTTCTATTCCACATATGCCACAATTTCATAAGACATTGTAAACTAGCATTTGCCTTTTGTATTTCAGAAACCTACACGGAATTGCCTGGTTAGCTCAACTTTCTTCAGTCTCCTGAATTAGGAAGATGCAGATGCCAAGGATCACATTAATCAGTCTCAGACTGCTCCATATAGCATTACACTGGGACTAGGGCATCTCCCCTGAATAGCGTGTTAGTTTGGGTGTGCTCCAAGACAACAGAAGGACCAGCATCGTGACTTACCCTGCTACATTGCAGCACCACAGTTCTGCTAATATGAGCTTCAATTTGATGGCAGATGAGCTGCCTAAAGCACAGCTTTTCATCAACACTAAATTTGAGGCAGTCCATTGTCCAGATACCTCAGGTTTGATATTTAGAACTGGTGAGGACATCAAAGTCCTGTTGACATTAAAGGTGAATCTACTCTTAACAGCATAGTACTACACAACAGTAAAACACTCGGAGAACTCATTTTCTAAGTGTCTCAAATTTGGTACCCAAAATAAATGGTAACTGGTGACTCCATATAGTTCCCTAGCTATATGTCCATGGAACAGGAATGACTGCACCCACAGCATGAGACTGTGGCTTCAGGAGAGAGAGTGAAAGGAGCACCTGGACATTTGCATGGAAAACCATGCAGCAGAGAGAGCACTTGATTGTTTTCTTAACCTTAATGACAAGCAACAACATAGTGCAAATAGCAGAGAAGTTATTTGTACTGTGGACTCTATGCCAGGTCTGTCAGAATGACAGGGCACTTTGGCATGATCTATTAAAGCCCACACAGCTTTTAAGGTGAGGTGGAAAGTTCAGCCTGCACAGAAAGCAATTGTTCTTTGTCACCAGAGAGCTCAGAAGGAAAAATTGTTACTCTTACCTGAAAATGTGAGCTGAACTAGAACCATACCACCAGAAAGACTGCTTGCACAGTTCTGCTTTTATAGTCACTGTCTTTTGATATTTGGATGAGGGTATTAATGTGCCATGGTGTACAGGAGCCCTCTCCAATTTATCCACTTGACTTCTCACATCTTTTCTTCCCATCTGAACTCTTGTCACATTCTTAATCAAAGGTCACAGGAGACACAGATACCCAGGCAAACCTTATATATGGCAAGGCAAGGTTATCACACCTGATAAATTCAAGCCCTCTCTAACACTTCAGATTCTCTCACAAGAGTGTCTGGACTGGGGGATGGTCTTAGTTGTTTTCAAGCAAATTCTTATATCTACATATATTTACACCCCTATATATATACACACATTTACATATAAATTTATACATAAGTATTTACACACACATATATCTACACGTCTTAACTCAGTAGATTCTAAGAAGAGCACAGCTACTTACCCATTCATTTTTTCAACTAACTAAAAAAGCTAGCATTGAAAAGACAAAAATAAAATTAATGCTTCCTATTTCCAATCCAAAAGGAAAAAAAAAACCAACCCCAACCAAAAAACCCTCTTTTACACTGCAAAACCGAACAATTCATTTTCAAAACAAAGAACTTTTCAAGCGTGTTTGGAAATGTACATGGGAAAGACCTCATATTTCATTCTGCCCTAGCTTTTGCTGTCTTGCTCTATATGACAAAAGTCACCAGCGAAAAAACAGGAATAAAATGTTCTCTCTTGGAGGACAAATCCTCTAGCATCATCGCTGTGAGCCATCTGCCATGCATTTTTAAACATCTTGCCCCTAACATCAGTATTAAGTGGCCACAGGAAAGATCTTGCAGGAAGCACTCAGCATCCCAGGCTTTTATCAGCAGATTGGACCACTTCTGGAAAACACAATACTAACAGCCCCATGCTGGGGTGAATCTAGTGACAATGGCTATGCATTTTGAAAGAGGGTCATCAGCGGGTGTAGGGTATTTTATAATGGTGCTGACTGAGGCCTTCAATTATGTTTAGCATGTGAATACATCACGTTTACTACCTGAGGGTTTAAAAAGACTTCTAGACTTAAGGGAAATATTTAACTGATAGAGAAAATGAGGCACAGAAAAGGACAAAGAATCCCTCCAGCTTGCCTGCCTGGTTCTGGTAGACCTGCAGGGAGAGAATAAGGCACACAGGACTATTTTGTTCATTTCCATGTACTGCATGGCTCAATACATAGCCTTCCCTTCAGCCTCCACTACACTGTTCTTCGGAAAGAGTCACGTGTTGTTCCCAAAAGCTGAGGTTAATGGCATTACTAACACAAAGAGATTGGGCTAGTAGTAAAAAATCTCCACACACAACAAAAACCTCTCACAAATGATAAAACAAAACTCTCTCCAGCTGAAATGGATAAATAATGGGGAAAACAAGCCATTTCAGATCAAAACTTTTACAATGCTGTGACATCCAGAAAAGTAATAAAAAGCTTAAGAATATGCAGTAGCCTTGAAGTCTTTTTCACACCCAGCTCCCCTGCTGCAGCCATTCTCATTAAAGGTGAGCATTTTTGCAGGTTGGAGTTTTTTTAAGGCATTTCTGGTATATTTATTCCAGAGAAGAATATTTAGCAACAGTCTCTTTTCTGCCTCTGTGTCCTCTGTTGCTAACTCAATGCTTCCTTTTCCCCTCATATTTGCTCTTTTTTTCCCCCTTCCGTCCTTTGGTTTTGGGTTGATTCTGATTTGAATTATGAAAATAAAACTGATAAATCCTGTTCAGTGTTGTTATAAGAACGTTTCATCTTGAATTCTGAAATGTTGACCCTATTGCAGCTGAAGGCTCTTTTCAGACCTATGGGTTGAACTTCTTCCAATTTCACCTTCTGTCTCATATGTGTCCCTTTTAGTAACATGATATTAGACCAAAAAAGACATCAAGACCCACTGTGGGATGCAGAAGAGATGACCTTACAAAGTAAGTTTCTTTCAATTGCATTTGATTATGTGTGATCTGGGGACACTTCTTCCTTCACAGGATCATCAAGTGTTGCAAAGGTTCTCATGTCATATGTATGCATATATAGACACAAAACATGCAGCTGTATTGAGACTCACATAAAGTGGATTATAATATAAAGCTCTGACATATTAACAGCTGAGTTGCTGAGTTCATTTGCACCCTGTCAAAGAAATATACTGCTTCATAAGCACATGCAAAGGTTCACAGAGGGATGTTTCATCCTGGGAAGTTATCTGTCTGAGACACAAGCAGTTTATTCCCTTCTTTTCCACATTTGCCCCCATTCTCAGGAAAAAATGGTTTTACTCAGAAGGAAAATGTGCCCATGCTGTATCTTGTCCTACTGGTAAATACTCTGCCTTTGAGCATGAAGGAGTTCTCACACTCATCTGGCTCTACCGTGTCTGTTTTCTAAGGTAGATGCTACCGCTTTGAGAGAGTGTTCTTTGTCCATTTAAAACTTATTTGTTTGCTCTTTTAAAATCTCATGCTCAGAGAAGGCTGAATGATATAGTTTCTTTTTGCTCCTGTTCAATTTTCTTGTAATCAGAATCTCCATCTTCCATACAATGCAAGAAATTCAAATGCTGGAAAAGCATAATTCTTGAAATAGTCTGAGAGCACAACAGTTATTAGGTCAATGTCACGACACAGCACCTGATTTATGGCTGCCCTGGGGAAATAATTTCTCTGGAGACACATCTTAACCTTCCAGCACCACACTACTCATCCCCAGTTTACCCATTCTTTCTGTAAACACTAGTTTTCACCCCAAGACAATAGTAACCTGGTTGACCTTTCTCTGTTCCAGCCTAAAGCAAAGGTAAAAGCACTCTGGCAAATGTATTTTCTTGGGTTAGAAATAAGGGAATCGGTCAAAGACCAACAGTCTTATTAGTTCCCTTCCCTCTAACAATGAAGAAGGTATATTAGTGGCTAAAGGACAGACAAACTTGATAAAACGTTTTTCTTTCAGTGAAGTTTGCAATACCTGACTGCCTGAACTGGGAATCAGTGTGTGAAAGAACATTGCTGAGTTTCTTATATGCTCCCATTTATTGCTGCTGCTGGTGGGTGACAGAGCTAATACGGTTAAAAGAAATCTGTTTTCAGCCTGCAGAACTTACTCTTCAGCAAAACACAAAGCATGACCTCAGAGCAGCCTTTCAATATCTGAAAGTGGGCCTACAAAGATGCTGCAGAGGGATTCTTCATCAGGGACTGCAGCAATAGGACAGGGGGTAATGGGTTTAAACTTTGACAGTGGAAGTTTAGGTTAGATATAAGGAAGTTCTTTAATGTGAGGGCGGTGAGGCACTGGAATGGGTTGCCCAAAAAAGTGGTAAATGCTTCATCCCTGGCAGTGTTCAAAGCCAAGTTGGACAGAGCCTTAGGCAGCATGGTCTAGGGTGAGGCACCCCTGCCCATGGTAAGGGGGTTGGAACTAGATAATCTTAAGGTCCTTTCCAACCCTAACTATACTATGATTCTATGACACCAACACTGGCCTATATTCAGTAACTGATGTGAAATCGGCAGTTCAGGTTACTGTTTTTTGTGTTGGACAAATTCACTGGGTGATAAGGGAAAGAAGCAGAAGAAAAGGAAGGAAAGAAATTAAATACTTAATTTTGTCACAAGCTTACTCCTGCTCTAGTGAACAGCAAAATGTCCAAGTGTTTCCATTACCTGTGACTAGCTTTCAGAGTAAAATCCACCGTGACATTTTCCATGTTCAAAGGTCATCACTGGTTGACTCACACAGGCAAGTCACAACAAGCCAGCTTCTGTTACTTATTCTTAAGATTGGTGAAATAAGTGCTTTGAAAGAAAGAATATGATGATCTGAGCATAAACATAATTCTAGTTCTCCAGATGAAATGAGATTTACTGTGTGGGTGAGGAAGACAGAATACCTTCCTGCATCCTAAGTTCCTTCCTGATATACTTAATATGGATTCAAATACCGTAAATACTTACATCCGTTCCTTTTGAATGGAGAGATGTTGACTGTCATTCAAAATCTCATTAAGCAGCCAATAGACATCTCCATTGTAAGGAACAAGTAATGCCATCAAGCAAATCTGATAACTTGTCAAAGAAAAAGCATCCGAGACATGCAAGAACAGTGTCCTCCTTCTCTGTGATAGAACATGACTCATTAAGTCCTCCTTCTCCTTTGACACACAAATGCCTTTGTACTCTCAAAGGGAAAGGGCAACAGGGGCAGAAGGAAATACTTGAAGAAATAAACCAGACAAAAGAGACAAGACATGGTAACATGAGCATATCTGCATTAATGTACACGCTTTTTGATCAGCTAGTAGTAAGCTCTGAAATGCAAAGGAAGCAGCTGTTGATGAGTAGATGAATAATACCTGCTATCATAAAATGTTGCACTGAAGAAGAGGATGGCAACCAGTTTCTTGCAACCAGTTAACTGTGGGAGGTGGAAAAGCAATCTAAAGAGAAAAATAATACGGGGTAATAGTTTCCACACCCAACCAAAATCTCATGTCAGGTGCTCTGGCAATGAATACTACAGAGATTTGATTTCCAGTGGAAATTACTGTTTATATATCAAAATAAAAAAGTCCAAGCTTTCATACTTGCTAATAACTTTTGCATGTGTCTTTCTGTGTGTATGTCTATGTAGACTAAATATGTGCATGAGTGCATTAATATGTGAATACCCCAAACACACATAAAATAGGGGCAGGAAAAAACCTCCTCCAGACAGCTGATACCATGCACAAGCAAAAGCATGAGCTTCTTGAAGCCTATAAAATAACAGATTAAAATCCAGAGGAGGTGAAAGAAGTTACAGATAAGGAAACTGGTATGCTATACATACCACTTGTGTGATACACTGCCTGTGTGTCCATGGCTGAGACCAATATAAGTGTTTCAAGATTTCAATATGTAAAACAGCTCAGACAAAACCTCTGTACAGGGTGTTTGGGGCAGACAGTGGAGCTGAGCCGCTACAGCATCACTTTGTTCTAGGCTGAGCTACTACAGCTGTATTCCCAGGGTGGGAAAAGCCTTAAGACCTTTGTAACTCTCCAATTAGATGTTTAGTGGCTTAACTGATTTCACTGTTGCAGGCAAACAGCAGTGAGCTTCTCGTGCTGTTTTCATTCTTGGTGCTCTCTAATGAGCTCATTGGGCCTTTTCTGAAGAGGAGGAAAAATACTCCTGGAATGTAACTGGAAAAAAAAAAACCCACCTGATTAACTTCTCATCTATTCCATTGTAGCCAAGAGCTCTGATGCTCAGAGAAGGCTGCAACCTCCATAAGTGTATCTCACATTACCTAACAACCAGTTTTTACCATACAGCTGAGGAGATTTAACAGCATCCTTTCCTTAGGGTTAAGACATCTTACTTTTCAGGCAGACTTAAACACATACTAAGCAGAAGACTATTTAATTTCTTTTCAGTAGGGTTAATTTTCTGCTGCCTCAGCTCCTTGAACTATCTTCCCAGCCATCACTGGTGCCAGGACAAGGGGAGAAACAGGAGTGTCTGTTGGAGACTGGAATGAGTTTGTTTCTTCAGAAGAGCCCCTTGAGCTCAGCAGCACTGTAAAGTGCACCATCACATTCCTCTTGGGCTCGCCAGAGCCGCTGTGGGTGCATACAGCCATCCACCCAAGCACTATAACTATGTCCAGCACAGCTGGTTTTGCTTTCAAGGTGGCAATGCTGTATTGCAAAGCGAAACTTCTGCTATTTCCGTAATGGAATTGCATCACTGTGCCTTACAGGAAGGTAGGTCTCCTTCTTCCCACATGACATAAGTGCTAGAGAAAAGCTAATCCTCAAGTTCTACAATTCAACTGAAAAATGAAACTGAAAGGAACAGAGATGATGGATTAGAAACATTAAGATTTCTTCTTGTAATGAACTGCCACATTGCATGTACCACATTGCATGTATGTGGAATGCAGGCCAAGATAATGATTATTATTATTTTTAGTTGAGTAATGGGAACTTCTTATGACCTGAAGGCCAGAGCTTTGTTGTTTTGGTTTTGCAGCTAGGCACCTAAACAAGAAGAGACCTTAGAAATATGGCTATAGCAAGGATGGGCAAATGATTTCCGACTGTACTTCCAAAAGGTACATTTCACTTGCATTTGCAATGAAACAGTTAATAGGATTGTAAGGCCCTGGTCTAGTCTGAGGCTTTGTTTTACTGTGCTTATCTGAGCTACATAATTTTCTCCTTTATACTAGAACCCTGGAAATGTGTTTCCTGCTGCACACTGTAGCCTCACACTGTCAAGGTATTAACAAAGGTGTTGAGTGCTTTAACCCTGAGTGACCAAATCCAATTTTCTGCCCTGTACAGAATGTTCCTCTGAAACGATGCAAGGGAATTTAATGTTATTTAGCCCAAGGCTGAGAAGCAACAAGAGAATTAGCATGCATGTCACTGTGTTCAAATCCCTATAAAAGTTGACAATTGTATTTGCAAGTATAATTCCAGACTGTCCAGGGAGATGACAGACAGGCAGGTGCAGGCTGGCCTGAGAGGAAAGCTGCTCCGAGGCAGCACATGTAACACAAACAGAATGAATCTCCCCTCTTCCCCGGAAAGATTTTAAGGGCATGCTTTAATGACTTGCTTGACATGACCCTGAGTATATTAAGGGAGAGAGACAGCAGAAGGCAAGCAAAGTATTAGCCTGAGCATCTTTTCCAAGTCTTCTGTTTGCCAAGGCAGCAATAGCATCGTTGTCCCCTGTGGAAAACTGGGGAGCTGAACACTCACAACACAAAGCAATGAAAGAAGTGCTTCTACTATAAAAATCCAGGGAAAACACTGATGGCACTGGAATTCACTAGCAAGGAACAGCTTTTGTAGCTGGCTGAATGCAGGAGAAGGCTTGACAGAGGCCATTTTGGCAGAAAAACTAGATGTTATGTTCAATGTATTCTGAACAAGTACTTGGCACACAAAATTAACTCAGTTGAATGTATTCAAGAAGCAACAAGCTGTGAAATGTGTGTTTAGATTAGTAGACTGGCAATAGCAGCCTCAGTCAAAGAAAGGACCACCTAGTTTTTCTTGGGGGTGTTTCTCCTGTTCGGAGGTCTTAGCTACTTTGTCACAGACAGTTTATACACAGTTCCTGTAGTTTATTTTCCTGTAATGTGGCCATTAATAATGGCAGGGCTGATTTTCCAGTGAAACATTTGTGTTATGCAGAAATTCACTACCTTGATAAACCCCAGTACAAATTATCACTGCAAAACGTGGTACATTTCTGCTTAGTCATCTCTCTAGCATTGGTTTTTAGCCCTGAGAGAGTCAGTGCTGCGCTTTTAACCACCACTGCGGTTAAAAGGTGTCTCTGCTGTCCCTAGCACATAATCTCTGCAGATCTGGAAGCCAGGTATAAGCAATGTCTTATGCACTGACTTTTTGCAGGGAAACATATCTCTAAGGAAAAGACAGTTACAGTTCCCTTTAGGTTTCTCCAGCAATCTGATTTGTTTGGCTAACAGTAGCTAATGGAACAAATTATACATGAGATCAAATATTCGCTCCAGGCTATAGCTTACAATAAAGCTGAACATAGACATATACTGCTATGAGACTCTAGAAGCTCACACCCGTACAATGTACAGTCTGTACGCTAGTGTAACATGGGGATGCTGCATGGACCTTTTTTTAGCATGGAAATACACAGTGTGAAGGCAACTTGATTCATGAGATTCAACAGACACAGGGAGGGATCTCTAACCAATATATTCATAGCACAAGCTTGAGAAAATTATACTATAAAAACAACAAATAAAGCACATGTATTTCCTACTTAAAAGTATCCTTTTTCTTTAAATAATGTAGTTCTGGAATTAATTTCTTGTTGTTTATGTAAGAGGTCAATCTTTTTCCTCAAACGTTTCCCTCAAATTCTCCAATGCTATCATTAGATACATCTCTTCTAGAGCTATCTCTAAATGATTACCTAGAGTACAAGAACTAGCTACAATCTCCACTTTAGGAGTATATTATATTAAATGTAAAATACAATACAAAGTTGCACAAGCTTGAGCTGTGCATTGGCTTGTTTTCTAATTTCACTGTCTCCTCACAGTGTTTTCTATAACTTGTTTTTACTCAAGGGTCTAATTGACTTCAGGTATCTCCACTCTTCCTATAAACCCTGGAAATATTAGCATAAAATCTGATATTTAAAAAACCCCAAACAAACCATCACTGTGAGTCTCCACAGTTATTCACAAGCTTTTGGCATCTTTTCTGGGCACTTATTCAATTCCCGAGGCTTATCTGTGTGGCCACTTGCTTTAAAGACATGCCATAATTTCTCTCTTCACTATGTGACCCTGACATCTGACTTCAAGAAAAATAACCTGCTATTTAAAAACATGTGATACAATCACGGGCTAGCAATGATTGACTAAACACAGGCCTGAATTCTAATAAATTTCAAGTGACAGGCACCTATATTTAACACTGAGACACTTACTCAGCAGTGCTCAGCAATATGAATCTGAGGTCTCGATCGGGTTGCCGTTCTTTCACATGCCCAAACTTAACATCCAAATTCTCTTTGGCTTCCTCTGATAGAACCACAGCTTTTTAGGATGCAAATTAAGTCTATTATGAATATATTGACCCGCCCTAATAGTAAATGCTTAGCACAGATTATTCTGCCTTTGAACAGTATAAGCTGTTTACTCATTTGACTCATTTTTAGTTTATTTAGGTGGCTGATTACTACAAGTGGATCCATATGACAGCCAACAAGATGAAGCAAAACAAGCACCAGTAAAAATCAGCCCTGTTTGCAGATTTGTAATGATGAAACGAAAGAATTCAGGCAACAGTCATCATCTTATCACTTAAAATGCAAAGTATTAAGTACAAAAGCAGATCACAACCCACAAAATTTTCAGGGCAGTGTTTCTTCCCAGGAATCCACTGGCCCCCACTATTATTGTCATGCCATTTCATGTAATAGGGCTACTTAGCACTCACAGCAGGTTAAGTGAGAGCAGAAAATGCAAAGTAGTCCACTAACAAAAAACCCAATTCACTCCATTTAGCTGAAGTTCAGTTCCTTAACTTGAAATAGCTTAAATACAGTATTGAATCAAAAAGTAAAACCAGACTTGACTACCTTAAACAGCAGATGCATTACTGAAAACCACCATGCTGAAGTCCTACATAATCCCAGCCAATGGCCAAACTCACCCGTGGTGCAATTCCTTTGACTTCAATAGAGTTGTGCTGGCAACCACCTCAGCTGTACTTGGCCCTTTGCCATTATTTATGCAAGGCTGTGCTGTGTGTCTTCTCTTGATAAATGCCAGCACTGTAGAGCTCTGAGAAATAAAGAAAGAAACATTCTTCAGTAATCACAACAAGGCGAGAAACGCAGACACACAAACTGCAGCACAGCAGATAAACAAGACTTTACAGCTGTGCTATAGACAAGTGCTTAGCAGAAGCCTTTTCTTGTATTTTAAAGGAAAATGTAAATATCATAAAAAACATGAGCTTCTTTTGAGCAAATTGAGTACAATTCCAATCTTTCATCTTTGCTTTGAGTCACAGTTTCTCAATTAGAAATAGAAGGGAGGGGGAGACAGATGCTGACTGACTTCATAGGTAGAGCCCCTGGCCCTGAGTTCAGCAGACGTCAGGGGGTGTAGGATTTGCAAATACACTGTTAACAGCTTCAAATTCTGAAATAGTTACCAATATTACCTTAGGTATGGAGTAAAACAAAAAGGCTCAGAGAAACACCATTGTCAGTTTACATTCAAGTAACCTGCCCATCAATTACAGCTACTAAGGGCTTTAGAAAACCTTTAAATACCAATGTGAAGGCTCGAATCTACTGTTTTACTGAACTGGTGTATATGATCTCTATACACACAAAAGACAGGAGAAGGCACAAGACAGCACCTACAAAGCAGGATGTGGCACCTGTCTCGCAGAAGGTGAGCACCATGTAAGGAACTATGTGTTGACTCACAGACCGGCTGAGGTGTATATAAATGGAAATTCCTCTATTAGCTCCTTAAAGCGACAGTTTTCCATTTCCTATATGTTGGAGCTATTTTAAGCAAGTCACTCCAGTGTGGGTATATATGTGTGCTGGTGTATGTATGTCTGCATGATCGGTTTACCTTCTTCTCCATTTATTTGAGCAATAATAACTTACAAAAATTAGATGTGAGCTGAAGTCAATGAATGCATACCTACATATCATTCTTTTGTCTGCTTAAAGACAATGGTCAGCCTTGTACATTTGCATACCCAATGAAACTCTCATGCCTTCCTGACATGGTCACCTGCTCATTGTGATAAAGGAAAATATGCAAAAGCCTGGTTTTAAAGAACAAAATAACAATAAAATTAAGTAGCTGTCTACTCGGTATCACTTAATAGCACATAGATCAGTAGCCTGCTAAAAAACACTTGTCACACCAAGTGAAGACAAACACAGATTCTATGAGAATATCATAGAATCATAGAATAGTTAGGGCTGGAAAGGACCTCAAGATCATCCAGTTCCAACACCCCTGCCATGGGCAGGGACACCTCACACTAAATCATATCACCCAAGGCTTCATCCAACCTGGCCTTGAACACTGCCAGAGATGGAGCATTCACAGCTTCCTTGGGCAACCCATCCCAGTGCCTCATCACCCTAACAGTAAAGAATTTCTTCCTTATATCCAGTCTAAACCTCTGCTGTTTAAGTTTCAACCCCTTACCCCTTGTCCTATCACTACAGTCCCTAATGAATAGTCCCTCCCCAGCATCCCTGTAGGCCCCCTTCAGATACTGGAAGGCTGCTAGGAGGTCTCCATGCAGCCTTCTCTTCTCAACTGTTTGCGTGCGGCCATCCAGCCCCGTAGATATGCCCACATATGTAATTCCTCTTGTTTATTCCCCATGCTACGGTCATTTGTACAGAGGCATCTGATCCGAGCTCCAAATGAAGCCGGCTCAGTGGCTGGAGCGGCTAGAATGTCACTACATTGCTCAGAGTATTTATTATAGGTGCTGGCAACTGACTGGATGTGTTGGGATGGAATGATGCCCCCCCTCCCCCAGCACAACTAGCTTAAAGCATCCTTGACAAGTCTGGCAAGCCTCCCAGCAAAGACACTCTTCCTTTTCTTTACCAGAGCAGCTCCACCAGCCCCAGTAGGCCTGGCCTACAAATGTGGGCCCCATGTCCAAGACACCCAAACCCTTGACTATGACGCCACCCTTTTAACCATTTATTAACCTGTCCAATCCTCCATGCCTTTGGAATATCCTCCCCTTGTCAAAAAGACTATCTGAGCTCCAGAGCCCCTGACCACCTCTCCCAGGGCTCTGTAGTCCTTCTTTATACTCCTCAGGCTACTACTATCTATATCCCTAGCACCCACATGTATCACTAGAAGTAGAGAATAGTCCGTGGGACTTACTAGAGCAGGCAGCCTCTCCGCAACATCCCTGATCCGTGCCCCAGGTAGGCAACCCACCTCCCTTGCGACCGGGTCAGGCCGACAGATGAGCGCTTCTGTCCCTTTCAAAGCAGAGTCCCCTACTACTACAACCTGCGGCTTTTTCCTGGCGGCACCAGCAGAGATCTTCTGTACCAGTGCACCAGCCGACTGTTTCTGATGCAAGTGCATTTCCTCATCAGCCCCCTGCAGGACAGCGAAGCGGTTCTGGGTGGGTACAGCAGATTTAGGAGGAAGCCCCTTGCTTTTAATTGCTCTCTTCCTCCTTTTGTTGGTTTTTTTTTGTTACTAATTCCCAGCTTCACTGATCAACAGCCTCCTTCTTTCCTCCATGAGTTAGAGGGGAAGCTTGAGGCCCCTGTGCTGTTTGGTCCTGGAGCAGGCAGTCCTGCTTCCTCTCAGCTCCCCTGACATCTTGCAGCTTACTGACAGCATCCAGCAGCTCAGCCCCTGCAGCAGTAGGACCTGCATCAGGAAGCATCGAGCACAGCCCTGCCCATTCTGCACCTTTCCCTCACCAGACCAGTGCAGGCACTCTCCACACTCTTAGCTCTGCTCTGCAGCCTCCCCTCTTACCAGCTCTGTCTTGGTGCCTACGCTGGGTGCCACCGGGGCAGCCAAGGCAGAGCTCCCAGACCGGACCCTGGTCATATGGTGAGTGCTCACCAACCTGCTCGGCTGCCCACACAAACTGTATTGCAAACTGCCTCGACACCCTCTGTTTGCCCGCTCTGGTCGCCACGATCCCTGAGCAGGTTTTTAACTACTCACCGTTGGTGCCGCTCATCCTGGCTCCGGCCCCGCCGAGTCACCTCCTTGTGTGAGCTGAGCTGCGGCTCCTGGGCAAGTCCTGTCAAGGACTTGAGGGTCACTCCTCAGTGGCTCTTGTCTGTCTGAGGTGGGGCTCCTGGGCGCTGATCTCCCCACGCTCCACTCCAGTGTTACAGGCGCCCTGTCTCAAGCCGCTCACCTCAGCAACTGACCGAAAATGGCGGCTGATGGCCGGTTTGAATCTGCCACAGAGCCTCCTGCCTCTGCCCCAGGTGGATCACCTCCTCGTGGTAGCTGAGCTCTTGGGCAAGTTCTGTCAAGGACTTGAGGCTCCCTCCTCAGCGTCTCTTGTCGCTCTGAGGTGAGGTTCCTGGGCACTCATTTCCCACCGCTCCGCTCCAGTGTCGCAGGCGTCCTCTCACAAGCCACTCACCTCAGGAACTGACAGAAAATGGCGGCTGATGGCCGGTTTGAATCTGCCACTGAGCCTCCTCACTCTGCCGCCATTGAGTCAGCTCTCACGTGAGCTGAGCTGCCGGCTCCTGGGCAAGTGCTGTCAAGGACTTGAGGGTCCTCTGCAGTGGCTTTTGTCGCTCTGAGGTGAGGTTCCCGGACGCTGATTTCCCGCCACTCTGCTCCAGTGTTGCAGGCGCCCTCTCTCAAGCTGCTCACCTCAGCAACTGACAAAATGGCGGCTGACGGCTGGTTTGAATCTGCCACCGAACCTCCTGGCTCTGCCCCTTGTGAGTCACCTCATAGCAGGAGCTGAGCTCTTGGGCAAGTCCTGTCGAGGACTTGAAGCTCCTTCCTCAGTGGCTCTTGTCGCTCTGAGGTGATGCTCCCGGGCGCTGATTTCCCGCCGCTCCGCTCCGGTGCTGCAGGCGTCCTCTCTCAAGCCGCTCACCTCAGCAACTGACAAAATGGCGGCTGATGGATGGTTTGAATCTTCCGCCCAGCCTCCTGGTTTCGCCCCCGGTGAGTCAGCTCCTCACATGAGCTGAGCTGCGGCTCCTGGGCAAGTCCTGTCAAGGACTTGAGGCTCCCTCCTCAGTGGCTCTCGTTGCTCTGTGGCAAGGGTCCTGGACGCTGATTTCCCGCCGCTCTGCTCTGGTGTTACAGGCGTCCTCTCTCAAGCCACTCACCTCAGCAACTGACTGAAAATGGCGGCTGATGGCCTGTTTGAATCTGCCGCTGAGCCTCATGGCTCTGCCCCCGGTGAGTCCTGAGCTCTTGGGCAAGTCCTGTTGAGGACTTGAGGCTCCCTCCTCAGCAGCTCTTGTCTCTCTGAGGTGAGGTTCCCGGATGCTGATCTCCTGCTGCTTCGCTCTGGTGTTGCAGGTGCCCTCCCTCAAGCCCCTCACCTCAGCAAGTCTATGAGGACATATTTCAAACAAGGAACAAGAAAGGCTTGAAGCAAATAGTTACTGAAATCTGACACCACTAAATAGATATATTGCCTTAGGCAGCCTGTTTAACTGCTGCCTCAGCTTACCCATTTGCAAGGATGAGAAAATATCTCCTTATCTGAAAGAACTATTTTCACAGGAAGGTAGAACAGTTTGTTATGGAAAAGACCTTTGGAGTACAGTCTGTACTGTACTGTAGTACTGTCTATTAGTCTGTAGTCTGTCACTGTACTGTAGTACTGCCCTATTCAGAGCAGGACCTATTTTGAAGATCTCAGATCCAACTTCTGAACCAAATTAGGCTGCTCAAGGCCTTACCCAGTCAAGCTTAAAGTATTTCTGGTGGTACAAATTCCTCAGGCTCCCTGAGCAACCTCCTTCCATTCTTTATGAACGTTTATTTTCCCCAGTTATAAATGAGAATTTCCTCCATTGCAGCTTCTATCTGCTCCCTCATCCTGTCACCATTCCCCTCTGAGGAGAACCTGACTCTTCCTCCCCTACAGCCTCCCAGCAGATAGAAATAAAAGCTCCCTGCCTTCAGCTCTCCCTTCTCCAGGCTGAACAAGGCCAGCTCTTGCAGCATCTCCATGTACACCCTCTGGTCCAGCCCTGATCAGCATGGCAGCCCACTGCTGGATTCTGTCCAGTACCTCAACCTTACTCTGGTACTGGGGAGCTCCAGTCTGGGCACAGTGTTCTACAGGCAGTCTCACTAGTGCTAAACACAGGCACAAACTTGCTGCTCTCAACATTATACCCATAGTGACCAACCTCCAGCTTGACTTCAAGATGCTAGTGATCCTGACAACTTTAGGTTAACCAATCCAAAGCGTATTTTGAAGTGCTTAAAGCTTCCAAATAACTGCAGAAATTGTTAAGTAGTATTTACGTAAGAAAGAATGACAACTTGTGCTTTTTATTCTGCCCTAAAGATTTACTTAGCTAAATTATCAAAATTTGAACTTTATCTGACAGAGTGTTCTCGTAGAGAGATGTCAGAGACCTTTTAGCAAGAATGTATTTATTATCACAATGTACTTACATTGCTACCAGATGGAAGATTTAGGCAGAGAATAAAAAACTTAATTTCATCATCTGAGTTGACAACTGAATTGCTTCTTCTTATTTAAATCGAATAAATGATAAGATGGTATATGTAGCGAAAGAGCAAATCAGTATTTGTCTTTTATTTCATTTAAAGCACAAGTCCCTTTCTCCTTCTTCATTTCCCTATTGCTCTTTCACCAGATGGTCCACCTAAAACATGGTTATTTATCACTGCCTTAACACAATCATGCTATAAGCACAACACAATCACCTCACTTTGTTGATGTCCTATGGGGTGTTTAAGGGGTAGCAAGAGAACCCAATGCTGCTATTGCACTGTGAATATTCATTTCTTTTTTTATGTGATGCTCTCCTTAAAATCTCTAGATAGCCAAGGTGGTGTTAAATTACAGATGTTGTCAATGGAAATGTAATGTGGCCCAACAGTATTTAGCATCAGAACATCAGAAGTGGAGAATGGGTCAAAAACTCTATCACCCATCCCACAAACCTACTGACAGCAGCTCTTCCAAAATAAGTATTAGCCTAGAAACAGGGCTTTAGGAACTCTGAGCTTGCAGCAGACAGGGTAAGCAGCTTTGCTCTCCAGCTCTCACATGTGGCATCTAAAGAGCACCATTCTCTCTTCCACTAGTTTCCTTCCAATAGCTTCTGCTCTAACAATATGCAGCTACTGTTAAAAAGTATTTGTTTATTTTACCTCCTGTTTAATAAGCTCCTGGAGAGCTGGCTTGTTGAGAGCATTTCAGACAGGTTTGTTGTTCCTATTGCATTAAACACACGTACATTATCCTTTATCTTCTGCAGACAAGAATGCACATCTGCATTCTTACAAGCTTTCTTTCCAGGGGCAAGATACACCACACCTTAGCAAGTGAGCTGCTCTTCTGGCTGATTAAAGCCATGCACCTAGAGTCACATAATACTCTATAATCAAACACAATTTTATACCATATGAGTTTCTGGACAGACTAGCAAACTAGTATTTTACCTTCCCAGTGATTCTGAGAAAAGTAAATACACCTTACAGTCTTTGTGCAAATATAGTTTTTATTTTTTGATGACTATATTAACGGTGTGTAGTTTAAAAACATGGGACTTTTTAAACTTCAACTTTTGGGGGTTTGACTTTGGCAAGGGAAGCTCAGATTAAACAGAAGGGAAAAGTTCTTTACTGTGAAGGTAGAGAGGCACTGGAACAGGTTGCCTAAAGAAGTGGTAAATGCTCCATCCCTGGAAGTGCTCAAGGCAGGATGGACAGAGAATTGGGCAACATGGTCTAGTGTAAGGCATCCCTGCTCGTGGTGGAGGGCTTAGGGAAACAGATGACCTTAAGGTCCTTTCCAACCCTAACTATTATATGATTCTATGACATATATGAGATTTCCAGGTTAGTAAATTTGGTCTCCTGCTATTGCAAACAAGGGTTTGCATACAATCCTGCTCATATTAGCAAAAAATTCTTCACAGGAAGGACAATCATGTAAATTAAAAACATGTAGATGAGGTCCTCAGTGATATGGTTTGATAGTAGTCTTGGTAGTCCTGGGTAATGGTTGGACTTTATGATCTTAAATATATTTTCCAACCTAGCTGATTCTATGATTCTAAAGATATACAATTCTATCTTACAGAGATTTGCTTTTTAAAATCCTTCATTACCACTGAAAGGCATACCTGAAATTTATCCCATCTTCTGGAATCCAGCTCAAAGGCACTCAGAGGCACTGAAAAATCTGTTTCTTGTATGTAGTTCTTTCACTTAGCTCTTCGGTTTTACTCTTCTCACTCTTTTTCTTCACTTTCCTCCTACAGCAAATGATATAAATACAGGAATTTCAGTGCCCCGACAAAGAGAGACTCCTCCCAAATCATACCTCCCTCTCTTCTGTTGTTTTTGGTTCACCTTTCATGATGCAGAAGACCAGGACTGTCACAAATGTAGTCTTCTCCATAGCAAGACAGAAACATATTAATGACTGCCTAAGTCTTTTAAAAGTATTTTGCCTGATGCATGCAGCTTTTCCATGGCCACAGCTTAACTGTAACTATCTTCTGTATGTGCTACAGGCAGACTATACGAGCCCAGTTCTGGTGAGACGAGGAAGTCTACGCTCAGAAGTATCTGAAACTGAGGAACTGCTGCATCTAGGGGTGGATAAGGAGATTTTGCTAGCACCTAGGTCGATGGTTGTTGAGAAAAATGAATTGATGTAACAGGAGAGCAATCTGTAACACAAAATGGCTTTTACACACTAAGGTTTTTAAGCTTCATAGCAGTAGGGGTAGCAGTTCAACACTGCTGCAAGTTTGAAACAACCACTTTCTGACAGATGCCAGTTCACTGGGCTGAGTAGGGTAAACTGGTCTCAGCCCAGTTCTCACCTGAAAAGTTTACTTCATGAAAAGCTTCATACTATAAATTTGCACTAAGTGGTGATTGTAGAAGAGACAAAGATTGAGTAGACATTTTGTGCCACATCTCTCATGCCTATAGGCAATCCCTCTTAGTCATGGTTGAGATAGCTTTGCTGAGAAGTAAAGACAGGGGTGTTTATCTTCCCTCCCTGTACCCAGCTGTACTCTGGAGAGGAGCAAATAGAGATGAAATGCTTTCCAGACAGAAGTTAGTCAGGTGAATTCATTTTGCTTCAAGTTCTTTTTATATGTTTATATCTCAGGCTATGTTTACAGGGAGATACACACATTTTTCAATATATAAGGCTGTTATTGAAGGTGTCATGTGAAAATTTTACCATTTACATGCAAGACAGCTTAACAGACAGGGGCAAGTGGGGAGGGGAGGCAAGGTTTTAAGTGTATCATCACAAAACAAAACTGCAGAGGTATCATTTACCTTTCCACAAGCACTAGACCACAAGAATTGGCTTTCCAGCCTTTCAACGCTCCTGAAGTTTTATTTTGTGCATGACATTATACCTTATCTGCATACTCATTTCCAAGTCTAAGATTTTCACGTCTTAGCCTCACACAAGGTGTTTTAAAATACTGATCCAATTAATATTTCATTGTCTAAGCTTTTTACTTATTTGCTTGCTCAGCAGTTTGTACTTTATACTTCTTCACATACACACACAATTAAAATGCATGAGAAGGGAGGAAAGAACTGTAAAGGTTATTTGTTTGGGGCTCCTAGTATTACCCACAATATTTCAATTTAAATTTATAAGGAAACTCTTACTTTCCCAAATTTCTTCCTTTATTTTCCAAATAATAAATGTATTCCTTATCCAGGCAAATAATAAAATGCACAAAAATGGTTTACTGATTATTTTTAACCCTTTGCTGTTTCTTCTGCATATTTTCCATTCTTTTTTACTGGCACTACCTACACAGAAAATCCAAAAGACTGCATAAACCTTCAGCTTCATAATAACCAATTTGAAGCGTTCAGGATCCAAGTACAGGAGATGAGGGAGCAATGGGTAGTCAACAGTAGTAGTACAAGGTTAGGACAAGAAAGCATTTGAAAAGCAAACAAGGTGCATAGAAGCTCTAGTGAAAAAGCTGAGGCAGAAATGCAGTCTGCATATTGAAAGAGATGAAAATGAAGTAACAAATCTGTAGCACTAGAAGAGCTGTAAAAGAAAGAAGATTAGTCCAAAACTAGGCTGAAATACAAAAAGCACAATAAGTAGTGTGTTTAACCAGAAATGTCTTTTGACAGATGTGGGTGTTACAGAAAAAAAGAATATGTAATAGAATTATATGATGGTAACTGAAGTGAGGAGGAAAGAATGACCTAGGATCTGAAATATACTACCAACAGAAATTAATGTGTTGACAAGGCTGTTACTCAAATGTGATCATCTCATTTTTGGTTTGTAAAAGAATGCCAGTATTAATGATAAAAGTTACATGTACAATGGATGGCAAAATGATATACAAACTTCAAGGTGAACTTTTTGAATTAACAGGACATGTAAGGAGCCGCAGCAAGTTGATGTGCCAAGCTTATTAGCATTCAACAATCCCTGCATGAACGACATTGCCTTTTGTGCTGTGAATTCAAACTTTTACAGCTCCTAGGATGACTCTATCCAAAGTGCAGGATTGCTGCTTTGTTTTCTGATTTTTAATGGATAAGAGAGATTGAAAAGTAAAGGATTCGCAATCTAAACAAAAGCTGTCTAACAGGCTCCTTGCTAAGGCCTGCATGGTGTTATTTACAAAGCCTGTTTAGAGAGCTTGAAGACCAGAATGTTCAACCTGCAAGATCATTCTTAAACCCTTGTCAGATTGCAGATGAATGTATTTGCCAGGGGCACATATGCTGGTCAGTATGAAAAAGTATGCTGCATATGTAAGAATGGATACCTCCTACATAACAAGTGCCAACTATTAATGCAGGAAGCACAATTTTGCCTCCTTTGGCACAAAATAAAAATCAATTGTTTTCATGACTATTTTTTGTTAAAAATTGGATTACCTTGTCTCTTTCCAGAATCTCTATTTTCTTTCCTTACAAATACATGCTGACAAGAATGTGATAAAGCACTGAAAAGATGCAAAACAATCATTTCAGGTACTGTTGTATCCCTGAATGATACAGCAATTCCCACGTTATCAGATATCAAACTGATCTTAGTCCTGCTCCTGCTAAATCAGGGATTTTACAGAACGTGGGTGCAACCCTTAATATATTTACTGAAAAAGAGAGGAGGCAAAAGTGAGAGGTTACACATTCCTTCTACTGCAACATTCAGCCTGGTCTGAGCAATGGCCACACAAAATATCTACTGATTTACTAACTCCTATTTTTCAATGCTCTGAGCATACTAAGTGATGCTGAGAATTGATCTTAGGGACATTTCTGTGTTCTGAACTGGACTTGTTTTGCCTGACAAGTCTTTGGAGGTAGGCTATTTATAAGCACAGCCGTAAGGCTGTGGAGCAGATTTGGGCAGGTCTGATTTTGGTTGTGGTTTGATTTTTGCACTTACCCACATGTATGATGACCTAATACTTGTTATGAATCAAACCTGTGGGTTAAGCCCCTTGAAACTATTGGTTTAAAGATGCATAGGCTGTGGATTCTATATTATCCTTGTATAACCTGAGAAGACTACAGCCTGACAGAAATAGTTATGCCACTATTTAAGCATATTATATTTGGTTTAAGTGGTATACCTTGGTCTTTAATTCCTGCTGCAATTCATTACCTCCAATCACAGCATGTAATAACCTACTGTGCCAATTATACATTCTTTTATTTCTCATTTCTCTGCAATTTATCATTTTTATTTCATTTCAGGTATAAAATTAAAAGTACCAACCAACAAAATTACTTAGGATCATAATGATCCAGTACAACGAAGCTATTCATCATTACCAAATCTTACTCTATACAGATCATACAATGAGTTTCAATTAATAGCTTTACACAAGTACAGCTGTAAAACATATATTAAATGCTGTGCTTGATCTTGAGGGCTGCTAAGTTTGAATTAATAACAGTTGGAAATCTTTTATGCCACTCACTCCAGATCAGGAAGTAGGACTGATTCAGCCAAATCAGACCCATTTAAGAAAGTCTTGAGCCCCAAAGCCTTTATGCATTAAATATCTCTCACAGTTTAGCAGAAATACACTGAACAACTGTGGCTCCTAAGTTAGAAATGCCACTTAGGGCATGCAGGGAGATGAGAAGAAGCACTGAAGAAGAGGAAGCCTACACCAATCATTTGATATTCTTTCATGAAACTATTTCCATACTTCCAACACTTCCATTTTTGCTTCTCTTGGATGCATTACTTAATATTACGCTAAGGCATTAGCAAAGAATGTATTTTCATTGCAATTACTAACACCCCTCTAACTTTCCTTAAAGATACTGAACACTGTACAAACACTTCAATTTGCATTAAATACCATATAGCACTACAAAGCCCACCAGCTGCACATCAGCTGCACAAAATATTTCTATATCAACATGTGGCAGTGTGCTTTGTAACCAATGAATTAAGATTTTGCAACTTTATTTTCTACCTTTTCCACATCTACTGAAAGACACCAGACAAAACAAGGCATGTTGGACTGTCAGCATCTAATATGATGGCCACGATTTACACTGTGGTTGATTTAACATACTGTATTATATTTTTGTGTAAGCCATTCTGTCTCTTTTTAGTGATATAAATGAACACAACCTCAGTACAAGCGCTGTGCTGCATGATGATTAGGTTTCATACGCACATGTAACTTAAACTTGGCCAGGATTTTTTACAGACAAAAAAGGAAAAGAACAAGCCTCTTCTCACAAGTTTTTAGTGCTGACCTATCAGCTCCAGTAAAACTGTGACTGTGATTTCAGAGACCGCAGGTAAATTTGGAGGGACAAGAGAGGAGGAGAAAGGGATGGGGTTCAAATGAACAGCCAATGGTTAGGGTAATCAGCTGAGCAAGTTTTTACACCTCCAGGTATTTGTGTAATTCAAGAGCATGAATCTTCATCTCATACCTCCTGTCATGGTTTAAGTCCAGGTGGTAGCTCAGAACTCAGGCCACCTCCAAGGAGGGAACCTTAACCATGAAGCAATTCCATAATCTAGGCTATACTCCACTTTATTGAAGAAAAACAAAACCAAACCAAAAGCAACCACCCCACCCCACCCCCTAGATCCTTCCCTCCCCCAAACCCCAATCAACCAACCAGAAATATCAAGAGCTATCCACTGCATCCCATTACAAAGGGTAACCAGGTAAAGGAATCTCAACATGCATAAACATAATGTTAATTCTCATCTTCTGACCACCTAATATTATGAACACAGTATCATAATACTTGGTTTTGGGTTTGAAGGAACCCTATAGATCATCTAGTTTCAACCTCTCTGCCATGGGAAAGAGACACCTCCCATTAGACTATGTTACCCAAGGCTCTCTCCAACCTGGCTTTGAACACCGCCAGGGATGGAGCATTTACCACTTATCTGGGCAACCTGTTCCAGTGCCTCACCACCCCCAGTGAATAGTTTCCTTCCTAATGTCTAATGTAAATCTCCCTTCTTTCAGTTTAAAGCCATTATCCCTTGTCCTATCACCACATGCACTTGTAAAAAATCTCTCTCCGTATTTCCTATCAGCACCTTTAGGTTGCTATAAGGTCTCTCCTGAGCCTCCTCTTGTCCAGGCTGAACAACCCCAACTCTTGCAGCCTGTCATCATGGGAGAGGTGCTTCAGCCCTCTGATCATCTTCATGGCCCTCCTCTGGAGTCAGCTCCAAGAGGTTCATGTCCCTCTTGTGTTGGGGTGCCCAGAGCTGAGTCAATACTCCAGGCAGGGTCTCACAAGAGTGAAGTACAGGGGAGAACCACCTCCCTGGAACTGATGATGCACATCAATGGAAATCAATGATGTTCTGAAGGTTGCACTCATGTACTCTGTATAACGTAAACCTGTTCTATTGACATGCAGACTGTGCTAGAAAGGCAGCTTGATGGCGTCCTTTTATTTGTGATGTGCCCATTCCCATTACTTTGATTGAAATGAGCAGTTTAGCTTTTTGTCTGCATGACCCTCAGGTCAGCATATCACAGTTTGCAAAGCACAATGCACTTGCCAGAGCTTGTAATATCAATGTCTCATGCATCAGCATTTCACTGCAGTCATCTCTCATCAACATTGCTTTTCCTTCTGTGTTCTCACCCAAAGCTTCTTTGGCTTTATGCATGTGCTTGCATCACTGACTCCACAATGGAAATCTATGGTGATACATGCTCAAAAGAAAATAAATAACCGATGGATGTAGGTTTTGTGGATTTTGATCAAACAAGAGGGAGAAAAAAAACCTCAAAACAGTCATCAAATGAAATAGAAGAATCATGAAAGAAATCCACAACTTGATTATTCCACAGACAAAATCAGGACAAGCGCATTGGCATGATACTCCTTTTGCTTTAGTCAAACAGCCTCATCTCTGGAGTTTACCACCAGAAAGTTTACATTAAGACCAATTACATCTAGCAACTTACATATGTTATAAAAGCCCATGTGATAGTTCTAGATGCAGTCTCTATGCTGGGATATACTCTGTGTCTTTCTGAGATCTCTGCAGCTACAAAGAGAAGTGTTTGAGTCTATAACCTGACCACACGAAAAGCAAGAATTGGGCACCAGAGTGCCAGTATAATTTCTTGGCTAACTGATGTTAATTGTCAGGAAACACAGGAAAGCAGAATGTGCCTTTCAGTCTTTCCGCTCTCAGATAAGACAGGCTTAAGCTCTATGTCTGAATTGGAAGGAGTAAAAGTTAATTACAGAATTAAATGTTTACCTCAGTATAGATCCCATCATAAAGAATATATAAGCCATACTTCATTTGAGTGTGACACCACACCTGCAGCAGCAACATTGCTGTATATTTAGAAGATATTCTGTGTCATTAACTGTCTTGTAACAAAAAGCTCTGATTTTCTGATCCTTCTTTTCCTTTATAAGTCTTTAGAAACAGCAAACCCACTTGACACAAAGTAACATTATTAATGGATGGAGGAAGAAGACAAGAGAGCTACTGAATGGCCGGAGCCTCAACATCCTGGTTTATCAGGAGTGGATTTGCTCTGTATTTAACTTGAGCTCATAACTATTGCTTACATATAATAACAAGCAAACAAGCTCACCTCCTATACAGATAGCCTTAGAAGCAGGCTAGCATGATTACAGGAATCCATTTAGAAATCCATTTAACTCTGGTGCTAGCTATAAATACACACAGTAAATTTTTATCTGAGGTCAAATATCACTGTGAGTTTGTGTAGCTGTTATGGTTATAGCATTACAAGTCTCCAAGAAAACATATTGCTAGCCCACCACCCAACTACACATTCATTGAAAATCAATACTAAACGCAGGTGTTAGTTTTCAGTGGAGAGTATTAGCATTATTGCTGACCTGTCATTGATCTGAAATAAGAGTGTCATATTGAAACAGTGTTCATATCAAGTAAATTCATATAACTTTCACTTTCTTTATAAAGCATACTGGGTAATCAGACCTGCAGTTGAAATGATCTGTGCATTTTCTGAGCAGGTACAAAAAAGATATGGGTAGCACTTCTTTCTTAACTCTGTTAGGGTACCCTAATATAAAAGGCACTATATGAAGCTTTTAGCAAATTTATTTAGCCCTTTATATATGAAAACATTCACTAACTTCCCTGGGCAACAAGAGCGAACAAAAGCAATTGTTAGCATTAACCAGGGATTTTGCTATAACAATATTGTCTTTTTTCCAGATAATTTTAGAATGAAAGTTACTTATGATAACCTACTATTTAAGAAGAAATAAATCCAAGTGATGATGACATGCCAGTGAACATCACCCTACAGTCAATTCTGAGATTCAAACACCCCTGAAACCCTATGCATGTGTGATACATAGATGTGTGTGATTTATGAATTTGAAGGTTAGTGATTTCAAAAAGTAAATGCTCTTAACAGTCTTTGGTCTATAACCCCCTTATCTGTGCTGGTGAATGTTTGACTATAATACAGATTAAACTTAGTTATTAAAGAATCCTTCACAAAACAAAGGATGTGCATCCAATTATTTGTAAACTAAGAAAAATACATTACAGATCTGCAGCACTTGAGAGCACTTCCAAATAATATAAAGTACAGGAAATAACTATAAGTTTGTAAAGTCGCAAACCCTAACTATTATTCTATCAGGATTTGAAACAAAGGAATTATACACCTTCATCCCTTAAAGGTCAGCTTACATTTCATCTCTTTCATCCAGTTTGCTCTGGATTTACAAGATGCCTGACTACACTCAGCACCTTTGCTGCGTATTAATCTTACTAAGGCAAGAGCAATCACAACTGATGTTTCAGGAAGCTGACTGAGAACTATAGACAACAGGAGCCAAATCCCCATTCCTTCAGAGTACATCTCAGCCTCTCAAAGGCATCATAAACTTCACTTGTGTCTGAAGCATTAAGCAAAGATTAATGTGAGAGGTAGGATGTTAGAGCTGATGGAATAGTAGTGCTATCCAATACATAAAATCATCATTAAGAAACAAAAGGCAAACAGAAGTGGTAAAAACAGAAGACTTAAGACATTTAAATAGGTGCATGTTTAATCATTACACTAATCCAAACTTTTCAACCTGTTTCATAATGTAAAATATGAGACATTGGGGCAGAGTTAAGAGGCTTTCTTTTTTTAATCCCTAAAAAGTACATGTGCTGTTTGTAAGCACTGACCTTCCCTTTTGTCAAGAAAACTTCCATTAAGAACAGACTGCTGGGGGTTTTCTTTGAGGGAGAAAGAAGAAGAGTTGAACAGATGAAGATGATCATGTTTTGAAGTGATGCTGGTGGAAAGCTATATTTGAGGAATTGAAAGGAAAATCTGGCGAAAAGATGATATGCTTCTATAATCCAAAGCTTGATATACAGAAGCTGCATTGTTCTCCAAGATGTTGGAACGATCCAGTGGCATTGGCAATTGAGATGCAGAGGGGTTTTTTGTTTTATTTTTGTGGGGTTTTGTGTGGTTTTGTTTTGTGAGGGATTGGTTTTAAGGTTTTTTTTGTTGTTGTTTTTGTTGGGTCTTGGTGTTTTTCATTGTTTGGTTGGGGTTTTTTAATGGTTCTGTTTTGCTCTGCATTTTAATAGCAGGTGGGAAGTGCTTGCTTATGTGTCTTAGTAATGGAAAATATTTATATGAAGACAGATGCACAGTATGTTTTAAGAAAATTACTATTCAATTTTTAAGAGGCTTTTAATCCTTTTGTCAAATTCACAGATGTTCGTGCTGTCTTGCTCATCCCCACCCTGAATGCTTTCTTAGTTCATTAACCACGATAGTAAAACTGACAGAGGAAAGATTGCTGATGTGCAGTTATCTACGTGCTTTGATTCAGTACCATTTAAGACAATGAAAAAAAATGGTCAGGCAACTTGACTTGAGAACGCACAATTTGTGTTAATCTGCAAACAACCACAGAGACACAAAAATCACTTGAAGATGGTCAAAAACTGTGCTTAATGAACAGCTGTCTCGAGGTTTCATAAAATGCTTGGGGAGCATGTAGTTACAAATTACGGAACACCCAGATAACATTTGTGGCGTGACCTAGTTATAGGCTTTATGGAGCCTTCCTGTGTTTCTGAGATTGTTCTTTATTATCACCTCTTTCAGATAACTGGAATAGGTCGAAAAACTAGTTGCTGACTTCTCTGTGGAATTTCTTATATTCATGTAGAATATCCTATATCTGACAAGAGTAACATTGTGCTATGATGTCTAAGGCAGTATACAGTGCCACTCCTCCTTGGGCATTCAATGCCCAAAAAACTGAAAGATGTTCATGAACTTGTGATGCTTTTGACTGCAACAGAATCAGGTGCCAAGAAAAAAACATTAAACAAAAGTTCCAGGTACAAGGCAACGCTCTGCAGAAAGGTACCCCAAAATTCAGACTAGACATCACAGGTTAGGATTGGATTGGTTTGATGTTGTTATTACTCGGAACAAGTGAATTACCATTGAGGTTGAACCCCACACTCAATTCATTCCCCAGCTGGGATTTGATGAGCACAAACTGCTTGTCCAGTTAAGACTATCCCCTGGCATGGAAGAACGGAAACAGATTCACTCCCTGATTTTTCCAGCTCAGGGCTTCACACTTCAACTCAATAGCCTACGAAGGTGTACCTGAAGGAACTATCCTTTGTTTCCTTAGCATTATCCCTGTTTTCTCAGCCAAGCATTGGCAGGGCATAACAGCAGTCAGTCTGAAATGCTGTTTCAGCTAGTCCTCAAAAACCATTTCAAGCTACTCCAGTTTGCTACTTGTTAGCCATTTTAACACAGAGGAGAATAAACAGCACTGTGAAGGGCCATAAATAGACGTTCCTACATCTTCTATACTAAAATTAACATAATTAATAAGTAATTTGCATCTTATGAGACAAGCAGCAGAAAAGTATTCAGAGGCTTTATAGTATCATCAAGACCTAGTGTAAAAATTTGCATAATAAACACCTCAAACTTGTATCAAACAAGAAATTCTGTTTTCTGACAAAACTAGGAAACATTTTTAAACATAAAATGTTTTGCTTTAAAAGCATTTGTTGGTAGGCTGAGAGTAATGGAAATCCTTATAGAAATCAGTAACTAGTGGGCACACAAGATACAATAAACAAATATTAACACATTTCTATCTATTTCATTAAGAATACACTAAATAATTTGATATAATGGGGGCAAAAGTGTTTTAATTAGCTGAATGCAGATACCAGATTTTTGCTTTTCTTCTTCTGATTTAGGTTTACCACTACTGATTTGAGGGATGCTAACTATATAAATGAAGCTTATGGAGAAGTGCTTTTATTAGGCATCTAAACTTCTGATACATGCAGTGGACTATGACCAAGATGTCATTCTATAGATGTAACATGAACTCTTTTACACTGTTCAAGTATGTAGTCCAACCACATTTTGTGCATCAGTGTATTTCCGGCTACGAGTCTATTTTTAGAAAGCTGGTCTTCATTGTTCCTGACTCAGGCTATGTGCAATAAGCCAAGGAACAGACTGGAACCAAGAATTCAATGATATCCAATTCATTGAGCCAGTGGTAGGACATTTTTTCCCTTCTGTCTGCATTTTCCCACCTTAAATGCAGCCACTGCTGACAGCTGAGAGGATTCATGCTTTTCCAGTACCTTGAAGACAATATACAAGTGCTATGTGATTATTAATAACATGTCAGAGAAAATATCTTTGCCCTTTTAATATTTATAGCTAGGGAGACAGTCTTGTTGAGCCAGAGAGAGAGTGCATTGATGGGACCAGCTGGCACCCTTTTAGGCTCCAGTAGATCTCCTTGCCAAAGATCTGATAAGCAACAATTTCCAGCAAAACACAGGTTAAGCACAGCACTTTTCACCTGTTTTTAGGTTTAGTTATAGTCCTTTTTCTGCTCATCTGATGAGACCAAAAACTGGTGCAGGCCTTTTTCCCCTGAGATAGTCTAATGAAAGATATTAGCTGTTTGTGTGCAGTGGATGCTGTTACATCTTCAGGCC
Source organism: Melopsittacus undulatus (assembly GCF_012275295.1). Lineage (NCBI taxonomy): Eukaryota > Metazoa > Chordata > Aves > Psittaciformes > Psittaculidae > Melopsittacus > Melopsittacus undulatus. The sequence goes on along the minus strand of NC_047528.1, from coordinate 119,214,297 downwards.
ATTATCACAGCTACAAGAAAACTGACTTTTACATATTCATCATCTACATGTGTCTGATTAGAAATTCAGATGGAGATGTCTAGAAATCAACAAAGGGTAAACAAAAAGATAGATGATTGTGTGTCTAGTTTAATTTCAAAACAGATGTGCCAACTTAACATCCTCTGCATAAGTTTTGATTAAACACTGAGTACCTGATGTTTTCCTCAGCTTATCCTTTAGTAAATAACAGATAAAGCCCTCAAGTTAATGTTGCATTTTATGAGAGCTTTGTGCTTTTTCTGTGTGTGGTGTGTTTTAAGGGTAAACCTCAGTCCTCTGTTGATTAGCCAATAAAGCATCTTTACATTCAAATTACAAACCCATCAAAACAGTTATCATTCATAAAAATCCCTCTTAGGTATACATCTGGGAATACATATACCTGGATCTGAATCAGTTTTCTGCAGGTGTTTTTGAACTGTTTATAACAAATAATTAAAGTATTTGTCCAGCAGTAGGAAGTTCCACTTAATTCTCCTACCGTAAGCCACTCTTTATGAAAGAGATGAGCTTACATCACAGGAGGAAATGTGCCTCTCTGTTTTTTCCTGCCACACTATTTATTCTCTCACTGATTTATTCTACTGGAGGGCAAACATATTGTGCACAGCCACTTGTGATGCTGTACCACTGAGATATCTGCTTCTGACTATGTTATAAAATTGTTGATGCTGCCCTAAGGGTCAATGTTTGTCCTCTAAAGAGGAAGGGTTTTTTATCTCAGGGCAGTTATAGCTGATTTCCTTATGTTTTCTGAACTCTTGCTCTTAATTTACTAAGGTGCTGGCCTAGCTCAGATGTCACTTGTAAGGTCAAATTCATTTATATTTGGAGTCATTCTATTTTGTAAATAGAATTTCAGTGATTGTGATTTTAGCCTGCTTTTATGTTTACCAATATAAGTACGTCCACAAATGTATATAAATATAGATGAGTGTATGTGTGTTTTAAACTATAAGAATAACCTGTCTTCAGCAAAAAGCCCATGTACTGCAGTGCTCAGACTGACACAGTGTGGGTAGTATGTTGTAACTTTCTTCATGTATTTTGCTGCAGACAACTGTACAACAGCAGCTGCTACATTAGATATGTTTCTAGTCAAGGGAAAACAAGGAATCTAGGCTGAATCATCTAAACAAGCACATTCCATCAGCTTTAAGATTAACTGATAAACACAGACCAGAAGTCTTGTGAGATTAGAAATTCCCATACACCCCCAATGGCTAACATTCATACCCCCTTAATACACATCTGGAGAAGTAAAATGGTAACAAGCATAAAACTTTCAGTGTTCCACTACACCTGTGTTATTTCCTCAGAGGGTAACTTTTTGTTCTGAGCATGTATAACTAAAGGATCCTGGGCCACTCCTGAGGTTTCTGGATGCTAATGAAATACAAACAAACTAAAGAAGCAGCAAGAGAAGAGATTTGCATCCATAAGCATTTAGAGGCAGAGAGTGCAAAAAGTCTTGCAATGCTTGCCCTGAATAAATATCTGAAAACCACATTTTGCTCTGTATTACCAATATAGAGCACAAATTGCTCTATATTCTCAATATTTTTCCTTCTAGACTCATAGAACTGAATATCCGTGATATTGAAGACATGACCTGATAAACTGCTGGAGACAATTTAGGCTTTTAAAAGCAAAGGCTCTCAGTAAAACTACTTATTTACATGCTTAGTGCAACACTATAGTAAAAACAAGAGGCATAAGAGCGAGAGCAAGATATGGCTAGGGAAAAGGTGTTGTTATTTTAGGGCTTAGCTGTATGGCAAGCTTTAGGAAAGGAGCTGGGAGGCAGCAGGAGGAAGAAGTGGGAATAAGGAAGAGTCTTAATAACTTTTACTTTATATTCATACAAAGAAGCTCTTCTGAAACAACCAGCCAGCTGGAGCAAGTAACTGTCTGCCCTAAAAGTGGGTTATGCTAATTTCAGCATGGGTGGATGGGGAAAGGGAATGCAGGAGACAGAAGCAGGGAAAGCATGTACAAACATCTCCCTATTCTGCTTTCAAGTCTGCTGCTGGCAGTTCTCCTGCTGCTTCTCACTCTGCATTGCCTCTCTCTGGGACTGAGCTGCCTGCTTGCCTGTGTCCTCTGCTGCTCCTGCTCGTGTTGCCAGTGCATGGGCTAGAACACTTGGCCTGCTTTTACCATGCTCTTGAAGTCAGCAGTCCTCGTCAGGGTGATAGGTGGGCTAGGATTTACAGCAGGATGCCATTTCTAGGTAGTAGTCTGACATTTGCAAGTGTGCTTTAAGCAGCAACTGGTAGCATATAGAGGTACAAACATTTCTAGACATATAGCAAATACGGAGATGATTTTCCTGTGCCACAACTAAAGGAAGAAAACTCAGAAAATGATTTTTTAAAGCATGCATGAAAAGAAAGGCCCTTTCTGACTTTGAAAAGTCAATTTCTGCCTTACGTCTTGCCCCTTAGAAGCTCAAATCAAATCCAAATAAACTCCTGGCATTGCAAATAATTGATTTTAGATTTTGATGCTGGTATTTTACTGTGTCAGACAATATAGTTATGAATTATCTATTAATATATTTACTCTGATTTAAGGGAAGTTACACCTGGTCCCGCTGAGCTGGGGATCTGATCTGAAAGAAGTAAGAGAAACACATTAAAAGAAGATAGAGAGGTAGCCAGACTGCAATCAGAAGGAAACATGCTATTCAGAAGTGCAGCCACTGTTTCAACATAATACTGTCAGGAGGAGACCACTTCCTTTGTCATGGGACACCCAAGGACAAGCACAGAGAATGTACTCTGTTCTCTTATCAGATTAGTCTTCATGTTCATCAGAAGCGCCTCTTACTTAATAGAGTTTGACTGTAACACAGCCTTAGAAGACTATTATTAAAAGATTAGGCTGCCTTCATCCTCTTGATTAATTAATTTTTCAGTGCAGAAGAGAAACTGTGAGGTCTCTATTGCTGATGTAACATACTACAGTATCTGATCACAGTCAGACTAGTCAGCCTCCACAGACATTGTGTGAGCAAATAGCTCTGAAGCCACTTCAAGATCTATCAAATAATGGACGCATAAAAAACTGCACCAAGCTCACCAGGGAAAAGTAAAAGACACACATTGCATTTTAGTCCTTCCAGCTGAAAATAAAACCAGCTTGACTGGGAGGAAGGTCTTGTAAGGACATTCTTTTTACAGAAAGTTAATAATAATAGAAATGAACTTTTCACTGGGATCTTTTAAAGGAAACTTTAATCTAAAAAAAGGGTTATGATGTTTCTGGATGGGATTTGGCATTCAAACAAAGCAAGAGCATAGGTAGTAAAGAACAAGGAACTCCATCTCATCCTCAGAGAGCCAATGGCCCCACAGTAACACCATCCACATCTGACCCTACACAATGCAGAGCAAGGATTTAACTCTTCATCTTCCCAGTCTCAGGTGATGAAACTCTTGACTTCCTCCTGATTTAGCTTGAGGACATTTATGAATCTTTGTGTCAGGTTGGCAGCCCCTTCACTGTGGCTTCCTAACCGACAAGTTTCATAGTGACAAAGGGGGGAAGGAGAAAATAAGAATCTCTAAGTGCTCAGTGTCAACCGGGAGTGAACACAAAGCTACACACTGTGTCAAACACAGGGAAAACATAGTCCTGTCCTTATGAGGACTGGCCTCATTCTTGTTTAAATTCAAATTGCTCAAGTGGATTTGCTGGGCTACTTGCAGATGAAACATTGCACCTGAATTTTGACAGCTAACCAGACAGACATCCTAAGCCACAGACATGTAGCTTGAAGGTAAAAATGCTTTTAATGCTGGCAAAAAAAAAGGAGATTGACATTTAAAAGGAGATACTTCAAGGGATGAGGTGGAGGGCAAAGGAAAGAATGAAACAACACTATCATCAAGACTAACAGAACTGTGGCAGTTTGGGGAATCTTTGGGAAAAAAATCCTATTCTTTTGGATACTTATACTGCCTATCAGCAACACACCAAAATATCATCTCTCATGTGTACTTTGCCACTTTGTTTTTTTTCTCCTCCCAGAAGAAGAACTGAAAGGATAGACTATAAAAAGGTCCTTGCTGCTTCATCTTCATGGGAAAAGGAGCTGGTGAAAGAAAGCCACTAAATCAGAAGTCAAGGTTTAAGATGAGCATAGCCCTAAGGCAGTTCGTGCTATACACCAGACATCATCCCTGAGAATACTTGTTGCCTACCATCTCTAGATGGGCATTACCTTGGAAATTTCAGGTGGGGGATACCCTATTTTCCTGATATGTGACTTACTTACAGCCAGCAAACAAACCAGTAAGGCAGCTGCTAGACAAACCCCTAAACTTAGCCTATGTACCAATAAAGAGATGATGGCATTTTTGCCATGGCTGTGACACCAAGCCCCAGGTCACACAACTTTGATGCATTAACACATTGTTATAACAAACAATTTACAAAATGGTTAATAAGGCTAAATTATCACTCAGTGACAACTACCTCACCTACATAGCTAATGCATGGCTGTCCCCAGCTCCTTCCAAACCCATACCAGCACTTCATCTACATGGGTAGGCCTTGTGGAACGAGTCATCAAAGGAGAAGATCTGTCAAACACAGAGTTTTATTCAGTCTAATAAATACTTGTCTCTGGACCAGCTGTCCCTCATAGGTAAGAGCCACATTAAATCTTGAGGAGGCCCTTAAATCAACAACTTAAATCTTGCCTTCTATTTGCAAGTTGCTATTCTTCAGTCAAAACGATGCTATTTTACTACCTCAGAAGGCTGTTATGAAGACAGATAAATTAGTGTTTGAATATTCTCAGGTATTAAAGCAGAAATTTCTACAGAAACATGAATCTAACATATAAGCTGTTCTAGATTAAGGTCAAACATCATTGACAAATCTTGTGCTTGCAGTTCTGCTCCACTCTACAACGGTAACTAAATTTATCTCACAACCTGCACGTAAATATATTATTATTAAACAAACTTTACTATGTTACACTAAAATTTTGCTTTTCTACCATGAAGAAACCTGGGTTGTTTTTGCAATATTTTTATTATTTCTGTCCTACCATATGTTTAGCATCTGCGACAGATTTGCATTTTAAACTTGGAAACATGAAAAAGTCAGACTCCTCTGACAAGCTACCATTCCATGCATAGGAAAAGACAAAGCCCACACGCATTTAAGCTTCTGACAGCTTTAGTACAACATAGTAGGCTACAGGATGAGAAGTTTTTTATGAAGTTAACCTCCTTTCCCCTAAAACCCCTCAAAACTATTTAGGCACCACTCCAACATCAAGGAAACAGGGAGAACCCCTTCCCACAATAACCAAGGGCCCTACAGACTTCTCTACTGGAATACCATGGCCCCAGGACAGTCAAGGATTTCCAGTATTGCACATTTATTCTATATCCATTATTTCCATAGGTGGTGGGGAAAAAAAAGAAGCCTAACAAAAAGCTTCAGCACCAGAAGGAGAAGACTTGCACAAAGTTCCAGCATGTAGTTTCATTAGCGTTTTTGTTTTGGCTTCTCTAACTATCCTATCATTCTTTGCTTGGATAGCTGTGCTTATTTGTAATTCTGGCTTGCTCACATGCTCCTACTATGGTAAATAATTTTAAGCACAACAAGTTTCAAATGGGTTATTTTTATTGTTAATGGAAAAAGCCTCATTAGAAGATTCTACTGTGCTTATTCAATGCCACTTCATAATGAAAAGCAGATAAACTGTATTTACATTCTGCATAGAGTAACTAAAATAATTTGCCACTGTAGATGACAATTTAATTACTCCCAATTTTACATTTTCTTTCCCAAAGTAATTAACCCTCTTGAGGCATACATACCTATATCAAAGGAGGGAGTTTTCTCATATCGCATCAAGCATTAAATCTAAGCATTATTATGTGTCAAGTGATCAATTAGGGCATTTATAAATGGATAACTGTATCATCATTACTCTATGTGTGTAATTAGGGCTTGGCAAAATTCTGACTTCACATGCTGCAGAGCAATCTGAAGCCAGGCCAACCCTAAAACTAGACACCAAAGTAACAAATTCACAGATATATATGTCCTGTTTTCAGCCCTACTGTTTTATCAGCTCTTGCTACAGTAAATTAGTAGCACATAATTGCTGAAGCAAGTGCAAGACTGCCCAAAAACGCTGATAGAACTGATGCCCCTTCACAGCACAGCAGGATTAATTAGACACATTCCTGGTGATGAGCTGCAATGTCAAGCAGTTAACTGACACCTTACTGAACTGTTCCACTATAAACATAGCACTATAATCCTGGTTACTAGGAAGGAAACCAACTTTGCTCAGTACAGCTCAGGAGATACTTTTAGCTTCTGCAGACTTACAAAGAACCCCTAACTCTCTGAACTGATTTCAAGCCTGTCTTCTGTTAATGTAAGCTCAACCCAAAACAAAGACCTTGTGTCAGGAGGTACTTGTCTGCTAAATGAAAGCAGTTGTCTCTCACTCAAGCAGCTGAAACAGCCTGAGACACCTGGTAAAAAAGGGTAGTGCTGTGAGGTAGCATTAGTCCTTTCTATTCCTGCAAAGCAGCTTTGGGAAAGGCAACCCAATAGTGGAGATCAAGGCGTTCAGAGGAATTGGTAGAGTTCATGATGGGCACCTTTCCCATACATCATGTTCTCATTCTGTCTACCCACTCCAGTCCCAAGCTGCCTGCCCCAAACAGCTAGCTGCCTCCCAGGACACCTATCTTGGCACACTGAAGTGCAGGGTTGCCCCGTATGTCTTTGAAACCCAGATAGGGTTTCACAACCTGGAACTCATGCTTTTAAAACTGTTTTTATTAATTTCCTATATTTCAGATCCCATTTTCATCTTTTGTCTCTCTGAGTTTTGATGTGCACTTTACCAATGAGACACAGTCCTTTGGAAAGACAACTTTGTGGTTAATCGTCCAAGTGCATGAAGAATTATGTCATAGCATTGCATTTGATTAAAAAGAACTCGGCCAGCATTAGATAGCTTGTTGAAACAACAAGATTAGGTTTGGGGTTTTTTTTTTGTTAGATAAAAGGATACTTTCATGTTGGTCAGAAACACCTCTGTGCTCACATTGATACAGATCTCTTTTTCCCCCCCCTTCTGACTTTAATGAAAGGAGAACAAGGCATTTCAGCTTTTATTACCTCGGTCACTGATGAAACGTGTATTAAATTAGAGACATGGCAATGCTGGACTTTTAACAGTAATTCAGACAGGTATGGAGCCACTATAGACATTAGTCTCCTATCTATGCTTGACATCTGCTTCAAATAAATCCAAATCACATATTGGCTCACCAATCCCATAGTATAGCCTACAAACTTAAATACCTTTCTAAACCATCTTTGACTAAGGATAGACATATCAACAATCCAGATAGATTCATAAAACCCCCAAACTTCTCAGACCAAGCAGTGCTCACCATTACATAGTTATTATCTGCAGCAAAGGCCTCTTTCTGAGCCACTCATGCTTTAGTTTACAGGAGAGGATGACAAACACAGACAGAGTTGTATTTTCAGGTAGCAGTAGAATTGGAATCCCTTTGGGTGCATATGTGCACATAGGCACTCTGCCCCCACCTTTCCTGAGCCTCATTTCATGTTTTGCAAGTACGATGCCACACAGGCTGACCAACCCATCCCTGCCAAAAGTATAATAAACCAGATCTGTACATGTCAAATCACAACACATCCCTAGTAAAGAAACTTTGTGAAGAAGGGAGGAAAATATTCACCTCATAACATCAGGAAGATGATATTTAATTTGATTTGATTTACTGCCATTAGCTATATATTTTAACTACACTTCTTGCCTGTACTTTATAGTGTATTTTATACCTGGCATTTTCTTTGAATCCTTGTCATGAGAATTAAACCCCTGCAAGAGGTGCAAATGACCAGGGCACTGTGCACCAGAAATTTACCTAGCACTATTCAAAGAAGCACGTACAACACCAAAGCATCCTTGTGGCTTACAGTAAAGGGAAAAAAACATGTCAGAGTGCTATTTTCTGGCACAGGCAAGCAGAAAAGGCCACAGAGACTGATGATACTCATAGTGATTCCTCCAAGGCACTGGGCAAATAGTCACAGCCACAGTAAGTGACAGATGGAAGCACATCCATCTGCTGCAGCAGCATGAGCTCAGGCCATCCCTTAAAGTTCAGCCACTGGTTCAGGATGGCAAATGTATGTTCAGAGCAGCACTGAGCTAAAGACACACATTCACATTGGAACAAGCTGGTATGCTTCTTCCTTGCCAGCTACTGGGGCAAACTGAGAGAGACTGGGCTAAGCTTGGGAAGGCAGCAGAAACAACCCCACTGTAGCTCTCCATAAGGGAAAATGCAAAGCAATGCTTTGCCTCGACAGCCTGGGTAGGAGTTTGCCTTAGCATTTCTCTCCTAGCAAATATCAGGGGTAATTGTGGTTACTATGTGCTAGTAAATAGCAACTACCCTCAGAAATCCAAAGCCTTTTTGAAAGCAAGTGTCTGAAGGGAAGCAGCTCCTCTGTTCTGCACTGCCATTTGAATTCAGACATTGGTCCTCCCTGCAGAATTTGCTACACATTTCTAATTTAAGTGTCACATATGAGCATACACTTTTATGTAATACTTTGTAATCCTCAGAGATTGATTTATTCCCTCCCTTTTTAATATGTGCTTTATGCTCAACTTTCCTCATAAAAGTCGGTGGCAAATTGCTGCAGTTAGAAAAATACATTACCATAAATTTTGAGACAGGGCAAAGGAGCGTTAGCAACAATCCTGTGGTGCTATAAATACTTTTACCTGCTTTGAATATTACAAAAGAGGGGAATAAGCAATTTCAATCCAGGGAAGGATTTAGGAGAACCGTATGAAACATGTAAACACTTCAGCACGTTCTTCTAAGTTCTTCCCTGATGCTCAATAACACAAGTAACAATTATGGGGCCTCTTTTTAGTGAGCAATATGGTGAGATATTTAGAGACAGCCAGTAAGGGAGCATATAGTGTTGGAGGCCACAAGATCAGTGCCATTAGCCTGGGTGGTACTGAGCTGTACCAAGTAGTCCAAGTATGACAACACGATGAACTGGCTATGTTGCTTCTTCCTCCTACCCTGTGAAGGGCAAAGATGAATCCAGTGCTACCCACTGGCCTAAGCTAACCCAAACTTGATCTTAGTTCTCTTGAGGACTGAGCTCAGCCTTCTCCAAACTGTGCAGCACCCCAAGCATTTGGTATGCTGAGATGGGTGGAAACATTCAACCCTTCTTTTCTTTTTTAAGGAAAAATTAGGGGGAGGAAAAGATTTTATTTTTAATACCATTCTTTCACACCTAAATGTATATGCAAACACAACCGCTTTCCAGAGGAAAGTTTTCTTGGGAAAATTGTTTAGATTTGGAATGCCTGAATGTGGGAAGATGCCCATGACTCAGTGTCAGGGTATTCACCTAGGATATGGTAAGCCCTAGTGCCTGGCCACAGTTTATTCCCCACATCCTAGGTGAGTAACCCAGCCATCAAAGTGCTAAGTCTCTTGCTATAGCTTCCATCTCCTAGTAGTAACATTTTAAATACCCTGTTTTCCTTCTGCATTGGATACAGAAGCTTTCTCATACCACGTGTGCTCCCACCTACCTCTGTTGATGAGATGTCCAATGATCATTAAGAGGTCATATGAGCAAACTGGCTGCTAAGCTATAATATTACTTCCCTTTACAGTCTAGAGACATTTAAGGGACTGCAAGAGATCAGGAGAAGACAGAGCAGGACATAAAGGAGAAAAGAAACTCCTCTCCCCAACTAAAATCATATATCTAAACAAAGCTGGAATAACATTGGGATAGCTTGGTGGGAAAAAGTGCCAAAGCAGTTCAAACGTTTTGCACTTTCTCAGATCAGTTAGCCCTACTTGGCTAACTCTTTCACAAGGCGTTAACCAGATAGGGGGGTAAGCATTCCTATGCTCTGAAATGAGAAATGGTCCAGAACAAACTTCTTTCACCTTCTTCCATATGATTCCATCGCTTGCTAATCATACCTTATGCAATTCTGCAGCGTGGAAGCAAGGCATATAGACCATTATTGGCTCTAGACTGGGCCAAAGACTATTTGATATTAGGAGATAATAGAGCCTAGAGAACTTGTGGATGCCTCATCCCTGGCAGTGTTCAAGGCCTGGCTGGATGGAGCTTAAAGCAACCTCATCTAGTGGAAGGTGCCCTTGTCTGTGGCAGTGGGGTTGGAACTGGATGAGCTTTAAGGTGCCTGTCAACCCAAACCAGTCTGGGATTCTATGAAAAGCAGGAGCTTCCCCCATAATTAAAATAGAAACCCCCCTTTTGCCTGGCATGCAGTTGCGGTAGTAGCAATGGTTATGTGTCTCAGCTAATGGAATATGCTTTCATTATCCAATCTCTCCAACAAATTAAATGCTCAAAATCATAGACAGATTAGCAAACTAGTGAGAAGCCAGCCAGCTGAATATCAGCTTTTTCATTTCTGTAGGATAGGAGGGTATATGGTAGAACCATCTGTAAATCCACTTGGATTACAGTATGGAAAGAATCAGAATTCATTAAAGGATATTTTAAACCACTAATGTCATCTTCTGTTGTTCTATAAAATGATATTTTACACAGGCTCTTAAACTAGCACTATGATGAAGCAAATTGCCATCATATCAGGATTTGTAATTTGAACAAGGATATTTTACTTGATTTTGAGTTTAATTCTATTTCTTTCCTCTGTAACAGCATGGATGGAAACTTGAATTAGTCTACTCTGATTATAAGAGATCTGCTCACTCTGGTGCATATATATATGTGTGTTCGTACATACATATAAATGAATGATAAATATATATATATATATATATGTGTAGATGAATGTTCACTGCATCTGTGCATAGATATCTTTGCTCTTTTGCCTTAAATTCTGGTGGAGGGCAAACTGAAGGAGTTGGTAACTCAAGGCATTGCACAATCACATACATTTCACTTTCTGTTCCTAGGATACCACAGTCAAGGCTGGAACCTGCTCCCATCCATGCTGATGGACCTTCCATGTACAGGTCTGTGTGATGCATGGCCAACCCCAAAAAGCTCACCTTCATGCTGTCAGCCTGGGCTCTGGACCTGCCTGCTCAACCCATAGGTAAGTGACCTGCTGGACTGTGGCAGATGTCATGCAATGGGTGTTGTTTTGCTCATCTCTGAAAAAACTTACAAAAATAGAGTCATGCTAAGAGAAAATATGAGTCTGGATGCTTCAGAGACCACAGTGCTCTTTTATACCTTGAAAAAGTGGTAACTGTGCTCTCCAGACAGCACACAGTAGCACAGTAATGGGAGTATTCAGACAGCGTTAGGTATTTCTAAAGCTTTTGGACAATAGAAAGAAAACCCCAAAACTAAAATCAGCCACTGAAAGATAACTTCTGGCAAATTTCTGTAAACATCTTATAACCAATACAAACCACACCAATAACACAATGCCTTCCCAGTGAGCACCAGAGTTCAGTGACTATAACACAGTATAACTTGGGTGGGTTATGCCTTAATTCAGTTTACAGTTTGACCTAATCCGTGAAGTACATGGTACATGGCAACTGTCAAATTTTACAGCACTGGGCTTACTGTAAAACGAGCTTTGTACTAGCACTGTATAGCACTGGTGCTCCTTACTGGGAGCAAGACTAGAATGTTTGGCCTTAAATGAATCTGTAGCGTCCATTCAGACCTTCTGTATTAACATTAAGCTATCTTGAGCAGTATGACTGGTTGGTTGAGGCTTCCTTTTACTGTCTGGACCACATCTGGATTTGTGAAGCAATGCTTTACAATGTGAGCTAGAGGTTTAGGGTTTGAAGTCAGCTTATACAGATACAATTGCCATGACCATTATGTCTGGACCTATTTACTTTTTTATGAAAATCATAGAAGCCAAACTGAAATGTTTGGTGTTCTGACATAATGGTTTGCACTGCAGTCATTCATTTCACTAGGGACTGAATTTGGCAAGATTCAGAAATGAGCACCTTAAGATGGAATTGTTGCAAGATTAAGTTTTATAGAAGTGTATATAAATTACTTCCTTCAGTCTGAAAAGATGCAAAGGTGACTCTCTCATTCCAATACCAAGCAGCTAAACCAATACAGCATATACTTTACCTCATATATTGGTTTCTTGTCTCAGTGTGGTGGGTCTCTTTGCACTGATACGTGCAGTGCCTAAACAGATATGACCACTGCTCTATAGGAATTATCTATAAACTCTACACCTCATACATGCATTTACAGAACAGTTGCTAAGGTTCAGGACACAGCATCAGTTGCGACTATTTCTGTTTACAGAAACGCCAAGATCCTAATTTCCAGAGTTTTCTGCTTCAGTAACTGCTCTTGCTCCAAATGAAAGACTGACATCAATTATCCAAGTGCCCATCCTCCCCTCCACTCAACAAAATTCAATGCTGCAGACAGCACAAGTAGCCTGGCATATGCAAAACCCAGTATATTTGTTTCTGAAAGACTGCCAAAGGCAGTGGAGAACTCATGCACAAGGCAGACCAGCAGAGCTCTCTGCAGAAGTTTGCCCACTTACAGCACATCTGATCTCAGATCAGGGTATCAACTCCTCATGCCTACAGGAGCTGTGCATCTTCATACCTCATTGCCTGAACAACTTTGAGAGTCAAGGCCAGGAAGCCTGACTGAAAGTAAGTTTCCAGATGGAGATTCAGGAACATAGTCTGATACAGGTGTTAGTTTGCTGCAGGAGCCTTCATTTTCTCAAATTGCTTGGGTAAAATCTTCCTGAACAAGAAAATGTTCAGAAATTGCTGTCAAGTTAAAATCACAATTACCATTTTATTTGCATTTATCAGTAACTTGCTCCTTCAAACATTCAGATCTTTAACGTACAAATAAAGAGCAATTTTTTTGTGGGATGATGTGGTTACACAGTGCTTGGTCACATTGAAGCCTGATAGAACTTGTCTACTGCTGATCACCTTTAGGAAAAAATAGGGGTTAAATTAAAAGCCACTCTTCACTGAATATCTCATGATATTTAGGAATAGTTAGTACATAAGAAGTGCTGATAGCACAATAGAAAGAGAAAATATATAGCAAAGTCTTAATAATATGCTTCCTTTTCACATACACGTGTCCATAGAGCTCATGTTCGCTTTTCAGCAATGCGAAAAAGCAACAGAATAAAATGATGCAATGACTACAACCATACAATTAACCCATTTGTGTGAAATTCCTGAAGAGAGAAAAAAGAGAAGTGAGGACAAAACTTAAGTCTTTAGGGGGGGAGATAATAATATAAAACAGAACAATAAGCATGCACTTGGGAAAAATGATACAGAGGCAGCAAATGGATGCAAAGAAGAAAAGAGATATAGTGGAAATATGGTCTGCAAATCCTTTCTCTTTTGTAGTTTTGTTGATAAGCCAGTGCTGTGAACTAAGAATTCTTTTAAGATAAAACATGCATTTGATTTTAAGACATAAGTTGATTACAAAATGTATATGCTGGCTAACCTATGGAGCCTTCATAGTTGCTGTCATCAATGGTTATTGTTAAGCTTAGGAAAAAGTCAGAGGAATGTGAAAAAGGATGTGATAATGTTCCTGAGTCTACTTTTTACTCATTTTGCAATACTGGGAAGCTCAGTTCAAGTCCATATGCCAGCATTTCTGTAGGACTGACACCAAAACAAACCTTCACAATATGTTTGTGGAAAGTTTCCAACTACCAAAATGTAAATATACCTTAAAAGCAGCGTTCCCCCTACCACATAGATACTAAAGATCAGCCGGCAGAAATCTTTTGCACATTATTATTCCGAGGAGCAGAATGACACAAAGCATGCGTTTGCTCTGCAGGAAGCAGTGGATTTGCCCTAATAAGTGACCATGTACTGGTTACAAAGTTTTCATGACTTTGTAATAGCAGGAAGAACTGCTTTTTAATCAAATTTAGAACATAAAAGTTTTTGGCAACTCCGGTTCCATAGCCTAATCCTTCTTTTCTGTTCCGTTAAACTGCCACATTCATCTGAATTCAGTGGTTACACTTGAGACTTGTATTCCTGATTAGCAGAAGCAATAGGTTCTCCAATTAAAAAATATATATTTGAAGAGAGAAAGAATGACAGAATAGGCACCGTATGGCAAACATTGTTATGCATTTAAGGGTTCTGTTACTTAGTATAAACAATATTGTTGACTGATAACAAATCAGCTCCACTTGAATTGATAGAACAGATTAAACCACTCGTCTGTCAAATTAAACTTGGGAAAATGAGCTCATCACCCCTTTTGAAATACAGCCTGTGAAGATTCATGCTCCAGATTGCCCCAAAATAACCACTAAAACCTTCTACCTATGCCTGAATTAACAAGCCACTATATATGATCCACGAACTTGACATATTATAAATTAAGCACCTAATGATGGGGAAGGGGAAAGAGAAAGAAATGGAGACAAAATGAGGAACATTCTATCAATAAAAACCATAAAGTGAATTCCCCTGGGATTCTTTTATTACCAGGAAAACAGGAATCAGTCCTACCACTTTCTGTCAGAACAGTTTCCAGGAGGAATCCATACTGTGCAATCTCCAGATTCCCACCTGGTCTGGCACCTTAAGCTAACACTTTCAAGCTGAACAGCACAAATGCCTACATATCTAGCACAAACTCCATCCTGAGCTGCATATGTGCTACATTTCCTCTGTAAGCCTGCACCTGATGGTAGCTAGGCTGCTATGGTTCAAAAGGCAAAACTCAAAGATCTGAGTTCAACTGAACCAAGGCTTCGTTACTTGCCAAGGTAACAGTTTAGTTTTCCCAATGTCTAGACAAAAAAGCAGCTGGTCAGGAAAATGCACTCTTCAGGCTTAGAAAACCAACACAACCTTTCCCTAGTAGAGAATAAAATGAGGGAAATACCAATCAAGAAATTATACAAAGGGAGATACACTATAATTTGCAGGTTCTGAATAGCTTTTTGAAGAGTATCTGAAATGTTCTTATATTTTGAGAAAAACTTAGGTAAAAAACTGTCATGAAAGAAATACTTAAAACAGACATGTTGAGAAGAAAAATAAAGATAAATAATTCCCTGGAAAACTCTGGATGAAAGGAAAGTGGTCTTAAAAATAAAGAGAGAGTCCCCTTCCAACACACATCAAAAGGAAAAGACAACTAGGAAAGACATTAGTTGTAAACATCACCCAGCAGGGAGCCAGTGGTTCACAAAGATACATCTTTCTACAGGCAGAAGATAAGAAACAAGCTGAGAGACTCAAGCATAGTGACTTCTAGATTAGAGAACTATTTATTCATGTATCTGCTCTGAAGCAAAAAAAAGGGGGATGAAATAGCAAATAAAGACAACGCACCACAACACAGATATTTCTGAATCTCTAAAGCCCACAACATCTGCTTCTCATAATGAATTTCAGATTAATTTAGTAAGAATATTAAAGCTTTACCACAGAAATTGATAGACATTTTATGGTACAGCACAGAGAAACACAATTTGTTCTGGTCACATCATCATGGGGTTTTTTCCAGACTTGCTGAGCAGTCAAATCAGCATGTTTTTAACAACTTTGGATACTTAAACACTTGCATGTGAGGGATCGTGGTGTACACTAACATGACAAACATTAGAGTGGGCTGGAGAGGAGAAGTTAACTGAGTAGAGAACTCAGAGCTGACAAAGGTGAATAAGTGTGCATGTAAGACTAGGTCTTCATAACAACTATTTTGGATATGGATGGCCAGCAAAAGAATCACAGAATCCCAAGGGCTGGAAGGGACCTTGAAAGATCATCTAGTCCAACCCCCCTGCAAGAGCAGGGTAACCTAGAGTACATCACACAGGAACTTGTCCAGGCAGGCCTTGAACAGAGCAATCTGCGGAAGTTTTCTGATGAATCACATTCTTTCTTCGTGTTTAACACAAATTGAAAGAAGCTCTTCCTTTTCATTAACTTATGAGGCTTTCAGACTGAGGAAGAGTATGAGCATAATGGACAAATATAAAAGCATCCTTTTTTAAAGTAGGGTATTTTTTGGGACGCTCTTAAATGGTATTGGAGTGGAGACCGAAGAATAAAGCAGCTCCAAAAAGCTGCTGGAATTAACACTGAAATGTTCCTGTTTCCTTGTGCACAACATTCAGGGAAGACAAACTTCCTCCCACCACACTGCTGCGCAAGGTGGTACATACTGTGTTTGTCATGCTGTGAACATTAGACAACAGATAACCAGTAGCCAAATTTATTGTGCTGTGCTTTGAAAAGATTTTATGCTATCATCATAGAAATCACATTTTAAGACACCGCAAAAGTACTCATAAAAGTGTAAATAGAGGAAAACAGATTGCTGAAAATGGGTTTAAGCACTGAAATTATTTATCTAAGAATGAGAGAAGTAGACAGGTTTCCTTTGTGACGCATTACAGAGTTTTTCTGTGACAGCCAGTCTTCCCTTTCTTTATCTCCCAGAAGCACAAGAACACCACCATGAAAAGAACTGTGGAATTTAAAACCAGGAAAAGAGAACATTGCTTCCAGCTACTCCCTCTCATAATCTGTGAGATTCATAAGCCTGAGAAAAAAGCACCGAAATTAAACATCCCATCTTTAAACCGAACTCTGGGTTCTAGGATCCATGTAACAACATAGTGCTTTATCAAATTAAAACACAGGCAGTCAAGAATCATACACAAAGATGTCACATTAGCCAAAGTTTTGGGGGTTTTTTATTCCTTGTGTTCTAAGGATTAGGTTTTGGCAAAACAACACTCATCATGAGGGGAAGTTTTCTCTTTTTTTCCTGGCAAACTCTTAAATTTTTTTTTTTATATTCACCTAATTTAAAACATAAAAACCAAAATCCAAAACCAACCCCCCCAAAAAAATCCAAAACAATCAAAAAAACCAAAACACCCAAGAAGGATAAAATTCAAAGACATTGATTCAATGCATTTCACAAGTGAAATCTACCATGCTCATATTTCCATGACATAACACCACCATACATGGAGAGCAGAACAACCACTTTTGCCAGGGCACTGGCAAGCGTCATTCGCTAAATCAGCCAAAGCTGTTGAATCCAGAGAGCTTTGAAATAAGAAATTAATTTGGTCTGAAAACAAAAAGATAAAGCAATGTATTAGCTTTACACAGCCTATTAGTGCTAATCTTTAACTGAATTTTCAGTTGTGATGTAAAAATGATAATCAGAAGTCTATTGATATCACAGCTGTAAAACATAATTTAGGAAATCAGAAAATTTCATTTACTTTCAAGCAATGTTTGTATATCCATAATGAGAATAAACAGTATTTCTAATGACTTCTTCCTTAAGTACACAATGGAATGCAGGGTAAATGTGTGACTGGGGCAAGTTTTAATGAAACAGCTTAATGATAAAACCAAGCTATGCTCAAACCTTAGGCTGAAGGCAAGAGAGATCATAGGCTACCAAGGCATGGAAAAGAAGAAATAAGAGTAAAGCAAGAACACAGAAATAAAAAGGGCAAGATGAAGCTTTCGTAACACTTTTCAAGCAAGAAGCAAAGTCAAAGATTCAGAAAAAGGCAGCAATGTGACAAAATAAAACAGAGAGGAGGGAGCAGCAGCTCAGCAAACCTGGATGGGTTCCTCTCAAGATGCTGCAGTTTTACTTTTCCACATCTGACTGGAAGCTGTCTGCTGAGAGAACACCAGAGACAGTGAACCTACAAATTCCACCCAACAAATCCATTAGGCTTAAGTAATTAAGGAAAATGGAATGTTAGACAACATGAAACACATGGGAAAGAAGTTTCAACCTATATTTGTTATTTTATTTCTCTCCTGTTTGTACAAAGTGCTCTTGTCTTTATATTCTCTAGCAGGGGAAGTTACTTGCCAAATTATTTTTACCTAATTTTTTAGTCTTGTGTAATATGAACCACACAAATAAATCACTTTGGCATTCATTTGTGTCCAGTCTCTTCATGCAGAGGCTCGGTTGCATTGCTCTGCTGTTTCGGCATGCCAAGTAACTGCTCAGTGCTGAAGGTGGTCACCACACTTCTCTTTCAAAAACAACTGATGCTGTCAGTCATGTGAACTGAAACAAGGAAGCTGACCTCAGGTCAGTGCTGTTTCTTACTTGTTCCTACACCCTGTGAGAGAAGAAGCCTTTGAAAGTTGAAGAAGAGGTCTAAGCAACAATCTGTTTTCAACTTCACAGAGCCAAACCAGCTATTCAACTGCTTCTGCATTTCCAAATACCGGATTATTACATCTCCAACTGATTCCTACTCTTTTCTAACAGCAGCCTTCACACACTCACATACTCACACGGCTACTTCTCAACAAAGACTCCTGCACTCTGACACCTTACACACAGAAACTATTTGCCTCTCAGGGGAAATCTGCAGCTTTAGTGCAACAGCTATAGCAGGTATCATCTGCCCATACTACAGCTGGTACTCCTTGCTTTGACAGGTTCCCAGGACAACAGCTAACTGGCTTGCTAGACTCCTTTGCTGACCTCCATGTCATGAATTTTTACTGTACATTTTGTTCCACGTTGCAAATGAATAGCAAGAAAGCTTAAACATCATCACTCACCACATCTTTTATTTGCAAAGCTGAAGAACATTGCTACAGAACAGAGCTGAGGCCTGATTCAGCACCTTTCATCTAAGAAATACACATTCCCATCATCTCCCATTTCACAGAAGCAAAATAAAGGCACCAAACTTTATCTGTCTGCTTATTTACGCAAGTAAATAAATGCTTCCAGAAATTAACAGCAAAACATAGTGCATCTGGAGGGAAACAGAGAATACATTGGAAATATACTACTAACGAAAAAGAAGGAAAACAGGAATAGAGAGGTTTATTGCAGTCTGAACACTGAATAGTATATATGACCTTAATAGGAGTTTTCCCTTATCAATTCACATGATTCAAGTGTTTCAACCTTCTTCACAATACAATCATCCAAGATGTACAGCCAATGTGACAAATACTTTTGCAGGTATTGACACACCAACTGGCATGTCCTACGCCATCTTCATTCATTTCTCCTTTAAACACATCCTTTGGAGTACATGCTCCCTTCAGAAAAAGAACAAAGCTATGTCCCTTTTAGACAGAGCAGAATCAGCTACTCTTAAGATACTCAAATGTAACTGAGGTCCTTGGTGTTCACAATGGTGCTCTTAGGGTAATGGGTTCTACTGGGAAATATGGTCATTTTTAACAGCATCACAAATGCTTTGCAAGCTCCTGCTGGTTTTTATACAGGCAGATTATATGGTTTTAATTATAGTGATTTTACTGTGTTTCTTCCAAAGAACACATCCCTCCCCATCATCCGGCATGTTTATCTATCCATGCTTAAACTACTTCATTTTCAGCTTGCTGTGGCCTTTGTTGTTATGGCACTGCTGAACTGATGGCACAAGAAATTAAATGATAGGGAAACTAAAAACCTGTTCATTTAGTTTTTACCTTTGTAGCTTATTTGACCTGTTTTGCATATGAAGAAATCATACAGTTTCACACAAGAGAGTACAGAGCATTCCAAAGAATAACAGATTAAAAGGGGAGAAAGAGTTTCAGGATCATCAGCTATGCCTAAGGTTTCCAGTCACTGCCCCTTAAGACTCTGCCACTGAGTGCATGCATCTCAAAATGTTAGCTATTATCAGAATTTACAAGCTTGCACCTCTATTGTTTTCTCTGCAGACATTTGAATTTGATTGATTTATCTGTGCAGACCTCCCAGCTGTGACAAGTGCCTGTTCCGCTGTCACCTCTCTAATAACAGTCGTATATTTAGCTGCATCCCCAAACCACCTACTGGTTGTACATTGTTTATAAGTGATTCGGCCTGGATTTAGACATCAAAGATTCTGTGTCCTAATAGCACTCCTTTAAGCCACCTACCTCTTTTGCCTTTTAAGCTGTTTACTAACCAAGATAAATGAGCTTGCCCAGACAGGACAATGACAATAGTTGGCAGATACATTGCTCACACAGCTGACCCTATTCAATTTTAAAACAAAATAAATCCATGCTGTTTTGTTTTATGTATGTCTTATTAAATTACTGATATATAACTTGTCTGCCCCAGATTGCAGGGCACCACTAATGCACCAAGATGCAGACACTACCTAGCCTTAAAACTCCAAACCAGGTTTACATTAAAATTAACATGAAAAAGAAACAGGTTTAGATGGAATGAGAGATAAGGTGAAAGAAAAAAAAGGCTTGTTTTATTGTCTTCTAGAACCCCGTAAGTATTGAAGGCTAGTGACTGGGAAAGGCAGGTATAACACATCAAAGCTATTCATTCAAAAGGTGGAGTCACAATGCTTCAGAAACTGTTGCATCCAAAAATCTCTGTTGAACCTCCATAACTAGAAGCACTCATAAACATCCTGCAGAAGCTCTATAGTTATTCCTGATTTCACTAAGTCCCATAAGAACTACCAGTTCTAGGGTAAACATTTTCAGCTAGAAACAGGAGTTTAAGAAATACTGAGTCTTAAGGCACTTTTGCTGCTTTTTATGAGATACGCAACATGCTGGTATTAGGGCCAACAAAATAAGATCTTGTTTAATTATAACATCCATTACTCTAATCCAGTTCAAGGGGAATTTACAAGCCCCCCCAACCCAACAAACAAACAAAATCAAAACAGCTCAAAAGACCAACTCTAAATCTACGTGGCATTTCATTTCCAGGTGAGGTGGATACTGGGTCCATCCCTTGTCACCATACAACTTGCGCCATTCTTTACAGGAGCGCTAAATAGAAAAGGTCAGAATGGACACAATCAAGGAAGGTCTATATAACACATGAAGAATATCAGCATCCAGCACAGCCAATGGCACAAAACAGGGGCTTTGTAGCATTCTTCATGCTTTTTTGACGCATTTCTAATAGAATCAGTGAATGCTATTATTCATTGCATTATAAGAGGGTGTTGTGTAACAACGTGGTTAGAGAGACTGAGAAATAAAACCACCCATTGCTTAATCTGTGAAGTAACTACAATAGCCTCCGTTTTAGACCAGCTAAGAAACATCAGCCATTACATTCATATGGCTGCAATAACTCTGTTTTCCTAGTATCTCCTTAACAGAAGACAGAACAGCACCAGGCAGAAAAAGAGTATTTGAAGAAATAAAACACATTACTTTGTAATGATTTAAAAAATTACATTCTACATTTATTTGACTGGGTCAACAAGCAGACAGGCCCAGTGAAAAGGAGGAACACGGTTCCATCCCTTCATATAACCAAAGGGATATTTCACTCTTTGGTCTTCAGATGCTGGTTTGCTAGAGGGTTTTTGGTTGGTTTGGTTTGTTTGGGGTTTTTTTGTGTTCCTTTTCATAAAGTAATGAACTAGGCTCTGCTCCAGACTTCCCATACTCCCTCCCCAAATTTCTTCCTTCTCCTGGGACTTCATTGTGCACATGGATACTCTGATGCATAAAATCATCTCCATTGTTCTTCACATTCTGTTAGGAAGAATACAGTTCATTTATAAATAATGAGCATATTGGATGGATAAAATACTAGTCAGAAAATACTTTAACATGGCCTGCAGCGATAACCGTTATCCAGTGATTATCCCCATCCCACTCCCTACCAGTCTGAGGGTCACTTCTTAAAACAGCACTTGAAGAGCAATGTAGGTATAACATAACAACAGAATTTTAACTGGTAGATGAGGCAGGAAAGTTCCAGGCCTCTCTTCAGTTGCTCTATTTGCTAATAGCAAAAATCTGAGTAATTCCCTTAGTTTCAGCTTCCCCTCATCTTTTTTTTGCATGGACCTCACAAATACATTACAAAAACTATGTAGAGAGGTCTCAGATGCTTGGGCTGGAGGCAACTATAAAAGTTCAAGTTCTCAGTTTTTATAGGACAAGAGGAGTCAGTTGAATAAATTCACACTGGAGAAAGACAATGAATTCTGCTGCATGAGTGATCAGAGACTTGGGGCTCAAGCATGTCCTGGAGCTCTAAGCTAAGATCACAGTTTAAATCAGCCTCATGACCTCAATCACAAAATCACACAAAGCACAGAAGTCAAAAAGGTGCCCAACTTGTAAGCAGAACCTAACTAAAGTAACAGTGACAGGAGTTCAGAGTGAACAAAAGGATAGAGATCCGAAATGTAATGTCAAAGTGGTTTTCCTAAGCACTTCCACCTGTAATGAAATATATCAAGTGATACATAGTTTCACTGAACTGTTTTGTACTAGATCAGTTAAAACAAGGTTTTTTGCTTTTTTTCCCCAAAACTATGGATTATTTCTAATATGCAGTTTCATGTTTTTGAGCAATAACTAGAATGAATCCCAGAATCTTTGTTTTGCTCACCTCTTACGTCCCTTGTTTTAGAATATGGTCACTAGCAGTAAGTCACTTCCTTTACCTCCTTTCTGAGGCAACAGTTAATTCCAAGAGACACTATGGTAAATCTAATTAAATACCAGTGCATCTTCTTGTCTTGAAAGATCCTTTCTTCTGTGTTTTCAGTTCTAGCATGCTGCATGCTATCACTAAGCACCTTCTATTTCTCTAAGATCTCATTAGCATTTGTCCTACCAAATGAAATGCCAACTTCTGTAACACCTGATTACAAGCTCCATTGCTATTTGTAAGTAGATCCATGATCACCTCTAGTGTTTCGTCATATTTGACTCAAGTTTCTTTACACACTCTCTTTGTTTCTGAGATAAGGTTGAATTGTTCATCTCATCCACCTACATCGTGCCCAAAAAGAATCAGTAACAATAGCACTGCTGTCTTAGCAACAAAAAGGAACACATGCAGTTTCATTTCAGGTAGTACAGAAGACAGCCCAAGCAGAAACAGCTAACATAAGCCAGCCGTTTGGGTACAGCAACCTGCCCTTGACTTAATTTTTATACCTGGCTGTATGAATACCCACTGAATCAGAATTCTTTACTGAGTGGTCCAACTCACTTAGCAGGAACAGAAAACAATTGCTTGGAATACACAGAAGACAGACTATGACCAGAAAGCAAGAGAGAGAAATCAAGCCTCTAGCTCAAGAGATATTTGACAGCAGCTCACTTTTTAATCAGTAACCTTTCTGTGGCTAGACTAAAATTCAAATCAACTTCAGACAAAACTAATTATATTTTCTGATTTGGTGTCTAAATTATACTTTCTGGCTTATGGATCCTTATTTAAAAACTCTGCACTGCATTGTGGCAGCTTTATGGGGAATTTCAGTGCTGTTTTTCCATGAATGCAAACTAGTATGCTTCTGAGACCCACTTAATACTTTATGATTTTAGTCCATTTCCCCGTATCTTAGACCCAAATAATAAAGCAAGTAATCCTCACTCATGGAACTTCTTCTGCCTTAGAGGAATTGGCCATAAAAGTTAGTCTGATGAGCTGAGTTTAAGGAAAAATAAAATAGGATAAAGATTGGCTTACTAAAAAGGAGTAATATAAGAGAAGAAAACTGAAATAGTTTCTGACAATGCCAAACTGCATTTTACCTTTCTGAAAGGCACTGCCTAATAGAACAGCTTGCTTTATTTATAGGATACATTTAGTATATTTATTTCTTACATATAAAGTATCAGTGGTGTCTTCTGCGCATCAATTCCATAAGCAGTAAGACTGCATCTGCTGGATGTAGCACAAACAGTATAAATGATACCTCACGTATTCATTCCATTTATTCCCAAGCAAGTAAGACCATTAGTTGAAACACACATTTTTAAATCAAAGTTAACTTTTAAATAAATACAAGAGGTTTGGTGGGCAGCTTCCAAAATGATGACTGCTTGTAAGAACAAAGGTTAAGGAGTAACAGAGTTATCTATGCAATCTCCATTTAGTCTGAAAAGCCCTTCAGGTTGGAGACAGGTCATCGGCAGAAGTCAAGGTCAGTGCTCAGAACAGGATCTCTCCATTCAGCTCTGAGACTATAAAAAAGCAGGCAACTTCTGGTCAAACAGTCATGTACTTTTAAATCTTATCTCCTCCTATCTGTCCCTTCACCTTTTCTCTCAATAACAAATGCAAAAAGAAATTAGTTTTTTAAAGAGCCTGACATCATATCCCACAGGTAAGACAACTCATGATCTTGCAACTCCTTTCCTTTCAGTCTCTATTCTCTCTGAACAGGCCAATATGTCTTGGCTGGGAAGATCATCCATTATCACAGGGACAGTTATTGATTTTAATTAAAACAGCAGAAACCAGCTGAAAATATTAAGCCCGATTCTTCCATATTCCAGGTATCAAAATAAATGGTACTGAGAATTCACACTGATACAACCATGTATTTATGCCTATGCCCAAAGCTACAGCCAACCTACAAGAGATGCCAACAGAGCACTTCAACAGCTTTAATTAGGATAGAAAGCTGATTTGATGGTAGGGACAACATGTAATAGTCTTGGCACCAGCAGCTCACCAGGAGATGGGAGTCCCTATTGCAGTGAAAAACTTGATGGGCAGCAGCAGTCACTTAATTTGTTTCTATAACCAAGCAAGCTGGGTTTGCCCTTTTGTTTCCCCCCCTCATCCCCCCTACTGCTTATTTCATGCATGCAAAGGGAACAAGTGTTTGGGTTAACATGCAGCTACTTACAACTCGAAATGTCTGCCAACTGCATAAATCTCACTAGCTATGAAAAGGAAAAAGGCCTTTTCCTAGACACACATACACACGGAAAACAGGAATATGGTTTGCTCCTAAGCAATGCATTCTGTCAAAGACTCACAATACCGTCCACAAGCAATAACTAAATCTTGACATCCCCAAGTTGCACAAAAGCATTTCAGTCACAGACTCCGGAGAAGAAAACTGATTCTTGCTGCGTTCCAGCTAAACTTGCACAATGTGTTTTTGCTGAGGGTTTGTCTTTTTCTCTGTCCTGTCAGAAATAACACCTTGTAATAGAGATTTGCTGCCCTGCAAGGACTGAGAAAATGATGCTCTCACAAGGCACAGGGCACACCATTTGGTAAGCATCAGCTAAAAAGGACTGCTGCTTTAGTGATGAAAAAAAATCCATTGATCTCTCAACCTTCATCTGATCAATGGAATCAAATTAGTTTTAAATGTGATCCTGCTATATTTCAGTGTACGCTGGCCTATGGACAGAGTTAGGCAGTCTATCTTCCTTCTTTTGGAGCCTTCAAGTTTCCATAGCTATGTAGATGGCCTGGAAGATATTTTTCTGTGTATTACATTTTCTCTGTGGAACTCCTGCAGAAGAATTAAGTGGTCACCTTTTCCCAATGGTCACTATGTGTAAAGTGCTTCAATATTAATTGGGAATTTACTTAACAGGGCAATCTTTCCTGCTTTATCTCCAAAACCATATACAATCCATAATGGCCTTGTTCCATTTGTAAGTCCATCTGGTTTTTGGTATGTGCTGTTGTAGTACTGAAGCATCTGGGGATAAACACACTGCACATAAACATGTTTAATAGGCAGCAACACAGTTTTGGAATTTAAAAGATTATAATCTATTGCAAGGTAAAATATCACTGTATTCCTGTAACAGATATCCCTATCTTGCAGCTTGTAATATGTTGTTATCTGAATGTTTGTTCCTTACTGTACAATACCATTTGAACTTCAATAAATGAAAGATGTAAAAGAACAAAAGAGCCATTTGGAAGACTGACATTTATCCTTCTCCTTTCCCCAACATCTGTAGATTTAGCTGCTTCCTTGATAGCTCTTCCTCTGTTTGATTGTCTGCCTGCATCTTACAGGCACAGAGATTTCAGGAGGTCTGATGTGACTGCAGCTCCTTTTTGGGCAATGTTGCTAAACAAACCTTTACTGTCGGGGCTGGTTGAGTGACAGATATTGAGCACAGGCACATTTCTCTGATCAGGATCGTAAAGGAGAAACAGCTGCTTCTGATGCAGTTCTGAAGTCAAATAAAAGCTTCCATGCTAGTCAGAAGCATCATCAGAACCAGTGACTCTTGTCCCTAGACAACAGTGTTAAGTAGGAAATTCACCACACACAACAGCTCTCTGTGCCACCTAGAGAGGGACTTGGCAGAAAAGTGGCAAGAAATTAACAGCTGTCACTTAGATACTCAATTTGTACAAAGAAAAATTAAACTGTTTCCACTCATTTTGAGCTTTGACAAAGGAAACAGGATGTCACTGTTTCCAGCATGCACTGTCTGGGGCAGACTGCAGCATAAACATCCATCAATCGTGAAACCAATTGCTGTTGTGATGTCCATCACAGCATGACAGTTTATCTGTATGAATATTCATGAATCAGACCATTACACATTGCAGATAAGTTCAAGGAGGTTTTTCCTTTTCATGAAAGACAGGCCAAAACTACTACGTGAACAGAAGAAAAAGAGTATTTCACCAAACTTGTGCAGCTAAAAGTAGACCAAAAAGCAGATAAAATGAAGAGCATTGAATTTCATGCTAGTAGAGGTTTTAATGACAAAAATCAATGTTTTTCCCAAAGAAATGAATCTTTCCAGGTTTTCAAGAGCTCCATCTCTCACTCTCAGCTGACAGAATACAGTCACCTTGGGGTTATATTGGACAGAAATAGCTATCGATTAGGAAAGTGTTTGCAGATTAGGAGCCTTGCAAAGGAGTTACTCAGCAATCTCTCTTCATTGGATATGCTCAGCACTTGAAACTTAATTTCTATCTCGACTTCAGAGTCAATATTGTGGAAGCAGCTAGAAAATGGGTCTGGCCCAATACACCTGCAGTTCTGTTCATATTTGCCTGGATCAGTCTAGTCAAATGCAGAATAGATCTGCTTTTATTTCAGGTCAAATAACCACTGGCCTCATGCTCTGTGAAAAGACCGTAACAATGTCCATTTAGCACTGTACCAAGGAGTTATGGACTACACCAAAATTACAGTATCACAGTTTATATATTAAAGCATCTCTGGTGGTTACTTGGTCCAAACCCATCAGCTCAAAGCAGAGTTGAGTACAACAGATTGTTCAGCTTACTTTTCAGTTATTCTCCATGTCCACATAACCAATGCATACTTCAACAGCTTGCCTACTATTGGCAGCTTTTAGAGATCACAGACTCCCAGAAAAAATCAGGTTCTGTTAAATTATGTTACTAATCCTTACATCCGTTACATGAAGAGTTAGGCATTGGCTGTGCCTACAAATAAGATCACTAGATATTGTCATCTTGTCAATCCTACTCCTCAGCTCTGTAGTAGATGACATAGAACACTGAAAAAGGATCAAGAGCCACTACACAATTGAAGGGAGCTCATTGTGCTTCTTCCCTCAAAGGCTAATATGTTAATGTGACTAAGGGAAAAATACTGAGCACATTTTCTGACAAACAACATGACCTTTAACAGGAAAAAAGCCTCTTTCTCCTTCTGCTATTCAAAACAGAGGGCTCCTGTTTGAAAACACAGCAAATCTGAGCCTTAAGCTAACATCTGGAGTCTTGCACATCTGTATATTAAACAAGTCAGAAGCAGGACATTTTCATTGAGTAACTTTCAATGCATATGTTTATGCAGTACTAAATACAAAAAGGTAAAACTTGCAGTTCTAGTGAAGATATGGCAGAGACACTGAACTCAAACATATGTTTTAGGTTGGGTTCATCCATTTACTGACTTTCAAGGTTTGCCAACTTTTAATTCTTAGAAATATGACTCCTATTTCATCCTTCAAAGGCCTGAACATCTCATGACAATTCTGCTAAGAGAAAACAGTAACTCTACTACACCTTGTTATGAGCACAAGTAAGAGATCTCCCATAAGCAAAAACTGGGGACACAACCTCCCAGAACTCAGGTCTGAATGCTGGGCTTACAGAGAGAGAGGTACATCTTCACATGTTTGAAAGCACCAACTTTTCATTGTTGCTGAAGCACATAGTCCTGCAGGAACACAGAAATTAGCTGACTGCATGCTTCTCTCATTTTGTATAGCTGCAGTAAATTTTAGTGCTTTGCCTGTCCGAGTCCGATTGCACAGCTAAAGTTACCAAAAGAAAGTATTGGTACTAAGCGAAGACAAAGCTCTCCTACGAGTCTTTTATGATGCATTCACGTGTCCATTCTTCCTCTTGATACATGTTATCATTTCATCCATGCATCCATGCCCCCCATTTTCAGTGAGAAAGGCAAACTTCATGAATATATCTCCCCTAATTTCCTGCATCCTTTTCCCCTGAACAAAAGCTTGTTCATGCTATTTTTACTGTGGTATGATGTGTCCTAATAACTTTGGGTTTCATGACTCAGCAATTGCATTTTCCTCATGGAATTATCTTTTCATAGAATCATAGAATAGTTAGGGTTGGAAAGGACCTTAAGATCATCAAGTTCTAACCTACCTGCCATGAGTAGGGACACCTTACACTAAACAATGGCACCCAAGGCTCTGTCCCAACCTGGCCTTGAACACCACCAAGGTTAGTCACTGCCAACAATGACCTGTTAGTTTTACTGTTAATGGTTAATTAATCATTTTTCTTCACTTAATTTATACGAAAATTAAACTCTAAAGGTTATGCTAGACGTTCCTGATCCTGAAGTCCAAGTCTAAAGGTACAGGTATTAAAAAGGTGAGAAGCATGAAAACAGCACAGCTATACTTGGGCAAGCATTAATAATTAGATATTACTTTGGTAAAAGGGCAATGATTCATCTGAAGATGAAGTATTATCTCCAATATCTTTTTGTGCAGTTGGTGGAACATTCCCACTGATTGTGCTTCTAATCTCAAAATAAGTTGGCAGGTTTGCCCTTTTCTAGTTGAAATATAGCGTCTTCTGGGAAACCTTTACCAACACATCCTGAGAATTGTTATGTCCTATTAAAGGTTGCTCACTGATATTTGTAGTACCTTAAATGCACACTGCATTATTAGAGGTGAACTCTACATTTGCTTAAAGATTACACTGAATATAAAAGCCAAACAAATATCCACGGGGCTACCTTGCTTAGGAAGCAGACTCATTACCATGCTAGACTATTGCTGTGTACTGTAGAGATGCTTCAGAAAGAGCAAAATCAGCTGGGCACGAAACCCAGGCAGTTGTTAAAGCCTGTGAGAAATCTCATCAGTTAAGATCTTCTACTTTCTAAGAACAAGAGGGTTCCACAGACATTTTAGACAGTGCTGTGGTTTAAGCCCAGCCAGTAATTCGGAACCATGCAGCCGCTGTTTTACTCCTCCCCGCTCCCAGAGATGGGGAGGAGAATCAAAAGAATGTAACTCCTGCGGGTTGAGATAAGAGCAGTCCAGTAACTCAGGTATAACACAAACCACTGCTGCTACAGCCAACTATAATAATGATAAGGGAAAAAACAAGGGAAGAGAATACAACTGCTCACCACCCACCAACTGATACCCAGCCTGACCAAGCAGTGATCTAGCCCTTCTGGGTAACTGCCCCAGTTCTACATCCTGGCCATGACATGCTCTGGTGTGGAATACATCTTCTGTCAAAACCACAGCAGTTCACCAACTACTAAGGAGGAGAAAAAAAATGACTGCTACTGCTGAACCCAGAACAGACAGAAAAGGCAAAACCCAGAAGGACTGACAGCTACACTAGAGTGTCACTGAAAAGTGGCCTCAATAATCTCAAAGATTATTTGTCTTTCCCACAGATGGCAGTAAGAAATTCCTGTTCCTATAGCAATATTTTTTTTTCCTTTGGAATTTTTGTTTGGTTTGTGCATTTTTGTTTGTTTGGTTTGTCTTTTTTGAGTTTTTTTTTCCAGGTTTTCTGTTTCTTTTGTTTAATTTTTTAGTTGCTCACATGAGAAAATAAAGGATTCCATCACTTTCAAGAAGGAGCAAAATGCATGTTAGCATCATTTAGTGCTTGGGAAAATTTACCTTACCTTCAATCAAGTAATTAAAGAAAATAAACTACATGCTTGTAATAATGAAGAAACTACACCAGAAACTAATGCATTCATTAAATTATCCCTTTAGGCTGGCAAAACAGTCTATGCTCCATTATACTCAGACATCTACCCTGGAACATCTGATGTCAAGACAAATTAGCTTCCATGTTCGTAAGGGTTTTAAGGTACCCATTTGTGTTTACCACAGTCCTTTACGGCAATAGTCAGGTTAAAAAGGAAAAAAAGAGGTAACTTCAATTCCTTTTTAGAACCAGAAGTTAAAGTTCAGTAAAGTAATACCCTGAAGTGATTCATTGCAAAGAGTGTCACAGTTCTGGCTAGCAGAGAGCATACTGATAACAACGTTATCAGTACACGACTGTTAAAACTCACAATTAACAAAACCCAATGAACAAACCACTAGAAGAGAAATTAACACTAGGGCCAGTTATGATATTACCCATATCTTCCATAAAATACACATAACATTTTCACATGCTACTTCTAAACCTGTGCACAGGTACCAGGAAAGCAATTATGTGATTTCTTTCACATTATTAAAAAAGCCCATAAAAGCAACTCTGCCGACATCTGTCAGCATTTCTGAGCTAAAAGACAAGTGCCACTGGAAGGTAATTGCATATAAAGTGCTATAGTATCTAATTATTGAATTGCTTTTATGTTAATAGCCGCATTTAATCAGTGAGTCTGGTCAAAATCGTTCTATCAAACATGTTTTGTCCCACTGGAATCTCAGTAGACCTATTCTGAAGACAATGTTTGCATGAAAGGAAAGAAAGTAATTTGACCTTGTATGCTATTGCATGTATAGATTTGAAAACAACACCTCCCTGTCTCATGTCACTCGCATTCAGAATGCCTCATCCTTTCTGTTTCTCACTGTGAGACAGTGTGTCCTGCTGAAGCATGCATTCTGTGCTCCTGCAGCTCTCCAGCAGCAAAATCCATGTGTTCAGGAACCCAGTAAGCAAAACAGAACAGGGGGGAATTCTCACTTTGTGCTAGTCTTCAAGCAAGTGTTATGCCCTCACTTGCAAAATATTAGAATCTATTTAGCCCATTTGTTTTTGGAAATTAACAGAATTTAGTTTGTTTGCAAGTTCCTATTAGTGTGCCCATCACATAAATAATACTTTTCAATCATAGAATCATAGAATAGTCAGGATTGGAAAGGACCTCAAGATCATCTAATTCCAACCCCCCTGCCATGGGCAGGGACACCTCCCACTAAACCATATCACCCAAGGCTTCATCCAATATTTACTCTGAAAGACACAACCTTCATTTATGACTTTCAAATGGAAACTTATAATATTGACATTTATAAATGAACCTTTAAGGTTCATTTAATGACATAAGGCTGAGTACTCTGGTCACCTCAGCTAAGTTTTCACTTTATACACTTCAAGTACTTACTTAACCCCACCATTTCTTCTTACACCCCTTGCTCTGGACATCTGCACATACTGAACAAACTTTCACAGGCAGGAAAACTAATCACAGCTATATATATTTATAAGCAGGTTATCTTAATGTGACATTTCAAGGTCATGAGTTTTACTGGGTGGAATCGGTGTGGGTCCTGAGTATTCCCTCAACAACAAAGACGTGTAAGAAATCACTTGTATCATGACTCTAAGAAAACAAAACAGTTTCATGTCCAAGAGATATTCTACTGACCTCATTAAATTAATGCTCCCTTTTTTATGAATTGTGCAAATTACACATGTACATGAATGAATTTGAGCTGTTTATCTATTTCAAAAGCCAAAATGCCTTGATTTTGAAGGGGAGAGTTGTCTGACAAAATGAAGGAGAAACCTCCAGCCTTTCATCTCCTTTTGTTTTGATCATGGGGGGGGAAAAATAAAGGTGGGCAAGAAAGTGTGAATAAGTAGAAAAAATTGTTCTTCTTACAAGAAATGCTAAAAACGATTTTCAGAACTTAAAAACCCACAAAAAGAAAGTAGATCTGCAAGTTTATGTATGCCAGACAGCTGAAACTGATGAAAAACTGAGTGATGCTGCTTAAAGCCCGTAATCACATGCACAGTTCACATTGAGCTTTCATGTTCACAGAAGTAACAAGGAATAAAAAGTGTTCCAAGACAGTAATTGAACAATAAACTATAGGCATTTATATTCTAAAATATAAGTCCACAATCCAGTTAAGTGTTTCTCACTATTCCATAATACATTTTGCAGTAACAGTATGTACGTAGTAACTGCACCTATGAGAAACAGCCCTACAAAGTATGATTTTGCATCTCTAAAAGCCTATGACCTTGTGAACTGAAGAGATATTTCAAAGGGTTTTCCAGGCAGCTGCGACTCAGGAATCTGGTTTTGACAGTGTAATAGGAAAACAGAGAGAAAGAGAACACACACACAAGACAGCATGCAAGGGAGCATGAGGGAGTGAAGGAGAGTGAGAAAATGAGATAGAGCAGTACGAAAAACCAAGCAAGAGCAAATGGGAAAGAGCATGACTGTGAGAGCATGCAAGAGGAATAAGAAGAGGAGCAGTGAGGGCAAGCGTGAGCAAGTTCACATGAGAGCATACAGGAGAAGGAAAGGTAGTCTAAAATGTTCAGTAATGTCAGCTATTAATATCAGATATAGGAAACTAACTCCAGGGAACTGTATTTTGACCCACTTATTACACAAGTCAAACACAAGCTAAAAACGTTGGTGTAGGAGCACTGAACTTCAGCTGCTAACATCATGTTTAAAAGAAGTATCAATTAGTTGGATGAGAAAGCAATTAGAAAAGGATTGGTAGAACCCAGGAGAGGCAAGAAGGAAAGTTCTGTGACTGATACAGGCTATGGGTTTCAGTTGCTGGTGACCCACAGTTGCACAGTTTGCATCATTTCTCTGTGAGTTTTGCAGAGCAAAACTTGCAAGCCCATGTTGATTAAATGACACCACAGATTGTTATATAGACTAAAGCTGTAGTCCTGAAATGTTCCAGCTAATCATTCATTTTGTATTTGAGGCCAAACTCATGCTAGACACTATAGAAGATGAGGAATGCATGTGGGAGCCCTGGCCCATCAACATGGATCAACTGATGCGAAAAGGTACAGTGCCCTTGCCCATCTCCCACTGCCACCCCGCAACCACAGGGGGAAATGGAGTTTTGGAGCTACTCCTGAGCATAGACAAGTAGCTCAGATCAGTGTTTCCTACACAGGAAGAAAAGCACTTTCCAAAAGTGAAAACAAGTTGGGAAAAGGAGTGGCTCTAGAAACCCAGTTGGAAATTAGCTGAAACTAGCTCTAGCCCTTGTAAGAACTTAAGTTTTTGGCTTCATTATGGTTGAGTTTCTGTTCCCTGTTAAATATATTTCTATCTATGAATTGCAGGTTTGTAAGTTTGATAACTTTTGAAGCATATATGTGACCTGCAAATACACCCTTCTGCTGTCTATCACATATGATGCCTGGAATCCCACTATTCATTGATGAAAGATCTAACTGCTAAACAGATGCATCTGCTATTTTGCGTTGGGCAAGCAAAAATGAGTTCAGGTCATGCTGCTCTTGCAGCTGAGTGATCAGATAGAAAAAAGGAAAAATGGACTTCCTTAAGGATTTACTTTCCAGGATCACACATAAAAGTTGGGAACTACTTCTATGTGTCTCTTTGCTTTTAATTTTAATTGAAAACCATATTATCTTCCTTTCTAAAAGTAAGGAAATACATATAATTACTCATCCAAATCACTGACCAAAGGTAGCGTTTCTCACTTGTAGCTATGTTGTATAGTATAATGTCAAAAACAACACCACACACTGAACAGGAGTCTGCTTATTGAACATCCTTCAGCCTTCTTGGAAACAATAAAATGCTTCTGCTGAAGGCACAAAATAATTCTGAGAACTAAAAAAGGCTCTTCATAGGATTGATGAGATAGCTAGCTTGTCACTACTTGCTCATTATAAAACAAGCTCAGATCAGTACTAACTAAAAGTCATTAACTTCTGGCAGAAGCTCAGTGACATATGGTGGCCTCAGCTCACTTCTTAAAGCATCTAACATTTCTCAGTTGTCAGTCCCAGCAGAAATACTGCAGCTTGAACACAGGCTGAGGAGCTGCTTTCTACACCCCACCTATTACAGCTCATGGAGTTTGGGAGCTAACAGATGAGCTACACCTGTGGCTGTGCTGTCTTCCCTGAGTAGCACACATCAGTTACAAACGGAGTAATGTGGCATCTGAATACCGTGTGGATATATACTATGTAGATACCAAGTTCTAGAGAAAGGGGTTTAAAAACAACCCAAAACCAACCAAACACCAAAACACTATATCCCTTTGTTGTGGTTTAAGCCCAGTTGGCAATTCAGCCACACAGTCTCTCTTTCACTTCCCACCCTCCCACACCCCCCCACTCCTGAAGAGATATGGAGGAGAATGGAAAAAATATAGGTCCCACTGGTTGAGATAAGAACACCCCAGTAACTCAGGTATAACACAAACCACTGCTGCTACCACCAATTAGAATAATTATGAGGGAAATAACAAGGGAAGAGAATACAACCGCTCACCATCCACCGACCAATACCCAGCCCACCGGAGCAGTGATCTAGCACGTCTGGGTAACTGCCCCCAGTTTATATAGTGGGCATGACGTGCTGGGGTATAGAATACCTCTTTGGCTAGTTTGGGTCAGGTGTCATGTATCTGCTTCCTTCTGGCTTCCCCTCTTCCCTGGCAGAGCATGAGACTCACAAAGTCCTTGGTCAGATTAAACATTACTGAGCACCAACTAAAAGCATCGGTGTTACCAGCGCTGTTCCCAGGCTGAAAGTCAAAACCACAGCACTGCACCAGCTACTAAAAAGGAGAAAAATGACTGCTACTGCTGAACCCAGGACACCCTTTAACAGCCAGAGGTACATAATCAATGAACTTACCGCTCAGGCAAACAGTTTCTCTCAAATCATGGCTTTCAAGGTTATTTCTCTCTTTTCTGTCTTCAAGAACTGTACCAAATTTGACAGCGTTTTCTTTTAATTATAGCTGTACCTGCAAGAAAGTTGGAATATGTAGCACTTAGGACTTATCCAACAGTGAGAACACACAACTCCCTTGAAATGTATTTATAAAAACATACAGGCAACTAGATAAGCTTATACTAAGGCTTTTTCAGTCATAGGGAACAACCATTAAAAATACAGCAGTTAGAGCAGAAATCTTGTTGTTAGCTTAATGGCTTGATTCACCTAACAGTAAAGTACAATTCTTTCTTCAGAGCAGGAACATTGTCAGGCATGTTGCAGCCTGAGTTGAAAGAGGCAAAATACACAGACAATGGCTTTCATTGAACTAAGCCAAAATAGCAGTAGAGGGAGGAAAGCCTATATCAGAAACGCTGACAAGCTTCTACGTATGCAAACGCTTCTTCCAGTAAGCACAGAGACAAGTAACCCTTATGGATCCTCTTTGCAAAAGCCACTATCATATTTCACATTATCTAAGTAGCAGAAGTGACAAAGTAATCCCTGTAAAGTTGCCATTTAGAAAAAAAAAACCCTATGTGTCATCTTTCTCATCAGAACAGACAAATCAAAAGCTTAAAGGTGACATATTGTTGTAAGAAAATGTTTTGGCTACCAGCTTCAACCAGTTTTACATTATGTTAGAACCCTGTATTAAGTTGCCATGCCCTGTACTGTACCCTGATGCCATCTACATGGCTGCATTTATCCCAAGTAGACACAAAAACTAAACCCAAACATTCAAACCCTTTGCCTTAGGGTATGTAGCTGCTTTTCCTCAACACTTCTCTAAATAGCTATGCCACTTTGAGAATCAAAACAGCCAGTGACAGAGAAGTTGCCATAATACTTCGCTCATGTTGTTTCTCTTGAACTGAAGACAAGATGCTCATGAAGAGAAATAGAGTTTATTTGCTTTTTTTTGCTATGAAGTACTTATTATGAAAAGTGTATTTCACTTTCATTAGTGTTCCTTATCACCAGTCTTTTAACCATGGAGTAATTCTCTGCTGCCTACACCATGACAGCTAGCAAGACTGACATGGACAGCTTTGTTTCTGTGTGTTTTAACACATTGCAACTGAAGATCCTGTACTCAGTCCATGTAATACAGTGTGAAATCAGGACAACTATTTTTCTATGAATTCAGGATCCATTGCTGTCAGTTTAGGGCCATGTTGTTGTTCATGTATCAGGGAAGATATTTGAACACAATGCACTTCACCAGTGAAAATATGTTCCTACAGATTAATATTACAATAAAAGGTCAGCTGTATTTCAAATTAAGCTAGGCAGATATGCAAAAAAGGCAGAAGAAAGAGTAGCTGACAAGCTTTGGCCAAGGGCTTTTAGCTTCTGTTTCATTCCACTGACTGTGGTAAATATTGAGCAAAGGAAGTCAGCTGATCTAGAACATCTAAGACAAGGTAAAGCGGTAGCTTAACAGCACACTGTAAATACTGGCTTCCAGAGAAGAGCTGGAGATACAATGAGCAGTCTCAAAGGACAACAGATGGATTTTCAAGAACAGAAACAGAGCTCAGTGCTGCCTCACACACTGGAAAGTGAGAAGCAATGCCACTTTTAATTAAAAACTAATTGGACAATCGTGCTGATAACCATAAATACGTTGTTGATTTGATAAGACAAAAGGTCATAGATCTTTCAGCCTAAGACCATGACATTAGTTGCAACTGTTCACAGGCATAATTACAGAAACAGAAGTCTGCTGTTTTAAAAACAAAAAGCCACTTAAAGCTGTACTGTAAAGTAACTTTTAAAAGGGGCAAGCATAGCAGATCACTTAAACCACAAAATATCCATAAATTACTCTCTTGTACAATGATGGGTATATAATTATATCCTTTGCTATGCTTCTGTAGAAAGCTTATTTGTCTTTTTAATTTATGACAAAGGTCTTCTCACAGATAGAGTATAAGACCTCAAATTCAAGTCTAAAATTGCCATGTAATTCAAAAGCTTCACCCCTGGGAAGCAAAAGGGGATGAATTTCTGACTAGTCTTGCTAACCTCCTGGGGAAGCATTTTCAAATATAGGTTTCAGAAAACATTATCAAACTGCAAGAAGAGGGCAGCTCTCCAGAGAGGTCTTAACTATGCAAGAGCTTTGAAACCCAAGACAGCCTCTCTGCAGTTTTCCCTTCCTCATATTAAATCCTCCAACAGACAGGTCATCATCTCTTCTTTGTTTCCTGCTTGCCCTGCAACAGTATCTTCCTTTTATCTGCTCTGACATCTTTATTCTTCATTCAAAATCAGCTGTGGATGCTGCCTGTTTCACCAGACTGGGTACCACATTAAAAGGGGCTTTTACTAGTTGCACATCTGAAAAAAAACACACAGTTCCACCTCCAATGGCATCCAAAACCATTGTGCCACTTAAGGAGAGAAAACACAACTCTCATACAAAGAAAGAACAAGCAGCTGTGAATAACAAATTCTTAGCTACAACAGTGAGCTTTGCATTTCTTTTGCACAAGCAGTGCAAAAATAAGGGGAAGTTACTGAAAGTTACAAAGAAGGACACATGTGCCACACTTTTGATGTTAAAGAGGTGCATTTCAGGCCCCAGCAGCAGCAGTAAATAAGTAAATACACAAAAATTCTGGTATTCTACAACAATGTCTCTTTATCCCTTCCCCAAATCCCAAATCTCCATGTCATTATGGACAGTTGGGTCTGCACAACAGCTTTCAAATGAGTAACAGGGTTAAGAACTTCCACTGTGTTTTGAAATGCCATGGACAAGCACACGCTTCAAAGCTACAGCTATGGTTGGTGGGAATTTCAGTCACTTCAGTGGAGAAAGCCTGAAATACCTGCAAGACCTGTTAGAGTATCACACACCAGGAATTAGACTGTCCTCACCAACTACTACAGCACATAACTAAATGGGGCAAAGGAGGGGCTGCTTCTGAGAGAGGAGAGTAATGATAAAGCTAATTCTTACATTGTTGATGCAATAAAACAAGACCATTCTCCAAATTACTGGGAATTGTAGAACCACAATCATTTCACAATTGTCATTTAATCCCACACAGCTCCATCTGATGCTTTGTTCTAACATTTTTTAAGAGGGCTGCCAACAGGGATTGACTCAAGATGCTAAAGCTCTCCAGTTTTGTTTGTGATCTGTAATCAGAAAGAAATGAGCAGTTGAAACTGAGAATTACTTTGGAGTTACTAAAAACCTTCATAATAGCAGTGAGTGCTCCCAAAAAATTGCCCTCAGGAAAACAAAAGAAATATATTTAGTTCCTATTTAGATGCTTGATTTCTTTTACTCCTAGGTTCAGGTTTGGCATCTCTAAGCTGTGTCTGCATGCACCAGATCTAGAACCTTATTAGTGACTGAGACCTGACACCCTGATGCAGATATACCCAAGTCTCAGACTGTCAATGAGTCACTGGCAGCACTTATGGCAAAAGTCAACCCAGGCAACTTTCGAAACCCAACAGGATTTCATAACATTCAACAGGACTCAGAGCACTTGGAATCACAGTTACTGATATAATCTGAGGCCTGATTATAGCATTGTCCTGTGCTTCACAGGACACATATTTTGTGCTTCACAAAACACTAAAACTTACCTTTCTCCTCAATATATTGCTGCATATAAGTACTGCAACTGTTTCCTTTAGAGTGCAAAGCCAAGATACATTGCAACACCTTTTGGGCATGAATCTCTCAAGAAGAAACCCATTAAGATTAAACAAAAGCCTGAAAAGGCAGCATGAAGTAACTTTATTACATTTCCAGACAGAAAGCAAGGAGTTAGTGTTAAGACAGCAGGGCTGTTCTTCCTACTTTAGCGAGAAGAACATTATTAGCTCGTACGAACTCAATTCTAAAGTATCCCATGAGACATTCTACCTCTACAGCTGAAATTATCAAATGGAATTCATTTGCAGCTCAAAAACAGTCTCATTTTCTCTGCATTGTTCAGAATGCTTTATAGAACACTATTAAAGGAAATAAGAGTAATATTAGTAACCTACATCAAAATAATATGCCTTCTGTTATGGAAAAACCCCAATCCCTGAACAACAAAAATTGGTTGAACTCCTTGGAAAATACTTCCTTTCTATAGTGAGTCTTAAAAATTGAACTAATTTTATTAGGCTATCTTTCCACAGATGTTTATTTTTATCCCTGAATCAATGGGTTACTAGGCTTAATTGTGATCCCTCTATGAAAGCAAGTGGTAACATTGATTTACAGTGTACCAAGGGAAAACACCTTCTCACCTGCCCTCAGATTTTCTACAAGCTAAGTCCTGGTTATGAGTCTATAGGAGAATGTGATATGCAGCCAAATGACACTCCAGTCAATACACCACCTGTAATGTTCCAATAAGCAACACACATAGGACAGAGCAACATTTGTTACTGAGTAATTTAACTGAAACACATAGCTTCAGTTAGCAGACATTAATTCACATGACCAGGAAATACTTTTCATTCAATTAAAACCCACAAAGCACAGGACTTGAATGGAATTTGAAGAACAGGGACCTTGCTCATCATTGTGTTTTCTATATAACAGGGACCTTGCTCATCATTGTGTTTTCTATAATCCATCTGCCAAAGATTCCCATTTGCTCAAGTTACTGATCATGCAGTCCAAAAAAAAGCAACCATTGTCCCTTCACTCTGGGAGCAGCCATCTGCTTTCCACTGCATTGTGCTGTTCACTTCTCAACCTGTTAAATTTCAAGCTATATTCACCATCCATGTTTTTAAAAGGAAGGAATAGGAAAAATAAAATGAATCAGTGTTGTGGTTTAAGCCCAGCCGGTAACTCATAACCACGCAGTCTCTCTCTCACTCCCTCTCCCTGGCTCCTGGAGGGATGGGGAGGAGAATCAAAAGAATGTAACTCCTATGGATTGAGATAAGAACAGTAACTCAGGTATAACACAAACCACTGCTACTACCACCAATAACAAAAATGACAAGGGAAATAACAAGGGAAGAGAATACAACCACTCACCACCAGCTGGACAATACCCAGCCTGACCGAGCAGTGATCAAGACCTTGTGGGTAACTGCCCCAGTTCTACATCCTGGGCATGATGTGCTGTGGTATGGAATACCTCTTTGGTTAGTTTGGGTCAGGTGTCCTGTCTCTGCTTCCTCCTGGCTTCCCCTCCTCCCTGGCAGAGCATGAGACTCACAAAATCCTTGGTCACAGTAAACATTACTGAGCAGCAACTAAAACCATCAGTGTTATCAGCGCTGTTCCCAGGCTGAAAGTCAAAACCACAGCACTGCACCAGCTACTAAGGAGAAAAATGACTGCTACTGCTGAACCGAGGACAATCAGATAACTTCTCTAACTCTTCTTTTACCTTAGACCTACTCACTGACACAGAACCAGAACTCATTGTACAGCACCTCAGATTTTTTTCCCATACAAGAAAGTCCAGTGACAGCTTCAGTTGGAAGGCCCTCTCCTCTTGTCAACAGACCTGAAAGTGTTTGCTAAATAGGTATAGGAGGCTACTGATAAAACCGTGATGATCCTACAGAAACCTGAAAAGATTGTGAATAGCACTTAATATTTTGTGAGAGTTTGGTATATCATTCAAGATAGAGATGAGCATTCACGAAATGACAGCAGTCAATCAAAGCCAATATAATTTTATTTTCCTCCTGATTTTAATTTGAAATCCCACATAAAAATGTATTATAAAGATGAAATCTAAGTCAATGCTCACTGGCAAACACACAAAAAAACCTCAATGCCAAGTATTTCCAGCTGTACAATTGTTTTGCCAGAACTGATCCATCCTGAGTGCTTGCCACAACACAAACAGCTTTAATCAGAGCACTTAATCCACAGAAAGTCTCTAAACCAAGTCGCTTGATGCTTTTTTGTTTCCTGTTTCCTATTTCCTTCCATCATTTTTTCTGTTCTTAGTAAATCCCATAGTTCCTACTGCCTTTGTGGTATATCAGAGATTTGGTACGAAGCTGCTATTGTCACATTACTGCCTTGGTTTCCAGCCACAGTAAACATACAAGTAGCAGCACACTGAAACTAAAAATTTATAGCTCTAAGAAATTATAGTTTAAGTTGCTATTCATCAACATAATTAGCTGTTAATAATAGGGTGTACAGAGCTGGCACTCATATCGGGTACACATGCTATACATTTATTAAGTATAATTCCTTCTCCTGAAGTTCTAATGAGAGTTCTTAATTCCAGCTTTAATCAAATGCCAGAGGAGCCAGAAACTCAAGCAGAGACTGTTTGTCACAGGTGGAATTTTGTGAATAAGACAGAGCTTTTTCTGCATTAAGTGTGATTACACTTGGCTTTATCTCTGCCTACATACATTCTCTTCCCTGTTTGCATTTATTTTTCTTGCAGCCTGTAACTGAAGATGAATGGAACTGAATGTTAAGTTCTGATTGTCTACTTGTTCCAGTAACTATTCTTCATTGCATGACTACCTTTAATGGATATACAAGATGTATTTTAAGACAGGTGGGGGGAAAAAGTAATTTGGAGATTTGTTTTTAAGATATTTTTGAGCTACATATTATGTGAGTTTTTTCAGCTGCATACGAACAAGCTGATATGTGCTTTTGAGCTATTATGCTAAATGCTATCATCATGTTAAGTACTCACTCTTTTGTCAGAAAGTTCTGCCATCAGCACAAGATTAAAAAAGAGAAACCAGTAACAGCTCATAATATTTGCTAATCTCTAACTGTCATCCACCATCACTGTCAGTCACAATCTGAATGCAAACTGGTACATAGACATGCTCTTAGAAGGAAAGTAAATTAGTTGATCACAGAATTACTGCATCCTATCCCCTAGAGAGGGCTGTTTCAATCCCTCTTTTCTCTGGCACATGCTATAACAAAAGATGGAACTGGATATGGTAAAGCACAGCAATGAGCACCAACAAAGTCCCTGAATATAGCAACCTTTTCATTGTCTAATATGAAGAACAAGTTTTGCATCTTAATGGTAGTAAACCTAAAACACTCGGGTGACATTCCAATTACCTTCATAAGAAACCTGCCTTCTAATACTGATTTCTCCCACAAATTCGGGAACTCATCTTCTGATTGAACAAATCTAGAATACTCCCTTATCACCATCAAGTTCTCATGTAGCATGATCAACCATGAAAACGGTTGCTTAGAAGCAACAATATACACTAA
Source organism: Melopsittacus undulatus (assembly GCF_012275295.1). Lineage (NCBI taxonomy): Eukaryota > Metazoa > Chordata > Aves > Psittaciformes > Psittaculidae > Melopsittacus > Melopsittacus undulatus. The sequence continues at coordinate 119,172,049 of NC_047528.1, read as the reverse complement.
AATAGTAAAACCCCCCAGTAAACCTCTGAAACATCCCCCCAAAAAAGGTCTTTTACATAAAACTAAGCCCTGGGACTTCTTTTTGCTCTGAGAAGACTTTACCCCCTCTGGAACCAAGATGATGTTTACACAGCAGGGCACTCATATTTTGGAAGAAGCACCCAAAACCTGTGGGAACTTCAGCAAAAGCCTCTGGTCCCATCCCTGTGTTTGCTCCATGTTATTCAGTGCTAGTGCCTATAAAGGAAAATCACCAACTAATTGCAACATATGTTTTCTTGAAGTAAGTGCTCCTAGTCTTTCAGATGCCTCCCTATCCCTACTACATGAAAAAATGCAGTCTGCCATTAAAGAAGAGCTCCAAAGACATTAAACAAATCTAGGGCAAGCTTGAGCAAGTGTAAAACTTGCCATATGTCCACTACTGACACAATAAATTCTCTCTACAACAGAGGCATCAGCATCATACCTCTGTGTTTCTGGGAGCATGATACATCATCCACTGTCCCAAATGCCCTTCTAGTATCTTCAGATAAATCTGAACAAGCATTTCAAACCAGAATAAAGTCACACAGACAACATACATACCCTCTACTTAACACTAAGGGAACACAATCACTTCAATTTCTGATCTTTCATTCCTGAGTGATAATGCATAACTATACTGAGCATTTAAAAATCATAGCTCCATTCTTCCCATAGAGATAATAACTTTTTCTCCTTTCCCAACAACTTTGTACTTTACAGGCATAAGATTTTACTCTCCCTCAACCTCACTGCCCACCTGGTTGAAGTCATAAAGATTGTTTTCAACATGTATTTGGTTTGAAGCTTGCTATTACCTTCTGTGATTTGATGAGCAGCTTGTACACCTGCTAGCTTGTTTCCAAAAGAGTTTATGCTTGTTATATATTTAAAAGAGATCAACTCTACCTTCACAGCTCACCTATGTTATTGCCCTTAGAGCATCGTAAACACAACAGATACTCCACTGCAAACTAGACACAGCATGTCCAGCATGAAAGATCACTTTTTTGCTGTGGTATTAAACATGTAGTAGAATTCTCTTATGTATTAGTTGCAGAAAATACTGACATTGACTCAATATCTTTGAGATAAGCAGAAGAGGATTTATGAAAGATATAGGATATTGGTATGCAAGCACTACTCGCATCAAATATCCCTGATATTCTTCAGTCTGTGACTCATTTATTTTTAAAACATTAGAATTCTATCCCACTTTATTAAAATCAGACTCCTGCATAAATACATACCATTGCATAAATAATTCTGCACACTAGTATTTGTGAGTCATGTCAGTGTGTTCATGGGGATGCAAGGCTACAAGTTCTGCATTTGAATAGATAAATGGTCTTGTGGAGAACTGATACAAAAGCTGATGAAAAATTATGGCCTTTTTGTAATTGTAGTAGTCACATATACACCCTGTGCAATCCTAGCGATAGTCTAACAGAGCTAAACAGCAAGTAACATCTTGGTAACTGTATGTGGCATCTTTACAACTAAGTGCCACAGTTATTAATAGCATAAACCATCATTTAAAAATTAATGCATTTCCTATGCAAAATGTAAGAGGTGATCTGGCACTCTTGGAGAATGTGATTTTTCACCAAGATGTATTTGACAGCTGTTGGACAGTAGTTAACCATCACAATATATCCAAGGAGTGATTCTTCAAATGTGATAGTAATGTGGCACCAGACACCTGGTGTGTATCTCTTCCTGTAAGAATACACCCATTTTATGTACTCCTGATTCCTTTAAAGTAACTGAAAACTTCTTCTATACTTAGCAACATCTCTGAAAATTGCATTCATACAGACAGCTGATTTCCTTCTGGTAATCCTACAGTACAAATCTGGAAAACCCTGCTGACTTTCCGTGTTCCACCTTAGGCTTTAGATTTGGTTCCAAAACCAGCATTTAAACTCTTCCCAGCTATTCCTGTGTGTCACAGCCTCCTGTAATCAATCGTATGTTTTATGAGGCAAAGAAATGACCACAAAGTCTTTAAGGCTCTAAACAACATGGGGAGTTAGATCCAGGACCTGAGGCTGAGAAAGAAAAAAGGGTTCAATAGTAAGAAGGAAACTTGTTTGGTTTCATTTGAAAAAGTAATTAAGGTTGCCAAAGGACATGAAACAAACAAACAAAATGCATAATGCATAAGAGATCTTACAAGCAGCAGCCAGAAGCAGACTGATAGCACAGCAGCAGGGCAGCTTAGATAGAAGAGAATTTGCTATGGAGAACACAACAAAAAACCAGCCATATGTTATTCAAAGTGGGAAAAGATATGCTGGACTGCAGACATTCCAAGCCTGACATCCCATGATTTGTCTTCCCACACCCAGGAAAGAAAAAAATCCCCAAACAAGCATAGGCAGATGTGAAAAGCTTTTTTCAGTGTCTGACGTCTATGAAGAGCTCAAATAATGATATGTAGATACAGCCTGAGAACAAATCCCCAGCCTCAGTAGGCCTGCAGGATGCTTAGGACATGCAGCATCACAGCAGCGTCAGAATAACACAGCCCTTCCAAAGAACTTGGCTATGCAGGGCTACCTGTTACACAGCCTGGGAAGAGTGAACCCAGGGCAGCTGCAAAGCCATAAGAAGAGGTCAAGTGAATTATTGCCTGCCCACATGAACCTAACCCATTCAGCCTCCTGGTTCCCAAGTAGTGACCAATCCCAAAGCTGAAAAATCAGCCATTACAAATGTCAAAGGAAGCATTTCTATTTTGAATCTGTGTTTCACTTTAAGTATTTTTCATCCCCTTCTTTTTTCCCCTCTTGTTCCTTAGTCCTTACTTTCAGAAAAGATAAATAACAGCTTACAGCATCATCCCTGTTATAATTTTTTAAAGACAAGCTGTTCTGGTGAACAAATAGATTACATGTTCATTTCACACTGTTTGCCTTAACAATTGTCTTCTCAGAAGCAGGACCCTTGGGACATGATATGCCACAAGCCCAGAAAAGAATCAGGTTTTCTAAATTAATCAGAGAAATGCTAATTTGGTTAAACCAGCACTGTCTGAATCTGATAGCATCCACACGACTGATCAAGACATAGAATACTACCCAAACATCGCTTTTAAACAAAAACTCACATTGGAAACAAAGTGGGTAAGCCTGTTTTCCTATTATAATGCTAAAATCTTTCAAATAAAACTAAAATGTATACAGCATAGATTATTTTTTAAGGAATTTAGCAAAAGAAAAGCAGAAATGTACATAAAAACACTGTTTAACAACAGACATTTCTTACAATATTAAACAGATCTCTGGTAAAAGCTAGAACTTCAATAACCAGCAGACAAGTTAGCAAAACGGACCAAGGATGCACTTCAGAGTGGCTGGTTCACTTCTTCATCCCAGTGGTCAGCTCTGTTGTGGTTCTGGAAACACTGGAGCTGCGGACATTCAAAAGGCGTTTTGAGTACCTCATTCTATAACTCAGGGTAGAAATCAGGCATAATATATACTACTACATGATCATTTTAGGGTTGTTAGAGAACCCGAGTATACCTATATGTCTACATGCTTGACGCTCTTTGCTCTGCAACATCCGTGAAATATATGCAGGTGCACTGTCACACAGCTGACTTAAAATATTTAGCTCAGTGTTTAAATAATCATAGTCTTGGTTCAAACTGAATTACTTGCAGCCTTCTCAATTTATCCTGTAATTACTCTTGTTTTAAGATTACATCATCTCATTACACTCATTCTCCCACCTCCTACCTCAGTATCTAACACTGGCAAACATGTCTGTCAATACTAATGGTGATTCACAACAAAAATATGACATTCCAAGTATCTGAAAGCACTATCGCATGTACACTACCTGATAACCTGATAGAGACCTTCCTGCTGAAGTGCAGACACTTCGACATCTTTCAGCAGCGCTAAGACTGCTGCTAACACAAATAATCTCCCTTATGATGTCAAAGGTTGGATTTATCCTGCACTGAAAACTTCCCTTCAATTTCTTAAGAGATCAGATGCTACTGTGGATGAAGGATCTTGAATGAGACATGAAGTCAGAAAAAATAGACAAGGAATCAAATTTTTCTCTTTTTTAAATCAAAACAAGGCCCCACTGATATTTATAGAATTTATTTTATAGAATAACAGTTATTTATCTTTATAGAATAACAGTTGGGGCTACTCAGCCTGGAGAAGATTAAGCTGCGTGGAGACCTCATAGCAGCCTTTCAGTGTCTGAAGGGGGCCTATAAGGACGCTGGGGAGGGACTACTCATTAGGGACTGTAGTGACAGGACAAAGGGTAATGGGTTAAAACTTAAACAGGGGAAGTTTAGATTGGATATAAGGAAGAAGTTCTTTACTCTGAGGGTGGTGAGGTACTGGAATGGGTTGCCCAGGGAAGTTGTGAATGCTCCATCCCTGGTGTTGCTCAAGGCCAGGTTGGACAGAGCCTTGGGCGCCATGGTTTAGTGTGAGGTGTCCCTGCCCATAGCAGGGGGGTTGGAACTAGATTAACTTAAGGTCCTTTCCAACCCTGATTATTCTGTGATTCTATCCAGCAACAAGTTTACACCATATTAAAAAAATGTTATTAAGAGAACACTGAAATCCTTTTATCAAAAGAATCTAATTTTCAAATGGAAAGTCTGGAAGGCAAAAGAATGGATTTGGACTTCTTTAAATGGAATCTCTTAAATTCAGTATTTCAATTGCAATTTAGAACACCTCTATAGTCTATCTGAAACACAGGAGTAAGTTTACTCATCGCTTGTGGCACAGGAGACCATCATACACAGCATTGTTACCCTTGTGGAAAGTTTTAGCAGAAAACAGAGACTGAAACAACATCCTTATTCTCAGATGTAATATCACCATAACAAAACAAAACATGCAGAAGAAAAGAAAATGTTATAAGTTTAGGCTTACTGCATGCACAGTAACACTATCACACTGAAACACGGCTTTTTTCTGTAGGAACTAGCATGGGCCCTTCTCCATCCCTTTCCCAGAAAGACAGCACCAGCACAGAATCATCTGGGGAAAAAGCAAGCAGCACAGCAGGCTTATTTTAGCCTGGCATTTATCAGACTTAAAATAAGGAAGTCTGCTTCACAATACTGCAGCTACCAGGATAAAGTCTCCCATCAACCCACATTTAATGAAAAGTCAGTGACTCAGAGCTGTATAAAACACACAGTAAGAATCAGTGCCTACCAACTGCAGCAAAACCAGAAGGATGAGGTACCACAGGAAGCACTCCCACAAAGGCTGAAGGAAGAAGTGGCTCAATAGCCTAGACTAGCCCAGCTTTAAGCACCTGAGGTTCTCAGATGCAGATATTTCAGGCTTGTTATATAGCCAACAGAGGTATTCCCAGGAGATGGTTCAAAACTTCAAGAAAGGTTGGCTTACCCTCCAAAGATGCCTCCTTCTCTCTGCATTACTAGAGGATAAAGACTAAGGAGACTATGAACCTAAGATCACAGCAGTATGAAGTGAGGCTGGCATCATTAGGATTTAGCTAAGAATGGAGAATTTATACAGTTTGACTCTGTAAGAAAATTAAATGATAGCCATTGAATTTATTACAACTTGAATGATTGATGGAGTCACGTTAAACTATCAATGGGGGAAGCAATTAATGTTATCACTGACCATAGCATACAGCAATAAAGGGCAATGAATGCAGTTATTAGTGACCAAAAGCAGCAGAGAGATATAAATTTTAAGGGGGCGGGAAGTATTCTTTCTCCATCAGAGGGAATCCATCCATGTTTTCCCAGTTCTCAAAGACCAAGTCAATGTTTTGTCATGGACAGTGGTTTGAAAGTACTAGGAGATAAAGAAAATAATGAAAGGAAACCAAGGAAAGGATAGAATGACTGCTTTTAAGGAATATACTTGAAGTTGTTGATTTCTAATGTAAGATGGTGTTGGTGGTAGGGTTTTCTTATATTGATCTATGAATCTGAGAAATCATAATATCAAATACACACAGAAAATGTAAGGAAATGTGTTAGGACAAGAAATAAGGCTTGGCTTTACTTGAATTCAGTAAAACATTAGCAGAAGAGCAATGTTGCACCATAGTGCCTGCTGACGTAAGGGTGTTTAAGTGCTTTCCAGAACAAGGTGTTTAAAACCCCATTTGTAAAATCCAAAACTACAATTTTACTAAAATTACAGATTTTAGTCATGAATTGATGCAAAAATACTCTATGACATTTACATACCAATTGCAGCTTTTCAACTTTGAAAGGTCTGCACAAACATTAATTGGGTAGTTCTTCACCAAGGAAGTATATTACTCTAGCATAATGGGGGGAAAAGGAGAAAAACAGATGGAAAACAAGGTATAATGTAGTATTTCCCACTCCTGAGCCCTCCCCAGCCTAGAATGTCATGCTGCTTCATACAGATTTGTGATGAGATGTACCAAAACTGAACACTTTTTGTTCGAGTCAAAGGATTCACAGATCAGAAGCACAGTGTGCTAACGCATGGTTTGTGACACCTTGTCGGGATGGTATTCAGAAGTAGCTGTATCCACCTGTTTGCCCCATCCCCACCCCAACATAGTACTAACTGGCTAATGCAGGAATACCTGGAGCGCATCCACTGCTGTGCCAACATATTTCATAGCTGGGTGCTGTTAACTTCAAATACCATCTATTTCAAACAGAATATGAACTCAGCAGATGAGGGGATGCAATCACCTGTTCTGCTACTAGGCAGTCATTCCACCAGTGATGGGTAGATGGTAGGTACAAGAGCCTCTTAACTTTTCACAACCACACCACAGATCAGATTTGGTTTAGATCACAACAAAATCTTGTGGACTGGAAACAGGAATGCCTTGACATCAAGCACCTGAGTTGCAGGAGGGGGAATGACAAAAGCCATGAATATGGCTGTATCCATGGTTTAACTCCCATTTATCTCCAGAACCTTAAAATATGGAGTGGCATAAAAAAGGAGGAATAAAGATGAAAGTGTTTGGGTTTGGTAGATTCCTGAAAATATCCAGTGTTTGGTAACTTCTAGCTTGTAATATATCTGTGAAATAAACATATTTCTTCAACTATTCCTAGCATATGGGCAGCTTCAAGTCATCCCTCTGACTTCACAAAACATGTTTCTTAAAGAAGTCTTAAAATCATAATGGAAGAAGTGTAGACATTTTGCTGTGTGATCTGACAGGTTAATATCTCCTGAAAACAATGGCTGCATTGAATGACAGCAGATGGATACATCTTCTCCATATTCAGTCCTGCTTGGGTTTGAATGGAGACAACACAGCACTTAAGCAACACAGTGCAGAAAATGGTGACAGCAGGCACAGCTTTCAGTGTCCCTGTATGACAAGTCTACATAGCTTTTATTGATGAAGGATACCTATCAGTCTACCAGAATCAGCTTAAGTGGTATTCAATGAGCTATACACTTAGGGTAAACAAGCAAGCTGATCTTGAGGGGCAAGTCAGTGGTTGCAAATCCTTTCCTACACAAAACCATGATGATTTAATTGAACTCTGCTGCTACACTATTTCCAGACATATTGAACCACAGTCTGGGTTTTCCAGACAATTATTTGCCCTCTGTTTCATTATGTACATCTCTCTGCATTTTCTTGCAGCCATATGGGCTGGGGTAAAAATACCAAAGCCACCAACAACAGCTTTAGTTATAAATAGCACTATAAGAAAGTAATCAGTTTCAGGAAGAGCAGGTGTTAAAATTACATGCATCTGGTCAAAAACGCACTCTGTAACACCCTCTGATAAGACTGGCATGTATATTAGCAAACACATGCCACAGCTCCTTTAACATATTTCATTTAATTTAGCACTTACAAAATTATGGAAGCTGAAGAAAGGACAAAGACTTCCATAAACCTATGAAGAGTTTCGCCTTGCCTCCTGAGATGCAAATACCATCATTTTGCCCTAAACCCATGATCTTTGCTAAAGCTATCCTTTTAAGCTAAAATAAAAAGTTATTAGTATTCAGCAGTAGAAGCTCTGGAGAGCTATTTCTAACAGTTTAAAAATAGAATTAAAAATGTTCCTTTAAACACCACCAAGGGAAATTGCACAGTCAGGAGAGAAATTGCTTACAGTTATGCACAAACCAGTGGTACTTAAGAGGAAATAAAGCCCTTCAGTCACAGAGCATCCATTTGTGTCCTTGGGAACACAGGGAAAGGGGAAAGAGAACTTGAAGCTAAGCGTGTGCAATGTCTTTTTGAGAGTAGGTTCAAAGGACTTGGTGCAAAAGAGCTGTTCACATGCAGCAGATAGAGTACAGAACTGTGTGCTAGGGGCAAACTAACTGACAATTAAAGGTCATCTCATTTGGATGAACAGGTCAGGGAATTCATCATTCAAAGAAGAAAACTATTTCCTAAAAGCATCTTTATCATTCAGACCATATGGAGTTTTCAGGTAACTGAGGTGACCATACACCTTTCCTATCTTTCCCTTTTCTGGGCACTCTTCATTCACCAAGAAGCAGTGTAGCATAAAGATACAGGGACTCATAGCTCAAAACTCATATCTAGTGATGAACATGACCACATTACTACCACCCCATCAAGTTTTGAAAGGTTCATTAGGATCCCACGAAGGTGAGAAGTGAAGCATATGGGTCAAATAGCAATGTGGTGGGTATCGAAATCTGTGAGAGCCCTCCTAATACCCCATTCATAACATCACTGTGTTTATGGACCAGAATGAGCTATATATAATGGCATTTCAAGACAGAAGAGGATAATTCTTCACAAAATACAGTCCAGAAAACAAAATCTTTCCCGTGTTTAAGGGTGCAGGACAACTGACAGTTTATGTGTCCAAAATGAAGGGAGATGAAAACTGCTGTCGCAGCTCTACTCCAGCAACAAGACTCAATAGAGGCACACACTGATTCTGGATAATACTGAATTTCTTCCCTTCCCAGACCCCTCTTTTTATCCCCTCAGACCTTAGATCACAGTTTAATGGCACGTTACACTGATACAGTTCTTTTCCACGTATCCGCTTAAAAGGATTTACTGTAGTTCCACACAATACCACGTGTTTATTTCTCTTCTGAAATTATGTTTCCTTTCTGCTAAGCTGAAGGTAATAGCTGTTGAATACTGATTAGGGCTTTCCTTATTTGATTACTGTTAATTAGAGTCAAGCATGTAGTTCATCATACTGGAAGACTGCAGATCATCGTGACACTTCAAACAGCCTCTTTAACTCAGCAGAGCCAGTTCGAAGTTGGGGTCGGGATAAATCTTGAGCCAAGCTGTTTATGCATAGTTGTGTAACGTTACACAGCATGGGGTAACTGGACTGTTTGGTTAATTAGTTGAAAAGCCTGTCAGGGGCAGCTTACCTTCAGGTTTACAATTGGAAATTGCAATTAGCATGACACAGCTTTCTTTTTTGGTCCAATTTCTCCCCCAGATCATTGTAAGAACACAAATCGTTCTTACAGATGGAAGAAACAGCCTAAGAAACCCAGGAGTGTAGTCAGGCAGCATTCACTCACTTCCTTCAACTGGTGTCTCCATGGGATGTCTAAAGTAACATCAAAGGGTTAGGCTAATCCCAGATGATCTTGGACAAAGTCCAGGGTTTCCTGAGGCTTAAAGGCTGTGATTAAAGAATACACCTGTCTGCCACAGTAATGAGTTCAGACTACCCTTACCAACAACAGGCAGCTTTTTACCCCGGGTGATGCACGTCCTGCAGGAGCTGTCAGGAAGGGGTGCAAATATGAAGCAGTCAAACAGGCATTCAACTAACAGTCTCTACAAAACTACACCTTTACAGTTACTCCTCCCAGCCAATCTTGAATCAGCTCTCTCTTCTTCACGTGGCAACTAAACTGCAAGTGACACCTGGGGCCGGATTACTTCACACACAAAGCTGGAATTTGTTGATTTTGTCTAGGTTGGTTGAAGGTGATGCAGCCTACACAGAAGTTATCTTTGAAACAGGGGCAACTTAAAACTTACTTGAACACCAAACCTAAACATAAATACCATCCTTTCCCCTCAGTACTCAGGGATATAGACTTTTAGCAATTAACCTGTAACTACGCAGAAAGTCAATCATAAAGTTTCCATTTCAGTTTGCAATTGGCATCTTTTCCTATGTTCTCAAAACCAGACAGTAATTTATCTTACAGCCTTATCAGCAGAGCTTACCAGGTTACAGATGCTAAACAACTAATCCCCCATATATATATATATAACCCATCATATCAGCCTAAAAGGGAATGAAAAGGACTGGAAAGAGAAATAAATTATTGCAATCAAGGAAACAGTTTCTCACATACTACATTCTACTGACTACATTAGTTGCCTTTTCTTCTGTCTCATGTCAGACTCACTATCTGTCTGGCCCATCTGCTTGTGCTAATTTCAGGGTCAAACAATTAAGACGTGAGAGTCTTCTAAATATTTGGGTCACAGTTATTCAGGGGAATGAGTGGTATTCATTAGTCACGTATAAAATTAGCTGCACTGTATGCCAGACAGAGAGGCCTATCAGATGGGATTGAACATAAAACCATCTATTTTCAAGCTATCCACCCTTTCTTGTAAAAATATATTTAATAAGAGATGGGATTAAAGGTAAAGACACACTTTTTGGAGAAAACAGTTTCAATTCTTAAAGCTTATATTCCTTTAACACTTATTGAAGGCAGAGTTTCAGCCTTCAGCAACTGCAGGAAAGTCTTTCTGCTGCTGATTTTATTGACCCTCCATAAAGCAACAGGGTTATTTTGTTAGTGCAGATACACCTGAGACAGTTGTCTCTGCCACTAACCATATTCCCAGGGCTTTGGCAAAGCTTGTCACAGCCCTTCCTCCTACCCCCTGCCTCCCAGAGGGGAACCACAGGACCTGTCCTGAACATTAGCACAAGAGGCTGAATTCCTTAGGTCATTCAAGAGCTTGCCAATGCCTCCCTGGTACCCTGCTCATAACAGGGGTTCACCTGCCCCTGTGAAGAAAAGATTATGGCATGCTGCTTATCCACACAGCCACAGGGAAGGGCTATGGGACTTTAAGCGATAAAAAATGCCTTGCTTTTCTTTGGTATTGAGGCTTTGTTAGTTACAGTGCCTTCAACATATTGAAAAGAGGCAATTACTCTGCTTTTTAAAAAGGGTTTCACGTTTTGCTAATCCTTAGTATGTTATATTAAACAGCTTTCAGTAGTGTTTATAACATAGATCTTGATCTATTAATATACTTAACTGTCATGATAAGTAAATACATCCATGAAACTTCTCCAAGTTTGCTTTCTTAACACTTTCCTTGAGATTCTTCACAGAGCTATATTAAGAGCACACTGAAAAAGTCTATCTTAAATGGACACAGGAATCTTAAAATCCTAAAGTAACATACCCATTTCCAAACCAAAACACAAATTATGCCACCATTCTTTTTCCCCTTTCTATAACTATGGGATTAAAGACCCTCTGTTCATTATTCTCACCTTTAATCACCATAATATGATTCTGCTATATTACACCTTCCTCTTGCCAACTGCACTGCTTGTTTTTCTGCTTTCAGTAGTTATCACTTCATGAAAACACTTTAGATTCTGCCACATCTATAGCCATACAGACTTATTTGTGTTCTAGGAGACAGTTACAAACCAGTCTACTCCTGGCCACTAGTTAATGCGAACACAACCAGATCTATATGGTGATTCACACCTCAGGCTGGAAGACATTCTGAGTTTGAGAAAGAAGATGATGTTTTGTCTATCATTTGAGGCAGAGTGGTGGTGGGGTATATGGTCTCCCACCATCACAAGGGAACTAGCTTATACAGCACCAACAACCAAAGGCAGCTTGATAGTAAACAGTTGAAAGCAGAGAGCATAAACTTAGAGCTCTCTGTGTGTGTTGTGTTTTTCTTCTTAGCATATTTGCAGTATCTTTTCATTTTATTTTATTTAGAAAATACATGTGGTTTATGTTGTTCTAATAATGCATTAAAATGGTTACTGTAAAACAGAATGGACTGTCAGTAAGCAAAGAAAACTCAAAGGGGTATTGGCACATTTAAAGATATTAGATATTCCAGTTATATTAATATTTAATTTATAATTAGGGAGAAAAAAGTGCTGTTCCATCAGATACCTACCTATTACAGAACTCATCCCTAATTTGTCATGAATTCATTTTGTTTAAGGCTTGAATCTCCAATTATGTTTTCACAGCATTAACAACAAGCATTTGAAACACGGCAGAATCCATTTTAGGGATTTCTTTTAGTCATATTTTTTGTGACTGTTCTACAGTCACCATGAAATGTATGAGCTGTCTGCATACTGTGTTTCTACATAGCACTGGATGATCTTTTTTCTCCAGTCTTGGGAAGCACCATGGCTGGTAGGCTGTGGTAGAACACAGAATTGGGACCATTGACCATAAGTTTCTTCCAGCTGGTGATTAATGGACTGTGTGATGAGCCTTGCTTCTCATCCAGCTCATTGATTTCCTTAGGGAAGCAAGAAATAAGCAGAAGACCAGGACAGAAAACAGCTTTAAGCTTTTTGACAGAATCCACATTAAGTCCATCCTCCCATCCTGTTGGCATCACTGCCAGCACTCAGGCACTTTCTGCTTCCTTCTTACCAAAGCTCTTACTGGCTGCCATAACTTGTCCAGACAATCTGTATTACTGCACAGCATCTACATGGCAAAGCAGTTTTTTCCTAATGTTTATCTGGAATCTTGCTGCACTTCAGGACCCTGCTGGTGCTGAACAAAGAATATACAACTCTCAGTATACACCAACAGAGAAGTTAGCTTTTTCCTCATCAACATAGCACTATTCATTGTCTTCCAGCCTGTGACCCTGCCAGATCATGCTGTGCAGTTGATCATTCCTTTTCCTGCAAAGAAATTGCTCCCTCCTGAATAGCATCTTATTTGTTATAGTCAGTTTCTCCATTTGCAGAAAGAGTTTTCAATTCTAACCTTGTCTTCTGTCATTCCTGCAGTCCATCCTAGCTTCAAATCTAATAAACACATATGCTGTTCCATCATCCAGGTCATTAATAAATACGCTGAGCTGTATTATTGCCTAGACAGGTTCCTGCAGAACACCATTCAATTCTTTCTTTCATTTTGACAATTGATCACTGATAGTTCCCTAAATACAATTTTCAAAGCAGCCTTGCACTCTCCTTAGTAATTTCTTCCACATTATTTTTCCCAAGTGACTGTCATATAGGACACTGTAAAAAAGCTTTAACAATGCCAGGGTATGACACCTACCATCCCTTCTCTAACCACAAGGCTGCTACCCTGGGGAGGATTTGAGAAGGAAATTAGATTGGTTTGACATTATTTGTTCTCAACAACTCAATGCTGACTGTTAGTCATTTCCCTGTGTTCTTGTCAGGACTGTTGACTGACTTGAATGCTCTTGACAAAAGCAACATCACAGTATTGATAGCAATAGCAGGACCCATTTCACACTTCTGAATTCCTTTATTAAAATTTTACAGAATGTGGGAACTGACATCACTCAGCTCTTAGGGATAATAAACACAGAAATATTCAGTTATCTGTAACTTTTAAATGAGAAAAGAGGCTGAACAAATAATAAATCCCTAGTGTCTTAAAAGAGACCAAATTAAATTGGATTAATAGCTTCAGTTGTCATCATTACAAAATTAGAGTATTAAAAATAAAAGCCAACTTGCCAGAAAGACATGGCATTAAACTATATTGCTAGTTCTGAGTCTCTCATTTAAGTGAGAAAGGCTCTTACTAACCACAGTGATATCCTAGCTCTACTCACCACTCACTATTTAAACACTTAGTTACTACAGTGTGAACCAAGGTTTCAGATAATCAGCAATACCAACTGAAAGCATCGTTATCTGTTTTATCAGAAGAACTCCACAGAACATAGCCCAGAGATCCCAGATGGAAGCCCATTTGGCCACTACTATTTCCTGCATGTCTCTAAAAGAGCTTCCCATTTATTCTACACAGCACATGCTCAAGGATCCGTGCTCTTAATTTGGGCTGCAAAGCAATTCACTTAGGCCACAACTCTCTTCTGCAGGCCTTCAGATGTGAACAATAATTCAGTTGTGTCTATATGAAAGATTCTGGCAAACAGCTTCCTGATGACCTGTTTCCCAAAAACCCTGGTCATCAGATCAAGACACAGGCATATCAACAGGTAGCACAAAGACATCAAGCTGTAACAAAAGAATGTATGAATGGCAAATATAGTTACAGGATTGCATAAACACTGTCAAGTAATGACTTAATTCTTCACATTCTGGGCATTCATTTCAGTCACAGGAATGCAATTTCAGCAAGATGAGGAGAGGTTAGCACTGAAGCACTTCCAAAATGTTCTATTGCATTTCTAGCATGAAAAGCTGAGTACATAAATGACAACTGAACACGTCAGTTACAACCAAGGATGTAATCTCAACGAAACCACACTACCAAGAAAACTCACATCATGCAATGAAAGATGGGATTTAAGTCCATCATCCAAGACACTTTGGGGTTCTTTACAGCTAAAGACCTATCCACTGATACTTTACTGCTTGTTTTCTCACCTACAAAGATGCTGAAGGAGCATAAACTGTCTCTATGAATATTAAGAACTATGAAAACCCAAAACATCCCCCTCATGTAGAAAGGTAAGCTCCACACTTGACAAGAACAGTTTTGACCGATTTGTATATAAACAGAGAGACTAAGAATAGCTGAAAGATGTAATCTCTAGAAAAACCAAAAAAGCCTTGATGTAGACATTGCAAAAGAAAGCTGCAGGGCTTTGTTTGCATTTACATTCATAAGCACTCTCATCCTACTTTTAAGCATCTTATCAGAACAATTTGTTCCTTTACCTCTGCAGCTTCTATTGTTTCCTCCAGCTGCTATTCTAAAAACTCTCATGTTTGACAGAAAATCAAGCCTGTAAGTATCCAGCACGCAGCCTGTGTTTTTATTACTCGTTAGTCTAAGAAATCAAAGAAAAATGACTACATCAGCTTTCCCTTAAGACAGTTCTCATCTTGGAGAGTAATCAAGGGTGTTGTAAGAAGAAGAGGGAGACATTACACAAAGAGGCAATGAAGGAAGATGATGTTAAGGATTAAGCTGAAGTTAAGGACTGGGCTTTCAATTGCTCTCAGTGTGGAAGATTTGACTCACAATAAGCCTATGTCTACAAGACACAAAATTGAGCCTGAAAGGCTCTCAAGCCTTTCGAAACAAAGGTCGCAAACAACAGTAATGTCTGAGTAGGTTTGTTTCAATGAATGGCCAGAAGTACAACAGAAACAGCTCAAAAAGCAGGGGAAGAGAACAGTGGTATTCCTGGAACATGCAGTGGTGGACAGCTCACTTTCATGCTAGCAGAGTTAACTGGGGCTAAAGACAGGAGAAGGCAGGTGACAAGAGCCCAGCATGGTGGATGCCCTGAGTCATCAAACAGGCACAGAATTGATCCATCATCTGTTACTGCTGGCCTGCAAGTCTGCATGCCCAAATGGGCTTCGCAGTGAATACTTATTCCAAAACATGTGATGTCTGCTAAAATTAGTTCAGAAATGATGAGCAGAAGTCAATCTTTCACAATGATGATTGGGCTTGCTCATTTATAGAACACACAGACTCTCATACAACTCTGCAGACTCCCACAGTGGATATTATCAAAGACTTAAGAGCTTAGCCTTTTCACTTGGATCCATTCTGCAAAGCAAGTCTCCTTGTAGACTGCTGATGCAGATCAACATCAGCTGTACACAATAAATACAGGCTAACAAATAGAACATGGATTTCCTTGAAATACTTCTCTTTTAAATAATCAAAGAATCACCTGAGTTCCTGGCTCCATTCCTGCACAAACAAAATGCCAGTTCTTATGTGGCACATTTATCTGTAATTTTCAGGGCTACATTCCTGGAAAAGGAAACCCAGTCATTCTTAGCTATGCTCAACAGTCTGGAGACTGATAGCTCATCTCAGTAGGTGATTTTCATCTATGTTTACAGCACCCAAATGCTACCAAAGATCTTCTGATGGTTTGCACTCATCTGTGAGAACTGCACTGATAAGACAGTATAACACTAAGCATCAGTTTCCAATGATCAAAGTGGGTTTGTTAAATAACTCCATCAAGGAAACTGGCAGAAGCTCCCAGAGAGAGACAAGAAGAAAGCTAAGCAGGAGAGGCAGTATTTTCAGTCTGCGACAGGAGAGGCCTTTGGCTGTGTCTTATTAAGCTTCCCAGAAAACAGATTATTTCACAGCACAGACTTTAAAGCTTTTTCATTCTTCCTTTTTATGTGTTTGGTTTCTTTTTAAGGTCAAGGATTATTGAGCAGCCAAGGGCACAGGGTAAACTTTTGCTCCAAAACAATGCAGCTGTTGTTAGCAGAAGTTCCTTCCAAGCACTAGATCCCCAGTTCCAGCTCCAGCACATCCACCTCCCAAGCTATAAGCAGGTAGCTGTTTCCAATGCACATTTTGCAGTTCCTGGGCCAGGCTTAAGAAACTAAGGCTTGTGGGTGCCTCCAGGGCCTGATAATTCCAGGTAGCCAGGTTTCCAGTGGCTGCATATCTTGTCACTGTGACTAACAGGAGCCATGGACCATTTCATTCAGAAACTGCCAGGTCTTCTATGGCTTATTTTAACCAAAACTCTCTGTGTTTCTCTCCTTACCAAATTTACATTTGGGAAGCAGGTTAAAATTAAACAAGAATTAAATTAAAGCAAAATTCAAGTTTATCCCCCTATAAACTGAAGCTACATTTTGATGTTACCTGTGAAACAAATATCTGAATTAATTGTGCCTTTAACTGGGCAAGAATGGGATCTTTGGGTGTGACACCTGAAGTGATCCCAACAAGCAGCTCCTCATACAGTTTAAGAAACTTGCCCTTGATCAATGTATGAAGCCTAAGGCAAAAGCCTGAAGAAAACCCAAGTTCTGGTGCCCTTATCACATGTTCCTATCAGTATGTCCTTTCCTACAAGGTTCACATTAAATCCCTATGTTTTCATGGCCAAAGTAGCATAAAGAAAGCATAACCAACCTTTCCACCACTCAAAAGACCTGAAGTGCATAACTCAATCCCCTTCCCAAGGCAAAAAAAATGACCACAAGACAGGGAGGTCTTCATTGACTGTTGCCCCCGGGTAGCAAAATGGGGTCTTTAGCAAAAACTTTGTATTGCAAAGTAGCTTTGCAAGTAACATATAAATAGTATTTACTTAGTTGTAAAATTACACAGCTAAACTTATTTACCCTATTTTACAAACCGAGTAACCATATCAATCTAGAAGGACACTATATCAAACGTAGCTCTCAATAAAAAACTGTAAGGTAAAGATGCTTGCTTGCTGATGACTAAAAAACACAACCCAAAACCCAAAAAGCCCAACTAAATAAACCCATACACTTCAAGAGCACTTAAGAATAAGACTACTTTTCCCAACCTATCGCAGATTATACACAATTTTGTTTCTAAACTGGCACCTCCACAGAAACATAAGCATCTAAACTGTTATTATTCTACTAGACCTTAATTAGCTGCCCACATTACAAACACCCTGAGATTTCTCTCAGTGTAAGGGTCTGCAATTAGTGTAATTAAGATAATATTTTGATTACATGGCTTCAATCTTTTAGGCCACATAATGGTCTAAAGACTGAATACATTTTAAAGTGACTCTCCTTTGAAAACAGACGAACAAACCTAACAGGCTGATGGACTCATTTGTTCCACATCATCACACTGGCCTGTCCCTCACACCATGTCACCACTGCCCAGCAAGCTGTAACCAGCTGCATTAGGATAAAGTTGGGCTTTGCAGAAAGACCAGTTTGTATGAAATGCTTGGCTTACAGCCAAAGTCTATTAAATGGAAATATAAATATTTAGCTGATTTATGGCGTCGTCTTGAGAGTTACAAACATTTTCATCATTAACTTACTGAAGCACCAGCAACCAAGTTTTCACTCTCAACTGTGTTCAAAACTGGTCCTCAATGTAAAATATTCAGCATCTCTCTTCCACTTTTATTTGTCTTTATCCCCAGTTTTACTAAGTAATGAAGCTCACTTACAGAAACTACCAGCCAGAGCAGCCTCAGAGGAGAAACATGCATCAAAGAGAGAGATATGGCACCCTGCATCTGTGTCAATGTGCTTTGCCCTGACATGTAGCTTGAGTAAATCACCAAGGCAAGATTTTGTTCCTTCTCAGGTTGCCATTTTTCTGGTTTAGACTGCTGCCCATGTCTCTAGGAGAGCCACAGAAGTCTGAGACATGAACTGGGGGTGACACATACCTCTTTTCTCCTCCTAATATATGTTCTTCTCTTTTCCCTAGCTTCTTGTTTTAAGAATGATACCTCAGTCTATTACATAAAACAGAGAGCTTGGCTAAAACACAGAGGCAAGAGGTAGTTAATTCATCCTTAGTATTAAAAATATATGGCAATGTGCAGGTGGGATTCAGCTAAGGTCTTCCCCATGAGTGATAATTCAGCACTGCATCTAAAGACACAGGTCTCTGAACATTTGGAGTTTTAATAGTACCAACAAATTTCATAAAAAATTTATAACCTTAAATCCCTCAACCTTTAAAAACTCAAATATTGCTCAGAAATGAAGAAACACCAGTGAGGAAGATGTCTCAAATTCAAATCTTTGGAGGATTGAAATTTGAGGGATTCAAATTCAGCCTAAACTCTGTAGGAAAAGCCAACAGAAATCCCTCGTGTCTTGACTGGTTCAAACCTTATCTTTGATCACAAAAGCACTTGTGATGACAGGTTTCAGCAATCAATAATTCCCTCAATGTCCTTCCGCTGAAGGGACTCTCTTGTGGAAGTCAATCGCTTATCTTGAGATTTATAGGTCACCATTAAACCCAGAACAGCCAGAAAATTAGTCCCCATTGAAAAGTGTTAGATTCAGTCTACCTCTGTGTTGATTCCTTAACTGTGCTTTCCCCTCCAGCCCATGAAGCTGGGGAGCTGCACACTAAAGTGGCTCTGGTTGGAAGAAAACTTTCCTCTTTCTATATCAAGGTCTAGACAAACAAGCATTCCCAAGGCCTGAAACATGCCTAGGGAGTTTTAATGTCAGATCCCACTCTCTTAATTTTCTCTAGCCTGATTCTTAGCACAATTCTCCCGGCTCTTATCTCCAGCTTCACAAAACTACAGCAGCAGAATGACATTAGGGGAAAATTAGCATAGAACTGTCAAACACTTTACAAATTATGGAGGTATTAAAGCTATTTCTTCTTCAAAATTTATTTATTTTAATACATGAGAATTTGAAAGTTTTTAGAATTCTACAGCACAGCAGCAAAAATGCCTTTCTCAAGCTGCTATGCTCTAAATGACTTGTAATAGCAGTTAATTGCATCAGGCACTCTTGTACTTGCTGGTTATCCCACAGCTCTTATATTCTCTTGACAGTGAGCACACCTCACACCGTATTTATGCTCCTGGGGTGATTAATTAAATGCTGTCACCACATACACCAAAAAGAAACCCTAAGATTTGAATTACAATTCTGGATATCCCAAACTGGGGAGGAAGGGGCAAGCTTGGAAACAGTGGTAGAGAATTCCTGAAGGGAGAGCCGATTCCTTCCCCAGTTCCCTTAGTTAAAGGCAGGTTACCTGTAAACAATTGTGTCTGCTTCTCCCATAGGTCTCACATTATTCCCAGCTAGGGATAACGCATTCACTGCAACACTGAATAGAAAGAATGGCCACTGTAGATACCTGCCTTGAGTAATTTAGCACTGGCTGTCTGTCAGATACTTCTGCTTTATCACGACAAGTATTTAGTCCAGCTATCCTTCCAGAAACTGGTCTAGCAATATGAAAATGTGTCATAAACTGGTGGCATGTTCCAAGGCCTAAGAAAATCCTTCAAATGGATGCCAGCCTAGTATCCATAAACTCATCATCATATTTCCCTTTAAAAGCCTTTAGAAGACACATCTAACAAAGATGCCTTCCTCATGAAAGAATAACATACACATATTATTCTGCCACTGGTTTCCCTCAAGCCTCTGAGAGCCTGAGAGGTGACCACAAAAGTTAGGTAAGCAAACAAATACTCTGCCACAATATCAGTGGAGAAAGGTGCAACCACAAAGCATGCAAAAGAAATCCTCATCATACCTGGATTTACCACTCAGGTTATTCATCCATCTGCTATTTGCGCTCAGCTCTCAGATCCCAGAACTCAGTTGTCTGTATCAGTAGCATAGATACAGGACACGAACTTATTTGCTCATGTGAGTTGCAATGATTATTTCCATGGGGGAATTGGCTTTTTAAGACCTCTCACAAAGCCCAGTACGGCAGACAAAGCAATAACATTTTCTTGTAACCTTTCAGAAGTAGAGAAATGGTGCTTCCTTTCCTTTTATATCCCTCAAATAAGACTAATGCCTTAAAAAAACCCAAAACAAAACTGAAAGTTTTAACATCAAATGACACAATGATATTGTCTCTATGTTATGGCTTATACATTCTATATCCCAGAAGACCTAATCTTTTGGGGTTAATGACACTTTAGAAAGCCAACTAAAATCAAACATCTTCTCTGTTGCTATCCACAAGGTGCCAATTGCTGTAGCAAGAGCAAATAAATGCAAGCACAAGAACTGCCTCAAATTTATACAGACAAGTTTATATAAGGCATTATTTCCTTATACAGGCACCAAGAGAGTCAGGCCACTTTTTAGCTTCTCTTAATCATTTTAAACATCCATGACAAACACTTGTTTCTGATCCACTCCTGCCCCATCACTCTTGGCAGAAATAAAAAGATAGGTAGCTGTCAGGGTGAACATTGATGGTCAGGGTGAATACTGACCCAGATATTCAGCCACAAACTAGGCTTTTTTATTGTGTTCCACTAAAGAAACTCAGTCAATTGATGCTGTGCTATAGAAAAACACCACCTTCAATTTTATTACATAAATCAAGAGGTACATTACAATGATTCCTATCCTTCCACCTTCCCTTGGTAGAATTACACTAACAGAAATAATGCCACCACCTAAGTAATGCATTGCAAATACACTGTGGATGGATAGACATGAAGTTTTTTGTTACAGAAGTATAAAACTGATTAAACTGATATAAAATGACTTTCTGTTTTACTTTCAAACCCATTTGAAAACTGAAAATGAGCAAGCATTTATCATCCTGTTATATTCACCTGGGGGATGTTAATGATTTTGGACTACTGCCTCCAGCTCTTACCTCACCTCCAAGTATTATGTGACGACAGTACGCATTTCATAAGGATGCATTGCTGATTATATTTCCATTAAAGAATATAGCCAAATCTGACTTCTCATTTTCCCAGACTAATCTGCCACTGAGAACTTTCCTGCACTGACGGGTTCATTGCAGAGAAGGGATTCCTTTCCTCTCCTCTTGCAAGTTGTATAAATACACGTCCAGAGTGTGAGAGTAACTTAACAAGGATTGGCCACAATAAGGATCAAGCTCTTCACACAAGCTCTTCAGTTTAGAAAGGGCTTTTCATTCAGTTACTCTTTTTACTTCATAGAAGCTTAATCCCCCTTTTACTAAAACACTGTAAAAGAACCAGAATTTTTGACTAGGGGTTTTTTGTACTTCCCAAAAGGAATTTAAGTTTGAAAGGACGACATAGACATTGCTAAAAATTACAGGCTTATACCTAGTCAAAATAGCAATTCTTTACACAGACTTTTTTTTCCTTTATCCCAGTACTAAATTAACATGTAGGAAATACACTAGGGAACGATACCACTTTGAAAGCAGCACACTTGTCAATCAGATATTGAATTCTAGCAGGCAGGCATTAACATTTGCTCAAAGAGCAAATTTCCTTGTCTAAATAATGGTCTTAAAAGAAAGAAAGTCACCTTCCTTGCAGTGTTGTTTCTCAAATGCCCTAGTACAAAATAACAGCCTGTTGAGCATCCTACCACCTCCAGGTTGGCTGTAAAGATAAGCTTGCTTGCTCTGGACTCTGTTTATCTTCTTCCCAGATCTGGAATTGTGTTATTTAATTGTTGCCTTTCCTGCAGGGAGATTCATACTTGTGCTGTGCTTATTTCAATAAAAGAGGGTTACTTTCTATTGATGGACTTGAACAGAAAGAGCTCGGACATCCTGGGATTTCCAAAATTGAGGATACACTTGAAATACCAAAGAATTCTCAACCCCACTTAGAGCAAGCAAAATAAGGGGTATTTAGTGCATGAGTCACACTAGCTGCATATGGTGACAACTCCTGAGTTATGTTCTAGTATTTGTTTTTAATTATTAATGTGTTTTGCTCTGTCAAGATTTATTTGTTCTCACAGATCCATAAAGCTCATCTCACATTAACAGCACAGATTCCTTGGCGAGGCTGTTCTGCATTCCCTACTGTTTGGAATGTTAACATTCAGGTGAAATATCTCTGTTTGACCCACTTTCATAGTTCCCTAAAAACATAAATATCTTACTGTAATTGCCTTCACCAAGTATCATTAAGTTGAGTCATGGAAAAACAACCCTGTAGATCATGAAATACAAAGCCAACAAGTACACAGTCCAAGAACAGCAATGTGGGGAACGTGCTAATTTCCATATGGAAAGATATGGTAAACATTACTTAGCCTTTGTTTTTTAATATGTTTTCTCTATAGGCATTTACATAAATTCTTGTTTGTCCAAAACTGGCAGAATACATCATATCAGGTCCTAAGATAGGTTTCTCTTGTAAGCAAAGCTGATATGCACCATTCACATGAAAACAATAGCTTAAGAAACCAGCAGAATCTTACTACAAATGGATTGATAAATTAGGTAACCTGGAATGTTCTTCCTAAGCACAGTTCCCACACTGGTTCACTATGGAAATCACTTATACAGGACTATGAAGACTTCGATCTCCTTGTAGCTGTGTACACGTAGCCTGGTAAATATTACTGGTCTCTATCATGTTCTCTGCCTGAGTTGCCTCATTTGTAAGATGCTGACATTGCTCTTCTACTTACAGTGTTTTGAGTATATTTCTTAAGCAAACAAACAACAAAAAAACCCAAAACAAAACAATGTATGAGAGAGATATGCATGAGGCTGATAAACAGGTGAACATAGAACATATCTTTCTGGCTATAAACCCCTGAAAAGCAGAGCAGTACCTTCGGCAAATCAGGCCTGACAGTTCAGCTGCAATTGTATACTCAACTGAAGCCAAAGTGAAATATACAACAGATGTTCTCTTCATTTTCCGAGTTATGCATCATTACTAGGTGATTAAGTATGATTTTACTTTTCAATCCTGTTATCATTGCAGAGCTATGTAAAAGAATTATAGCTCTCCAATCAGTCAACAAAGCTATTCATCAGAAAAAAGAGAAGAATTTAAAAGGTGTGAAGTCTGAATACCCATCACATCTTCCAATAAACATGATGTTTTAAGAGCTGGAAGAAGTATTAGTGTCGAATGATGCTATACATCCATTATTTGTGGAGTTTTGAAGATAAGAGATGAGGAAATGATCTGGAACAGAGGTGCATCAGCCCCATTAGAAACACTCAGCTTTGTAAATAATTAAAAACTATCATATTAAAGACCTGCCTTCCATTTCATTCTTCCTGGAAGCTTAGCATATACAGAAATCCACAGTCACATGAAGCAGTCAAAACTCTCCATATAGTCTGAGCTGTTTAAAAACTCTCTAAGAAAAAAAAATCACATACTACAGTGATGAATTTAGTCTCAAAAAGGGGATTATTTGCCCTTTAGACACCAAAGAACTTGAACAGCATACACTCACAAAGGAGGAGGAATCAAGGTTTAAAATGATCTTTCAATATCCTTTTCTTTTTACCGTCCTAACCAGGAGAGGAGCATCACATCACTGAAAACCTCACAAAAATAACCTACTTGTATTATGATACTAAGCAGTGATTGGAATCCAATATAAAAAAGGAGAGTGCCAAAAGATAGACTTTTGATAAATTGAAAGGTAAATTATAAGGTTTAAAATTTGATTCTGGTTCTGACAAAAAGAAAATAATAAACTAAAAGAATAATAACTTATGAAGCTTTTTTAAAAGATTTCTGTAACAAAGCAAACCATGCAATGGGATTTTAAAGGAACACGCTGTAATCTATTGTATCTTATATTGATTTGTCAAGCTTTTCCTAGGGTTCTCAATTACATAGTATTTTTTGCATTAAAGTCTGGATTTGAAAAATGCACTTACAACATGCTTAACTGCATATGATCTAGATTTGCTGACATACACAAAACACTAGGCTGATAAAAAAGCAACTCATCCCTTTCATTGTTTAGATGGCAAAGCCAAAAACCGTCTGCTCAAGAACAGAACAGCATCTAGCATAATTAGGTCACTCTTTCCAGAAGCAGCTGCTTAACTTGACCATCATATATTTCACTCATCGATGTAAACCTTGGGAGTTACTTCACCTCCAGCAGGTTAGTAGTACGGAGCGATTACAGCATTTCAAGAGTGTTATTCATTTACAGTTTGCAGAGCCTTAAATAAGGTTGAGTCCATTTAAGAAGATCTTTAACTTGAAAAAATAAAAAGAGAAAAGTAAATACAAACTATTTCAGAGTTTTTTCATAATAGCTTAATGAAGAATTAATAATGCAGAATTTGTGAGCACTACACTCTTCAGGGATAGAAGTATGAATAATGAAACACTATACTGACAATTCCCAAGAGCCTCCTCTTTCAACTAGGGGAAAACTGTCAAGGGGAATTTCCTGGCATTGTAAAAGTAATAACTACTAGTTCAGCTCTCAGTCAGCTCTTAAAAACTCTAACATTATTATCAAAAGCTAATAAGTCCTAACCCAAATGCTAGCAAGGCAGACATATTGACCAGCTCTTCTTACAATCATTAATGGCTACATCTCCAAAGTTAAAGAGTGAGAGAAGTAACACAAGGTCATACCATGAGCACAGAAGTTGTGTCTAGCTCTGTCCCCCCATCTTCTGACTGCCCTCTAAGGTGACACCAATGAAACTGAGCCATTGTGAACTGTTCATTCTCCAAAACCAGGTAATGTAATTCCCATCCTGCACATAGGGGAAGAATGTGCTATTCTTGATCAATAACACTCTGCAGCTGCCTATTAAACAAGATGTGAACCATGTACTGGGAAAATAACAGTCAGGAGCCTGATGCCTATTTTCCAGCCCTTTTCAATCCCAGGCAGCATTGTGAGGTTTTAAGGTGCGAACAAGGTCACTAGACTCAGACAACAGGACAAGCATGGGGAAGACATTACAACCTTGCCCACCTTAGACAGCAAAGTAGTAACTGCAGAAAGAAAGCGTTTCATGTAGAACTTGTAACAGGGATGCTACGAATATTCATGATAGAAAAGTGGTTCATAGAGAGGCTCTGCATCACACCTTTAGCAATTTGCTGCTTCCAGCAATACTTTCCTTTAGGACATCATCTCCATAGACTGCAGCCTCTAGCCCATCTCCCTAGGAAGCACTGCTGGTACCAAGCAGCCTGTCTCTGAGACTGCCCAGGTGCATCCTCACAACACAGACAAGTTCAGGTGATTAAGACATCCTTGTCAGTTAAAAGCAGAGGCTGTTTTTAGTTCCTTCATAACTTCAGCAGCAGTTAATTGGGGTTAAAATGTTCCTGACATGCATTGTCTATTGCACATCAGGGCTTTTCAGAACCTTGAGAGAAAGCAACAAGATCAGGAGCATACACAGCCCTCCAGCTTCTGCTTTTAATTCTCATGCAGGTGCAACTCTTCTGTTCCCAACATCAGGAGAATGACCCATTTGGCTACACAAAAACTATATAAAACAAAATGCTAGTACCCTACAAAACAAGAAAACCTGCTCTGAGCTACAGGAAAACTGCTTCCAAAAGTACCCAGGTTTGACTCATCAAATAATGTCATCAATTTGCACAAAATCATAGAAACTAACTATTTGTGGCTAATCTAAGGAACTCAGTATGCATCTCTGCTAGGTATCTGCAGGAGGGTAAAGCAA
The DNA here is from genome assembly GCF_012275295.1 of Melopsittacus undulatus. Classification (NCBI taxonomy): domain Eukaryota; kingdom Metazoa; phylum Chordata; class Aves; order Psittaciformes; family Psittaculidae; genus Melopsittacus; species Melopsittacus undulatus. The sequence continues at coordinate 119,145,950 of NC_047528.1, read as the reverse complement.
TACAGCTCTGCAGTGTAACACAACTTTAACTGTGTCACAGCAATATGGTTAACTAAGAAACACAGAGCTTGCTCTGCTTTCTGACAGCTAGATTTGTCTTTCAGTGAATAAGGTCTGTCCTGCTGCAGACTATTATTTCTAACCAGTTTGATTTGGTTCCACTGCAGACTTAATAGGTAACTTAGACATGGATTATTTTTCTTCCAATGGGCTGCTCACAATATGAACACCTACCATCTTCTAGCCTGCATTTCATAAAATATTTAGAGACAAAATCTGGTTCCAATAAACAACATTTAATCTAGGAAATGCTGTGCTGACTTACAGCTTTATTAGCTTAATGAGATGAATGTGGGTTTAGTCATAAAGCAGTGCTCTGGTGCTGTCCTGAAGTAAGTTTCCAAATCATTTTTAGAACATGTTTGATTTTCCCTAGGTGAAACTCTGATAGCTCATGCAAGTTAGCAAGAACAGTCCAAAGACAATGTGGAAGTCCTAGTACAGATTGCCATTAATGCAGCTGTTACAACTAAATCATGAAATCCATATCCTTCCAATTATTAGTAATAAAAGTCAAGTGAAGTCCAAGCTGGTGAATTAATTATCACAATAGAAAATACAATTTTCTTATTTATTAAAAAATTGGTTTTGACTAATCCTTTTTGCTAATAAAATGCTCAACACCAAATTTTGGGCATAAAGTATTAAGCAGCTATTGTAGCAACTTTGGTGCTGTTACAGAACTGCTGAGGTTTAGATGACCATTGCACTAGTTCAGGCTGAGAAATATGAACACCACCACAGAACACCAGAGGAAACAAGAAGGTCATATACACAATATCTAAACACTAGACTGAAATATCAACTAAGCTATTTGCAAATGTTAATACATTAATTGTCCATGGCAAAGGGCATAAGGTTTAGAAAAGGGCACATTTCTTTAAAAACAAGTATATGTGGCCAGATCAACTGCTTCGAAAGAAGCTTTTTCCATGACCACAGATACCATGTACTTTAAGACTTATACTCAGTCAAATCAAACAACCCCCAAATAATAAGATAAACAAAAGACAAATAAGAAGCATTTCTTCATTTTACATAGGTAATGCATTTGGCAAGCAAGACTGAGATTAACTTTCATTGGCATAAGGCAGAAGGTGATGAACTTTTAAAATACTATCTTTTACCATTCATGGAAAGTATAATCCAGATTAACATGCAAATGTCTATTTGCTCGGTATCAGTTTTTATAGACAGAATAGCTAGTATTGAAAAACTTCTGCCAATACAGATAAAGTGAGATTTTGTAGGTTTCTTTGGGCACACAGATCAGGTTAATCTTGTTGCTATTTACATACCAAAGTGCTATTTCCTCCTAAGGTAAATTTAAGATTTAGAACTTGATCTTTAAATAAAAGTTTATTCATGACTTTTCATTCAGTAACAGTGCCTCAGACACGAGGTTTAAACAGCACCTCACAAATAAATTGCTCTTAAAACAGGACTTCTACTATAACTGATAGAGAACTTGGAAACCTATCTTATTTATCAGGCTGTAAGACTGCTCTGTGGCTCTGAGGAGCAACATGGTTGACTTAGGCTCATGGATGAATGAGCCCAGTTAGTCTCTCTTGGTGTACATATAGCCAAAGATGACAAAAATACAAAGCATACTTCCAGGCTGAAAATACAAGAGAAGTTACAAGTTGTACTTTGTCTATGTTCAGCCTTTTTCCTACAGCTGCATGATTAGGCAAGAGCAGAGATTATAACTGGAAACTCAGAGATGATGTGGTCTCTCTACTATCACCCTCAAACACAGCAGGCAACAAAAGTAAGTTTCCCCTCAGTTCCTGCAATGAATATTTGCCTCTGATAACTGTATCCCTTTTCCTGAAAAGCTGGCAGAGACCATCTGAAAGGTTGTTACCACATAAGACATCACAGAAGTTATCATAGAGAATCAAACCGATGTTTCTACCTTTTACATGACAGAAAGAAGAGCTATTTCTGCCCAGTCTTCATGTACTGAGTACCATGCAAGTGTTATAGAAACACAAAACCTGCAACACATTAATTGGCAGGGAGCATAGCAATGACCAAACCTTTTGAATAAAAATATTGAATACTTATTTCTACTCTTAAAATGTAGATATAGATAGTTTTTAACCCATATCTATTATTCATGTAGTCCTTGTTTTCTCTTAACCTCTCAGACTGCAAAACTAAAGCCAACAGATAGGCTAGTTATCTTACGCAAGGTTAATAAAAATGACAAAATAGTTCAATAAAAGAGAAATAAGGCATCAGAATATGATCTCGGTCATATGATGCTCATTATTATGGAATAAGAGAGTTAATTCTATACGAAGTTAAAGTCTCTCAAAATAAAGCTACCAAATTCCAGCTTAGCAAAGTAATGATGATAACTAGATGAAAAAATCATGTCACCCTCACAGGCTAAAGATGTGTGCAAATGGCAGCATCTCTGACTACATAACCTCTGCTGCCAAGTTTAAGGCCTGATGCTGCCATAAAACCATTCACTTGGTATGTGTTCACAATCAGGACTGAAATGTGAAACACTTGAGCTCCCTTCAACAGTAATTGTAAGTGTAAGAAGCCTTGCTTGTGTGTCACAACTGCTTGTCATGCCAACAAAAGAAAGCTCAGTTGGATGGTAGTTTTCAAGTCAGACATGAGAGGTTCATGGTAATTCAGAAGGGAGAAAAAGCTACTTAAAACACAGTTGGTACCTTACCCTTTGAGAGGGTTTATTGTAACTTGTGTTTCCTTTCCCTAGCATTTTTAGCTCTTATAAACTTTTTGGTGTTAATGACTGAAACAATGAAGTGATGTTTACCTAGGACACATAACATTAAACTAAGTATCAAGTCATTTTGAGCATCAGAAAATACAAAGAAAAACAAAGGAAAAAGTAGACAGAAATACATCATCATGAAAGTCATCTCAAGTGTGATTGGCATTGGACAGCAAGCAATGAAGTGAATGGGACCTTAAAACATCAGCCAGATATCAAAGTTCAGACTTTTTATACTGTTGCTACATGTTGCTGTCTTCTTTATATGAGAGTAGATATACAGGGCAGACTCTTTTACTGAGACATCTTTTTTGCTTCTGTGCATAATGAGTCGCATGAAATCAGCCATTTTGTTTCAAATTATCCTTCCAAGCAAAGCCTTTTGTCTGTGGAACCTAATGGAAGGTAATTAATCCCTGGCAATATAAAGCTTTAATCAGATGAAAAATGTCTAATCACTGTGTTTATAATCTCTTGGAGCAGAATCTAATGCAGAAACTCAGAGCTCAAGTCCTAACTTTCCTTTTTAATGAATGTCAAACCCCAACTTCCTTTAAAGTTTAAGGTACCCATTAGTGCTAATACATGTTTCTGTGAAACACCGAGTTACAGCTTTCACTGAGACAAACACTGGGAAGTGAATGGGATTATTGTTTCAATCGCAGGTTGTTGGCTAGGTCAGTGAACTGCCATGCTGGGAGTCTTGCAAGAATTTGTGTGATGTCTCTAATGAGAATTTCATCATTATGAGCTCAGGGATCTTTGGGGTTTGTTGGGTTCTTTTTTCCCCCTACTTATCAGCTTTTTGACACAGTAGTGAGATTTTAAACAACAATAATGCTCTAAAACCTCTTAGAGTTCTACACACAAGAGAGAAATTGCACAGTGCTTATAGTTTGCAAATTTGCTTTGGAGTTTAACCATGAATCTCTGGAAACTTCAGATAAGATACAGATTCCCATGCTGAAATCGTGTTTCTTCACAGAAACACCTTTGCCTCTCAAGTGACAAAACAACCTTCCCTGCCACTGTGGGGGCCGGTCCTACACTCCTTGACATTCTGAATAGCCAGAACAATTGTGTACAGGAGCATGTACAGCTTTGTGTGCATCTCCTCAGTTCCACAGACAAAAACCACTTTTTGTCATGTGGGCAGCTGTTCTTCAGCAACAGGACTGAAGTAACCAGTCTTAGTCTCATGTGCTGCTCGATGCACAAGTGAAGAGACAATGGCTGAACAGTTTTCAACTCCTAACTGGGGTGATCTCTTTGAAAGAGATGGTTCATTAAATAAAGTATTTCTCATCCATGCTATTTTGGTTTGCTGTCACAAAGAAAACAGTTTCAGCAGTTAGAAGACCATTTCAGCTGTTGATCAAGAGCTTTGTCTAGTCATGTTGCTGAAGATAGAACTCATTTGAACAACTACATTAATTTTCACCAATGGCATTGGGTTTGCATAGCGAGGTTTTGGAGCAGGGGAGGGTACACGGGTGGCTTTTGTGAGCCACCCAGCTCCAAGATGGATCCACCACTGGCCAAAGCTGAGCCTATGAGAGATGATGGTAGCACCTCTGGGATAACACATTGAAGAAGGAGGCTGGGGAGAGGGAGGGAAAACCCTGCTGTGCAACAGCAGCAAGAGAGAGGAGTGAGAACATGAGAGAGAAACAGCTGTGAATGCACCAAGGTCAGGGAAGAAGGAGGAAAGGAGGTGCTAGAGGTGTCAGAGCAGAGGTTCCCCTGCAGCCATGGTCCACTCCATGCTGACACAGGCTGTGTCCCTGCAGCCCACGGAGGTCCACAGTGGAGCAAATATTCCCATGCAGCCCATGGAGGACTCTACACTAGAGCAGGAGTATGTCCAAAGGAGGCTGTGAACCCATAGGAAACCCATGCTGGAGCAGGCTCCCAGCAGGACCTGTGCAGCCATGGAGAGAAAAGCCCACACTGGAGCAGGTTTGCTGCAGGACTGATGACCCCATGAGGGACTCACACTGGAGCAGTCTGTTCCTCAAGGACTGTACCTCATGGAAGGGACCCACACCAAAGCCATTCAGTCCATGGGAAAGACCCATGTTGGAAAAGTTCATGGAGGTCTGTTTTTGTTAGAGGGAGCCCATGATGCTGGAGCAGAAGAAGAGTGTGAGAAATCATCCCACAGAAAAAGGAGCAGCAGTATGTGATGAACCAACTGCAACCCCCATTCCACATCCACCTGTGCTGCTGACAGAGAGAAGGGGAAGAAAAACTAGGAGTGAAGTTGAGCCTGGGAAGAAGTGGTGAGGAGGGGGAGAAGGTGTTTTAAAATGCAGGTTTATTTCTCATCATCCTACTCTGATTTGATTGGTAATAAATTAAATTGATTTCTCCAAGTTGAATCCTTTTTTACCCATGAAGGTAACAGTGAATGATCTCTCCCTGTCCTTATCTCAGCCACAAGACTTACATCATATTTTTTCTCCTTCTGTCCAGCTGAACTAGGGAGTGATGGAGCGGCTTTTATGGGTACCTGGCCTCCAGCCAGGGTCAGCCTACCACGACAATACATTCATTTCCCTAACACTTGCTACCCTTTTTTATATTCACTGAATCCTAAATATCTCTGGGCTCAGTTGAAATAATGAGACAAGATCAATTGCAAAGAAATATTCTCTTAGACACGTATGCTGTTCTATCAAGAATAAATGGCTTGTGCAATTGAGATCTCATTAGAAAAAGGCCTTCAAAAAGCTCAGCAATGCAGAGGTGTAGAAATGGTTCTGTACTAGTCAGACATTTTAGCATGTCATCTGCAAACAGTCCAATCCCAGGTACCAACTTCAGATGGTATATATAACACAGCTCCACTACTACCATTGCCACAGACTATAGGTGGTACTTAATGTGCTGGCTCTTAAGCAGCAATAGCTGAAAAAGAAGGCAAAAGGCAATTTCGTTCCTCCTACTGTTGACAGTTTTATGTGCTCTCCAGCTTTTGATGAACAGCAGAATTTCCTTCTTCCTCCTTTCATCTCTATTCACATGTCAACTTTTTGAGCTCATTGCTGAAAAATGTCACTTGTCATATCCAGGCTCTAGAAATACTTTCCTATTGACTTTCAGGCAGTTACAACAATGCTGTTTCAATGTATATTGACATACCTGGAACAAAGACACAGCTTTCAGTTTCTCCACAGTTTTGTATTCTCTGATGACACTATCTACTGCTTCAAGTCTTGTCATTGCTCAAAAGCTGGATTATACATATATGGCTGAACTGAAGATGGATGCTTGGTGCAAAAAATCCCTTTGTCTGAATAATGTTTTTAATCTTAAAATCTCAAGCTGCTGTGTCATATATTAGATGAATTAGGCAATAAGCAAAAAAAATCCCTCACTTTTTCTTATCCTTTAAAAAAATAGAACAAATAAATAAAAAAAGAATATTCAACACACGCTGATACTGAAGAGAATGTTACTCCACTCATTGCCTCAGGTTAAGTACTCATCATACAGTCATGACCGTTTTTCTGAGTGACAAATGGATACACGAAAGAATTGAGACTCCATTCAACTTCCATTGCTCCTGAGGTACTGAGGTTCCCAGAGAAAGACCCCTATCTCACTGACATTCCCATGCTAACTTCCTCTTGGCTGCACTCATGTCTACAGTTCTGGTTTTACTTTTATTTTATGGTTTTACTTCCAATAAGGTGGAGTTTTTAACTAATTTTTCTTACTTTAGAATAAGGAAAAGATGCTTTTGACACCATCTTTCAGGTTTTCTGTTCTTTTTAAACAAAAGAAGAACACATCTTCACACTTCCAGTATTTTGGGAATACTACAGAGGGCTCAGCTACCAAAGTTAGTTCACAGTTGAGCTGGCAGTTATATTCTTATTCCTCATCACCAAGCCATTTTGTCCAAACAGCAGTCTCCAAAATATAAGACTGTGTTGTTAATTCATCACTTATGAGTCAGACACAAACATTTTTGGAGGCAAGAAAATACAGGAGCAGTAGCCAACAGCAAAGAGAGCTTTCACCCATAAGGTTGTAGAGTTAGCACACATCATGCCTTCATACAGAGGTATGTGCAGCTCAGGAAAGACTACACTGCTTATCACTCTTCCCTTCTGCTCCACCCCTCCACTCCATTTGATATCATCATATAAAGCAAAGCACTACCTGTGGAAGCTTTCACTAAGTATTCCTGAAGAACTTTGTGGCAACAGTCTCTAAAAAGCCATTCAAGCCATATTGCATTTGTTCACAACAGCTACATTCATAAAGCTCCACCCTTTACATCAACTTATACACACCAGTGTGAGAAGGAAAATATGAAATCCACATGATATATTTACATTGTAGTATCAAATTCTACCAAACGCTAAGTTCCAGTTAGTCACAAAGATCTTTCTTTAATCTAGCCTCAGTTGCTCTTTTCATGACTCAAATTGTCACTAAATGTCATTTCAAGACCACAGGCGGTTCTCTCAAGTACAAAGCATTTACATTGTCTGAAAGTATAAATATTGCCACCAACTCTCAGAATTTACCTTCTTAACAGAATAACATCTGCACCAAAAGAGTTTTACTATCCCATGTTTGACAAGTAAAAAGTAAGTTCAACTACATTCTCACATCACCATGTATTCCTCAGTCTCCAAAGTATCCATTTAGATTATTCTTGTTTTGAATAGGAACCAAAGAAAGTTTACTTTGCAAAACTGCCTCTCACTCGATGGAGAATTATACTTGGTGTCCCAGGAAGATACTTCATTAACCTAGGTCACTGTGACTGTACACTGACAAATTGGTTTTGGATATACATTAAATCTCTGCCCTGCTTAGCCTTTAATTTCATAATGAAACAAAAAGTTCTGTCATACCAATTTGTTTCTAAGACACCCTGGATATCTTGCTGCAACCTGCTCAAGAAGTTATTTCTGCCTTTTTCAAACGCAGCAGCCCATTTTGATTCCAAAGACAACCTTTACGAAACTACAAGGTCATCTTGTGTAGACAGATTGAAACAGCAAATTGCTCCTAAGTCAAATCCTTCAGGTCTTACCGCTGCAAGATCCTTTGATTAACTTCAATGGCAATTTTTCACAGTTAGAGATTTCATTACAACAATTGCTTATGCTAAAAAAAAGAAAAAGAAAAGGAAAAAGTCCATATGCCTTTCCAGCTAATTCAGCAGTATCCTTGGCACAGGCAGAACACGCTAAAAGGGCTGCCCGTGCTGCCATTACATCTGTGATGCTCCTGAGCTTTTCAAGCAGCAACAGCTCCCATACTGACAGTTATTAACGACATCTCGAAGAACACTACAACTATTCCATTAGGGAAAATCTAGTATCATCTAAAGATTGCCAATTATTCCTCTTTCTCTATAATACAAAGGTACTTGTCAGTAAGTGTCAAGGGGAATACATTTAGGACTTTTACAGTCAGATGATAGGAGTTAATATAGGGACATCTTTGTCATGAGGGGAAAAAGGGAAGCAGAAAGAGACTAAGCAGACTATTTATTTTATTCTGTGTGGAATATCATAAAAAGATTTTTTTTCTTTTTTCCTTTTCCTAAATGAGAGAAAAAGATAAAAGCCATAAAGGTGGTCACATTTTCAATATCAATTCAATATTCAATATCAGGACAATATGATTATGACCAAGGTAAGACACCAGAAGGAGCTCTCTTATCTTCCTCTTCCCATTATTTACGTATTCATACTGCAATAACCATTCCCCTATCAATAAGCTTGTCACCTTCGTATCCAGATTGAAACACCAGACTGAATACTGTCACTTCCAGAATACAGGTACTGAAAACCTGGCTTTGATATAAAAAGAAACCCAGATGAAATGTTATAATTTAAAATGCTATTTCTTTAATTAAAAGCAGATTTGGAGATGTGCAGTATTTTTAATCACAAATCTAAACTTCTTACACAGAACCATTTAATAGAAAGCTTCCTGCTTAAAGTTATTGGAAAATAGAAGAATAGTAACACAATTGACTGAAACAAGCCCTTCAGCTGAATGATTTTTATAAACACTATTTACAGTCTCCAGAAGTCCATCTTTTGAAACTGCTTATTCTATTCTTCTATAGTTACCACTTGTTTTTAAAGGAAAAAACTGTTCTTCATCCTTAGCAATGTAAAATGTAAATTATTACTTTGTGGGCTGGTTTTTTTGCATCCCAGCATATTTTCATCTATCCTCAAATTAGCTCAGTTGAACTTTTTTTTTTGGGGGGGGGGCAGGAGAGGAAAAGACTGAGAAATTTTAGTCTAATATTAGGGAAAAGAGATGTACAAGTGTGTTATTTTTTTCATCCTTTCACTTAAGGAAACAAGGTAGGAAAATATGAACTCTTCCATAGTCTGGCTTTTTCCATGGAACTTTTTGGTACAGGGTGAATAATCAGGTTGCAGAGTAGAGTTCTGCCCACAAACTCCAGTGCATCAGCACTCTCCCAATTGTAGATATACCAGGAGGACTTCAGATTAGATCTTCTGTGATGATTTTCAAGATCATCGATTTTGTCCAAGAGGGAATGTTTTTTTCTGTTGCTGTCAGCATGTCTGCTGAAGAGCAGTTTACATTGTCCTTGGCTTCATTAATTCTTTCCTCACTTGCAGTTATTCTTGCCACTGTATCAGCCAAGGTCAAATAAACTGTTTATACATCTGCTTTAATTGCAGGCAAACACACATTAAATGGCAGATATTACCTGCTTTCATTTCAACTAAGATCACTTGGAGGTCCGTGTTTTTGATGTAGTCTTTTCTTAGATTCCATTCTAAGCTGCTAAGTGCATTAAGATCACTACTGATTGCAGACACACTGTATCTAAAAGAAAACATCCAAATCACAGCATCTGAGGCCTGCAATTGATTCTCAGAATGAGAACCACAATGCTGAGCATTCAGCAAATGGTTGATTACTAGAGCCCTATATAAAATACTTTCCCATCCTCATTTCTATATACTAATGGTACCTAAAAACACATTGATGCAAGATGCATGGGCGTAGTGTGATAAACACTGCCTGCACCAAGAATTTTGACAGCCATGGACATATGATGGCAGCATGCCACAATACCATCTTCTCCTTAACATGGCATAGCATGCTCTAGCTCTTCCATTATGTTACCCCATGTGTAGAAAAGTAGGCAACTGGCTTGAGAAAAAACTTGCACATGCTTCCATTTTGTTCTTTCAAACAACAAATCAGTAAGTTGAGCTAAGCATTTAAAGTAATTAAGACCTAAAGATACAATTAAAAGCCTTTGATTTTCTAAACTAAGTTTTTTCTTCCCCCTTTGTCAAAAATAAGATAATATTCCAAAGAATAGAAAATTTCATGTAAAAAAATACAACTTCTCCCAGAAGGCTTTTCTACCAAAGAATCTCTACTTGGTGAAACCAGAACCAAAGAATCTCAGGCAGGTAACCTCTTCTAGAACATTCTGGTTTTAATCTCTTTATCACTACACATCATTTTAGTATAATGAAACATAAGAAAATGCAGACAGGATTCCTTCCATTTCCTTTCTGTAGCTGGCTTCTTTGGCCAGGCTCAGCCCCAGCAGAAGGGACAGTAAAGTGAGTCAAGGGAGTCATATACATGGATTTGCTGTGGAATTTCTGTGCTCATAAAGGACCTATCACCCAGCTAGAGAAGCTTCATTTTTAGTGAATAGATGTATAAAATCCAATTACCTCTTCAAAGAGATTAATGATGCTTAAAAGAGAGAATATATTTATTTCTGGACAGACTGAAGCATAAAAAGAAGACTTAGTGTTATTTTTCCTATTCTCACGTATATTTTGGGCTGCCTTGTTGCACCAAAAACCTTGGTATTTCAACTGAAGAGGCACTTAGCTAGGAATAGTGAAGCTTCAAGAATACTATTGAGAAAGCAGTCTTCTGATATAACCAAAGATAGGAAACCTGGCTGAAGTTTCCTATCACTGTGCTCACTGCATCCCTTGTTTATCACTCCTCTTTTCTCTTGGAGATTTTAAGTGTCAGCAAGAAAGAAGCGACATTTAACAGCTCCTCTAGAGAGCATAAAGCTGGTACCTCTTGAGAAAGGGGCAAGGGCTTAACTGCCTGCATTCATGTTACAGACAGATCACAACGTACAGGTTTGAGTTTTATGCTACTTTCAACTTGAATGATATGTGACTCTCTCATACATCAGCAGAGACACCAACAGTGACATGTGCATAGACATTAGTGATGCACACAAGTATGATTCTTCCACTGTGAACAGATGCCACTGCATAACCAATTAATTTCATTAGCTTAAATATTCAAGCTGGATACCTTAAAAACTGATTAGCTTAAGGTTAACTGTCTAGGGAGGTAGACTGAAGAACTATTATATTAACAGGTTCTGGGACTAAGTACCTTTAAGTCACTGCCACCTGTTAGTCAAATTTAAACTTTCTTCTTTTCCTACTATTCTTATTAAGTATAACACATGAAAAAGACAAAACAAGATTTAAACTTACAAAACAGCTAAACAATGTATTTCCAATGATTTAATGAATTAAAATCTCTGTCAAGCCTTATGTGACCTACCAAAAGACCCTGTTTCCTGTTCTCCTTACATGCATATCCAGGAAGAGAAATGAAATTCAGGGAGTGAGGGGAAAACGGGTAGAGGAGTGGGAAGAATAAAGAGCATCTTCCCACATGCCCAAAAAGCAATCTGTTTCCACAGAAAACACTTTCCCTTGCCACAGTTCATTACCAAAATAGGAATACATAGGTAGAAATATTCATTTCCTTTTCAGGACCATAAAGTTATGCTGCATTTTACTGCTTTACTGGGGTAGCTTTAACCTACCCTACCTCCCACACAACATCACCTTATTGAGTAATACTGGCCCACACTCAGTGGTAAAATGAAAAGAAAAAACTCATGTTCTGACATATGGATATTTTCGATTGTTGAGAAATTCAGCTCCCTCTTTTACTTGCTTGCATGTTTTAGCTGGGCATTTAAGTCCCTGTGTAAAGCAAAAAGCAGAAGAGTTGGTTAAAATTTCACACTGTTCTCTGGACTAGAAAAAAGGTGGAAATAAACCTTTCAGGAGAAAAGATTCAAAAGGTGATATGTTCCACTTGTAAACAGACTGTGAATACAAGCTTTCCCTCCACCCTACTCTAACTCTGACATTATAATAGCACATTGTGCCACACATTTGTATTCTCCCAGCTGTCACCTACTTGGTTGTCTTGTATGAACAGGCCAGTTTTCATCAGAAGACATATGCCTACACTTTTGTGGAATGAAGGACTCAGATGCTTGAGGAAGAAGGGAAAAGCAATTAAAAAGAAGTGCACTTACAACCCCAACCCTTACAACACAACAACAAAACGCCTCTTATTGGGTATTGCAAAGAATACCAAATAGCTCTGTGCATACAGACTTCTCAGGAAAGCTTGATTTCCATGTAAAAAAGATCCTGGAGTTTACCATGTTTTTTAATCAAATTGAGGTGCTTGTGCTCTTTCAGGATTTGGTGACTATTTCAGAGAAGCCTAAAGAAGATATTACTCAAGAAAGAAAAAGAGTGAGGAAGATATGACAGCCATGAAACCGGATATTCCACAGCTACTGGAAGTGTCCCACTGCAGGCACACATTGGAACACTGTTTTCCCAGAGCTGGCTATACTCCATACAGCTTTGATTACATTTGTGTTACAGAGCACCTTTAAGTTGGGAAAAAGACTATCTGTACACACTGAGCATGCACCTCTTTTCTTCTGTGTGTGTGCCTATGACTCCAGTGTGGTACATGCACCCTCAGCTCAGCCCTCAAGAGAGCCATTGACAAAACAGCAGCAGTCTGTGCTGAAGTGTGCTGAGCTCAACAGGCACCAAATCCCACTCCTGAGAAGCAAGGTAACACTAGCACAGCTCACCTCTGTCAAGTTCTTGTTAACATACCCACACTTTGCAGACTAGTTCACCTTTCAGTAGGTGCTACTAGGTTTTGTCAGGGTAAACAAAGCAAAGTTATTATAGAATATACATTTTCATTTGCTTTATTCAAGCTGATGCTCCTGATGGAACACCATAACTGCCAGGAATTCAGGAAATGGAGCTTGCCATGCAGGAAGACTTGGGCGCAGTATTTGGAAAGCATCATGCTTGTAGCCAAGAGAGATCTTAAGCTGAAATGAAGTCAGGTCATTAGCAGAAAAGACTAGTTTGACATAGTGTGAAAAGTAGATATGCAGCCTTCAGAGGAACATGCTGAGAGTTGTTGAGGGCTTTTCGGGTGGGAGAAGAAGCAACAGACTGGGAAAGGGGAGGGGAAATTCACCTGGTATGTGAAAAAGCTCTATCTCTACCACCTCTTCCACAGAAGCAATGCCAGCTGCAATCAGATGGAGTACTGCAGGAAACTGCACATTCAGATAACCATGGAGGTAATAAAAGCTACCAGCTAGATCAAACTCCTGACATCAGAAATCATCCTTAATTCCCATTTGCTCGTCTCTGCTTCATGTAGAACTTCATGTTTATGATAAATACTTTGCAACTACTCCCACAAACATGCACATGATGGTTTTGCCTTTGGGAAAACCATTTTCCACCACTAAACTCCATATATTTAAAAGCTTTTAAGCCTGTACCATTAGCTGGGTACCAAAGTGCCTGTTGGCACCAGGATACCCAAGTACAGTATAGATTAAATATATCAAGTGTTTCTTTAGTTATTAATTCATTTCGCTTTATTGACACAGATGACACATCCTCCTTTGTTTATGTATAATAATTAAGTCTTGGCTGACCTTTATGCTATTACTTTGGCTGGTGTTATAAAGATTTAATGAGGTGGGATCCATAAAGCACTTCAGGAACTTGATGTTCTACTCATATTCACTATTTAATAAGAAATGAGGCCTTCCTATCAGGCTTCCAGGAGGCCTTTTAGCCTCTACACCTCTGCTTTATTACTTGTTTGATAGGAAAAATCAAAGTAACTCAATGGTAACTCAGAAGCTTTCTTTTAGACAATTCACAAACTAAGTGAAGCAAGCAATCACTGTTAAAACGGTTTGGCTTCTCATTTTGGATATTGGTGGTTTGTACATACCAAATCCCAGTATGTTGCTTGAGCTATTTGCCAAGAGTAACTTGTGGAAAGATCCTTTAATATGACAGTTCAATTGCCTCTTCCCTTTTACTTTTAACCAGTTCTGGAACTCTGGTCTGCCATTACAGCAAACGCTGGTGAGTTCTATACTGAGGGCATGTGCTTAGCAATTACATATTAGTAGTGGCATACAAATTGTTTCCTTATTTGTCACAGCACTATTTCAGCTGGTACTTTGCCAGTGTGCCAGGATCTTCATGGGATGAGCTGCCACAGCTGTCTCTGCTGAACCTTCAGTGCTATTGACTCTGCTGAGATGGTTCTCAATAACAACTCATGCAGGAGCCATTTATATCAAATCCTAGACTCCATGTCTCACTGCTGCTTGGATAACCTCATTAGGATGATGAGCAGCTTTTGCAGGAAGGAGAAAGGACTTTATGTTACCAGCAATAATTTCTGTATATTTTATCAGCTATGGGATTTTCCAAAGCTTCTCTATAGTTCCAGTGTTTCAGAAATACATCATGGTGTTGGCATTTCCCCTTTCATTTCTAGCTTTCTGAAACTTCTAAGCTGGGAACAGGTTTTCCCATATTGGTTTTTGCTTATAATTATTTCCATCCTCCAACACTGAATGAAAATATACATCAGTTTTAAGAAAGTGCTATCATAATATAACTCATATTTCTGCATATATTGGAGGGGTAGTAATTTGATATGGAAGCAAGAAAACATATCCTTACGCTATGTGTTATCTGAAAAACACCACACTGAACAATTATATTGTATATTTAGATGGACACTTAGATAGAGGCCATGACAAAGTAACACAAAATAGATGTGGAAAGACAAAGCAGCTTTAATCCAAGGTCACTCAGCAAACCTGTGGCAAAATGAGGAACAAAGAGAACAGGACTCCTTGTTCACCAGGCTTGTCCCTCAGCAACAAACCCTAGAGATTGCATACACATTCAGCAATTCCCCTACCCATTTCTTTATGAAGTTTCACATTTTTCTATACTAAAATTATCCATATATCATGTTGATTTCCCAGGGCTGTATGGAAAGTGGTTCCACAAAAGAAAGTGCAAACATCAAGAGCGACTAAGCGTAATCCTTCTCCAGGTAAATCAATGTATGAGGAGTCAATCTTTTCCCAAATTAGGCTGAGTGCCTTTAAATGCATCACTTTTCTATGACACATAAACTGTTTAAGCCCAGTTTTTAACCATTCATGATAATATTTGATGTGGCCCTGTAATATAAGCACCTTACTGCACCATTCTTTTTAATGCTAATCATTTCATACTGGTGCAGCTGGGAGCAACCATGGCATGAGTTTTTCAAACACACAGATTTTGTTTTCTCGCAGTGGATCTGAGGTTCAGCAGAACACCAACCTGGAATTCATGGGAAAATACACCTCAATTAATTTTTCATTTTATATTAATGCTCTTTCTGCAAAGCAACTCACCAGCATTTGTTTTATCTTTATTATAAGCTTTCACTGCATGGCTTCCCAATCAAAACACATTACAAGGAAACGTCTCCTTCCATGATTTAGATATGGTTTAATAACAATAAATGAAACACTGTAATATAAAAACAATCCTCCTCAATAAACAGATGAAATTTCTTAGAGATCCAGAGCCAGAAAGCTTATTCAGATCTATTACTTTAACAGATCTGCATTCACAAAGGTCCCAGTTCCAAGCACTAAAATCTGTGGCACACATGAAAGCAGCTACATATGAGTAACTCAATAGGATAGCACTCTCATGAGCACAGATTGGTTAAAACAGAATTTCTCCATACCTTGCTTTCATTCTTGCACCAGTGGTTATTTAGGAATGAAAGCTTCCCTCCCCAGAAGAAGGTCTCTACACACCAATATGGAATTCTAGGAGACAAACCTTCTGGCTCTCAAGGAGATATTTCAGTCTTCAACAAACCTCCACCCATAAAAGCTCTTTTTGTATATTTAACTGAAGTGCTACCTATTTAGCACAGATAATGAGCCTGAAATTCCTGCAATTTAGAAACCCACAGCACCAGGACATTCATACAGCTTGAGGCCCTCTTCAAAGCAGCAAGTAGTTGTGTGTTTATCTACAGAACAAAAAAGTCCTGCTTTGCAACACCTAAAGTTGTTATCAATGACAATCACTCTGGTTGTGTTGATGGTGTCAGTAACATTTGGCATGCATGGCTGCACTATGCTATCCAATAAGACTAGCTTAAGAAAGAAAAAGCCAGCCATAGATCAAGCAGCTCCCTGACAACACAGGAAAAGGTTGTACTGGAGCCGCTCTTGACAAGCTTGCTTAATGATTGCAACGTACTTTGTATGTTTGCTGTCTTCTAAAAGACATTGAGAACACTTACTAAATAACACATGCACAAGTACAACAGAACTCTAGCCCCTTCCAAACAGCATTACCCTTATTGAGGCTCCAATAAAAGACAAAAATGTTTAATTCAGAAATGATTGAATGGGAGAGCTGCTGTGGAATGAAATACACAGATACACATATACAAGTTAGTGGGTTTGGTAATAGCTTGTAGTCAATTAAGTAAAAAAGCAGTCCAATAAAACTGTCTCTAAAATGACTTATGGAATTAGCAAAGATCGCCAAGCCCTTGAATAAAGGGCACTACAAAGCCACTCAAAGCATACTTAAACATGTATGTATGCAATAGCTGTAATGAAAGAGCAGCATCTCCCCCCACCAGCACTGAGTTGCTTTCTGCCTTTAGAAGAGACTATATTCTTGTCTCCTCTCCCTAGGCAGTAAAAGGGGGCAATGCAGTGTCTAGCTTTCCATTCCCACCCTACCACTCACATTAGAGAACACATTGTATCTCCTGAAGTACTTGCCAGATAAATTTAACACTCAAGAAAGTTTTATGTTTGTAATTAGTCATATTGGGAAACCAGAAGCCTACCGTTTATGTGTCCCAGCACAGCCAAGCTTTTAACAGAGACAGCAGAAGAACCAAACCAGAGAACACTCCTCTGCATGCTAAGCAAATGATGGACCCTTTGCCTTCCTCTTGGTGTACCTTTCCCATACCCCACTTATCCTGCATGCTTTCTCCAGGTGAAAACAAGATAACCTAGGAGAGCTGAGTAAGGCACCTTACACAGGCAGGGGTTAGTTTGTTCACATTAAGGATTATGAAGTTACTAGAATATCCTGACAAATTCAGTATAATTCTTCCTCTAAAGAAAAGCTGAACTTGAATTCAGCAATTCTCCTCTTAAGCTCTTGCTTAAGTTTTCAGTTAGATACTTTCCCTCACAAAATTGACATTTTATTAGAGGAAATGAGCCAAAAAACAAAGCTGGGAGACAGGATTTAGTTCTGGCTACAGGGTCCATGCAGCGTTATACGCACCTGAAGTTTTAATCCTGTCAGTTATGCATGAACCTGAGCAGTAAAGCAAATACAATTGCTCAAACTAACTTCCATGCACATACATCAGAGAAAATATTCTAAGCAGATGAAACCTGTTCACCACAGGTTTAACTGGAGATTTCTGTTTATCCACATGTCAAGTACCATAGCCAGATCAAACATTCAACCTTCTCTTTAGTATCAGTCCCTAGGCCCCAAAACTTCATGGGGTGATCAGACTTTTGTTTCCCACTAGCAGAAAATCTCTGCCTCAATTATAGCTCTTTACAAGTGCTCTACACAAGACCTCATGTAAGGTGCTCTTTTCGCTCCTCAACTGGCAAGTTCGATGGTTTTGTTAAAGCACTGAGAATTATATATGCATGTATTATATTTATGATGCTGTCATGGTTTAAGTTCAGCTGTAATTCAGAAACATACAGTCTCTCTCACTCCCTGCCTTTCCTTCCTCCCTTCTCTCCCAGAGGGATAGGGAAGAGAATCAAAAGAATGTAACTCCCATGGGTTGAGATAAGAACAGTAACTCAGGTATAACACAAAGCGCTGCTGCTACCACCAATAACAAAAATGATACGGGAAATAACAAAGGGAAGCAAATACAACTGCTCACCACCCGCCGACCGATACCCAGCCTGACCCGAGCAGTGATCAAGCCCTTCCTGGTAACTGCCCCAGTTCTACATCCTGGGCATGATGTGCTGTGGTATGGAATACCACTCCTCCCTGGCAGAGCATGGGAATCACAAAGTCCTTGGTCAGACTAAACATTACTGAGCACCAACTAAAAACACCGCTGTTATCAACGCTGTTCCCAGGCTGAAAGTCAAAAAGCAGCACTGCACCAGTTACTAAGAAGAAGAAAAATGACTGCTACTGCTGAACCCAGGACAGATGCATATAAGGTAAAGATTATATTTATAATATTTATGATGTACAGTATGTAAACAGACAAAAAGGGTTTGGTTTGATCAATTTGCTAGGGAATTGCATGTTGAATTTTCCAGCTTTGTCAGTTAACACAAAAATCAATAGTTTTCTACTTGTATATGTCTTCCTCTCATGTCACACTCAATATTTATCTGAGATAATAGATATTAAAGATGAAGACTTTTGTTCCTTGTGAATCTACCCTTCTTTCCAAGCTTGATTTTTCCATGAAGACATAATGATAGGTTTAATTCATATAGCAACCTATACTGAGGTTAAAACACTGCAAATTCATTATATTTTAAAGTATAAATAAAAGAATATATGTTGAAAGAATAAAGTCTTCAGAGATCTACTTCGCTTGTTAAAGATTAATAAAATTAAATAGAAAAGTACAATACATTGCTTTGTACATAGGTTCTCCCTGATAGTCAGGACCTAATAGGTTTTTCTTGAGGTCTAGACAGCAAATACAAATGAACAAACTGGAATGCTGTAAAATAACAGTAGTGTAGGGGAACTAACAAGCACTTTGGTATTTCCGGCATTTGAGAAACTCTGATGTGATAGATACTGTGATGATGAATGCAGATTATTATTTCACTAACAGCTGCATATTTCCTTACATTAGAATATTGCCTTGCACTTGTTGAAGAAAGGTTAAAAGTGAAACCCAAATTGAAATCAAAATTGGTAATTCCGGAAAAATCCTACAAGGATGCTTAGGAAAAAGAAGAGTTCTTGCCAGTGGCATTCTGAAGCTTTCTTTGAAAGCATTTTTTCCCATGTATGATGCTTCCATGTTATTTGTTAGGTTGGTGCTACAAAGAAAAATAAGGACTTTCATAAGATGAGCTTCTAAATGTTGCTCAGTTAGATGCCTCAATATATTGCTTATTAACATTTAGCTTGCTTGCCTCTCGTGTTCACACAATATTTTAAGAGGAAATATGAATGTGACTAGGGTAATACTTCCCAAAGTAAGTGTTAGTGTCATTCTTTCCAGAAAAGAACACCATGATTTTGACAAAATAATTAGTTTTTGTTGGCATGGCTAATTAAAGTTCCAGTTTTACTCAGAGCAATGGATGTTCTTTTCTTTCTGGTGACACAAGCAAGCCGACGCATGGCACTATTATTAAGCAATTTCTTGAGATGAGAATCAGTTTTATTTCTACCTACAGAAAACTACATTACTGATTCATAAAAGAATAGTGCAAAAGAAAATAAACACAAGAACTCCTGCAGCAAAGACTCAAATGCCTTACAAAGATGACAGATGTATCTAATTTTATTAGGCACACAGACACTACATTAATAATTGCATTGACACACGTACAAAACAAAACTCTGCTACAACACTATTCATTTTATCAGCTCATTGTAAACAGGCAAAGTAGTTTTCTTCCTCACCTTTAAGAATTCTAATTTCTCATTCTGAAAAGAATCATCTCCTTAAGTAAGCATCTCTTCCTTGCTACACTGCCTGATGAGGGACTGCAAGAAATAGTCTACCTATGTCTCCAGGGAAAGGCATACATCACATCAAATATTCTTAGGAGAGATTACAGTTCTTAAGCTATCCTTTAGAAATAAGAATTCCAAGAGTATAGGCCCCAATCTGTATCAGGATGTGAAATTTCATCCCAAAACCATCACATAAAACTTTATATGTTTAATAGAATACCTAACTGTATATAAAAGACAGCCTGCAGGAATGATGCAAAAGCACTTAAAGTGTCTACAGATTTTCTGTTTTCACAAATATCCAATTTCAGAACTTGTTGCAGAAACATAAACAATGAATTTCTTCTTCCTTATCAGTGCTGAAGGACTTCTTTCTCATTTAAACCCAATTAAGCTCATAACCTAATTCAACCATTCCAGAAGTATTTATCACACAATATAAATGCCAAACTGCCCAACAGACATAGGCTTTGCCTTGCTTCCCACAGAATAAAAATACCTCAAACTGATAAGCTGCCTTACAAATAACCTTCTGTCTTTATATTCATTGCTCAAGGCCATCATTAGGGTTCAAGGAACTTTGGAGAGCAAGGAGAACACAAAAAGGTGAGTGTCATTGAAAGCTAAGTAAGTTTAGCTAGCTTGGCAAAAGCAATAGTACTGCTTACTAGAGGGGTGAAAAAGTAAAGATTAACAACACAGTTTCTGCAGCACTACCAACCACCCCGCAAGCTAAAACTTAAATTTACTTATACTCCTGATGACCTTGTAACAAGATCATTACTTCATGAAACATAAATAATATTAAATAATAAGAAACCAAGAACTGTTTTACATTGGTCCCAGTAAATGGTTATCCTTCAGGCTTCAGAAATACAAAGGGATTCATCGTACTGCTGGTAGGCGGCTTCACAGGGCTTAAAGTACTCAACTGATCAGTAAAAACTCATTTCTGTCAAATAAGAATAAAAGAGCTACTAACAAATGCAGTAGAGTACTTTTACCAAGCAGTAGTCCCAAATAGATGGTGGAGAAAAAAACACGACAAACTTGGTCAATAAATGGTGGAGGAAGGGAAAAGGAGAAATAAATTCCTCAAACTTTGACACACAACTCCAGAAGAAAAGCACAAACCAAACACCACCAAAATCCATTATGATTATTCCATCTGCCTTGGCTCAAATCTATTTCTGTATTTACAAATACATCGCCAGTTTTTACTGGCTGTCGAGCCACAGTACTTGCTGCTGAACTTCATTCAAATATTTGTATGGAGAAATCACATCCACAATAGCATCATTGAGCTGATGCTGAAATTTCCACATCCCGTCTCTGCTCCCTCCCAGCTTCCTGTGCCCCTTTGCACTGGCAGAGCACAAGACTAACAAGTCCTTGATTGGAATAAGCATTACCTAGCAGCAACTAAACCACTGGTGTGTTATCAGCCTTGTTCTCAGGCTGAAGTTTAAAACACATGCCTTTTTTAATCATCTATGATTTACTACACCATTATACTATGACCAGGAAGACTTACTGGATTAACAAGAAAACACTTGGATCAAAACATCAGTAGTTAAAAAGTTTCCAAAATGTTGGCCTTTGGATGCTCTGATATTTTCCTTATCCTGTCAATTGCATGGAATGTGGCTGTTCACACTCGAGTACCTGACCTCATATTTTTAATTCCCTCCCCTGTAACCTTCCCTTTTCCTTAGTTTCTGAATCTAACCTTCTCACAGCATATAATCTAACACCTGTTCTAAACAAGGTTGTGTTCAAGGCCAAATGGCCATCCCTCAGACAGGTTATGGGAAGACCTTAGGAACTTAATTGCTAACAAAATGTATTGGTGGGGTTTCTCTCTCCACTAAGACAAACTACTTTTTTTCATGTGACACTGCACCTAGTTGTTTGCTTGGCATGTCGTCATTTCAGTACATCAAGGGACATGTGAAACTACGTCCTAAAGCCTTTAGAAAGTGTAAACAGGAAGAAAACAAAGCCAAATCTCCAGCAACAGGGGAACACCTTAGTTTACACTGGTAAGGCTTTAGAAGCTCTAAGGCAAATCTAAAGCATATTATTTCTGAAACATATAATTTCCTCTAATCCTTCTCGTAGGACTGCTGTTGGCTTGGTTATTACATGCGTAACTTTTTACCCCAGCAGCATAGCTTATCTTCATTTTTAATATACCTTAAGCATATCAAGACCACTGATCGGTAGGCACAGCCTGACCCTTCATCCTCAAATCAGATATTTCTACAAGCATCTAGACTGTAATAATCCATTGGGTTAACACACGCTTCACTGAACCAACAAATTAACATGCGAACTACAAAGACAATAAGCTAGGAAAAAATACTCTTAATCCATTAAACCCACTCCTCTTACGTGATTTAGTCATGTGTATCAGGCAAAAAGGTAGGAGTCAAAGAAATTGAAGCAGCATTAGTCAGCAACAGTCTGAATGTTAATATCAAAAAGTAAATGAAAAGGGAACAAACAAAACTACAGAAATTTACAAATCTATATAAAAAAAAACATATTACACAGCCTTTACAAATACAATCTTCTGTGAGTTAGACAGAAGAGTACCTAAGTGAGTTTCTAAACTTAGTCTTCCAAGCACATTGACATCCTGTAGCTCTGTTGGGATTCAACTCAATACTAATCCAGCAAAAAGTTGCTCCTGGCTTAGAAGATACATCAGGGATCAGTTTGGCCTTAGGACTTTGATAATGAACCCACGGAATCACCACACACAAAGAACAAAACAAAAACCCTAAAAACAATGAATCGCTAATGCTCTTTGAGAAATGTGTTCAAAATATCTGCCATCAGAGCTTTTAGAGAATGTCACAATGACAAACAAAATCACAGGATGAAACCTATCCACACATTCCATAATTTCAAGCACTGAGTTTCCATAGGCAGCTGTTCACGTTGTCACTTCTCCTGACCCTCTGCAAAACCAAAAAGCACATACAAGTAACTGCCAGTCATATTTACACTAGCTGATGTGCTACTACCATTAATTTCCCTTATCATATGCTATTTCTCAGTGTGCAGTGTTAAAACCGCCAAGATATGTTTCTGCAGCTCTTGTCCTGTTAACACATGACAGACCAGCTTCCATGGCTCTGGCAGAGACTGAAGCTCCGTTTCTAAAAGTTACAGGTAGATAAAATTCATGGAAAGAAAACTACCAGATGGAAAGAAGGAATAAAAGCATATAATTCTCTTGCTAAATTTTGCTGCATCCTTAAAACCAGTCTTACTTATTTCATACATATAAAAGTATGTTTTGGTGGAAAAGATTAGTTGAAAACATATAAGAAGCATTCTTGGAAATGATGTGACAACATATTATATGTACTATTCATGACTGGAAAACAACATTGTTCTCCAACTTCAAGACTGTTTACATTTGAAGAGCCTCCAATACCTGTCTGCATCAGCTGCCGTGTTGCAGTTCACAACAGACAGTTACACAGTGTCTGCATCCTCTTGGAAATGCCTTTACTGAGCTTGAAATCCATAAAGAAAACCTAACAAATCTGTCTGTCTCAAATCTTCATTCAAGAAATAAGCCCACATATATTGCAAATTCTGCTATAAGACTAAAAATACACATCTCTCCTGTCTCCAGAGTAAATTACTGACCATTCCTCTTGACAGCCTTCTGAAAACACAGTTATGGGATAATACAAACTACTTTAAAACAGCAAGTCCTCTGGAAAATATTAGCATCTGTTACATTGATGCAGAACATGAACTCAGTTTACTATGAAATTGTGCTGTTTGTAAGCTAGTTTCACTGTCTGGCTGTACCAGTCCCTGGTTAGGGGAGAGGCACCAGAGAGCCATTCAAGTAGAGAGTAGCTTAGAAAGTCATTTAGCTCCCTGCTCCTGGGAAACATTAAAGCTCCAGCTATCAGCCTAACTTACTTGAAAAGGAAATAACAGGAGATGCCCCTCTTTGGACCTCAGCCTTGGAGGGGCTGTATGTTTGCATAGTGCTAAGGAGTACTGGGACTCTGTACTTCACATGCCCAAGATGCCAGAGCTCAAAAACTGACCTCAAGCGCTGAGACTTGACACACACATACAAGACAGCCTCTTTGAGAAGTTCAGTGCTAGAAATACTGCCAGGCTGGGCTTATTTTCATACAAAGGCAGACAAAACCCACTAAATTACACACATAAATGCTCCTAGTCATCTCATCTTAATTTCAGTAACTTTTGTACATGTATTTAAGGATGTTGAAAGTAAATTCCTATGTAAGTAATTTCTCAAGAGCTTTGCATGTGTTCGCATTTATCAGTTTGTGTCTTCTGCTTGCTTCAACCTTACTTTCTATGGTCAAAGTTACTGCTGTTGCAAAACACCACTCTCATCAACCAAATACTGTATCTTATCGCCCAGCCTCTGCACATGTAGAGAAATTTCTATAGATAACATAGCTACATCTGCACATCATCATTCTGTCACAAGAACAGATGGATTTGATCTTTTGTTCACTGCTTTTAACAGAGATTTGTACAGTTAAATCATGCTGATAGACCAAGACCTTTACATATGCATATGCAGACTGAAATACAGTTTCAGAAGGAGAACTGAGGGCTCAGGAAGGAAGCTGCATCAGCCTTAGACTGCTTTTAGTATTTGTCTTATGTGGTTTTACCTCAGGCTTTCAATACTTCTTCACAGGCTAACGTACCCTACCAATCTTGTAGTACCACAGAAGTCATTTCATTAACAGAAAAAGCACCACCATCATATGAATGAATAAAGATTAGTCATGTTAATAGAAGTGGTGAAGAAGAGAGCATTCCGCTTTTTCATTAGACTAGAAATTTATTAAATTATCCTACTAACTGAATGTAAGACATTCTTATAATCCTCCCTTAATTCTTGTCGCATATTCAATTCCTCCAATACATTTGTAAGCTTCTTGGAAGAAATCCAACTGTTTCATTCAGTTCTGGTTTAATTTGCTTTTGCAGCTCCATCACATGAACAACAAATTTCTTTGGGACAACTATTTCCAGTTAAACACTACGAACATTCTTTCTGTAAATTTGGCTTCCCAAATAGAAACAGTTTCCCTGTGTTAAATCCATATAGAATTATCTGGGGTGTCAGTTTTACTTTTATGAGGTATATTCTGAGTTAGTTGGTACCTAATTACCCAACATGAGCTTGGACTCACTTCACATTCATATTTTTAAAGCCAGAAGCCTAAACTCCAGCACCTTATGATCAAACCTTGAGGCCAAGGGCCTCTGCTATGTTGCTCATAAAAAGCATCATAAGGGAACTACTCTTACTCATCTCCCAGTCCTTGGCTGCCTCAGCTCAGTGGACCCTTTCTAGATGCATCAAAACACTGTTTTCAAAGCGCATGCACAAACACAAAATGATGCAAGAAACAATAGGACAACAACATTGAAGCAAAGCTTCAAGCTCTGCCAGCATCTGGGTTAGTTTAAATAACTAATAACTCAATTGTAATTATATTTGCAATGCTACCTTTAAAGCTTTTTTAGTAATCCCACCAGAAGGGTGTATTCTTAACATTGGCTTAATGGGAACCCTTGAGCCCAACGAGATTTATAGCAAAAAGCAAACAAACAGGCCTCATGAACCCTCTAAGGGGTTTTTCAAAGTAAAATGCACTTATGGTATTGATGCAGACAAGCATCATCCTCAAAAGCCCGTTCTTTTTACAGCCAATGACTCTTTTCTGCCGCTGAATCCAAGTGGTTTATATTTTTCCAAGTGAAATTTTTATTCATCTATCTGTTCTGGTAGGTTGGCATCCTATAATTATATTTTAATTCAATAATTACACAAGGTAATGTGCAATGCACACAACAGAGTAATGTAATAATGAATTACTGTCTAACAATACCTACAGCAACACTTTAATGGCCTAAGTGAAGGAGAAGAATCAGAATCTCGTATCAGAAACAGATTAAACAATAATCAGAAAGCCCAAAGTAAAATGGGAAAGTAAAAATCTATGAGATTTACTGGAAGCTCTATTAGTGGATCCCTGTATTAGTCCTCATAAAGGAAAATGCAGCAAAACAAGAGGTGCACAGTTGTACCCTAGCACATTTTCCACTCCTGGCAATATTACTTGCTGTTTTGCACTTGTGTGTTCAAACTCATCTAGGTGGGGGGATGCCCTTGATTGTGTACAGTGCCCTACAGAACTGCTACAACTCACTGCATAGAACAGAGGAATAGATTAGATTACCTTGAGGGATGGTTTAACAACCTAAGAGCAAGAGTACTGTCCTAAAAGAAGCAAAATGCTAAATCTCCTGTGAGTTTGATGATCCCTAGTTCAGTATATGCTGGCAGTTGATACTCTACCCACTATAAATAATTCTGAGGACTGAAATACAAGAGTTTCTGTTCTCTAAAGATTAATTCAGCATCCAAAACTATTTCTTCTGTGCAGTGATTTTTGAATATGGGCTTTTAGCATTACTAAATGATTGGGTGGGACCCGGAGTAGAAAGGTATCAAGCATTTTTAAATACCTTTTTACATGGTGACCTCTTCAGTATTAACAAACAAAAGAAACACATAACTTCTACCTAAAGCATATCAGACACAGGCATTGCATTACACTTAGTTGCAGTGCAGTGAATGCACCCCTGTGGCAGTCAAGAGCTCATCTGATATTAAAGGTCTATCACCAGCAAAGCACTCTTATAATAACAGCAGTATGACCAAGAATAACAAAGAGCAGTTTTTTGTTGGTTTGGGGTTCTTTTTTCCTTTGTTTGTTTGGGTTTTTTTCTGTGTGTGTATGTTTGGTTTTTAAACCCTTTGAACAGCTAGAAAACATGTCCACTCAGACAATTTACATTCTTAATGCCACAGCCCAATGTCAGACTGCTTATTGCCATATCCAAGTATGAGAATTACACCCTAAGATGCTTGACATCGATATTTCAAACAATAGTTCAGGCAACAGCATCCTAAATGAAGTGTATAGAGACAACCAAACAGTTACATCCTACTGATTTTACAATCACTAACCACCAGCTTGGTCACCATTCCTGCTCCCACTGATACCTTCCTACATAAATAACATGTACTGAATAAGAAAGGTAGGAAATCACAGCATATGGGGGAGTCGTTTGGCTGGGGGGTTTGGGTGTGTGGTTTTTTGGTATTAACTTTTTCACTGAGGCTGATAATGTATTTCAGTTTACAACTGTGCTGGGTTATGGGAATGCACACAGTTACTTAAGGTGTCAGCTGGCAGATGGTGACTTGGAAAACCATTTAAGAATCATGTTCTGCCACATATCCATGCAAGTGCCTGAATAATCAACGCAAACAGTAGGGTAAGCATGTTACGAATTACAATATTCAGATGTGCCAACTCAAAAAAGTTAAAGATAATACATAATGAAAGAAAAAGGAAAACTCTCACACATTTTACATCTTTGTAATTTATGCAAAAATCATCAAGTTCTTTACATATTATTTTGTATTTAGACATTTGCAGCTCTGTAATGAAGATCATGCTGCAAGCAGATATTTAGCCTGGGAAATCTGGTAGCTGCCATCCATTCTGACACATTAGTTCTTGTACTCATCATGTCTGAGAGCATCTCTTTGTTCAGAGTGCTGCAAGGAAATGCCAAATCTTTCCTTTTACTGGTCAGGTAGCAGATAAAACTATGAGCACTGATTAAAATATGGGTTACATCGAGATATGGAAATGCAGCAGAAGCACAAATCTCTCCTTGCAGAGCCACACAGAACCAAAGAGAACTCAGTGGCCTTACATCACTCAGAACATCTGATACTTTTATAAGTTAAGATTACACATGATGTTTCCTGGAACCCCATGGTAGTTATCCAAAGCAACTCTCTAAACTTCTCCAGTGTAAATTTCCCCTCTTATTTCTCTAGTTCTTTATATGCATACAGCCTAATCCCTCCTTATAGCACTGGTTTCTTGAGACTGTCCCTCCTTGGCCTCTGGGTTGTGTCTCACTCAAGGGCAGCAGAGTGCAGCCATCTCAGTGCTGCTGGTTATTGCCAAGACCCTGTTCACCTTCTCTGTTCTCTTTGGAAGATGTGCCAAATTTTGTTCCTGTGACTAATGCATAAGCTCATCCTTAGCCTTTCCCCTGTAAAACTATGAAAAGTAGTAAGTCACACTGATTTATTGTCAGTGCACCCTGAGGTATCTGAGTAGCTTCTATTTCAAAACATGAAGTGCATAGTTCTGGAAATCACTTTATTATCCAAAAAACCTAACACCCTCAGTTTAAATACCTGAGTTAGTGCCTGAAAGATACCGGTAAAGAGATGATCACTGGTTTTGTTTAATCAGTTGAGTAAGGAAGGCCGGTGTGATCTTGTGAATATGAGTCATCATAGAAACAAAAACAACACAGCAATTCCAAATGGTTTAGAAAATAGGTTTGTTTCTACTCATTTCAAGGGCATTTGGAATCTTTTGTCTTCTGGAGAAGACAGCAAGATATGAAGTGTTATAGTGTTATATATAATGTTAATTTCAGAGACTTTTATGGTATTTGAGGAGACTGAAGGCAGAAGATCTGCCTGTGTTACTCAATGCCAATCTCACCAGAGAAGAACACGTATATCTTACAATAACAGTAATAATGAAACTTCAGTTAAAAAAATAACTAAAACTTTACATTAACTTCCTGCAATTGTCTCTCTTAGTAAACCACTTGCCCAAACAGGAAACTTAATATACAATGATGATACTGAGGTTTACTTGCTCCTCCTAACCATCCAAAGTCAGCTTTGCTCTTCAAAGAGAAATAATGTTACCTGCTTAGATCTCAGAGCTGTTGAATAGAAACATGCAACAGGAATGCAAGTCTTCATGCAATGCAGTTAATAACTCATCCCTTGACTAAATCCATTTCCTAAGCACCAGGGGAAACTAAACAGGACAACGACTATTTTACTTCTGTACCTTTTCTTGTGTACTCTGAAACGCATCTGTCAGGACATCATGGTAACTCTACCAAAAATTCAGGGATTCAGTCCTCTGACCTTTCCCTGTTTTCTTGGTGATTATATCTTGGGATCAGTAAAATGCCCAAAAAATTCATGCCAGGCTAGATTTTAATCCAATTCCACAAAATTATCCCAATCTTTGTCATACACAGTCAGGTCCCATTACATAAAAGACTGAAGTTTA
Source organism: Melopsittacus undulatus (assembly GCF_012275295.1). Lineage (NCBI taxonomy): Eukaryota > Metazoa > Chordata > Aves > Psittaciformes > Psittaculidae > Melopsittacus > Melopsittacus undulatus. The sequence continues at coordinate 119,116,974 of NC_047528.1, read as the reverse complement.
GGGAAAACACAGAGACATAATTAAATAAAATAGCAACCCAAAATCAGATCATTGAATCCATAGAATTTCAGGTTTAGAGTATAATCATTTAGTAATACTAAAAGCCCATATTCAAAAGTAACTGCACAGAAAAAATAGTTTTGGAAGCTGGATTAATCTTTAGAAGAACAGAAACTCCTGTATTTCAGTCCTCAGGTTTATTTATGCTAGGTAGAATATCAACTGCCAGCATATACTGGACTAGGGAACACCAAACTCGCAAGAGATGAGTCTTATGCAGTTCTATAGGGCACTGTACAGCATAGCTTTGATTTTAAGCCTTCACTCATTTCATCAAATCATAGAATCATAGAATAGTTACGGTTGGAAAGGACCCTAACATCATTCAAATCAGTCTGATGAGCGGAGCGCTGTCAATACCTGAGCTGCCTATACAGTGAAATCTCTAGTTGATGCAAGAGACTTTTAAGGCATTACAAAAACTGAGGAACCTACCTATAGCTTTACTATTATATACACAAATGCCTTACCCACAGACTTCACTAGAAAGCAATCATATAGGTTGCTGGTAACCACATAATACAGCACAGCATGCCACCAGAAACTGCACTAAGCAAAGAGCCTGAGCCATGCTGTGCTGGAGTGAGTAGCGCCCCATCACTACAGTAAACAAGTAAGTCACAGTCTAAGTTAAATCTGAAACTTCAATTTAAAGACCTGAGCTGATGTTAAAGTCAATGCACTAACAGTTCAGTTTCTGTTAGCAGCTCAGGGCAAAATCATCTTTACAGCTGAGGTAAACTGAGGTAAAACCCATCAGGAAACAAAACAAATTCCTAAAGCACAACCTAATTCCATGGTAAAAAAAGAGAAAGAAAAGCTTGACAGAGCCTCCGTATCTGCAGGTAACTCTGGGCTGCCTGGAGGCAAGGCATCGATTACAACTAAGTGACCTCTTGGCCCAGCAACATCCCAAGATGCTGTCCCAAGATCCCAACATTTCTAAAGCTGAACTAACAGCTTCACTAATGAGCACACAGACCTAGCACAGGAGAGAAGTTTTGCACATGTCACGATGCTTGAGATGAGCTCTGGATTCCTGACAGAGAACCAAGCTCTTAAGACACTCTACTGATTTAATATATGAAATATCACACTAGCGCTGCGATAACATATTGCTAACATGCATAGGTAACTGGGGCATCAACATACTGAGTATGATTAGGCCAGTCAATTCGTACCACACTGTGCAAAACTGCATTTCAGTATTTATAGGTTACTGGGTCAACTGTATCCCGTGCCCAGGAAAGCCAATCATCTATACCATGCTTAATGCCAAGGCATGTTGAAATCTGTCATTTCAGTAGTCCTACAGAAAGTATATTCACACACTGACAAGACCCCTGGCTGGCTGCTACTTCCATCTGTCAATACTATCACCTTCAACAGTATTGAAATGCTGAATGTTTCAGAGATAATGTAAAGAAATGTTGACATAATACAGCTAATATATCAAAATGTAAAAACTATTAGACTCAAAATAATCAGCTTTGAAGATGAGAAATTAGCATTCTCTTCAATGAGAAGTGTAATTTTTTCCCTTTTTCTATATCTTTCTACAATAATCCTAAGGCTTCATCACCTTCATCAAAAAAGCTTTCATACAGAGCTTAAAAGTAGTTTGCTTATTTTAAATCCCTCAATAACCTGTTAACAATAACTTTGTGTAGTCATTGAATCAAGCTGCCTTTCCCCAAAGGAGGGGGAAATCAAAAGTCACAAGGAAGAAGAAATAAAGTAGGCATCAGAATGCATCAATACTGCTTCAGCTGGATTTCTGTCTAAAAGAAAAAGAAATTGAAAATATAAAAAGTCACATATAAAAAAATCTCAAGCTCCTGTGAAGAAAATAGATGTTAGAAAAAGAAATGTAATGTTAGTCTAGAAAGTAATACCACTAATAAACAAATAATGGCACTTAGCAGTAATGCTAAGAGAAGTGGCAGAACACTGGACAATCACTGAGCAATATGGAACTGCAGAAGGAAGAGTGAATAGTTGGATACCAACATAGGAATTTATACAGTAGTAGCCTGCACCAGAAACATGACCATGTCTTAAATGAATGAAGAAATATCCCTGTAAGAGAATGTATTACCATGTATTATTCATCAAAGAGGCTAATAACTTCCAGGAAACATTAGTAGCCTTGCTTTAGGATATTCAGTCACTATTAACACTGAAAGTTTACACCAACTCTATTATGATCACAGAGCAATCAAAGCTGCTTCTGTGCCTGAAGAACTTTCAGGTACCCTTCCATACTGTTAGAAGACACAGCTCTCCATAGCCAAAGCCTTCAAATGTTATTTCACTGGGTGGTCCACAAGTCTACCACTAACCATTATTGATCTAAACCAAAAACCACCGCAGCAAATTCAATCATACAAAAATGGGCTTGCATATCAAGAAAAGCTCCTAAACGCATTTTCTGTAAGTATCTTCTCTTATATTTGAGCAATTAAATTGCTGACACAGGGTAGGTTTGGTTACTTGTATGAGCAAGATGCTGTGTATGACACCAGGCAGAACTGCATCCAGAATTATCAAAGGAAATGCCAACTGTAAAGCCAGCTTTGTTTACCATTTTTCACTATATTACTACTAATTTAAATGGCCCTAAAGAAAGCCAGTGTAGACAGAACAAAATTAACTTTTATGTTAATAAAGAAATAAAGGGCATCTCTGAAAAATATTTGGTTAAAAAGAGCCCAAGCAAAGCACAATCAATTCCAACTAGTTTTTAGTGGTTTTATGATACTGAAATGCTGCTAAATAACAGCTTGGGAGGAAAAAAGCAATCTGACAAAACAAGTAAACTATTTAACAGGCAAATCTGATTTACAAGTAGGAAACAATGTCTTGTTCACTAGTCACCAGAATTACCTAAACTGAAAATCTCTGATTCCATGTGAAATACAACTGTGGGGCGAATAACACAATGAATATTCATTCAAAACTATAAATGAATTTGGTTTATAACCACATTCCTTTTGTTTGCTTTATACAACTGCAGAAGAATGTCAAGCATCCTCCAGAGTATGGCTCATGAAAACAAATTACAGCTTTCTGTGTGTGAGTTCCTAGGGAAGCTGCTGTTTTTCAGAGAGTATGTATGCAGCTCTTCCCTGCAGGAGATCTTTGGACAATGTTTTCTCATTGTCTGAGGCAAGAACAGTACAGAAACCCCATCTGAGTATCTCAAATAGGTAATAGTTTGGAATTTGAATAACAACGTATCTACGGAAAGTCTGTTTTCCAGAATTACCTATTCAATAACTCAATCACCTGAGGACAATGTGAACTGTTTGTACACAGCTCTGCCAAGACAAGATAAAGAAAAATGCATTTTTCTGCAGGTTTTATTCTTGTCTAAAATGAATGGGAAGAATACCTGGCTGTAATCTTAAGCCTTGAGAGAGATAAGTAAGATAACATAGCTGAGTTTTGCAAGGCTCCAAAGTAGGACAGTGACTTTTATGATTTATGACAATTCCCCAGCAGAGAGAACAAGCTCAGTATAAAGAAGAGTGTAAGTAAAACTCCCTAATCGTCTTGATTTGTTCATCAGCATTTCTTAGCATTGAAGCACCTTTGCCCTTTACTGTTCATATTTCTCCAAGCAGAAACAGTTTTACAAGTTGAATTAAATGAAGGACTGAGGCTGTAGAGCTGAGGTCCTAATGCTACCACTAATAAAAGCAGGTCAGCATCACTGCAGGATGCCTAGCTGCTTCCCTTAGCTGACATGTTGCTATCAGCTTTGGACTTGATTTAGTTCTCCACAACACTGTTCTGCCTAGCCCCCAAAGCATAACTGGATTGCAGAAGGTCATCTCTAGTACAGTGCTGCATCAGGCAACTCTCAGAAGAAACATCAAAAAGCATCCCCAAAAGGTGAGTTAGCTTTTGATGCTCAAAAGGAAAACATGTGGGGAAGGCCAATTGTAAAATGGCTCAAAAGCAACATGAAAAAGGAAAACTGTTTATGTTTGGAAATCAGCAAGCATAAATGTAAGCGAAGGAAGTCACAGTTCCTTTCTCTGGTTGTTTCCTGAGCAATGCTAGGCTTAGGCTACCTGTTCAATAGCTTGGGATAAACACAACCATTTTGTCCCTTCCTGTACATGACAATCTGTGGACAACCAGAGGAGCTGAAGCATTCCTTACAGAAGCAGTCACTGGATGCAATGCTCCCATATATGGATCAAATCCAGAGACTTTGCAGGGTACATACTAACCCACAGCTGTACATCATTATTTCTGAATCCATTATTTTAGCTTCTCCTTTGTTCTAAGTCAAGACAAAAGCTAATTTAGGTCAATAACCCATTGATGTAAGGCAAAGTCTCAATATACCAAAGTCTGCCAAATGTATACTTTTATGGTAGCAGTGTGTTAATGCTGTTATACCATTTCTTCAATCCCTTTCAATTTCTTGAGCTTTATAGAACTTGAGCATTTACAAACATCTCAAACCAAGTGTTATGTAGCTACATTTAATTACCAACCTCTCTTCAGCTACTTGCAGCCACCGAACATTCCAGGGTTAACTAACCTGAAAAGCACCAGGTGATATGTTTGAAGTCTTTCCTACATGAGCTGATGAAACACATAGAAATACATCCACATGCAGTGAAAGGCTCAAAAATCTGTCCCAGAGCATCCTCAACACAGGATGTCTAATAAGATGGTAATGAGCAAGAGAAGTATTCTACACTTCAGAGGTGCCCTTTCCATATGCCAGTAACATACAACTGACAACACACACACAGCTCTGACTGTAAGAGCACACAGGGGCTGTCTCTTCCTCCCCCAGGAGATTTTCACTTAACACATTGCCAGCTGCCTAGCTCCAAAAGGCTTCAAGTTGTGAACTAGAAGGTTTCATTCTACACTATGGAGAAAAGCCAGGCACACTGCTAAGGACAGTCTAACTACACACGGAATGCCTCTGCCTGCTGCTCCAGGAGTGTGTGACAGAGATCATGGTAGCCCTCAGCAATGGGATGGTAGTGCTCAGTTTCAAGAGCATATCTATGAACAGTAAACTCCAGCCTTATCTTGCCCTGCTAAACCCTGGGATGCTCTTCGGTGCAGTTTTTCCTGCACATCCTGACCATGTAACACTAACACCAGATGGAGTTTAAAATGAAAGGACAAATGTCACTTCTAAATTACCTGTCACTTCTAAACTAAATGTCACTTCTAAAGTACAGTAGCAAAAGGAAGTTTTAATCCTGGTGTTTTATACTTGGTCTGGACTACAGGGAGGGGGAGGGAGTTAAAACAAAGTGAAACAAAGGGATGGAATTAGGGCTGCTGGAAAAAAGATGAATAATTTGAAGGTGGGTTCGAACATCACCAAGAAAGGCTGCCCAATTCCACCCTTCCTTTCCATCATGTGTAAGACTTGTCCTCTACATGCACATGAACACATTTAGGATGAACGTTTTCAACATCTGACAGAGGACACACCAGTATGTGCTGGGCACTTGTTCCCTGGCAACGGGGCTTTTTCTCTTAGCAACAGAAAGAGAGGAGCAAAGCTTTTCCAGAGAGGAAAAGAGTGCAGACATGAAAAGTGAAAGCAGAGAAGTCCAATGTCAGTAGATCCTTTGGTCTGGATGATGAAAGAAAGAGATCTTAAACCAGCAAACCTAAGTTTTATAGTACAGCTCTTCATAGGAAAGATGTCTGCTTTAGATCTCTACAGCAATGGCAATAGAAGGATACTAACTGTGTCAGTTTGTGGACATCAACATAAGACTGCTAAAAATACACTTACAACTAACCATTCAATTAGTGGATTTAATCTGCAGCTCTAATGAGCCTTTGAATCCAGGAATGTGTCAAAAATACTTACTCTGGGCATTTGAAACGTCCAGAGGGGGGAAAAAAGAAAAGCTATTATTTTGCCTTTTTTCTGCTCCCAAAAGTTCTAGCATCGTGTCAGCACATACACATGACTGCTCTGACAAAGACTCATCCCAGTCTAAGCAAAACAATTCAGTCATACACTCAGCTAATTTTAGAACTGCTTTTTCAATAAAACCTTTACAGAAATGATACAGTAAAATTGAACCATTTCCCCCTCCCCATTCATCCATTCATCCATCCTTCCATCACACCTTGCTTCACCTTGTAGCCAGGAGTCATCTTGCTGTGCTTTGGGTGGGAGTCTGCAGTGCCTGGGATGTTCATGCCAGCAGAGCAGCACTGCCCCTCACTGTTGCTTACTCATGGTCCTAAATAAGTAAGTGACTTAGGACCGAAGCGATGCCTCTCTCTTGATTTCACAAGGTCCTGGCCACCTCGGCTGTGGTTTGAGCTTCATTTGTGGATTTTCATTTCTGTGCTAATTTAAGGTGCTCCTATAGTGCTATTGACTACTGCAGCTTCCTTCAGGTGATATCCAAGGGGGTTTTCAGGATCTGTGGAAGGACTCATTTATTCACTTGTCCCTCAAGCCTGTCCTGGAGATCTTTAGAGCAACCTGTTAAGACCCCAGGATGCTGTGAGGCCTTTCAAAGGAATGTAAGAGGATTCAGGAGCTGGCCAGGACACAGGTTACAGGAGCAGGCAGGAGGAAAAAGTCCTTCTCCATTACTGCTTCAGACATAGCAAACTGCAAGAGCCAGCGGCAACACAATTAGGGAAAGTCAAACCTCTTTAAGCTTACCCTCTTAGAAACCAGTGCCTAGGCAGTTGGACTGACGCTGTGTTTCTCTCCCAAGACATTTCTAACTTCATGACTAAATTTCATTCCAATTGGCGAAATAACTCTTCTAAGTAATAAACCATTATATTCCTATGGCTTTTTTTGCAGAACGGGCACCTAAAGCAGTGGAAAAGTGATTTCACAGTCTACAGGCAAGCTCAACTTTTCCATGGTACCACAAATACTCCTTGAAAGTCAGAGGAAAATACTTGAGTCAGAAATACCATCTCAGACAGCAGAAAACACAGGATAAGACACAGATACACAGGAAGCTGAGATGAACCACTCCTGCAATGACCTTTGTCAAGATAGTTCCTGCTGCACAGATTCATCCCAAATATTTTGCCAAAGTGGGTAAAAAAGAATGCAGTTTGCGTGCGAGTGTTGGAGGAGGGATGTCTGGGAAAACACAGGCAGAGATAAACACTCTTGTAAAAATCAGAGGAAAAATAACAAGGAAAAGAAATATATCTAAATCTCTGAGAAACTCAGCTGTGCAATTGGGATGGAGGAGCTGGCACTGAGTGTTGCCCATGGCATTTTCTATTCTGTCCAAGGAATTATGGCCTGCACCAGTTCTGAGGGAGTAAATCTAACTACCAGCTAAAAACTATCTGTCACTCCCTTTCTGATACCTAGGAATAGATACAGAAGTGTGGACATCCAGCTCAGAATTTCAGACAAACCATAACTGTTTTTACAAGTTTGCTTTCCTACCTATTCTGTAGATGTAATTTGTGCAGCTGGATCCCTTTGTCAGCCAAAATGGCGAAGTATTTGGAAGCATGTTTTACTTCATTCTACTGGAATCCCATTTTAGATTTACCACTGCTATTCTCCAGACATGTATTTTCCCTTATGGTGCAGTCTGCCACCTGCATAGAGCATAAGAGGAGCACCTACATAGTAAACAAGAGTGAGTCCAAGGACAAGGATGAGCAAGCACCGCTACCCTCTCTAGAAAAGCCAGCAATAGATGACAAGCCTGTGCTGCACTGTGGTTAGCTGTCACAGGAAACCAAGAGAGGGAACAGACACAAACAATAATACTGTAAAGAGCCTCCTTAAAGTTCACAGTTACAAAAATCCACACTTCAGGGGGAAAAAAGTGCCAGGAGATGAAGATTTGGAACTGCTGAATTTTGTAGATGGCAAGAAAAGCATCACATCAGATGAACCTAAGTGACACCACGTCTGAAGCAACATCAGGACGTTCTGACCTGAAAGACATGATTGCTTACATTCAGGCTTCTTTCTTATTTATGTGGTATTTCATTTAGGTAGGCACCCAGTCCCCTTCAATGCCTTAATGTAATCTCAGGTCTGATATTAATCAGGGGTTATGGACCATAGGCACGGGCTGCAGATCAGACCATCAACTTCTGTTTTACACATTAAAGGCTTTTATCTTTCCTCCTGTAAGATCAAGTGAAAAGGACAGAAAAAGCAATTCCGAAGATATACAAGTGGAAGTATGAACAAATACAAATTTGCATCTTAATAACTTTGTGATACAGAGCTCAGCATAACGATTTGCATTATTTGCTCTGTATATCTCCTTGCTTCATGTCCTTACCCACTTGTTTAAAAGAAAGGTTACAGGGGAAATATTTTCTGAGGACTTAAGACTTATCAAATTCCACAATGTCTTTTACAAGTTTATATACATTGATAATATAGCTGGATCACAACACAAACCAGATAAGGATTTTCTGTCTGATATGATGACAAACAGAAAAACCCTTGTGATTGCAGGATTAGATATATAGATAGCACACTGGTTACTGTCATAGAGAATATATACAGAACATATGTATTTATTATCTATACACAGGCATGCACTTGAGCTGTCCACGTCAAGGGGTTTCTATCAAAAACAGAGAATTAGCTAAAATTTAACATGACAATAGAAAGCCAAAGACAAACGACAACCTGCTTGAGGAGGGAGCAGAAGTGTATTATAGAAAGACAGCTTAACTAAACCTGGTGAATTTATATACTCTGAACAGTTATTCAGTGGGAAGATATATTGTGGGAAGATAAATGGATAAAGAACTGACTGTGGCTTCAATTTTCCCACCTGTTTCTTAAGAAATGAAAGTTTTTAGAGAAATAATATGGGTCTCTATGTAGAAAAGTTACTTTGCATACTTGTCCCCACCTCCAACAAAAACAAGGGGTTTACTAAGTTCTCATACACTTTTTTTGCCACTAAAAATCAATGCATCTCAGTACAAGAATATTAGCAATATTATACTTTGAGATAAACTGAAAGAGCTCTCTCTAGCTTTCAGAAATGAACTTGAGTAAATGGATTCAACCCTGCTCCTATTTTCTCACCTGCAAAATAAGGATAATGACACCTATCTCTTCCAAAAAGCACTAGGATGGGGAGATGATATGTAAAACCTTCGTACCCACCTAAGATCTGGGTAACGTTGCTGCTATGGCAATCTCTTGTTTTGCTTGAAGAAGTGCAGAAAAGGAAACCTGATGTTTTTAAAAGGAAAAAAAGAAGGCTAAAAAGTAGCAATTCTGAACATGTTTTGCTACTCTTTTTACCTTATTGAAGTGCTACAAAAAGACTCAAAGCTGATCTTATCTGTTTTCATTCTGCTGCTTCTCATCAAATCTGTTTGCTTTATCAGGTAGGCAAACCACAGGACAGCTTCTATCTTGCCTCTCATGATAAAGGTTAGAGACATGGTGTGAATTAATGTCAGCCTAAAAAATGCCCAACTTAGGTTCTATAAATGAGCTTTTCCCCTTCATTATTTCTGTTTACACGAAGGAAAAGCATTTAATCTACATTTTATTTAAAAAGATAGTTATATATTGTCACATATAGGATATTTCTAAGAAAAGTCCTGCTCAATAAGATAAAAATATTGATAAAACATCTTAAGTAATCACTTATTTAATATAAGACTCCAGAACTTTGACTTTTTATAAGTTTCATTCTAGTAGAATAATACATACATTTACATCAATGAGGTACCAGGGATTTTACAAGTTTTCAGGTTTCTTTCAGTATATAATGGCAAAAAAACCCCCCTATTTCTAATAATATACTTAAACCAACTTTTAAATAGATATAACTTGAAACTGTGTTGACTTGGTTTTGGGTTTTCTTAAGTTCATAGAGAATATTCCCAGTTGTTCAGCTGCCTTAGAGAATTAAGAACATAATCAAAACAGAATCAAACACTTTTTCTTCATAAAACATAATGGGACAATATAACCTCTCATGAAAACAGATGGTGGTTGTCAAATGAAGAACACAACCTACAAAGTATTTTCATACGCAATAAAAAATACAGGCTTTTGTAATGCTCGCCAAAGCAGTGTCTGGTAAACTAATGATAAAACTGATAAGAGAAAAGGCATTTATCCAACCTTTTATGTCCAACAGTGGGAAGCAGGAACCAAAAGTGGGAATCAGCTTCCAAAAACCTTCAAACAAGAACCCAAACAAGCAAAACCCCCTTATTTTATACTTGCAGAAATCCCTTGAAATCTCACCAAGTTATTGGGTGTTTTCTTAAGGGTCTTTTCTTGCTGTACCAAATCAATGGATGAATAGGGATTATGTGCAGCATTTAGGAAAATGCGGAGCAAAAGATGGAGAAAGTGATTTATACACGCAAAGGACTCACCGATACAATATGCACTTGCCAATTAATCAATACCTTAGCAATGCCCCCATCTGGTGGCCAGGTGGGAGATTTTGCTCACCCAGGTAAGAGATGCAGAAGGGGAAGTACCCGTCTAACATAAGCTCCCTTGCTCCCGGTGTTTCTATCTTGAAGCTTTGATAAAAGATAATTCAAGGAGGTGAGTTTATCCCTCTCAACCTGCCTGCAGGCCAGCAGATCCTTCCTGAAACACTCACTCACCAGCCTGCCACAGGTATTAAGAGGAGATGGATAATGTATTATAGAGTAACTGGTCAGTATGGTCTGAGGGAGGCAGCTTTCCTAGGAAACTGGCTAAAAAGGATTTAATCTTTCCAGTATCAGCAGAGGAAGCCCTCCCAAGTGTGGCTGCCCTTTTCTATCACAGTTTGGAGGATGACCACCAGGCAGAGACACATGTGATCTGACCACCAACAGATCTAACAGCCGACAGCCAGCCCATCTCACCCAAAGAGCAAATGGAGCATAATGCAGGCTAAGGAAACATGCTGCTTTGATACTTGTCAGACTAGATCTTCACTCCAACATAAGTTGGTGACACCCAGCTATAGACTGAAGAGTCGATCACTAGTTTTGTTTAATCAGTTGAGTAAGCAAGGCCTGTGTGATGTTTTCTTGTGGATCTGAGTCATCACAGAAACAAAGGCAACACAGCAACTCCAAATTGTGTAGAAAGTAGATTTGTTCCTACTCATTTCAAGGGCATCCATTCCAAAGCTTTTGTAAAAGACAGGTAATTTTAAGGTGATGTGTCAGCCAGCTCTGGAAAAGTGAAGGAACAGTGTAACTCTTATCATTAAAAAGACACAATTATGTCAGCATCAACATATACTAAATTGCCGATATTGGATATTTAACTTCAAATGCTTTCAATTTGCTGGTTACCTTGATCTCCTGTACTTTCCTTCTGATTAACTTTTGATGGTCCACGTAAGAAAGTCAAACCCAGGATTTACTTACACGTGGCAATTCAAAGAAGGAGCCCAGATAAGTGGTGACCTTTCCAAAAGGGAAGGACCTCTAGCAAAACTGATTTTGCAATTGTTTCTGGTTGACAGTCTTGGTCAAGATTTGCCAGGCTCTAACTGAGACACATGGCAACTGTATGAATAAGATGTCTTCCAACACTGCAAATCTAAAGAGGCTCCAGGCAGTGTCTGACCATGGATTAGGTGTTTATTATACTAAAATAAATAAAACTACCAGCAAAATGATGTTTTACTGCTTCTCATGCTGAAGATGTTACCCACCTGTCACACTGAATAAGTGAATGGGATTAAAGCTGGTTTATTGCAGCAAACAAACATGGAAAGAAATGCTAGTGAGAGGTTACACTTAGTCTGTAACTGGTTACTGGGGTTGGGAACTAGAACTGCAGCAAGGGAAAGGAACCTGGTAAGTACAGCTTCACATAGTGCTACATCCCTTTTTCAATCACTTAAGCTAATCTCTGTATTGGTTTTAATACTAAAGTTAGGATAATAAAAAGGGGAAACACTAGTTATAAAATACCAAGGAGGATTTATACTTAGTTGCATTTGTCTTGCACAACCGCAGTTGAATTTTGAGGGACATGGGCATTAATTTGCATTCAGTCAAGTTCTCCAAATAATGGGCAAAGTTCTGAATCCAACCCTTATCCAAATTCTGAGCAACATCCCACAAAAAACAGGTTTCAAACACTGACTCTGATCTTCACAGCATCTGCTTGTCTACTATGAGGTTTTTCCCTGAAAACACTTTTCCAAGGATTTTGTCATCATTTTTCTTATTCACAAATATTTTATCTGCTATAACATGAGGCTATAGCAGCCTGATGTTAACAGTATTATGGTTATAATAGTCAGGTTACCTATCCAGCACTGTTTAGCATAAATAATCCCAAATTTCACATTAAGAGAAATATTCCAGCATTAAAGTTGACATTTTCAAGTTGGAATATTAATAAAGCTGAAGTTCTCAACATCACAGAAGATAAACCCCACTATTTATCTACATAGTAATGATGAACAATAACTCAACTAATTTCTTCAGGGAAAAACAAAATACACCCTCCCCACCAGTTAGTTTAGGAAAAGTCTCCAGACAACTGGAGTACTCAAAGTTATTACAAGATTAAGATCTTTCACTAACCTATGTAATCCTTGCCTGAATCATAATATAAGCAGTCCTTCAGGAGATGACAGACTGGCTTTGTAAGATATGAAATACTTGATATCATCACTGATTCACCACCTTTTGCCAGGAGAAATTATGTCCAGTGAGAAATGCAAGGAAAAGTTTTAGCTTGATTTCCAAGTTCTCTTATTTAATTCTGAAAAGAAAGTTGTTCTGGTTCCTTGTTTCAAACTCCACAATGGTTCCAACTGTTCCAATTGCGCAAAGAAATCCAGGAAGTCTACCTCCACGAAGTCAAACAACGTAACCCTAAACCACATGCCCATGACTGAGATCCTCCATTCATTCAGATTTCCACAAAACCCTGACTCACTAGAAGACTCCCAACCTGTGCCATACATTGCCTTCTGATAAAGGCATATTTTTCCAGTAAACACATCTGAGTAATTAACAATTGTGTTTTGGTAAACATGTGTTTATAGCTCTACAGCATCTCAGTGGGAATGCCAGTATTTTATAAACTACAAATGCTTTACTCATTGGAGACACACAGAAATGACAAATCCTGAGTCAGTTACTAGCAAAACCACATGATCTTTCTTACACTAGTGTGGCTATACTCCAAACAGCTCATAGAATGAGTGTAGACCACTAGAGCCAGGACATACTAGCTCTTACATCCCGTTTTCTAACAGTATTTCCAGCCTTTAATATGTGAACACACAGGGAAAAACAACTTTAAAGTCTCAAATACCAAGCTGGCAAATTTTATCAGCTACAGCAGCTATTACAAAAGCTCAGTACCTGAGAAAAAGACCTAATATTTATACATTCAACATTGCCATCAAATGTCAGTTTATAGATGGTAAATTCATCATCTACAAGGAGCTATAAAACTAAAAGAAAGAAAAACCACCTTCTAAAAACTCAAGTCCAACAAAGCCAAGGAAATGCACAAATTGGGCTAACTCTTCCTCCAAGTTAGGTGTGCTTAGGTAATATTGTGACACCAAGCCAAGGAAGGAAAACCACACTGTATTACTGCAAGGTTAAAGATACACCAAGACATTGAAAAGCATAGTTAAGAAAACGGTGTTGAAGTTCTCATAACACATATGTAAACTATAGCCAATTTTTCTTCAGAAAAAGCCACAAAATCACCAAGTTACAGCAGTATTCGTACTACTCAGTCTATCATAGGCCACTTATTGTACTCCATAATGATGAATCGTATGGCATTGTTTCACTTTTGACCTCCAAATCTCTCCCTTCCCAGTTTTAAGGTTTATCTTCCAGTTTCCAGGTTTATGCAATCATTCAAGCATTCTGCTTGCTGACTCATACTCTTTGCCAAGAAAAGAGGTAAGGTTTGCAAATACTCTGAAGTTAGGGTTCCATTTTCTCAGATCAGCATTCCTTTGCCCACAGAAACAAGCAGTACAGATTCATGCAGGAGGCTTCACAAGTATTTAGGTAGCTTAAAAATTAAAAACTTCATAATTGTTAATTTGAGACCCCAATCTGACATTGGCATTTGAACATATGTTTACTGTAGTGACAAATTCTCTTCCTTAAGAATGGAATATGGTAGTCTTTGGGTACTGAAAAGGTGCCTCTGGCACCTATGAATACAGTTGAAAAACCTGGGGTCACATAGCTCAGGTTTTAAAGAACACACTACTTCAAACACTCAAATACTAGTGAGTTTTATACTATAAAATCAAGCTATCTTGCCATATATTTTTCACCCATCCATAGTGAATGGTTAAAGGTCAGGATTTTAAGAACTTCCCCCCTTGTCCCTCAAATTGTGAAACATGTAATAATGAATATCAATCTGTTCCACATCACCTGAAATCTCAGCCGCACAGCCACCTTCATCACAGGTGAACACTTCCAAGCAATGCTCAGCAGTATGCTGCAGCACAGTGGCTATATAACGTGACCAAAAGATCAGGAATTTGGACAGGATTTAAAGTCAAGTTGTTTGCTTGTTTTCTTGGTGTTTGGTTCTTGTTTGTTTGCTTGTTGGTTGTGTTTTATTTAATCCTTGTCAGCTGAATTCAGCGCTATCAGAACTTTACCAAAACACACTGGCACACACTCATTCTGCTTAGGGACCTCTGCAAGTCTCAGAGCAAGATTATGATTGGCTTTATATAAAACTCTTAATAAATACTCTTAATGAGTTGTCACACTTTGGCATGAGAACAACTTTACTGGCCTGGTACAAAGCTCCCACATATTGATTAAAGAAGGGTTTTCCTTACAATCCAAGTCACAATAATCTTGGATGTGCTTTTCAAACGGAACAACGCAAGTAATGTAACCCCCTGCAAACCACAAAATAGAGGATTCCCATCCCTCCTCAAAGGAACAGAGAACCAGGTTCTCTGGGAAGATTGGGAATGCGATAGTAGGGCAGATCAGAGACCAGTGCAGCAAAAGGTTATTCCCTTTGATATTCAATACCACCCCATTTCAAAGGAGATTGACAAGCCAAGTTTTAAAGGTTCCCAAATAAAAAGGGTATCAGTGCATATGACTGACAAAGCTGCTGCTCCAGAGATGAACAACAAAACTGAAAGCTGGCTTCCTAGACAGTTATTGTTAGGATTTTCCCCAGCTGCTTATTTCCCACTCTCCCCTACAGCCTTCAGGTAGTTATTTCTTTGCATCCCTATTGCCCTGCTAACTTCAAGTTTTACCATCATTCATAACACCTCATGCTGCTTGTCTAGTCAATGTTTTACATTTTTGGCAGTCTTTTTCACAGACCTTGGGAATAAACCAGACTGGTGGATATAATGAAGATAACACTCCTGATTATTGTACTACAAGAAATACTGGATTAAAGCACCATTACTCTTATTTGTTGTTATCACATGGAGCTGCTTGGCTGCACTTTCCAGGCCACACACCATTTCACACTTCGTATCAATGTTTAACAATGAATTAGGTAGCATACCCATAATTTTTTAGTCTTCAGTAGTAAATACAGTATGGTAACCAATGTGCTAAACCATTAAAAGATTTTCTGTCTCTCTGCTTTCAGAATAAACCATCTCCAGATGCAATCACATTTTTATATACATTTCCCTTTGGAAGAATGAGACCCAGCATCTTTCATGTGGACCATTGTATATTTTATGTTAAAGACATCAGATGGTTTCTCTTGTATACCTGTGTGTTTTCCAATCAGGACATGAAGTACCAGTCAAGTATTCCACAGTGTGGAGCACTATAAAGACACCACAAATCTGCCACCAAAATAGACTCCAACATTTGACACTAAGGCAAAATGTCTGAGAGATCCTTTCGGACAGATGTTACTGCTCATTTCCTACTCATAGGGCAGTGTGTGCCTATTAACTCGTTAGAGCATCACTAAAGCTTATCTATTTTCCTAAGCCTTTGGAGCTGCCTACTTTGAAACTTCAGACAGCTGCAATCACAGCTTAAAAGACTTATTTATCCTCAGACTTCTGCCCTTCCCCAGACTTAAGATCTTTCCTAGAGTGCATACTACACATTTCTTTTCTGCAGCTTCTTTATGTATTTCTCAGCAGATAAAAAGGAATACAGTAAAGTGCAAGTAATCCGCTGACCGCACTGAGCTGTAACATATTTCAACCTGCATTCCCTGCCTCTGCAATACCTTACCAAGAAAGGCAGGGACAGTTACAACAGACTCTTGCACAAACTTACAATGAAAGCAGATCAATAGCAATAAATTGAAGTACACAAGAGTCTGAGTTTTGCATTTACTTGACCTGCTGAGTTTTGGCCAAACTGACCATACTGGAGAAGGCATCAAATAATGCCAGTGGACCCTGAGTAGGAGACCATGGGGCATCAGCCAAACTTGTCAATCACGAGGTATTTTTTGAGTGTTTATACGTTTTCCAGTGAGACTGTCTGGACATCTTTTGGGGAAGCTTTAGTTAGTATGCTGCATTTTAATATAACACAGCCAACAAACACCTGGAAATCCCCAAATTGTCAATATTATACAGATTGTCTATTAAATATATATATTGCATCAACACAATAACAAAAAGATAACGTAACAAACAATGAAAATACAAGGAAATCCATTTCTATTCTGATGAGAATGGGAAACCTCAACCACAGCAGCAGAAAAATCTTTAGGACCAAATTCAACGCAACGGTGATCGCTTTTATTAAGCCCAGTGTAAATTAAGTAAAAGCATGTTCTTTACCTTTGATTTTCATCTGAAAATAAGCCAAGATCTACAGGAAAAGACATAGGTATCTTTTATCAGTGTAAGTTTATCAGGAGTGTTTCAGTATTTTTCCAGTGTGATTATGCACCTGATTTACTTCTCAAGGGAAAGTAAAAACCATTAAGTGGCACTCAGCACTACATTGAA
Source organism: Melopsittacus undulatus (assembly GCF_012275295.1). Taxonomy (NCBI): domain Eukaryota; kingdom Metazoa; phylum Chordata; class Aves; order Psittaciformes; family Psittaculidae; genus Melopsittacus; species Melopsittacus undulatus. The sequence goes on along the minus strand of NC_047528.1, from coordinate 119,099,986 downwards.
TTAGTCTCGGCTTTTGAATGCTGGGTGACAGAAGAATCAGAACCCATAAAGCAATCAGAAGTGTAAAATTAAGCTAGAAAACATCCCCATTCAATCTAATTTGGCATTTTACTGTCTGCTTAGCAGTGTCTAAATTTGCTAATGCTAAATACTGCTCTATCTCTAATTCAAGAAAACAATGCAAAGACATCTGTATTTATGGCCTTCCTCCGTTAATTAACATATGGTCACCACATAGGATGCTGACAATTTTATACAGTTGTTCTTTGTTAATTTATCTGGGACCAAAATTACTCAGATAAGCACTAATTTTAAGCATTATTCCTCTGCTTTCTCCAAACATCAGGTCTATAAAAGCTGGATTTTGGGAACTGCAAAAATTCAGAAGACTCGTGCTGTATTTCTGGGAACAGCTTGAACATGCTGCCCATTACACAACACAGCATTGGCATTAACGAACTATATGAACACTCTTAGGGAACGGAGTGAATATGTTGTACAGGTTTGTTGAAGACCAGTTGTCCTCTGCACATATATTTTGAGGAAAGGAACATTTCTTAAGATGAAGGGAAAATATTTCATGTCCATCTTAAACAGCTTTACAGACACCAGAACCATAATAAACCCCTATCAGAAAAGAGACCTTGTTCTTCATGTTCACTTAACACATTTTAGTTTAATGTGGAACTATTGGTCATTTATGAGTATTTACTCAAACAATGAAATAGCATGACACCGAGCACAGCAAAAGAACCTTTGAAATCAAACAGGAAAGTAAACATATCTGAATTCCCAGCTCAACCAGTTTGATGTTTCGTTTGAGGGTTTGTTTTTTCCTAGTAAGCGCAATGGCTCTTCTGAAGTCTTTTTGGCAGCATGTTCCTGTGCTCCTTTAAAGACAATATTTTCTTAAAGGTTTTAAAATCCTTAGTATCCCTGATCACTGTTGCACAGTTCCTGCTGGGCATCTTCAGTGTATTCCAAGTGTTTTCTAGCATTTCTTATTTTTATAAAGCAAGCATTAGCTTCACTTGAGGAGGATGGAGGAGTAACTTACTTAGAGAATCACAGAATCATGGAATAGTTAGGGTTGGAAAGGACCTTAAGCTCATCTACTTCCAACACCCTTGCCATTCTACAAAGCACCAACTCAAGCACAAACCAATTACAAAATTCATTTGCTGAAAAGGCCTTAGAATTTGTATAATTAGAACTGATATTAATACCAAAGCTTTCACATTAAATGAGCTCTTAAATTCATTAGCTCTTTCAGACAAACCAAACTCCCATAGCCTGTTTATGTACTGCAAACACCTATGCAACAAAGGAACTACCTGAGATATCTTAGTTTACCTTGTCAATTCCTTTGTGCAAATAAATCCAAGGGACTGGAAAGTATAAGTGTCACATGTAGAAAGAATGCTTACTAAACTTATAATATAGACAAATCATTATGAGTTTAGGACCCCTGACTGATGTTCAATATGCTTCAATTAGGAAGATACATGTGCAAGAGACCTACTGAGCACACCTTAAATATCAGGCCAATATTCATTTTCCACATTTGTATAGTAACTGTACAAGCCTGTGCACCATAAGGTCAGTTCAAGAGTAAAAGCTTAGGTCTTAAGGAAGATAACACAGTAAGTAGCAGAGGATATGAATGTCTACATTTCAGTTACACATTACAGCATCTTGTAAACCATACTAGATGAGCCCACATTAAATAACGATGCAGAAAAGAGCTCCTTTGTTTCCTTCTCAGATCCCATCGCTGTACAAAAACTGTCAGTACCCTAAATCCAAAAAACTCCAGAAAAATTCTGTCATCCCAGCATTTGCTTGGGCAACTTACAAACTGGTAGGCAAACAGCAAGACATCCTTCACCTGGATAATCCTGGGAGCCCAACTGGTCAACCAAAGACACTGTCAAAGCAACAATGACTCATTCATATTGACCAATTTCCTTGGGTGCCTTCTTATTCAGTATGATCGGTCTGACAGAAGTGACCCTTACAGTGAGAAACTACAAGTTCTCTGAAAACAGCACAAAACACTGAGGAATTCAGGAAGTTAGAAGCTCTGCTTGGGATACATGCAACAACACCTACCTTGAGCTAATGCACTCGCTATTTATTATATTCTCCCCTTGTCATGGACAGAGGCAAAGATATCACTAGGGTCACTACCAAGAGGTAGGTAATACTTATGCTCTCGGCTAGATCTGCAAACACGGGTAGCACTGGGGAAACTAGAAAGATGCTCTCCCAGTATGGGTCTCTGGATGGGCAGTGAAATCGCGTTCCCCAAAACCTGCACTTAATGATACAAATGGCGATTAATGCAAAAAAAGAGTTTCAAACAACAAACATTTGTTATCCTTCCTACCACAAATGGACTTGAATCCAGCAGCAATAAATGGTCAAGAGAGTATTTGAGTGTAAATGAAGTTGTAACTATGCTTTTCACAGCCGATTTACTGGTTTGGGAAAAAAGCCAGATTGAAAGCAGCAAAGTTACATTTAAAACACAAGGGAACTGAGCTCCGAGAAACTAGTGGTCTGATCTGAACCGGGGCTTATAGGGAGGAAAGGAGGACTGCTTCATTCCTATCCCTAGTGAAGCACTGGGTTTTGATGCCAGAATAACCCAGCAGTTTCTGCAGACTTAAACTGAGCACCTTACAAAGCCTAAATCACTGTGGCCCATTGCGTTACTTGGATCACCAGTTGGGCAGACTGCTTCTGTGTCTGCCTCCAGTCTGCATAAACTGAAGAGACCTAGGTGATGGAAGAGAATGATGAGAAAGAAAACACAAGCACCAACATGCTCAGAGCACCTGTTTCTGTAGTGCTCTAAGTTTAAAACAAACACCAAAGAGAAACACCATCCTGCTTAAGTAATTTTACAGCTACATTTGTGAATCAACTTAAAATGCCAAAAGATTTAGTACCAGAGCACTCATTCAGCCATTAACAATTTCCAGCATGGATAGCTGGTTAACAAAACATGCAGTTTAGACATCCCCCACATGGACTTTGGCTACAATCAGTCTTGAAACAGCTGGCCAGGGCAAACTGGCACATAAAACCATCTGTCAGGAGTTAAGATCCAGGAGCTTCCACTAGAAGATACCATCCATTTTGCCTGGGAATTTACATGTTTGGAGTGGCAGAAAGAATTAGACAGGTTTTGTCTTGGAAATAACAGTGGAAAAAAAATATATGAAAAATTGAAAAATGACTTGCTAAGATGACAATCTACTGAAACTCAATGTTCCTGGCGAGTGAAATCACAGTTTGAGGTGAACAGCTGTTTTGTAACTTGTATCAAAGGAAAAAACAGAGGTGAAATGAAGACACTTCAAGAAGTTGCCAACAAGGTGGGGAGGGAAGAAAGCTGGTCAAAAAGTTGAGTTGTGAGGAAATGCCACCAAATTCAGTTTTTAGATCACTTCTCCAATATGTCAAAGGATCATTTTGACCAACTGCTGTCTTCTAATACACTATCACTCCTTCCTTTAATGGTATTGTCTGAATACTTAATAAACACATAGTCTGTTTTGCCACTCAGTTCATTACTGAAACAAACACAGAGAGGGATGAGATACTTGCTGAAATCAACTCTGTAAATGGGGACATTTTGACACTGAAAAACACTCTTGAGATGGCCAGCTCTTTGAAAAGCTCTATCCAACTCCATGCTATTATTATTCCTTTAACCACTGTTTCCCAATCTTACTTATGAGAGCATTATGTGAAACACAGAAAGCTTTGCTATACTCAGTGACATCTACCACTGCTGCTGCTTTATGCACAAAGCCCTTTAGCAGTCCTGTGAACAGATTAGGCTGCTCCAACATCTCCTGGCAACTATGTAATGGCTTTTGCTGGTGTCCAAAGTTTCTGTCATTCGCTATGGTTTTGTCTCTAGAAATCAATTACACTATGACTCAATAATAGTTTGGTGGCTCCTCATTTTAACTTCTAAAAGACCAGGCCCCCATTTGCCTTTTTCCCAGGCTGCTTGTGTACCAGTTATGTTTCCAAGGTAATAGAGCTATCTTCAACTGTGGCATTTCATCAGCCAGATCATATTTTATATTTAAATCTCAAAAGGGTTTTATAATTAAATCCAGTGTATCAAAACCACCTAAAATACTTAAGAAATCTGCTAGCTAAAAATGCTTTTGATAAAAGCAAAATTAATACCAGAATAAACATCCAATTAGAAGCTGATTACAGGCAAGTTCATTTATACCAAATGATTGGAAAAAAGAACCTATTTGAAACAATTTGTTCTTTAAAATACACAACATATATCTATTTGGTGTGTTTAAAGCCTATATGATGACTGACAGCAACATATTAAGTTACTAATTTCAGGCAGGCACTATTTTCAACAGCAGGAGAACATCCTACAAAACCCGAGCACAACGCAACCACTGCGCATACTTCTATAATCAAGGTGGGATGAAAGTCTTTAAGCAAAATTACACCAACTTACTCAAAGTATCATTCACTTCATATAAAAGGTATTTGTTCAATTTGTTCTTCTCAAAGCGATATACAAAAATAGCAACATCTCTTGTTCCTAATTTCTTTGGCTACAGGCAGATTTATCCCTGCTGCCTGTTTGATGAGTAACTTCACATTTACTGTATCTACTTTCCGCACACAAAAACCTGAAAGCCAAAGTGTTGCTGAGTTCTACACAGGTGGAAGCCATAATTATTCTTCCTACACAGGCAAAATAAGCTAGCACAATCTAGTTGCAAAGCGCATTCGTGGGCAGGTACCCACTCTTTTGCTGTGCATTAGTGGTAAGTACTCATACAAATTCCTTTTAAGACATAAGCACTCAAAACAAATAAAATACACAAGTCTACTAATGTTTCTTATGAATTGTTGAAAAATATGAGATATTAAAAGTGGTTAAATACAAAGAAAAAATAAGACATTGGGAAAAAAAGTGACAATGCTCTTCCGGAAAGCAAAACTCTCCTCACTAGACCAAACTTATACTAGAATAACAACTTTAATATGCAAGATAGAGTCTAAAATTTAGATAACTTCAAATTTTGTAGATCCAGACATTTTTTTTATCCTAAAAAAAAAAAAATCCCCCAAAAAAACAGAACCAAATCTTCCCTCCCATATTTGGGCTATGATGCTTGGGTCAGACAGATCCTGCATATATCAAGAAGTAGAATGTAAAATGGAATATTCCAGGCTACTGATGTCTTTTCCCATTTGAGACACTTCTAATATTGAGAAAACTTTTTCTCAAGCATTTGGAGAGATTAGAGTGGTTATAGTTGTCACCACTGCAGTGAAAAAGGGTGCCACAATTTCTCTGTGAGCAGTTCCTGTAGCCACAGCAGTCCCCTCTTTCAATGAAGATCATTTACATGGTAACAAATACCTCTATATATACCATCAGAGGAATAACAACATGAAACTATAGAAAAACTAACTTCATAAGAGTAGAAGGACCTTTTGCTGGCCCTCAGATGACTCTAAAATAACATGGCATTCTGTTCTACAGCTGTGAAAGACAACAGGGCTTCACTAAGGGCAAATAGTGCCTGATGGCCTTCTACATCAGCATTGGTGGATCATGGAATAGCAACAGATGTAATCTACCTTGACTTGTACAAAGCATTTGATGCTGCCTCACATGACTTCATTGTCTCTATATTGGAGAGGCATGGATCTTAGCGATGGACCACTTGGAGAAAAAGGTAAAGGATGAACGGTCACACTCACAGAGTTGAGCTCAATGCCCAAGTGGGGACCTGTGATAAGTGGTATTCCTCAACAATCAATATCAGGACCCGTTTCTAATTCTTTGTCAGTAACATGGACAGTGGGATTGAATGCAAGTTCTGCAGTGACAAAGGTACGTTTTCATGTGCATTTAACTCTCAATTGCTGAAAAGATTTATGAACCATAATTACCTTTACAAGACAACACAAGCACAGTAAGGTACAGAGGATGGTACAAATTGAGTGAGAAACAGAAGTTAGCGTGGGGTCATTATGTTTTGGCACTAGAAATCAAAGATGAGCAACTTATGCATAATTTACCTCATTGATGTTGGCAAGACTGTACGACAAAGAACAATAATTACAGCAGTGATCTATCAGCTTAGAGTGTTTTGCAACCAGTTCTAACAATTACAAAGGTGGCTGCCTAGTGAATGACTTCTGTTGCAGCTTGGAAGTGCCTTTCATGTTAATGCAGATGCTATGTTTGCTGAGATTTACTCTGGCAAAGTGGTTCAGTGAATTTGGAAAGGGATCAAGATCCAGCTGTGACTAAAAACATTGATGTGAAGATTCAATATATATTGAGCTATATCCAGAACATTTTTCTAATATACATTTGTTTTCCTGCCAATCCTCCTCCACCCATCCATCTCTTCAGTACATTTCTGCTGGATGCATGATATGGTCCATGAGCTCAAAATCAGGAGATACATGAAGAGATCCATCTCTGTGTCTTGCACATCTGGAGGCTGCCTCCTTTTAGCCCTAACTCACACCTGATAGCAGGAAGGGTACAAGAGGCAATTGCAGATTTCAGGCTGAGGTTCTCTGCCATTATAAGATATTTCTATCATCTTTCAATCTGCAGACCACTAAGCAATTCTGATTGATTGAATTACAGACTCCCTAGGGTATCTGCATACTGAAATTTCCTTTTCGCATAATTCAAGGACCCTTAAGTGAACAATCATCCTCTTACCTGTGCTATCACAACAGAAACTTGTGTGCCTTGCCCATCAGTGACAGCATATACTTAGATAACAATTGACTGTGGGCTCGGGGGTCTCCAATACCTAAAGCAGCTGCACTGAAGCTTAGTAGGGCATCCATGCATCACTCTTCCTCATCTGAACTATTAATGAGCTGCCAAATGTGGGCACAGCACAACTGACTGAGGATGTCAAAGAAACCCTAACAATAATGACTTGTAATTTAAACACCTTTGCAGAAAGCCCTTAGCATGTGGCATTGCTTTGTAGAGAGAGCTCTGCCTATCTGTGAGATAACATTTGACTTAAGCTGGCAATGATCAGGTATCTATCCATATATCAGCAGACAGACACCCCAGTGATTAATTATCTTTTATCACGTCTGGTGGTCTAATCTTTCCTCAGCACATTAGTTTGCTGGTGTTTAGGAGTTTCTCAAATAGTTTGTGCCCTTTAAAGGGCTGCAAATTTCACAGAAAGGCATTGAAACTTGGTTCAAGACATCCACTAAGTTATGTAATCTGGATGAGAAATAAAGTATTATAAACCTGCAGAAAAATATATGGCATATTAAGGTGTCAACAGACCTTTCATGAAGATACAGGTGACTTATATAGATATGCTGTCACTTCTACAGTCATGCTGACTTTGTAGGTATCATCAGTTAATGTCTGGTTAAGGTTTTGATCCCTACAGACACTGTTAAAGCTGACTGCAAATAAAAAATGCCTGGAGAAGAAAACCAATCTCAATTACGTACTTACAATGTATGAAAGCTGCACCAAGGCCATGCTATCAATACAATTAAGGGATAGATCACAGCTAGTACCCGTAAAGTAAGACTAGATTAATTTTGTTCAACCCCAAAGCCAAGAGCTAATCTCTCCAGATTAACCTGCTGTGAAGCACATGAGCTCCCATGAAAAATTAGGATTACTGGAATAAGTTCAACAGTTAAGAAAGGAAAATTCAGATGTCACCTGTCTGACAATGAAGAAACCTAACTGCTTATTTCTACATGGGTAGTTTGAACAAAGTCTGATACATTTAATTCAGTTCCCCCTTTCCAAAGCATAGACTACAGTCTGCAGATACCAGCCAATATCTAATTATATGTAAGAAACTGAAGAGATGAAACAAACCCCAGGACAGCACTACAAGTTTAGGAAGAGTATATTCTGAGCAGTTTTCCAACTAACTCTCAATGGCCATATTCTTTAAAATACAGCATCATGGGGGGTTTTACAACTGAAATAAACAAAAACTGTTGCAGTAAGCAATACCAATTTATCACTTCAAACGTAATACCTGTGACTGAGGCATATTCTGAATGGAAAAATATATATATATTCAAAGTCTGTTCTGCTGTAAGTATTCATGTGCAACTATAGCAAATGTTGCTGTTGCAAAGTAATTCAAAACATTGATGCATTAAATTGTTTCTTGTTTGTTTCTGCATCTCTGAAATGCACAACTGGCTGTCTCTTTCAGTATCAGCATAATTGAATGCAGCTTTTATTAAAATAGAAGAAGTGTGGAAATTAGAGAAAAGGGTAAGAAAAACAGAGGATTCCCCACTTACAGGAGTTGACCCTCAATCTAGGTAAAGTTTCAGTATTTTTATGCTGAAAATCATGACATTTGATAAAAAAAGGCTGCAGAATTACACCTATCACGTTCATGCAATGAGATGTGCTCTGCATCCTCTTGCAGCCATCAGTAGAAAGCTTACTGCAAAAAACCTGCAGGACACTGTAGCAGTCACAGGCATTAAAAAATCCATTTTACAAATAAGGAAAATGTGAATGGAGTTTGCATTTCACGCTTTGCTATTTGAAGAAAATCACGAAATTGAATTAAGGAAAAGTATTTCAAAACAGAGTATTCAGATTGATCTGCTTGGGGAGCCCTAAGTTTGATGCAACACCAGTCAACTTAAGCAGCTGACTAAGACTGTATCTCCACACAATTGTCACATCAAGCTGATAACCACCAGCCCACTTCTCTACTACTAAACCACAAAGGTATGTCAGATCCAATCCTACATTCCTCTTTTTAACAAAAGGCTTTAAAGAAAGTAAAAGAATTTGTAATGTTTAAAAACATCTGAGTGTTCTTCAGATCTAAATTGAAATGGTTTTTAGAGCAATTTCCATTTGGAAAAATGTGCCAGGGCTACAGATAGTCTTCTTACTAGTAATATCTCCTGATTTTATTATTTCAACAAAGAAAGAGATACAAAAAAGGTTTATGGAGCTTGCTAGAGAAGCAGCCGGGACTTGGAAAGTGACAGCATGGAAGGTGCTTTACAGCTATTTTATAATCATCTTTTGCTTTCTCTGTATATGTTCTTCAGTCAGCTGTGATCATACATTTTTCTACACATTAATTTCTTGATATTCCACAGAAACAAGAGGCTCAAGTCACCACCCACATCTCATTACATTAAAATTGCTGATAACACGTACATGTAAATCTCCCATCCTTAAAGCTTTCACAATGTAAGCATACGATAACAGAGTATGACAATAACACGAGATATAACTGACATCCCCACCACTCCCTACCCAAATACACAAGGAGGGCTTTATTTGCCTGCTTTATTTACTATTTGATGTCAATATCTGAAGAGTTCCCGCATGCTCACTCTTTTTCCAACTACAAAGTTCCAACAAAAAGCCATAAAACGCTACTCACCCCTATGTCAGAATACCTCAAAGCTCCAAAGTCAAAGGTTTAAGTTCTGATGCCTCAGTACACTCTAGAAACTATACCCCCGAAAAAAAGGACAATGCATCTCCATGATAAACACCCTTCTGTGCTTTACTGAATTAAGCTTTACAGCTCTTGATGTCTATAAATACTATTTTTCCCTAAACTTTTTGCTTTTAAAGTGATCCTCACAATTTTATGTATTTCATCTGTATTTATAAGGGGAAGCTAGAAATGGAGACAAAAATAGATTCTATATTACTTCTTTAAAAGCTCTGAAGCTACAAGAAGTTAGTTTTCTTGGGACAATACTGAGATGCAGTTATCACAGCATTTGTTTGAGGTGGTTTCTAATATTAGCAAAACTTTGCCTGAAGTAAAGCAACCAATCAAAATTTGTGCTATTATTGTGGGGTTCAATCTACATATAAAACTGAATAGACCTAAATCCTGTAGAAGATCTCAAGACAGCTCTTAGTGAGCCTGCTTGAGCACAGCAATTGGACTGGATGACCTCTAGAAGTCTCTTCCAACCCCAACCCTTCAGTGATGCTGAATGTATTGTATCTAAACTATCTTGTGACTGATCATCCAAAAAGAAGATGAAAATACATCCATATTCTGCACTAGACATTTATCCAAACTTTATGGAAGCACAGGGTAATCTCACTGAAATATAGCACCACCAGTTTTAAGAAAGATCAAATTAGAAAGGGAATAAGATGTGGATTAGTAGGTACCATTACAGTTTTGAGTACTATCAAACTGTACTAGTTTTTACAGTTTCTTTCATTAAAAGCTTTACACCTTCTTGCCCTGGAAATATCATTTGCAAGCTCCAAACCTCAATAAGAAAGCTTAGTTTTCTATCAAGTCATGTTTCTATGTGTTCAGCTTCATTAAACCTTCCAATATCTAATACTGTGAGCTAATGATGCAGCGTATGCTTTTCAGATTAGCGTATTAAATGTTTTTTCCTCATCTTTCCTGTCCACCCAGTTTCATTATATGTTATATTATGAATCACCTAAATATAAAGTTGGTCAAAACACTTAACTGTTGGCAGGCAGAGGTGAGACCAAGATAGCACGACTCTGTAAAATAGCTCTTTTGAGATCTGTACTGAAATCACAAGATCAAAGGATCAACTTCATTGCTATGCCAAACCCAATTAGAAGCATATCAATGTGAATGAAGTACATAACACTACTGGGTTTTTATATAGCTAACTCACACCTCTCAAGACCTGGAACGCTAACTCTTCCTGCCCTCTGTGTTAAACACAAAACAACAAGAAAAACAAAGAAGAAAAAGAGCCTATTTTTGTTCCAGTATTCACCATTAATAATATAGGGTAAAACATAAAATCCTAATTTGACTGCTGCAAACTATAAAGGAATTACTGCTCTTTAGTCAATTTTTCATCACACAACTAATGTTTATCATAAAATACTGAGGTCTTAATTCAGACCTTTTAAGTGCTTTGCACAGAAGGTCTTGTAAACTCCAAATTGATTCAGAACATGTGTTATGTGAGAGGATAGCCCCTTAAAAAACAAATCAGAAAGTCTTCCCTGCCAATGCCCATGTTTTATTTGAACCCAGGTTTTGTATTACTTGCTAGTGAGCAGCCTAAGAAACACTCCTGTGTATCCTGGACTTCAGAAAGTGTAGTAGATGTAATATCTATAGTGTTGTTATGTCAAACATTATATCAACATATCTTTCACATCAGTTTACTTCAATAAAGTAGCAAAGCATTTCAGTCAAACAACATCAGAAGCATCTGGGGATAATGTACAGAAAGGAATAACTTCACCTGCACTGTAATCAGATCATAGAAATGGGATCACAACAATGAACTGAGAATGAAAATTGAAGCCATCAAAGCAGATTAGGCACATCCATGTATAAACACCATATACCACTGAGGGAAAAAGACTGAATAGCACCACTTGCTGACTGAATTTTGTGGGATAAAGCTAGCTACCAGGTACTGGAGAACAAGGTTAGTGCTGTACTTCGACAGTGATTATTTCACCTCTCCATTATTCCAGGATTGTAGGACACCCAAATCCAGCTTGGAAAGCCTTTGCATCAAAGTAGCACATTAAAACCTTCTGATCCAGCTAGGCAATGCCATGCAACACAAACCAGTTGGTAACCTCCAAGGCCTTTTGGATGAAGCATTAAAAACACAAAACCATATAAAATTCAGGTCACAAGGGACATCTGGAGGTCAACGAATTCAAGCCTCTGCTCTAACCAGAGTCAACAAGAAGACTTTAAAGCTTCCACAAGGCATCCCTGGCAAGTTCTGGCAACACTGCACTGACTACAAGATTTTCTCTGCATTGTCAGTATTTGTACTGGCACATTTTCCAGGGAGAGCCAGGAAATGTTTCTAGATCTATATAAGCATTAAAACTGAATTAAACAAAACCACTGTGTTAGTGCTGCTTGGCACAAAAAGGGAAAGGGAGGAAAGAAGGAATTGCCAGCATAACCTTAATTCAAGTCTATTGTTTAAACGACCTGAAAGCATCATGGATAAAGCTGTCCCCAGTTTGGGACACTTACATAACAGAGTATCTCTCCAAGCCTGGTGCAGCACAAGTAATTGGCAAGAACAGTTTTATCTGGCCATCTGCTGCCACTATACTGGGCTTTCAGGCTTTCATGAGTGATGCCCTTCTTAAAGGCCCAGGTCTTCAATTCTTAACAGTAGTAGCTGTCTCTGCACTAAGCTCGAGTTGTTCCTTACTATCATTCCTGAAGAAGCACAGTAACATTAAGTGTCTAAAGTACTTGTTTTAATTGTGCTTACAGAGACATTCAGACTAACCCCACATCAGCAAAATAATGATGGAAGTATGTTCCTTTTGCCCCTTATGCAAAGGAGGATGACCAGTAAGAGCTATACTTTACTAAAACTTTGATCTATCCATAGGCTGCTGCCACTAACATTTCTTTCTCAACTCTGCAGGAAAAAGCCATGAAGGCCACCTATCACCACCAGGTTTCACACACAAGCACAACAAAATGCGAAGCACCCATATTCTTATTTACTCAATATATGTGCAAAATAAGCCTTAAGAAAATGTTGCAAAATGGAGTTTGGATGTGTTTCTCAACACTAAAGTTATAGCACATTTTAAGAAGTGAAGAATTAGTGTGTCATGTTTCAGATTTGGGACCAGCTGGAAATCATTTTTCTGCCTACAGATTTCTTTGCTTCAGTCCCATATCTCTATCCTTCCCCCCCCCCTTTTGTTTTGAGAGAGAAAGCAGAATAAATAAGGTCATTTTGTTTAATTAAGATGCAGCACACTCCGTGCACAGGGTAAAGGTCAAGAGTGATGCATCACCTTAATACTCAAAACAGGGCATATCGTTACTACAGACCTATGCTATGAGTCAGCTGCACAAAAATTAATGTTCAGCCTTTCAAGGAAGGTACCCCCTTTGCAAAATATTAATAGAGAAATAGAGATTAAAGAAGTGTTTAAGGCTACATTGGATGAGGCTTTGAGTAACCTGGACTACTGTGAGGTGTTCCTGTCTATGGCAGGGCTGTAGGAACTAGATCATCTTTGAAGTCCCTTCCTAACTATTCTGTGATTATACAATTATTGAAAACATACATGTTTCCCCCCCTAAAAATCCAAGGATAAACACAAATACCTTTTATTATCTTGCTGAAGTAACCCCTTGCAAAACATATTTCTATTATTCTATGGTATTTCAGCGTTTTACCTTTTTCCACTGCAAAACATCAGTTTTAGCACTTGAAAGAATGTGTCCTGCTTAAATGAATCTTTAACACTTTTTCTATTTTTTATATAAAAACCAGATAAAATAGCAACCTTTTTATATTTATTTCCTAATAATTCAGTTTTTATCACATGTATTCTCATTTATAACCAGAGTGAAGTTTTAAAGCACTGATCTCATCTTTTTCTTAAGAAATATTACTAAGATACATAGTTCATTTGCTAGAATTAGGATTTCCTGAACTAAGAATCACAGAATAATTTGGGTTGGAAGCAACCTTAATATCATCCAGTTCCAGCTCCTGGCTATGGGCAAGGACGCCTTCCACTAGACAACACTGCTTAAAGCCCCATCCAACCTGGCCTTAAATGCTTCCACATCAGCTGACACCATGAAGGAGAAGACCAAGCATCGGTATTTGGTTCAACTCAAACCCTTGCAGAACCTCCCTGCTCCTCTGCCATTCCCTTTGAAGCCATCTGGACCAGATTTCAAGACATGGAGGTTGCCATCGAACCTACAAATTGTGCTACATAAAGTTCAGTGCTGCATCAGTTCTGGAGTTTTCTCTCAGGACTCCATCAAGTCCAATGCACATTACTTTAACTATCAAATAGCTAATAATCCTTATCACATAAGGTGTTCCATTTTGTGAAATAGCTTTTCCTCCCCCCACTTGTGATCTCTCTCCAGCCAACTCTTCTAATGTTCTAATATACAGTGCTGCACAGCTACCATCTAGATCTTTGTTTCACAGCTCTTTTCTGCCCTTGCTCTGGTCAAAGGTGCCCTGTTTCTTTTACAGAGCATGAGTAGTGTTGGGTTGTGTTCAGATATCAACTTCAGCTAATTTTAAAAGCCCACATCTTATAAATATATTCCTTCTGTGGGCTCCAGTCAGTTGTCACTTCCCACTTCACTGTTGCAAGCTAATGCATGACTGCTATGCTGATCCACCCTCTGAAGCATCTGCAGCTCAGACTGAGATAAGAAAATGGAAGCATCAGTTAACCGAAAACTTTTATACCCACCTCTCAGACAAAATCAAGATACCTGTAACCTTTGCATTGCAAGCACTAGTATCCAATATAGTTAGATGTGTTCTGAACACATTAGGCATGAAAACAGTGATAGATATGTTTAAGTGTTTATACATTCACACTTCACTTGGATATTATTTACCTCACTAATGATGACAGCAGATGTCACTCTGCAAAACTATTAAAACATCAGTATTAATACTGAGTACTATTAATGAGGTATAAAAAGTCACCAATTACTATTTAATTCCTATACAATTACTACTTTGCTGGCAAAACTCTTATGCAGAAATATTAGCACTGTACTTACTTTCTTCAGCACCCAGAGAGGAAACCTGTGTGTTGGCTCTTTAGTCACAGCTAAGGGCTTTGCTCAAAAACTCATCTATTCATTTCAATATTAAAGTAGATTAAATTAAAAACATCTTTTTTCCCTCTATATTCTTCTTTACACAAAAAGCATGCTTTAACAACCTTTTAACATTATCTATGCCTTAACAGATCTGCTCTTCTTATGTCTTAAATTACACTTGCCTTGTTTGCATATAGGAGAAAATCACCACCATGTAAAACCATCACATATGATACTGTTTATATTCTAGGTTTCTATACTCATCTGCAACCTTGATTACTAAGTTTGTTTTATACTGAGTGGTACACATATAAACACCATAAAGGTAACAATGGAATTGAACAGGTATCAGTAAAGGTTTGATCTAGCCTTTAAGATAGATTTTAATATTAAGCAAAGATAGAGTTACCAAATAGAAAATTAGAATCTTCTAAATGGTAAAGTACACAAAATTAAAGCAAATAAAAGCTATTTATATTGAAGTACTTGTATTGATAACAAGTTTTCATTTTGTTTTTTCTCTTTTTTGGAACATCTAGAATTAGCTTTCCTACCTCCACAGGAACTTCTACCAGGAAGTGTAATGTTTGGTACCAAGCAGAAAAATTATAAAGACATGTCAGAAACTGGGGGCTCTCATTTCCTTCTCTAAAAACCTTATCAGTTACTAAATTTGGGTTGATGAAATAAGCTTAAGTGCTAATTAAATAGCACAATCAGTTTTTTAACTGGAAACATCACAAAGAACCCCCCCTGTGAGTGTATCCCATGTCTATTTAAGGCATAAGATGAATTGATCCCCATTGAACTGTACAATGACTACAGCAGACCTCAGCCTAATGCAGATAACACTTCCAAAATCTGTATTTACAGTGAGAATGCACAGGAAATATACAGTGTATGAAGCTGGTATTAAAGAGAATTTACCAGTTTGAGTCAAGACCAAGAGACAAAACCATCTGATTCTTCCGGCAAAATACATAAAGTTGAGCTGATGCTCAGGATCAGGCTCTAGCATCCCTGTCAAGTGGGCAGCAAGCTTTTCATAGCTGGCACAATGCCACAGAGAAGCATTTTCAACAACTATATATATATATATATATATATATATATTACAGTTCCATATTGTTTTACATGAAGAAGTCTAGTCACTTCTATATAGCTGATTTACAACAACTCTGGCAGGTTAGTCCAGATTCATAAAGAAGATCTGGGGTGTCATCACTACTTTTACCAGCATGTAAATCATCAGTCCATGTTAATTGTTTACTGTGGTGTGACACCATGATTTGGTAGCTTCTGACTTAAGTATTTCATAGCTTAAAATGCACTCCTTGCCTACTTCAGAACAAATAAGATCAATTAGAGATATTTTGTTTTGATCTAGGCTGACTTTTCCCGAACTCCCACGATGCTGACCACAAATAGGGGGTTTACATGTCAGGGAAGATTGTCTGGGAAATACATCAATAGTTTGTTTATACACATTCAGAAAGCTTTGCAAACTTCTCATCAGTAACTACCAACCCAGAAATCAGCTCCTATCACTGCAAATTCATCTGGCAGGTTAATTTCAGCCCACAGCCCAGGTCTGATCTGATTGAGAGCAGGTAACACCCAGTATAATTTTGCTATGGCTTTTCTTCTGGGGAACTTTTCTCTAACCTTTCTCTTCTTCATATCACAACAGCAGCATGCACATGAAGATTATCAAGACACAGAACAAGAAACACACCTTGAAAAGAGCAAGTCTTCAGTTCGTAGATACAGTGGCTGAAAATGTAAGTTTCAACCTGGCCACTATCTCAGTGTGCAAAACAACTTGGATTCTTAGCCATAGCGCTCTCACGGCAAGGTTCCTGTTAGTATGCATTTTTACTCACTGTCTTTGCTGCTTGCCCCATCTTCCAACTGCTTTTGCTTGTGCCAGTGTGTTTCTAAAACCTGCTGCATGATTGCTTGGGCAGCACTGCTTAATATGAATACTTGGTCATAATGAAGGTGATACCTAGTGAGTGATTTCAACACACAAAATATCAAACTAGATTATTTCCCAGGTGTTTTCTTATATCACTTCAAAGTCTTCTCGGTCAAGGCCAAACATTCAGACCAAGACTTGTGCTTGAACATTTGGCCTTGTTCACATGTTCGATCACAACACATTGTGTTTGAGCCGGACTTGTGCAGTCATGACAAGCAATATTCCCTGTAAGATGCGGTATTACATGTCTCAAGTCTTGCCACATATATCAGGCTACTGTTTTGTGATCATTTTAACTATTTCATTAATTTAACAGAAAGCCAATGCATGAGAAAATATTTCCAATAAATATTTCCCTACTTGTTCCTTTTAAGCACACAAGAATGATTCAGATCATAAGCAAACCCCTTCAGTTCTGCTCAACAAAGATGATGTAACAGGCAATCCACAACTTTATCCCCAAATTTGCTTTTTATGTTCATTTCTTACACCACATATTCTGTTTTCTTAGTTATTTTAAGTGGTAACTAACAAAACTTCACTGTTGAATTATTAACCAGGCCATAGCTTTTCTTGCCTCATGCTCAATTTACTTCTTACTTCAAAGTGGGCTCTTGCCTGATTTTCAAATACTGGAGGGTGGTTCCAAGTCTAACCTAACACTTTGATAGCAGAAACAAGGATCCCTGTTATGAATCAACAAAGCTTCACGATTCATTTTTGTGGTGTTGTTTTAAGCTACAATTAATGAATGGCGGAAAACTTTACTGGGTAATTTCTAATGGTTTAAAACATACATAGAGAACAAAGGAGGCAGCGAGGGCTGGGAGATTTTAAAGAATGGTCTCCCAGAAGCACTAGAACAGTTCATCCCCATTAAGGGTAAAGGAAGCAGGTGAAGCAAGAGACCCCCTTGGCTTAACTGTGAGCTTCTAAGTCAGCTCAAAAAGCGAGAGAGCAGCATTCCAGAGATGGAAAAGCAGACAACTACCGAGAACTGTAAGGGGGCATTGCCAGGGTGTGCAGAGACAGAGAAACAAAAGCTCAGCTATGCCTTCTAGAACAAAGTAACCTGCTCAGTTGATGTGGGATGAGTCATGACCATTGCCTAACTGGATTTCTACAGAGCTTTTGATATGGTTTTCCCACAACCTCCTCCTAGACAAATCCATGTGTTACAGTCTGGACAAGTATTCACAGTGCAGGGTGTGAAACTAGCTGACCAGCTGCACCCAGAGGATAACCCTTGAGGTCTGTGATATATAATTGCTCGATTAAAAGATACTATTGGAGTGACACAGCTAATCGATCATGCTTCCTGAAATAGCTGAAGTTTTACAACTGTTTGGTGGAAGGACACAATCTACCAAAACCCAGTCACCCAAATAAAGAGAAGACTCAATTACTTAAACACATTTTCACTGCCAGCTTTACAGTTAACTCATTATCTTGGCCAATATAGGAAAACATTACTGAGGGGAAAAAAGTACGACTTTAATGATTATAGTGCAAGCATACTTTAAGCTGCCAGCACACACGCTATGAACTCCAACTGAACTAACGCTCCCTCCCTCCCTCTTCCTTTTTTACTCTGTATTACTTCAACTTTGGGATTACCAGGAGAATATATGTTGATACCTAGCTTATTTCTAAAATAACTTGAACTCGAAGCAGACTCAAGCCTTCCAGAGTTTAATTATTGGACTAGATCTAAGAATTTACACCAAAATATAAGGGATTTTTTCAAGTCATTAATTTCGAGTCCAAGGCCACTACTTAGCTTCACAAACCTACAAAGCCTCCCCCCTTCTCTCTCCTAACCAGTGCCATCTAACTTGTAAATCTGAGGAACAAAACCAAGCGCTTCCTTTGAGAAGCACAGGACTCTCGTGCTACTAAAGCAACCCTTCAATACGCGGCATGAAAGCACACCAAAGTGCTGCTCCTTAGATACTTGCTGCAAGACTTGAGATAGGAACGAATTTCTAAGATGAGATGGAGGAATGAAAGGTTAAAGATTGGATCCTAAGGAAAGATTACTTTAAAGATTGGACTATTGATCTATTCTCCTTCCCTGCCTCCCCTTAATCTAATATCTTAAACAATTTTGAACTCTTAGAAATTTCAGCTTCATCTGATAGAGAACAGACGAGAGGTTACATCCTATAAATTCTGCAAAACTTTGCTACAGGGCAGAGGATACAAACCCCAAACCATTGCTTCTAGTGAGGGGAGGAGTACAGCTCTGAGCTCTGTTTTCAAGTTTGGCTGGGTTTAGCTGAGCAACTAGCATGTGTATATATATAGCTTTGAAACAACTATAGCATAAACTGTGACTTGCTCATCCTCCTTGATAACGGAAAGGGAGACAGAGCACACTCACACACTTGGAGGTCAGAGGGAGAAGAAGTAGGGGGAAAGTACTCACATTATTTAGGACTGTCGCCGTAGTTTAACACAGAGCTCCCAGCTTGCACTTGAGTAATCCGCTGACTAACAGCCTAACTGGCTGAAACAAGCGGCCGGACCCAGAACTGCAAGGGTTAAATGGTAAGGTTTGCCTAAGGGTGAGCCTGATTGTCAGTCAATCTCAAATACCTCTGGATGAACTGCACACGCTCCTGTGCCAGCTCAGGGATGGAACGCCGATGATGGGCATGGGATGCATTATGATGCAGCTCTACCTCCACGCATGACAATGCGGTCTCCTGCCGTTGGCAGCCCCCAGTACCTAGAGAGAGCCTGCAGGAGCTGTTGGCTCTTGATGGTCCTGCTGCAGGCGGGACTCCCAAGGTAATGGCTCTCTGGAAACTCTTTTGTTCCCAGACTAAGCAGGCTCTTGCCGCTGCCCTGACTCAGTCGAGAAGTAGCAACGATCATTGATTCTCTAACAATCGAGTTTCTAAGAGCCCTCCTTTGTTAACACACCTCAAGCTAAAGACTCAATAAGAATAAATGCAGATTTTTCATCAGATAAGAGGATGGGGTCTGCACATAACCAAATGACAGAGAGAATTAGGAGAAAAAAGGAAAGCAAACGTGTCCAAACCTGACACCAGGGACTTGGATTCCACTCAGCACAAAACTTAAGGACAGATACAATCACCTTGACTTTACTCTTGTGGGAAAGTCGAGCTCTCTTATGCTTTCCTTCTCCTTTCCCAGTGCTCTTGGAGACTTCGATCTTTAGTCAGCCACCGTTGCTGCATGTCTCTAAATCATAATTAGATAAACTACATTGTGAGGGAACCCTTTGTCAGAGGAATTCCTGATGATTCGGGCCCAATTTGAGGAAACAGAGTTTCCTAAATAGACTGAAGACTAAAGATCAATTGTCTGTTCAAGCAGAAGTCCTGTTTTACTAGCAACCATTTTTAAGGAACCTTATAACAAAATACATATGCTCGTACCTTTATGTTCATGTCTTATTTTCTATCAAACAAGAATCTGAACTTATTAATGCATGACCTTTGTTTGTCTCACTGGGAATGCGGACCTTATCCTGCATGCTTGCAAGTTCAGCCTAAAAGATTCAAAACACATAGGCACCAGTTGAACTAATTTCCCCAAATAATGGCCTTATTTGCACTGCAACTGTATATGTGGAATGCAGAAGCCTTACACATAAGGGCAGGTGATAAGGATATACTGAAGATTATTGGATGCTAATCTATAGGCAGTTGGGCCACATTACTATTCCTCACAGGGCAGTTTACTTAAGCTACTCATTGTAATCAATCCACATTTTTTGTGCAAGTGTGTTGCAGAAATGTGTTTTCAAGGAAAAATGGCAACAAGTCCTATATCTGTAACAGAGAGGTCTATTCATCCGTGGCATTCTATTTTCAACAGCTGCTTCATACCCTTGTCTTTTAAAAGACACTGAGGTGCTGCTTCAAAATCTCTAGGATTAAAGCCATGATCTAAAAGCTTATTCAAGTCATGCTGAAACACAGCAGGGCTGTGAGGCTGAACACAGCCCGACAACGAGACTAACGTAGATATTAAAGATATTTTAGGAATCTAGCATGTATGGCCTACATCTAAGGTCAAAGTGAGTAGACCTCCAAGTTATTTGAACTCCTCTTGCTGTGCTGCATCTAGCAGCTCACACATCAAGGAGTTTTGTTAGCCTGGTAAATACAAGGCAGCATTACCCTGGATATACTTATTACCCTCTCCAAACTGGGCTCACACCACCAATATATCCTTTGTACTTTAAATATTTCAAGTTGTGACAATACCCTTATGCTACAAACAAGATTCCTAAATACCCAGCTTCAAAAAGGACAGCATGCCTGATGGCCATACCTCCAAAAATCACCTGTTTTCAAGTGTTTTCTATGTGCTTCATTTTCAGAGACACTTAAAAACACATATTATCAAATTCAAAAGCTGTGGTCAATAACAACACTTTTGAAGAGATGGAAACAGAGGAATAAAACATTTATCAGACTGAAATCCCATGCCAAGGGAACATTACAGTTATCAGCAAATCTCCAGTTCTCAAGCTGCTCACTACAACTGGTTCAAAATAAGCAAAAGACAATGGCTGGCCCAAAACTGGACACAAGCAGCAAGTCATGGGTTTTTAAGGCACATGAAAACTGACTGAAGCTCCTTCCCTTCCTTCACATCCGTATTAACAAACCAGTTGAAGTGATGAACCTACATGCAAAAAGACATATTATAAAACATATATATGTTATATATAATATGTTATACTTTTTTTTCCACTTCAGAAATACATGGTGTGTGCTTACATCAAGTGTATCTCCAAAACTGTAACTCTAAACCTCCTATGACCCCCAGATGAATTAGAGCTACTTTAATTTCTGTAAGTGGACACAATACTGCCAAAACCAATCTATCAAGGTTTTCTAGATGGTGTCCAACTCAAAGGCTGGACTTGTCAATTATAACTACAAATGCCTCTGAAAACGTAGGTTGCTTGGCTAAGGCAGTCCTTGGTGAGAAGTGGACGGCTGTATCCTCCAGCAACAAAAAAAGGGAAAAGGAAAACTTCCATTTACTAGAATCCTAATTTCTGGCAGCCCAATAATTTCTAACCTGGGTACTAGAGAGAGAACACTTAAGTTTCATATTACTTCAAAAGCTCCCAAGGGGATTTCAAAAGCATTTCAGCCAGATGTCTGACTGGCAAAGAACAGGAGTCCCTGTCATACAGGAGCAACACAAACAGTTACTTAGGACTGTGCATATCAGTATCTGACAGCTGAGTACCTCTGAAGCACCTGTGGTTAAAATGTGAAACCAGACCTGGAAGAACCAGCTATAAGGATTAATGCTCTAATGCAGACTCCATAGTGCTATGTCTCAGCCACTGCCTGTAGCCCTGCTTATTTTAACTTCACCTTATTTCTTAAAGTGTCATAAACAGAACACAACTCTCAAGACCATTCTGAACTGGGAGATTACATCTCAGTTAGAAGCAATTCATCCTAACAGACAGAGATGTCTTTGGGGCAATAAAACTATTGCTTTTGTCTGTAAAATTTTGCTTTGAGTTTAACAATGTTGTCCAGGGACAGATCCTTGTCTTTGGCCAACTCTTATTTGTCACCACTGAAGGCACACATACACACATTACAACCAACAGCCAAGCCTTGCCCAAAATACAAACAACAGCAGCAAAAAGCACTTTCACTATAGAAAATGAATAGCAAAGTATTTCTACACTACTGACACCCTGAAGGCCTTTCCACTGCAACCACCAGCAACTAAATGTGAGTTTCTCCTAGCTCTGTACTCACCTCCTTGACACACGCACCAGCACTGGGTGCATTTGTCTCTGAAAGAGGGGGCTCTTGGTGTAACAGGGTTTGCACTACACCTGCATTTCCAGAAAACACAGATTGGTGCATTCCAAGGGATGGAGCACCCAAATACCTGGAAAAGCATCTCTGCAAGCTTGGTGAAATAAAAAAGCAGAATTGAAATGTCTAGGACTGGTTTACACAATTCTGCTTGAAAGGTCAAAAATAAGATGATTTAGGAAAAGGCCACAAAAAAGAGAGCTCACCGGTGCAAGCTACTCACAAAAAAAAAACCCCAAAACCAACCAAACAAGAGAAGCACCAAACAAAGCAAAAACCTCCACTACAACCCAAGACATTTCTTCCTAACATGACTTACACTGTACATACAAATTCATACACTTCCATAATTTACTATCTTGGCTAAATACCCAAGTTCATTTTCTCCAGCTGTATTACTATTTTTTTCCTGATTTTACTTTATCAAGGCCTAACTTTACACCTAGCAGCATTGATTTCCACACTTTCATTGTATGACCCCTTAGTAAGCTTTTTCTCTCCTAACCAATTTTAACTGAATATATTTTATTATACTGATATCAGCTCCTCATTGCTTTGGTTCCTGAACAAATAATGCTATTGCACTGAAGTAATCTATTTGATATCATCTGCATGGTGATTATTTTCACATGATATGGAAGGTGTTATTCTGGTCAACAAATCACAATGACAGCAGATAATAAAAACAGTCTACTAGACTTAACAAACACTTCCTCACCAACACCTCAATATTCACCAACACCTCCGTATATTAAAACTACACATATTTTCAAACATGCTCCTGCATGTTATAGGATGAAGGACTTTTAAGGATCACATACACAAACAGCAACAGTGATTTTCTTCTTTGGGCTAGATCTGGAGCAGAGTGGTTCTCTCCAGCACAGCAAAACACACTGTGGGCATCTAAGTTCCACAGAAGTTATTTCATACTGGGTATCCAAACAGCCAAAAAAGAAACAAGAAGGTTAGGACTGCTTCAACCCCATAAACTACACATGTGTTTCAATCTGAGACCTGAAAGCTTACAAATAACTCGATAGACACTGTATTTTTGATCCGCTGGTCTACTGATTCTGCCTGTGCTGTCTGCAAATTAGGACACATGCCAAGGTCAGGTCTGTTGAGAGACAGCCGCTCTTGGCAGCAGTAACTTCTTCACTCAAACCAGTAACTGCAATCAAATTTAGCACATCAGTAAAGCACTCACACAAGCAGACACTAGTCTCAGCAGAGACTCCCAGTCACTGGTGTTTATCATCATTAGGTGAGGCAGGTGTTTGCCCAAGATCTCCTCTGCCATCACTCTTTATTCCCTGTGATTTGACTAAAACCAAGGGGAGAACAGATCTGAGCTTAACCATGAAACAAAGAAAATCTCAAGCTGGGAGGTGGCAAAGGCAACTTTCCCCTTCCAGCTGAATCCGGGACCTATCTCCTCCTCATCCAAGCCTTGACTGCAGGGGGGCAGGAAGCAGCACTGTTCTCAGCTGAGAGAAGGCAAAGGTTTCCTTTACTGCCCAGCAAAAAGGCAGGAGACGAAGTCATGCAGCCTGGCTTCGATTATATTAGGACAGCATCAGATACAGGACTGGCAGGTAGCCCTGCTCACAGCTGCGATTCGCCATTTAGTCCATTCTGCACATTAAAACTGATTTCAGCCTTTGGCCTGGGATTTTAAACCACACACTAGCAGCTCACAGCTTCAGCTCAGAGATATAATGACAGCTAAGGTAAGCAAGCTGGGAACTAAACTGAGACTACAAATTAAGACAAAATGCAGCTTAGACTTTCCTCCTCCCAGAAGAAAAAGAAAATACATAAAAAGAAGAGTTATTGTTCATTGATAAATTAAATTCTTCACTTGTGTTAAGAGCATAAGATGGGCCAAGGCCACGGTGCACCTTGCCCAGTGGCAGCAGGACGCATAATACTCTACAGACCATTACTCTTGAGCTCCTCGTAGCACCTTTAAGAACTAACTTACATATGTTAAAAGGCATACCCCCATGCAACCCTAATCTGCTTATGAACCAGGCATTTGCCACAGTTCATCCATCCTCTTTTGCATTTTCTCATATTCTGTTTGCCTTCACAACCTCCTGAAGTCCATTATGCACAACTCACAAATTGCTTTATCTGTTTCAAATCCATTTAAATCCATTTCCCAACTTTTCTGTGGTGAGATTCAATGAACAAAAGCTCAGTCTCTTGCCTTCACCAACTTCATAAGCCTCAGCCATGCCCTACCACAAACTGCTTGGCTTCAAACTCAACCTTTTCAGTCTCCTTGATATGGCAACTGCTCCATTCCTTTGGTCATTTTGACAAGATACAAGAGCAGCAATTAACTCCCTTGTGTCTGCCTTGAAATGTAGAAGCCAGGAATGCCTGTAACTGCTGTTAGTATTCAGCTGAAACTGCCCCTAGCATTCAGCACAATTAAGGGGGAGAAGAAAGAAAGGGGAAGACTGGTCAGAGGGAAGTATTTTGGAAACAGGATTGTTATTCATGCCAGCACAGGATTAAGTCAGGCCCTGAAATGGTTCTGAACCTTTTAAACAGACAGAAACCACACCTAGTCCTCTGTGTTGAAAAACATATGGCTCAAACACTATGCAATTAAAGCATCTCACCCCAACAGGGTATAATTTCTGTATTTCCACAAAAGCCATTTTGTATACTACAGATGTTTCACAAAATCCATGGCTCCCTTTTCAAAACGCAACCATCCTCCCTGTTTTTCAGGCAAACTCTATCTCCAACTGTTGTCTTTTATATAGTTGATCAAACAAAACCCAAACAATTAAGAAACCTATAATCAATGCATCTCTACTGACTGAAATCATGTAACGACAGCTATCTATATAACATGCTTGGAAGAAAAAGCCTCTCTTGATCAAGACTGGAATAAAAGAATCCTCTAAAGTCATGCTTCACCACTTGGTGAATTCTCAGAACTGCTTTACTGTTGTTACTTAGCCTGAAAGACAGGAAAAGACAGGCTTGAGTCCTAAGGTATCAGTCACAAGAAACAGGGACTCCAAACCAAACAATAACATTAAACCAACATTTCCCCTCCTTCATTTCACTCCCCTATCCCCATACACCTTTTAGTGTGAGGTGTCCCTGCCCATGGCAGGGGCTTAGAACTAGGTGATCTTAAGGTCCTTTCCAACCTTATTTTATGATTCCATACATCAAACACAAATTAAGCCAACCTTTTATTGTCTTGAAAGAGTTACACTCAGTCTTTAGCACAGAAGTCAGGACCTTTCCTTGCTGAACCAGGAAAGCACATCGCTGTTTTAACAGCTACTATGTGTGTGATTTCCTAAAGAAATGAATTAACCTTCCCTCTTGTAGGCACTGTTTTCATATCTATTTTAAACCTGACAAAAACTCCGAATACAAGATTTATTAGAGCAAATACAACCCTGTACAGTATGCAGCACCCGGTTGTGGTGGAGGTGAAGGCAGAATATGCACCGTGGAGACAGAGGGGGAAGGGAAAAGGGCAGAGGTTCACAGCTTTCTTTGCAGCTTGCCTGTTACCTGAACACCTACCTGGAATAAGAGAATATTAATTCATTTCTCTGTAGAATTCTCCATTCTCTTCTAGTCACATCCTTTTTAAAAGGTCTAAATGTGACTTATACTGACAGTCTTATGCAGCTGTTAAACATGAACTCCAGAATCATATATACTGAATTGCCTTCTAGCTGTTCAAGGTTTACTCTTCCTTTATCAACTCACACTGGATGATTTTCCTTCTTCTACAGAAAATAAGTCTGGCTGTTCAATACCCTACAAGATATCTTTCTTTTTCTTCTGAATAATATGCACAAGAACACAACCAGATTAGAGAAGCTTTTATCCCATTATCAGAAACCCCCTCATGAATATTCAATCACTTCTGAAATGACTTCCAGGTGAGGAGTAGCAATTTACGTTAAAAAGAGAATAGTTATCATTAGTTTTCACACCTGACTATAGTAAGCAAACACTGCTCCATCAACTTTATCATGCCCCGGAGTAAATGTAGAAGAGCTCTGAATGTTCATGCTCATTCTGCCCTCCCTGACAAACCTGTTCCTTTTCAGTGTGAGGCATGCCTGACCTAGAAATACTTCTTATTCAGAGGATGGAGACTAAAAGTCTTTGTGTGGCACAGGTGGAGAGGCAGGGGAGAATGTCAAACAGGGAAGCTTCCTGTGGCCACTCACTTGGAAAAAAGCAGACCCTTGAATTCCTATCAGTCAGAAATAGCCTGTGGGCACGTTGCTTCTTTTTCAGTCTTTTATTTCTTTTGTTAGCTTTCAGCATCATTTTCCCTTTCAGATATCCTGCTTAAAACAAACAAAATAGCCCTCAGAGTGATAGCTATCCCTCCAGACACACAGATATATGGCATGTGTGACAGAGGCACAGCCTTGAAAAAGGGATGAATAACGCAGTCTATAGGCACCAACACAAAACCCCCAAACCCTCATATCTGAGCTGAATTCTAAAAGCCAGCATTCGAGAAAGCAACTTTAACCTTCCTCTAATGACATAAATCAAACCTTCTCTAAAACCCTATCCCTAAAAAAAAGACCTTAATTTAAACCATGTATTTATGGAAGAACTAAATAGACCACCTTTTTTTCCCTTCATTAAGCTACTGATTCATTCATCACCATCTTCTTATTGGACTTTGTGAACCAACTGAATCTTCAAAATTTGAAGATCTCAATTCTAAAATATCAACTAAATCAAGATGTTTTATTTCCTAAATGGATGAAAATTCAGTAGTTTGTGCATCTCTTCAACTGTTCATTCAATTTTCAGAGGATCTACATTTGTACTTCTGCCAGTAGATATCAACCATACCCTATCAACAGGCTAACAAACACAGTTTACAGTTTCACACACATACATTTGCACAGCACCATAGTTACCGTGTTTTTGGTTTGCTACAAACTCTACCAGAAGGTTACTGTAGGATGGACTCCCAAAAAGTGAAGCTTAAAGACAGATTTGAAGTAGGAGGAGCTGTTGATCACATATGCCTGTTGCTAAAAGATTTGATTCTTTTAAGGAGTGGCAGAGGGTAAGAAAAGTATCAATGTGTTGAAAACTACCATGAGAAAACTTAGAAACAGGATATTCTCTCTCCTGGTCTTTCATTTCCAGTCATGGCTTTACAAACATCAAAAATGTGGAATACAGCTTCCTTGCTTCACAGATATAGGCATGTGGGAAAAACAAGCAATTGTAATTTACACTATTATATATATCCTACTGTCTGTTTCCTTCTTTCAGCTTAGAGAGAGAAACAAATATAAAGAACACCCTGAGTTGGAAGGTACCTACACAGCCCATCAAGTCCAACTCCTGGTTACACACAGGGCAATTTAATAGTTAAACTATCTATTTAACAGCATTGTCCAAACATTGCTTGATACTGACAGGTTTTGGAACCTTGATCATTTCCCTAGGGAGCTTGTTCCAGTACTTGACCATGCTCTCAGTGAAGAATAACCTTGTAATATCCCATATGAACTTCCCCTGATAGAGTCCTCATACCCTATCACCAGACACCAGGGAGAAGGGATTAGTATCTCCCTCTCTGCTCTGCCTCATGAAGATGATGTAGACAGCAACCAGGTCATCACTCAGTCTCATCTTCACTCTGAGGAATGAGCAAACTAATATCCTCAGCCTCACCTCATAAAGTGTGCCCTCTAGACCTTTTCCTATCTTTATTGCCCTCCTTTCAACACATTTTAATACTTTTATGTATCTCTCTCACACCATGGACCTCAAAACTGCACCCATTACTCGAGGTGAAGCTGCACCAATCCTGAATATAGAAGATCACCTCTTTCCACCACTTAACTATCCCATGCCTAATGCACCCCAGGGTAGGGCTGGCTGTTTTGACCACCAGGGCACACTGTTGTCTTGTAATGAGCTTAGCACCAACCAATCCCACAGATCCCTTTCTCCAGGGTCTCATTCCAGCTGCTTGTCCCACAATCTACAGGCATATCCAGGATGACAGCACCCCAGGTGCAGAATCTGACATTGGTCCTTACCAAATTTTATATGACTGACGATTTCCCAGTACTCTGATCTACCAAGATTTCTCTGTAAGGCCTCTTTAACACTCAGGGAATCAAGAGCTCTTCATTTAGTCTCATCAGCAAACTCACTGTACACACAGCACCTGTTATCCAGGTCATAGATAAGAAAACTGAATGGAACTGGCCCTAAAACTGAGCTCTAGGGAGCACCACTAGGGACTGGCCAGATGTTACCCTATTTCCTACAATGCCTTGATCCCAACCTTTCAGCTAATTGTTCATCCAATGTATTGTCTCCATGTCTAGCTGCATGTTTGTCCAGAAGGATACTGTGAGAAACAGCATCAAAAGCTACCTTCAATTATATCCACAACCTCCCCTTTGTCTTCTAGGTGTGTAGCCTGCTCCTAAGAGGATATTAAGTTAAGAACATGCCTTTGCCTTCACGAACCCATGTTGGCTTTCACTGATGACTGAATTTTCAAGTGTTTTTCAGTGTCCCCCAGAATGATAATCTCCATCATTTTACCAGGCACCCAAGTGGGACTGACAGGGCTATAATATCCATGGTCTTCTTTCTTGTGTTTTCTTTTCCTTGAAGTTTGAAATAATTTGCCAGATTCTACTTGACTGGGACTTCTCCACATTCCCAAGATTGACCATAAACAGCTGAGAGAGGTCTGCAGTAACATCAGCCAACTCTTTCAGTACCCTGGCATGAATCCCATTGGAACCCACAGACTTGAGCGCATTCAGTTGCAGCAGCTAATCCTATACAACTTCAAAGTCAACTCCCAGTTGCAGTTCTGCAACCCAGGGTTCTGGTAAGGGGCCATCACTGGCATTAAAGACAGAGGCAACAAAGGCATTTACTATCTCTGCTTCATCCTTGCCTCTATTTGTGATTCTGACACTATAATTTAAGACAGTAAAAAAACTCAATTCAAAACCACTCATGTTTTTCAAGTGTTTCAGAACTGTTAACCAATACCCAGCAAGGCATTAGAAAAATAAGACCCTAGTAGCTTACACTGTAACTGTTCAGATTAAGGTTTTGAAGTGTATGAATAAAACACTGAGTAACTAGAAAGCTTCAAATCAGATTACTGCAGCAGCCATTTGAACCCTCTCTCACATAGGGACATATACCTTAAATAAGTAAGGAAAACGTTTACCTCCAAGTGAAAACAACATCACAGAAGCCAGTGCTTGCAGTATCTGTCCCTTTGGAAAAATCCAGCTGGATATGTATTAAATAAACAACAAAAAAAGCCAAAAAATTCCATGAAAACAGATCCCCTTCACTCCTTAGTTTCTAAAATCATACACAAAAGGAACAAATTGAGAAGCAATAACCACTCTTCATACAAGACTGCAATAGTCCATCCTCGTCCAAGAACTTGTGCCTCAAGACTAGAAACCTCAGACAGAAGGGCTGTCAGATGGAGCAGTTGTAAAACCTGTTTAACGCCCCATGTCCCACATCTTGCAATCCTTTCACTGCCACAAGCACTAGCAGTAGTGTGGCACATTCCAGCCAGGCTACACCTTTGGATGATGATGGACACCACCACGAAAGGTTTTGATCCCTCCAACAGCAGGCAGTGGTTATGCTGCTGTACAAATGTAAGCAGAGGCACCCCAGTAGGATTTCTTATGCAGCAAGAGAGGAAAACACACTTCCTTTGGGAATGGTGTGCATGTAAATATTTACCAACATGATGAGGTCAGGTGCAATTCTGAGCTGCATCAAAGGGAGAAGGGTACCCAAATAAAGTACGTCCAAGTCAAACATCTAAGCTCTATGACTGGCTGCCACACACACAGTCTCACTGTCCCTTATGGGTTCAGGGTCACAATCACAAGGTTGCTCCAGCTCAGACACCTGACAGTGCAGGAACACAGCTTTTCATAGAAGGCTGTGCAGAAAAGTAAACACCTCAACTGGCCACGAGTCAAGTAATTGATGTTTGGAGTAAACAGCACAAGTTAAAGACATCTCAGGCAAATACCATGAGCTGCCTCCAGCCATAATCCTGGCTAATTCAAGGTGCTAAGGGGTGAGGTTGCTGCAATCCTGATGAGTCTAAAACCTCCTGCCCAGATCTCACAGCCTGCTCAGCTCCTGCTGCCAGTTCTGGTCCGCAGGGAAAGTGAGAACACGAGTGACAGGGGGGTCTGAAGCTTAAAAAAGCACTCGTCTCCTGTCAGAGCCTTGGGTGTAGAGCTGCCTGCCTCGGCCCACTAACCCCAAGGACACCGAGTCCTCCGGGATGCACGGCGAGGCAGCAGTCTCCCTCTGAGCCCCGCTTCCCGGCGGTTGCCATAGCACTGAAAGGCAAACCTAGCAACAGGCACACAAGCCTCACAAGTATACAACTCCTAAACCACATCTCTGAAATTAAAGGATCCAGCCTTGCCTCTTGCCCCTCCATCCCCCAAAGTATCATCTGTTTCAAGGAGCTGGTAAGGCTGTGCCCTTTTTGTTAAGACACACAAGAGAAGGCGTTTAATTACTGCTAAAATTAACAGATAAGTGCTGTGCCAGGGCAAAATTAGCCAGTAAGGTTTGCCTTCGGATATGCCTTTTGCAAAACCCATTCTTTTGGCAGTTATTTGCTATGTCAATAGTTGTGTTAGGCAACAGGAAACAAAAGAAGAGTTTAGCTTTTATTTTAGGCTGGCTTTATCTTGTTAAACCTGATTCCCTTCTCTGGGAAAAAATACACGGTTGTACAGCAGTTTGTCAGTTGATGTTAGTATCACAAGCAGAGATTATCTGCACCTGTTAAAAGTGAATCCCACTACAGCTCAGGATCTTTACCTTCCATTTTCATGTGCTTATCAACATGATTATTCAATACATAAGAGTCTGCAATGTCTTCAGAGGCTTAACTTTGCTTCCAACATTATTTATGTCCCTCCTCAGCTTCAAAATCTTGCATACTAAGTATTCTATGTCTGTGACACGTAGCTGAAGAAAGAGCTGGCAGAGGGAAGTTAAGGGCATAAAGTGTTGGATTTCTGCACATTTCACACAGATAAGTATATTCCACACATTGTGAATGCAGCCTTTTCATAAGTAAAGCTCTGTAGGCCAAATGGATGTGAAAGAGGCTTCAAGAAACAGAGAAATGTTCCACTGTTAATACCTTCTCTCCAATGAAGGGTTTTTCCCTGGCTATGTTTAACTTATTCCTGAACAAGCTGTACTTATAGAAGGAACCCTTCTGGTAATTATATTTTGCCTCTGAAATCACAGCCTCTAAATTGCATGAAGATCACTGGAGGGATAATTCCAACAGAAGGGCCCCACCAGGTTTCTGTTACATTCAGTCTGGATTAAACAGTTCCACTCCCTGCCCTGTGGAATTGAGATGAGATTTGACTTATTTACCTGTTATGACAAATGACTAGATAAATAGAACACTTTCAATCTAAGAGTCAGGAGGGAACCCTACATGTCCTACTGAGTCCCTAGAGAAAGCAATCTGACATTCATCCCTGCTAAATTTACACACGCATCAACTCAAGGAGAGGGAGTGGGCCGGAGGGGATGCATTTCCTACATGCATGGTCTTTGGTTAAGGAGTGTTGCTCCTTAGATGAAAGGGGGAAAACAAGGTGGAGTAGAATATCTTTGTGTGAACGCAAAATAAGATACATTTATGTATTTCAGAGGATTATCATTAAAGTGAATTCCTATAGAAACATGAATTCTCACTCCTGCAAGCTATCAGCACATGATCCTGAACCTCCCCACAGCTCCAGGCCAGCATGCTCAAAGGCTGATTAGAAGCTTTTTGAAGGTTGTTGTTTTAGTCAGTGCCTCCCCTGATGAACGCTGACTGTTCACATTCCTGTTGATAGATCTGGAATCACAACTCATTAAATTGTTTCCATCTGCAATTGGTCTTTTCAGGGAAGGTGCCTGTGAGTTAGAAACCCTTTCCCTGCCACTTACTGCAGATAAATATCGGAATCAAGATAGTAACACTCATGGCAAGTCAAGTACACACAGAAATAATACCATCTGGCACAATTAGTCAGCCTGAGGGCTGGTTAATGAACTGTAATATACACAATCGAGCATGCATGTTGCAGTTGCAATTTTTTATGGCACCAGTGGACATGTAAATTTAGCAAGGGACATAAGTCTTTCTAGTATATACAGTTTGGGTTTTTTTGGTACTCACAGCAATGAGAACTGAAAGTTTTCTCTCCAAGACATTCCCGTATACCTCTTGCTGTTTCTGTAACAACAAGCAAATGAAGAATTTAGGGTTTATATGCAATTAAAAGCATCTAGTTCAGACTGTGCTTTTGATAACTGACAGCATTACATAAACACAGACAGAGAAAAATAATGCTGGGGATTCCACCAAACTGTGATTTCAATGTTGTCGGCTGTGCATCAGGAATGATAAACACCACCACCCTCATGCACTTCATTCTTTCCCATACACTAATTAGCAGCGCCTGAGGAATCAGCTCTAATATGGTCATCCAGCAAAAGAAGACAGCAGCTGTTAGCTACAGATACCATTACAGGCCTCCTCTCATCTGACTGCTACTGAGAAAATTAACATCTTCAATGTGTCACTTCTTAGCTGCTCCTGCTAGCTCTGCTGTGGCAACGTTGCTGTTTAAATTCTCTTCTTTTAGGACTTCAGTATTCATTTGCACAGAAAATGAGTACTGATGCACCACTGAGATCCTGACTTTACACCAAAAATGAGAGTTAAAAAACACTCATGTTTTATGAGATTAATCACGTGCACAACTGTCCTACACCATGGCACTAAACTAACTTTTATTCTTCTCTACATCCTCTGATGAGCAGCGTATGTACATCTGTATGCAAACATAGATGTACATTAGAAAATCATAGTAAAATCATCACAGTAAAATGAATAAGCTTCGTTAGATATATATGCCTTGTCCCAGGCACAGGTTTTAAAACTACAGCTTGCACAAGTAGCATACATCCTCAAAAGAGACATGAATATTATACTAGTATTCATAATTGAAAGCCTGCTCTCATGTCACTGGAGTATAATTATCCAAATGCAAAGCCAAAAAGGCTATCAAGTTTTCATTTACTATTTCAGCACAATCTTTCTCACCTGATCTAGTGGCAGCAATGATCACCTCTTTTGTAAACATACTTCTGATAAAAGGCATGGTGTAGCCCAACACTGGGGGGCTTTACAAATGCAGGTATACTTCATTGCCTGCTCTCCTGTGAAGAGCCAAATATTCAGCAACTTAGTGACCAAAGTTAAAGAGAATTTGCCTCATTCCTTGTCTAGTGCTTTGTCTACTGTACTGTGTTATTTTGTTTGAACAAAAGACTTGATTCTTTTATCAGTATTACATAGCAAAAGAAGGAGCTGTGAAAAAAAGCATGAAAACCAAAGCAAAACACGAAGATCTGTCAAAGTTTAGG
Organism: Melopsittacus undulatus; assembly: GCF_012275295.1. Taxonomy (NCBI): domain Eukaryota; kingdom Metazoa; phylum Chordata; class Aves; order Psittaciformes; family Psittaculidae; genus Melopsittacus; species Melopsittacus undulatus. The sequence goes on along the minus strand of NC_047528.1, from coordinate 119,066,012 downwards.
CTGGCAGGAGACTAAGACAGCTGTGTCAGCACATTTCACCTACTGGTACACTTGTGCTAGTGTAAGTTAAACAGCAGAATTACTACAGCTTAATACCTCCCCTATTTCTGCCCCTTTCCACAGCACTATGGCCTACGAACATCTCCATCATAGTTTTCTCAATAGCACCTAAGTGCAATTTGCCTGCTTGAGACAGATTGTTTGCATCAGTTTTTACGCCTTGTTAAAGACAAAAGCCTGCTTTAAACAGAAAGCTTGTTTTTAACTTTCAGTGGGTAGATACTGCGTGCCCCTATTTGGAAGCTGTGAAGGGCAACAGCACATCATCATAACTGAAAGTTTAGATTTATCTTCTGGAGAAGCAACAAGAATTCAGCATCAAATGCTTCTTCAGCAGTCAAGGTCCTTCTGTATGTTGAAGCTTTTTCCTTACAGGTAACATTGCTTCCCAGCACTTGTGTTTAAAACCAAGGTACACAGAAGCAGCTCTTTGCCCATATAATTAACCACAGCATTCGTTTGCAGAAGCAAAACTGGTGATTACACCAGACTCACTCCACACATCACCACCAGGAAACTTCTTCAGTCTGAGGAGTACAGACCCCTTCCAGTCCTGCCCCCCTGGAGGTAAACTATATCATCTTACAGCTACAGCAGTTCAGACTGGCTGCATGGGGAGTGCTCCCTGCTGACTTGCTGTAAAACCTCACTCTGCACTTAAAGCTCTGTAAATGCATGATCAGTGCTTCTGCTGCTGTGTGCCCCCGACACTGCCAAGGGAAATATAAGTGTATTTTATAGACAGAAACTCCTTTACCAATGCATGTTATTTGTGGTGACGAATTAGGTGCAATTATTCATGTTAATACCCATAAGGAGATGGAAGAGATGAGAAAGAAGAGACTACAATGGATAAAATTCAGGGCTAGCAGAGAGGTTCTGAGGGTGGCTAAAAACTGTATTTTGTACAAAAACCAGAAGCTATTTCAATAAGTTGAAGGTGATAGTAAGAAGTCCTAAAGTGTTAAGTTTGATAAGGAAATTTGAAGTTGCCCAGGTACAGTTATCACAGATGAACAAGAGAGAATACTTCTTAGATGCCTTCCTTCTTTGGATGCAGAGTGTCACTCAAATTTGATTGAATGGCATTTACAGGGTGAGAGCCAAGTCTCTCAGTCCAGGTCCTTGTCACCTGGTAATACAGTGCATTTACAGGAAACCCTGGTTATGAACTGGGATTACTGAGCACTTCAGCAATGGCAATGAAAAAAGAGATATTCACTAAAGCTTAAAGGAAATTGATCAGGTCTATGAGAAAAGTTGAGTATAGTTGCATCTGGTATCAATGGATTTCTGATGACATAAAATTGTACTGGCAGACCTTAAAAAGCCTTCGCTGACAGACTTCTCTCTGCTCTTCTCCTTTCTTCACTTCCCTTCCTTGTTCCAGAGCCAGTTCCCAAATTCCCTGCTACGCATAATGCTTCATTTTATTGAGAGCTATGGAATAACTAACCAAAATTCATCCTGCTTTACAAACAGCCTTTCTGTTGTATGTGCATACTGAATTACGAATGGCTCTATGGCATCAGGAAAATAGTCCCTCAATTTAGTAATGTATCTCAGAGTTGGTGCTAAGGAAAATCAGCTTAGGATATAAAACGCGCACATAATGAGCCTTCTTTTGGTGTACTTCATAGGCTTTGGCAAACTAGCTGTTGCCGAACTGAAGGTTGTTTTCAAATCTTGTATTCTACCACCACTAATGCATTGCTTCATCAAGCTACTGGATTCCTCCTTCATCCAGTCACTGTTCTAGTTATTCTTCTACAAGGCTGTAGAATGTTCCACTGTTTACTTATTAATCACATTAATGTGTATTTACCAAGGGTACATTATAAAAGAATACAAAACCTTAATTGTATAAATGTATATTTACCAATGATACATTATAAGACAAAACCTTAATTCCATAAATATATATATTTACCAAGGATACATTATAAAAGAAAAAAAATCTTTTCAGCAACCTAATGTATTTTTAAGAGGTTAGACAGGTTTTACTTTTTATTTCCCCAGCTTGTGTTGTTGCCCATCAGAAGCACCAGGTATTAGATGCCCTGTCATTGCGTTAAGCCAGACCTTTCACACTGAAGCTGTATGTTGTTTTGCACTCTAAAAGCAACTGATCTGTTTGGACACCAACCCAGAAGACTACATAAACTATTCTAAGTATCTTTCAGTCTGTATTGTATCACTGAGTCAAAGGGCAAGCACCACTTACGGATGCATTCAAGAGTGCTTCCTACTACACTTGTGTTTTTCCTGGAAGTATCCATTCAAGTCCTGACCCAGAGTGATCCTCATCAGCTCATGAAAGATGGCTAGATGGCAGCTCAGGATTCAGTTGCATCAGTGTGACACCCATTTGATCTGCTTTCTATGGATTTTTAGACAGCAAACCTTTTTCTACAGTTAGATATGCACTCACTGAAATGGCTTGCTGATGCTTGAGCCTCCAATGTACAGCTAACAGGAAAGCACATCCTTCTTTCAATTGCAAGATGAGGAAAATGAATTGGAAAAGTCAGCTTGTCATGGAATGATTTGAAGAGTGAGGTTAGCTCAGCTAAATAGTGAATAGTTTGTGTTCTTCTGGAGAAATCTTCTTTATCCCCTACTTAATATATCAGCTTTTCTCTCTCAAAATTAGCAAAGAGACAGCATCACATGCTGAAGATATATCATCAGCAGTAATAGTGCTGTAAATCTACATACAGAAAAGGGGAGGCAGTTAGGGGATTCCCGTATTTGAATAAGATCTCAATGGAAGAAGGGGCTTAATTTTTGTCACAGCTATTTCCACACGGAACCATAGAATGTTCTAGTTACAACCCCCTGCCATTGGCAAGGACACCTTCCACTAGCCCAGGTTCCTAACTTTAGCAAAACAAGCAGCAAGTCCACACATTCACCATTTGCGGAGGAGACTAAAGAAGCCAAACGCAGTAACAATGGAACATCAGACATCTGAGATCAAAGGTTGTTTCCATTCTGCATTTAAGTTTCTAAAATGAAGCCACTTTGCACACACAGGTAACAAACTTTGCAACTTGCTTCATTTGCTTTTGAGAGACTCCATTTTTTCCCCTTTTTAGTAATTTTTCCAAGAATAGTGGGGAAAACAAAACTAGTTAATTTTGATTACAAGTAAACTGAAGAAAACCTGGAGTACTTCAGATAGGCAAGAGTTACAGGAATTCACTAGCAGTTTGAAAGAGAGATGTGAACTAGATACCATGGCACTTCAACTGGAAGGAGCACTGCTTCAACTGCTATGATTCATAAAGGAAAATAAATATCTGTAGCACTCAGATGTACATCATCTCTTCCTGAGAACCACTCATTCTCTCATCTCATGTTTAGCATATTACATGTGATACGGCAAATACTAAAAGCCCAAGCAGTAGGTATGAGAATGACACCACCATTGGGAGCCTCCTGCTGTTAGAGGCTATCCTTCCCCTTGAGCTTGTCAAAAAGCTGTATCTGCTAGTAAGACAGGTAATCATGTTTCCAAGCTACCTGTTCCACACAGATTGTCCTACTTCTTATTTGCAACAGTTTGAGGCACTAAACTGAGATTAATTGACAGGTAAATTATAGCTAGCTGCATTTAGAGGGTTAATTGCTTACAGACTGCAACTCCACTTAAAGGAAAGGCTACAATTTGCATACTTACAATTAGATTTTAAATGACTGGAGAAAAGAAACAAAAAAGGGTTTTTCTTTCCATTTCAAGTGTTCAGAAACAAACACTACATCGCTCTTTTCTGCAAGAATCAGAACAAATCTCTCCTGCTGCTTGCCAGTCTTTATATGACACTGGAAATTATTCAGCCTCATCTCAAGGCTTGCTCTGAGATAGTAAGATAGAGAGGCACTTGGCAGCAGCTGTTAACCCACCTGCAGAGACAACTTCTGTCTCATTTCATCTCCTGAATTGCTCAAGCCTCCAGACTAATGTTTACTTGTTCACAATTAAAGGCACCACATGGCCCTCTGGGACTGTGCAAGAAAAGAATGTCTGAGATTTTGGGGCCTGAAATCCAAGCTGTTGTCCCTGTTTGAATATTGGGTAGCTATTAGGATGGAGCATATCCTGGAATGGCAAAGTGGCTCACCCAGGACAGCAGTAAACCCTCACTGACTGAGCATATACAACCACTCAATACTAACAGCTGTTTCTGTACTGGAAGTCCTAAATTGTGTGGTCACTGGCATTCCAATTTATGACCATTTTCATAGGAAATAAGCATTGAAACAACTTTGTTCACAGTACAGAAAGATGTATTTTAGAGGATTAACTTGGCTGAGAAATGGATCATGTTAACAATCAGCATGTTTTGAAACATGTAAGGACAAACTGACATTCACCCCCTCTTAATCCCTGTGTCCTTGGAAATTACCTTAACCTAACAGTTATTTTTCCTCTGGACACCTAAAGGTGAATATAGCACTGAAAAGCATACACACTCAGTACCAATAGCCAGCGTGTTAGCACAAAGCTTTGCAGTGTATTTGTCTGTTGGTGCCTCTTCATAGTACTTACGACTTCTGAATATCAACTACTGTTTATTCCTGTCAGAAGCAAGTTAATAATAGAACTACAAAAACAAAGAAAACTCCACCGCATGGAAAGCGATTGTACTCAGATTCCAGTGGAATGAAAATAAGGTAACAAAGGCAAGAAAGTGAACTTCAGAAACTGGGAGTTTTTACTGACTCCCAATTGCATTACTTTGTTTACCAAAAAGCATTAATTAAAAAGCAGGAAACAAAAAAAAGCCTTTTTATTCGGGCTACGTGAGGAAAATGAGCTTGAGAAAGACACTAGGAAACTGTTGCTTTTATTGGGCTGTTTCAGCCCAGTGTAGAGAGGGGTAGGAGTTTTCCAAGGTATGAAGGTTCCCCCACTTCATGATAACAAGTAGCTGTAAGAGAGGTCCAAACTATCACCTTAATGAATGAGAAGCCACAAGCTTCAAATTGCTCTATTGTCTTTTTCTGAGCATCCCCAGAACCAACACACAGAATACATACAAATCCAAAGCAACCAGGCCTATGACTGACAGGACAAAGGACAGGGGAATGGCTTTAAGACTCACATTGGAGAGTCTCTATGTCCCTAGGATGAAGGCAGCTGAGAAAGCAGTAAAAAAGGATCTAAAGTAACAGATAGAGGGATGAGGAGCACAAACTTGCAGGAGACCTGAGTTCATCAGTTAATATCACAGAACAGACTTCCCATCTCCTTGAGAGATGCCGCTTCCTAAACACAAGAAATTTCAGCTTCCTAAAGCAAAGGATCTTTTCCCTTTTAAGCACTGCCCATTCAGTCAGCATGGGCTGGAGAACACATATAAATGCTCCCATCCTGTTTTATTTAGCTCCACTATTTCTTAATTTATCAACACAAATTCAGACTGCTAAAACCCCGTCCATTTCACTCATTGTGTCTGGGAAGTTTTCTGAGAGTTGGACATGCCAAACTGACTTATTTTAGGATCCTTACTACAAATGATAGTCCTAAAAGAAAACACAATACAATGTATTCTTTAAAGGTAATGAAATTGAACAGGTAAGGCTGCTCTGAGGAGCTGAGGACTAGCCTCTATCTTGAGGAAGAAGTAAGTAATAAATCTTATCCTTGATCTTAAGCCAGATCAGCACCATGTAAAAACATGTTGAGAAAGGCTGCAAAGTAGTCTTTCTAGGTATGCTCTTTACTGTTTGATATATAAATACCAAATCAGATACTCAGAGGGTAATCCCAAGAACCCTAGCAAGACGACCCAACATCTGCATTTCTTGGTACCTTTTCCCATACTTAGAGCACCTTTATCAATTTAGAGCAACTTAAGTAAGTTGTTTTCACAGACCCCACTATTTGCCCATTTTTATTACCTTGTTCTACATAGGAGAGGTTTATCTGTCTGTTGTTAGAACATCCTTTACAAGGCAACTGTCAGCTGTTGGCTTTGTGCTGAATGACACAGGCTATCAAGGAAACGTTTTTGTTGCACAGTGAACTGACTTCAAAGGTTTTGAGTTTCCAGGGCTCCCTAACTCACTCAGCTGTCTACCACTATGTAACTTGGGTCTTAATTGATGTATAGGTAATTTCTGACTTGGTTTGTGGAAAGAAAAAGAACATATGAAGAGATCAGATTACACAGAGACATACAGTAAAGCATTTTATGCCTTTCGATGTGTACTAGCATTTCAAATCAGTCAAATTGCTGCTATTGAGCAGTTCATGTTTTGAAGGTCTGCTTATCGACTGGAGCTTGCCAGCTTTTGTTTGCTATGTCTAATGTGAGTAATAAGCCTTTTTTTCCATAAGTAAAGTCTTCCCTGTGTTTTGTAAATATCAATTGCTACTTTGTACAATTGATTCCCATAATAGCAAGTGATTTAATACGTTCAAACATACTGGTCTATAGAAAAAACTCCAACAAACCCAAACATAACAGCTTTTCTCTTTTTAAACCACTATTTCCTAATCCCTAAATTGCTCTACATGTTGCCCATCTCCTGTCATTCTATCCTGGTTTCTACCCCAAGAGCCTTTGACTGCTCACCCTGCATGCCCTGAAATACAGGCCAAAGGAATCTGACCTTCCTCCTACTGCCCTCTTTGCTGCTGGCTGTCCCCATCAAGGGGCCACACTCACTGCTCCCTACCCATTGAAGCCCCATCTTCAGTGTCAATCTGAGAGAAGTGTAAGAGCAGTGAGCTCCACCCATGGATGTTCTTTTAGATAGCATACTTTCCTTTCAGAGCAGAACAAAGGGAAGCTTGCTCTGTTTTACAACAGAAGAGTGACATAATAGTTTCTCATTTCTCCTTGGCTGTCCTTTTGCAAACTGAAAGTAAAAGACCACACAAGATTTCACAGCTCAAGCTTTTAAATTCAGATTTCCAAAATAGTTGACATTCAAATTCCTAAAATTATTTGCAAACAGGCTGAGAAAATTGAGGCTCATCAGCCTGGAGAAGAGAAGGCTGCATGGAGACCTTGTAGCAACCCTCCAGTATCTGAAGGGGGCCTATAAGGATACTGGGGAAGGACTCTTCATCAGGGAGTGTACTCATAGGACAAGGGGTAATGGGCTTAAACTTGAACAGAGAAAGTTCGGGTTAGGTAAAAGGAAAAAGTTCTTTACTGTGAAAGCACTGGAATGGATTGCCCAAAGAGCTAGTAAATGCTCCATCCCTGGCAGTGTTCAAGGCCAGGTTAAACAGAACCTTGAGTAACATTGTCTGGGGTGAGATGTCTCTGCCCCTGGCAAAGGGCAGCTGGAACTGGATGATTGTAAGGTCCTTTCCAACCCTAACTAGTCTATGATTCTATGATTATTACGTAAATAACTATTTTGCCCAGGAAACAGAATAAATCAGTGTCAGAAACAAAAATGACCACTTTTCCAGGTCTTCCATGCAAACCACAGTTGTTTTGCAGCTACAGCAAGTAAAAGTCTGAATTCTTAAATGTGTTTGTGAATGTTCATGCAGTAAAACTGACAGTTTCCCAGAAAGCTGAAGGACAATGCAATACAAACTAGTTGATACCACAATGAGAAAGTTCCCTTGTGATTTCTACATTGAAGTAGGAGAGAAATATTGTTTGGTTTGGGCTTTTCTTTGAGCTAAATGGTTCATTAAAAGAAATTAATGGAGTTATTAAGCTTTATATTTCATTTTCCAAATGAAACTTACATAGCTCTATGCAAGATATGATGCAATCTTTGTACCTAAATACATCTTAGTATAAATACTCAGACTTTTGGGAAACGTTATTATTGCAGAGACTATGTATTCACTAAATTGCACTGGGAGCAGCTGAGGAAATGAATCACCTAAGATTGATGCTCTCTATCTTTGGAGTAGCTTACTCTGGATCTTATCGGGAAAGAGTGATGTATGAGGTCATTTAGCTTTATAAAAAAGCATTTTTTTTACTCTGATTTATGAAGAAGCTCCGTGGGCTTTAGAGTGAGGATATAAAAATGCTGAGCAGCAGCATGAGGTTGTCTTAATGAGAAAAGCAAATGAGTGTTTATTAACTTACCTGTAATCATAACAGGCAGACACTTCAGTGTTGATTTTGCAGAGACTTAATTAAAAGCAGCAATAGAATTTAATAAATAATGAAGTTATCTGTATAATTCTATGCTTCAGTACAAGACAAAGATGTCCAAATCAGATAAAATGATGTCTGAGGAGTCAGGGTTGGTGAGGAGTGAACTGAGGTCTAAGAAATTGCCTACAACTGAAATGAACAAAACCCACAAGGGATTATCAAAAAATATAATGTGGGCTTTTTTATTCCTAATTTAGCTGTGTTTGGGTCTGCTTTAATTCTGTTACATGCTGTTGTGTACGTCCTGTCACTGATAAGGATTTGAGGTGGCATCTCCAATATTACCTCTTTCCTGAATAGTTCACCCCTGTGATTTTATTAGTTTGAAATCTGTATTGTTTCTAAGCACTGCTCACAGATGCAGTTAGATTTAGATCATAAATCAATAATTAAGGAACAGGAACAATGCACATTAATAAAAAATTAAAGCAGAACATATATTATAAAGTAAAAGTTTTAAATTCTATAATTTTCGATTAAAATGGATTTTTTTTAAGCCTATAATTATAACTCCAGGGACAGTTACTTTAAAAATAAGGAGTAGGATGGATTTTTTAGCTGGATTCATATTTTTTAATGAAGCTTATACTAACAGTATGAAACTGATTGAAAACATTCCTTGCTCATCATTGCCCACTTTAGCTGGGTTCTGTTTCTGAAGGATTTAGAAGATCACCTTCCCTTAAGGAAACAAAATGGGCATAAAACAGATTTGGAGAAAGAGTTTGATGCAAGATACCTCTACCTGGGTAGGTCCCAGGCTAACACAGGACCTGAGCCACTATGTCTTGCAGTAAGCAAAGAGATCATTTCCTACAGCAGTCATTCACAGAGCTAACTACTTCCACATGAGCTCAACATGATTACAAAACTCCTCAGTTGCCTTCAGCAATAGTTCATTTTTATGTATATTTCCATGTTCTCTAGTCTCCTAACAACAGAAATGTCAGTGGGAAACAATGTGGGCTTCTCTTTATATACTACCCTTGTGAAATCCCACATCCACATAAGCACCACAAACAGACCCTCATTTTCTGTCACTAAAAGAAACTCTCTTCCTTTTGCCATCCCATTATTTATCTGTAGATCAGCAAATGCACTCTCTCAACTGCATCTTCTTGCCATTTAAATGCTTATGAAATTGGCATATTTCTATGCACATCATTTAAGACCTGGCTTTGTGATGTTACCAATTTGGACAGTAAGATGACACTGGTAAACCCCGAAGTTCAAGGTGCTGGTGCCCAGACTAGCTGTTTCCTTTTAATCCCATACAATGCTGTCCCCCTTTTATATTGCAATGAAAGAGGTTTTCAAGAGCAACTTTTAGAAGTTAAGACAAAAGAGCCCCAAATATCACTACTACCCAGTAGACAGCTTTACTGGGTAAGAAGAGAGCCCAGAATTAGACAGGAAAGTAGCCCTTTCAAGGTGCTGATCCTTGTGCAGTCTGTTGTCAGCTGCAATTCCAGCATGACACACCATTACAAAGCACCCTTCATCCAAAGAGACAAACCATCTGTCCAGAGTCTCAGACCCAAGCTTCCCTTGCCTTGCACTATTACAATGAAATCAAAGTCCTGATGTTATTTAGAAAAACAATTCCTGGTGCAGGATTAGTGAGTGCTTTTGCAGTAGCAGTAAGCATGAACAGGCTGGCTGGCATCCCATAGAGAACACCATTATTCAGCCTGCTTCAGCACAATTCTGCTTGTATAACACATACTCAACTCTATTTTTGTTCCCACATTTCTTCATTACTGGCTCTATTAGCATGAGAACGGGATCTTTGTCAGTTAGAACTGTATAAAAGTCTACAGATTTTCCTCACAGGGCATCCTGCAAGTATTGTCTTGGAGTTTATTCTAATTCATTCCAAGTCTGCTCAAGTTTTGGTTTGAATTTCCAAATACATTGAAACTAACAATGTCGACCAATATGGCAAAAAAACCCCACAACAGAGCATGGCTTTCCATCTACTTTGCTTAAAAACAGTGTCACAAAATACCTGAAAGATGCTCCTGTCTTTCAGGATAGGGCCATCAAATCAACTCGAGCCCATTGCAAACATCACCTGCCCACATCACAGGTGGAACATCATTTCTATTCCAAGAACATGGAAGGGAAAAAACAGAGCTCAGGTAATGGGCTTGGTTATCTATAAAGACTGCAATAATAACTTGGAAGCACTCAGCTGATGGTTTAGTTCACTCTTAAATACTAAGCTTATCATTCCTGCCTGTGCATTCAGAAACAAGAACCCCCAAGTAACATGACAATCTCCATGCCAAGTATCATTTAATTCCTAGTTTTCTGACATAGTTATTGATGTATCTCACTGCTTTGCTTTATTGTTGTATTTTCATACAGCCATTTGAATTCAAGTGAATATAAATAGCTGCATTAACACCACATTTCAAGGCTCAGGCAACTATCTAGGAATGCAGAAAACAAAAAGGAAGCCCTAGTAATCAGAATGTGTTGGAAGAGAAAGCTGATCTGGCCTAAACTAAAACAATCAATGGGACAAAGCTTTTCTCACTGTGTTTTCTATTCCATTCTGACATAAAAATAAAAAAGGGAGTTGTGTTTTGGTTTGGTTTTGATGTATTTTGGTTGCCAGCACTGGAACTTGTTTTCTGGTCTGTGATAGAGCTGAAATATTTGACTAATAAGAGGAATTCAAGGTCATGACAACGAACACAGGAATTTAAAACCCCAAATTCAGTTAATAACAGGCAAATCCCTATTTATTTATTAAGAGACATTGGTTAGTCTGACTTTAAGGCATTGCAGTGAAGAAGAGAGCTCTGCAGTGAAACTGCATTAGAAGCAGGTGTGAATTTAGTACCTCTCAGCAGAACTCCCTTGCAGCCTCTGAGGACTTGTACCCTGAAACCTGCACAAACCAGAGCCAAACTAGTTCACAACACTGATATTTGTTTCCTTTTATCATACCAGGGTCTAGATCTATTCTGAAGATGGGAAAGCTCACTGCAATCCATACAAAAGAATTGACAAAGCAATTGCAAATGCTGCTTTTGGTTCTGCTCTGCATTTAAGGCCAGCTGACAAGTACAAGATGCATGAATTAAAAGAGAAGGAACAAATGTTTCCTTTTGATATTGTGCTGTGCATGTTTTCCTTGCAAACTGTATTCCTAAAGCCATGCAGACTTCATCTGCTCAACGTGAACACCTCTCTTGTAAATAAAACATTCATTCTCTACTTAGCACCTCATACTTTCACAGTTATGCATTACATAAATATTTAGACTAATGTAAATAGTTATAATCACAACACAGTTAAGCAATACATAGGGCAGTCCAATGAGTTCACATAAGCAGGCAAAGTTTTGACTATTTTGCTTGGTGTGTTTTGTATTAAACCCCTCAGGCTAGTTGCTTGAAAAGCTGCCATTTCTGAAGTTCACCAGATTTAATCAAAGAATGCATTCAGGAGAAAGCCAAACACCACTATAATCCTAGAGAGAAATCCAAGAAAACTTAGTTCCACCAACCTATCTGTACAACTTCGGAACTACATCCCAATGAAGTAGTTTACTGGGAGAAAATATTATAACCATCACTACTGATTTCATATTTATCCATAGCTGTGACTACTCTTAAGCAAGAAGAGTGTACCCAAGAAGATGCCACTCATAAGTGGTTATAACAAAATTCAAATGTATTTGATGTCTTATTTAGCATTCCTTAGAGACTAGAATTTTATTTCCTTTTTTGTAACAGGAACTACAATGATGGGGATGAAATGCACCTTTTGAAAATGAAAATCTAAAAAGCACAATGAGAAATACAGTTTCTATTGTAAATTATGAAGTCTGAAAAATCTATAGACCTAGAGGTCCTATTTCTAATATCCAAAGAGAGGCACACCAAAGAAATGTACCATTTCATATATAACATTGCAGATGCTCAGTAGTAGCAAATACAAAGTATTACAAGTGTTTTATACCACCTAGAAGAGTTGGCCAAAGGCCAGCATTGTACATTTGCCAAGTTAAAAGCACTTTATCTACACCTGAATTCCTGAATAAACGTGTCCACCTTGGTCCAATTCAGCAGAGACACATTGGACAGAAAAGGCATTATATAAGGATGTAATACTTCTTGTATTTATAATATATAAGTATTATATATATAAATATATATATATTATATATAAATACATATATATATAAAACTACTTGTTTTACCTAAGACAAGGGAAGGAAAAAAGTGTTATCTACCCTAAAAGTGAAGTAATAAGACAACAAAGGAGAGTCCCCAGTAAAAGAGATAAGCTTACTTCACCTACTAGAATACAGGAGAGATTTGGGGCAGCCCACTTATAAGATCACTACACAAATGATACAGTGCTATCACTTAGTTGACTTTAATGGAAAAGCACATTATTTTTTCAGTTTTTGATACATATCACTTGGAGAAACACTTAGGGAGCACTCAGTTGTCTGCAATGCTTTCTGGGCATTGCCTGCCTCCTACTCTGTGCATTCGCTAATGCACTGCATTAAGAAAAAGTCTCTGTTTAAATGGGTTCAACTTCACAATCTAATGTTTTTTGGGGGGTTATTTTTTGTTTGGTAGGTTTTGTTTTGTTTTACCTTTATGCAGCATAGCAGCATGCTTTAATCTAAGATACAAACCCATTATTCCTCCAGCAGCCTAAGGAGATTGTGTTGTGAAGAGGGGCAGAAATTGTCCCTTCACTACATGATTACCCTCGAGTGGCAAAATACCTTCATGCCATCATCAGCTACAGCAGGGAAGCTGAGGCAGCAAAGGCCAACTGTGTCACAGAGAAGACAATGACTTAGTGATGCTGTTTTCTTGGAGGTCAAGCACATGCAGGGTCACAGTAGATTTCAGGCTTTTTTCTGGGTTCCAAAAGCACATGTGCTGCACATGTTCATGTTGTCTATGAGACCCTCACACATTCACAGACCTTCAGCTTTGTGAGAGTCACCATGTCAAATATTTGTCCTAATGGCAGAATTCTTGGATAAGGAGCTTGAGAAAAAGGTAATTTTTCAATCATGTAACACTGGCCTGTTTCTGGGGCTTCCAGGGCTGACACTGTTTCTACCTGCATGAGATTGTTGACTTTTTGTTGACATAGACAGGGCTGTAGACAGTGACAGTATATTTGATTAAATGAGGTTATTTAAACAGAAGATGTAGATAAGGCTTTCAGCAAGCAAACCTGTTTTTCAAGTCTGCAGTAGTAGCAGTAGCAAGCTAAAACATAAAAAACCCTGCTGAAAAAACACTCATATACTATAATGAAAGGAAAAAATAGTCCAAACAATAGAATTAGGAAAGCAATCAAACTCTGGTGGCAAACATTTCCATGGGGATAGCAATTCACTTTCAGTACAAGGCTGCAACAAGTATTTGCCATAAGCATGGTGACTTATTGACACAACACAAATACATATATAATGTGACACAATTGACTGAATAGTTATTCACAAAATCAGCATATTTTTACCAAAATCTCAATAAATTTATTTTCATTATACAGTTGTCAGTGTTGTGCAGTTATCTAGAAAACACAAGGTTTTAACCATGCAGTATAAACACTACTTGGTAAGTTAATTATAGCTTGATTGAGGATTGGCTTTTTTAATTGGATAACACAGAGCTGATTACAGTTGCAAGTTAAAACACTTTTAATCAATCACAGGCAGTTGTCTTCAGAGCTTCTTCAGTATTCTATCAGGACACCCTTACCATATTTCATATATTGCTCTTGTAAAGGAGAGCCTACTGGCTGGGATATGTGACCAGCTTTACAAGTGAATATAGTTGGGTCATTTCTGAATTTGGAGGTGGACACTCAGCAGGTTACTAAAACACATAGCAAAAAGAACAGCACACCTACACAAAGAAACGCATTTATGTGGTCTATTTAAACTCACACAAGTTCCAGAAATTCTGAGAGAAACAAAATATTGCAAGACTTCACAAAAGAATAAAAATAACAGTATTCCCAGCAGAAAAGTGCCCTTCAGTCCAAAGCTGCCTTGTTTTGCTGATTGCTATTTTCACAAAGCTAATAAAAAAATGAATGAAAAATCACCTCTTGATCTTTGCCTTCAGATGAGGAGAAAGCCATAATTCTCTGCTTAGCCATGCATAATCAGACAGCATGCATGCCTTCAGACTATCAAGCACCTCTTCACTTTTCAAGAGACCTATTGACCACAGATATACCAGCAGCCTCCTCTGACCTCCCAAATATGCACCATGTTTTCCAATCAATACCTTCTGGAATCAAGATAAAGCAGAGATGGTTCCTACAATGCCACACAACAGGAATTCCAACATCTCCAAAGTACAAAAAAAGAGAGTAACAACACTCTAATTTCTACAAGGCTGTGAAAGTGTAATGAATCTTTAGCTGGGGAAAAAAGTAATTTCAAAGCCAAAGATTCATCTTTTTTCAGTTTAGGTCATATCATCTTAAGTGTCCTGAAGATATCTTCCTAAGGTCCAGGTTATTTCCTGTACTTTGGTATAGCAAAAGCACACATATGCTATATGCTCAGAAAAAAGACTAGTGAAAATACAACCCTACAGGGACTGTGCAGTCCTCAGCCTAGGATCTTTCCTGTCAGGAATGTCTTTTCCTGTCAGGATCTTTCCTAACAGGAAAGTTTTACATACCCCATAATCCAACTTGTCAAGAAGAAATGTTTAATCTCTCAACAGTCTCAGGTAGTCTGAAAATACATTGACCTTTGAGTCTCTATTTTTAGTAGGGAAGAGTTAGAAATTTCACAAGAAAAGTCTCTACCTATATTAACAAATCAAACATGCCCAGGAACATAAATTAAACATGCTTGTTGGCATCAAAGATTCTAAGGTTATGCTGGAAAGCTCTTTGGCTTCAAATCTTTTGAAATGCCTGCTGAAAATGGCCCTCCCTGTGTTCTGTTCTGGGCTGTGACAGCATACTTTCGTAAGATCATGTTAGCTCTTATTCCAAAATCATGCCAGGGAATGGTCAGTTCTCTAGTACAGTCAGTGAATGACAATTTACTATATAGTAGACATAGAACAGATTTAATAACTGACTACCTGGGGGTTAGCACTGTTGCAGGCACAGATTGACCAGCAATTGACATTCAGGAAGTGTTGGGAAAGGAGAACCTACACAAGCTACAAGTCTGCATAGTCCAACAAGGTCTAACTAAAAAAGGTGGACAATTACATTTTGAGTCAATTAGGACTTGGAGTAACTTGAAGTTCCATGTCCACGCAACATAGTACACAACTAACTCCCATCAACACTTCTTTTTGCTCCTAGTCACACTGTTAACATCACATTGAATAGTGTTGCTTCTAACTACGAAGTGCTAGACTTATTACCAAGCTCAGTCTGTTTTGATCACAATCAGACTGATATGACATCCCTCTTAGATCACCTTGCAAACATTTTGTGTTTTTTCGTTATGAAGCAATTACATCACAGATGACATCTCAAACATTAACCTCCAGTGTCACTATGAATCAACAAGACTACAGATAACACTAGGTTTGGCCTAACCTGGGTCTTTGACCTCACCTCCACTTTTTCCAGTGAGCTACAGATCCCAGCTAGTAGCATACACCTCAGTCAGAGAGGACAAGCACTACCTGATCTACTGCCTCATCCTGACTATATACTGGAATTCAGCCTGGCAAAGACATGAAGAGAAAGCTAGAGACATTAGAGCCAACAGTTATGCATTCAATAATGTAGGTATCAAAGTGACAGGCTTTACAGTAAATAGACACAGGCTCAAGAAGCATGCCCGGCTGGGGCTTCCCTTCTTCAAAGATACCCAGGGTACTTAAACCCCCTTGCTTCAAGGCAACACTAGGATAAAGAACATATCACCAGACACTGCCATGAGAGCCTTCGCTGTCATGAAATACTGCCAGTGAGTACTGTAAAGCAGTAAAATCTTTCAGCTGTCACAGAAAATAAAGGAGAACCTTGAGCTGGCGCTGTGTCCAGTTATTGCAAGAAGCAAGGCAACTAGTAATCATGGGTAGTGTCACAACCAATGCTTTTAAAACTCCTCAATCCATTCCCAAGGCAACCATGTTTCACTGACTGTAGACATAGCAGCATTCAGCATTTCCTCTTCAGAAGGAATCAGTTTGCATCTTTCATCAGTACCTTTAAGAGTAAGTGTAGATAGGCAAATGAGACTGCAGCACAGCAAGATTACTAATGACAAGCTAGTTCCACCTTAAAACTAAATACCTCCTTCCTTGGGACTTCAGGTAAGGATGACACAGCTAACAGGGAAGTCAATATGAAAACAATGGATCTATACAGGGACTGCAATTTGTTTTATAAGCATCATTATTTAAGCCACATAATAATACGGCTTCCTACAATTAGTACGTGCTAATATTGTTACAGTGATCCTTCAACAGAAGAAATAAAAAGCAAGAACATTCAGCGAACTTATTCAGGTTGACCCCAGCAGTCTAAGGCAAAGTGAGAATATAACGTTGCTGAAGATATCTTAAGAACCAGTTCGAATTTCTTAGTCTAAAGATCAGCTTATGAAATGATGCAGCATTTGAGTTAATGGTGAAATCACCCAGTGATGGGGCTGTTAACTTAGGATCATTTCCGTAGTTTACATCCCTGTGTGAACAAGGCAGGGTTCAGACCACTAGGATCTTTCCAGGTTTTGGGTTTATATATATTTTTTTTTCCTGGTTTTGACAAAGAAGTGACTATTTTATCAACTTGATTTAGGCATCTAAAATAGTAGCTACCAGGTGCATTCTTATCTCATGACTACAGATGCCCACTAATAATTATTACTAAAACACAAATCACAGTTAAGCTTTACAAAATCTGAAAATATCAGAATTCATCTTGATGTATTTAACTTCAGACATAGGCTTTACGTAAAATGAAGTATTTCATAAGGTTAGCAAGACTGCACGTCAGAGCCAAGAAGCACATCTCCACCATCAAGAAAGATGCAAAAGCAGTACGGTGGTTTTGGTTACTGTTTAAACAAAAGCAGCTTATGCTTATTAGCTGTTAATGCCTGTATGTATATAGTCATGACAATTAGCATAAACACTTCAGCTTCCTCGGATAGCATATATTTCAATGTAAGGATTCTCCCTAGAAATCAGATGTTATTCTAAATTCTGTATTTCCAATAAAATTAAGTGGAATGCATGTACAGCTGTGTAATAGAGGAGGAAGCAGAAGAATATGGGGACTATGGTGGATTCCATTAAAAAAAAGAAAAAAAATAAAAATATTAAAATTAATTTTATAAGAGATATACCATATTCTACTTTTCTACATGATATAGGCAAAACCAAACAAGATAATAGAGTTGATGGGACTTGTTTTAAGTGTTATGTAGCAGACATTGCTTCAGTCCATTTCAGTAAAGGGCACTGCTAAATGCAAATACTTCTTAAAAACCCCCAAAACTCCCCAAACAAAAATGCCAAAGAACCTCACCAAAAATAAACCAAAAGACCCCACCAAAAATATTACACATGGTTGTAGTTGATGCCTTGTCCTTCAGCTACTGGAAAACATGTACCTGTCACCTGAAGAAATATTGCTCTGTAACTGGTTCATGATACAAACAAAAAAGCTTAATGGTTAATAAAGTGGGCTTGTACCCTTGTAAAACCTAGAAAAACCCAAACTTTAACTTTGGGCAGACCCCTAAGAAGCAGACTGGGGACTGTGAACAAATTACAGTGCAATTGGATGCTGCAAAATGTAACATTACTGTTAACAACGTGGGCTTTCTGGCAGGAATTGTAGAGACATTCACAAAAAGAGGTAAGTGAAAATTAAGAAGGAAACAGAGGAAGAATCTGCCATAAGAGAATGATACTGGAGTTAGAAAATATCACAGCCTTTGCATCAGATTTAGACAACTCCTCAGAGGGCAGCAATGGAAATAATGATCCTTCCCATCAAGTCAATTGTGCAAACACTAATTCATCCAAACCCTGCATGAAAAGCATAATAAATAACCAAGTAAAACTTGAGGTTTACAACAATGATGACTACTCTTCCCTATCAAGAATATGTGAAATTAAGAACAAATGTAAAGTCTTTTGCCTATCAAACCACAGCAGGGGATTGAACGATGTGATACCCTAGCAAGACATGAAGGTATCTTAGAGTGGAAAAGGTTAGGGAGCAGAACCAAGAACAGGCATTTTGATGTTCAGAAATGAAAGGCATGGGCCAAAAACCTCCATGAAGTAAAACAAAAGAAACAAGGCTGATGACATGGATAAATGTACCCTTTTCAGCACCCCTGGTGCTGTCACTACTAGACAGCATACATTTGTCTTTCCAACTAACAGGGAAAAGAGACAAAGAAAAAAAAAGGAAAAAGGAAAAGAAAGAGAGCATGGGTTGATATTGGGAAAGACCTTCCAGCTCTGCAAATCACCACACTAAATAATCAGTCTTTAGGAGCATGGTGATTGCAGGTATTTAAATGTAGACATTTCACATTAATTCCTAAATCAGGCTGGGAAGGAAGATAATGCGGGAAACTACATTTAATTTGGGTATGAGCTTCAGCCTGAGAAAAGAAAGTAAGAAACAATTTCAGCTGAGATCTGTACCTGTCTGGAGAAGAGATGGGAGAATTCCATTTGCTCTCAAGTAGGCATACTTGAAAGAAACAAACCCCATGAATACGCACAAATATTCAAGCTTCCAGCTTTCCTGAGTTTAGATCTGTGCTTTCAAACCCTCCTGAACACTTGCTCTTTCAACATAAAACAGTTATTTTAGAAGGAAAGAACTTTAAACAGTTCACAAAAAGGAATAAATGCAACTTGAAAGCACTGGTTTATTGTCTTAACATTCAGCAGAAGAAAATGACAACGCTAATAGCCAAGTATCAGCTGCAGTGGTTCATCTGAATGGAGGAAGGGATCCTGGAACCTCCTGTTCAACTTGCCTTCCAGAGAGTGTTTCTCTGCAGCACAGTGATGTTATGGAGAGATTTAATCTCTGCTGGCACAGCTGTTGTGCATGCAAGAGTCTGCCGGAGTGCATGGTGCACATCTCCTTTTAGACTGCTGACATAAGGCTTGCCTAAAAATAACCCATCTAAGTCTGGATGGTCCAAACACATGGCCTTTGAACTCACATTTTAGCAACCCAGCTGCCCTTACAAGATGACAAATTGCTGGTGACCAAAACCAACAGATAATATCCTTGAAATTCACCTTTTAGGAAAAATTGGTATTTTTGCAAATACAATTTAACTGACAAGGGGAAAAATCATCATTTGATGTAAACAGAAAGGAAATGGGGAAGTTGAGTGTGTGACTTTTCTATTTCCATCAATTCTGCTTTCAAGCTTTTTGGAGTACACAATAGATCCAGATGCCCAAAATTTAACACACTCAAACATAAGGCCAATATAGAGTTAACAAAAGATGACATGGAGTAATCTGATCAAGCAAGGAGGACAAGGTCACTTAGGAACCATAGGCTGCTGCCCTTATGGACTTTTTGGCTGTTCCTTTGTTCACATAAAGTGTTACCATTAGACATTTTTCAAGTGATTCTTCCACTGAAAGTCCTTTTCCTTACTTGGTATCTACTTTCCTGTACCCTCAACACACTCATTCAGTTTCTAATCTGATGAGCAGGATCAATTACAGCACATAATGTACTCACCTATTGGAGATACAAAGTTGCTCTTCATTTTTGGTTATCTTTTACTCTCTCTGGCCTTTTATCTCTTTCTCCCTGTGGAGATCACATCTTTCTTATTAAGAGAGGCCAGCAAAAATGTGCTTGCAATAGGAGTAGAAAGCTATTCTATATTTTCTCATCCCCAACCCATCTAGCCAGAGAAAGGTGACTGATGTTTTACCCTTTGCTGCACTGATGTATGTACAAACTGCAGAAACCAATTTAGCCTTTGTCTTTTTAAGCTTATGTAAAATATTTACATCTAGATAGATGTTTCTGACAGCACGACAGCAGACTTACCCTATCATTAACTACACACATTCAACTCATTCCCCTGGTGAAAAACACCAGTGTGACAAAATTATATCTCCCAGCAGATGTCTTGTGGGTAGTGATATCAGACTGAGTGCAAACATAGTTGAAACCAATGACATTTTGTTCTGTATCACAGCTGATAAAAGCCAATAATGAGCTGAGATCCTTTTGTTACTACTTTATTCCATTTCAAAGCCCTATGGTATTGCCATGCCTGCCAGCTGAAGCAATTCAACACTGTCCATGTTGAAATTATTAAGGAGAAAAGAAAGCATTAAGATATAATAAAAAAAGCATTTGGTAGGTCTGAGTCTGAACACATTTTACAACGTAGTTCTTGTCTCAATGGAAAATTAGTAGCAGCATAAAAGGTGAAGGCAGATCTCCTGCAACTCCACCAAGGCTATGGTCTGTTTGCTTTCTATTGGGGTTCTAGATTATTTACTGTTTATGTTTTTAGACAGCTCTCTTCCATGCTTTTCTATTTCTACAGAGAAAGAAAAACCAAAGAACAAACCAAACCAAAATATGCAATCCACCTAAATCCCCCCAAATATTCCACAGATTCCTTACTATATTTAATAAAAAGTTGAAGACCTATTTTACCACCAATAAAAATAATACTCCTTTCTCCACCACAGCCCAGAGCTCTCACTTGCACATCTATCATCCCGTTATTGGATTTGCATCTAGAGAAGAATACCCATTACTGTGAGAAGAACAAGCTGACAGCATATTCAATTCAAGAACCCATTTGTTTCATAAACTGTGTGGCTAAAGTGGAGCTAGAATTTGACACAGACATTAAACACTATATTTTTCATAAAGGTCCCTCTGATCCCTTTCACATATGGAGTGAGTAGCAGGAAAGAAAAACACTAGGACCTTCATGCTTTTTCCATCCCCTTACCTGCTGTCTTTCTGTTTTGAAACATATATTGCTTGTACATTGCAGAAAGGGGTTTCAAGAATATTCCTTTATCATCAACTACATAAGCCTGATCCTATACTTCAAATCCTGACTGAAAGCAGAGCTCTGAGAGACTGCCACCCTATTGGGGTGCTGGTGCCTACAGCTGCCTGTATCCTCACAACCACATCCTCCAGCACTGCCCATGACTTCTTTGCTTGCAGTATTACCTCTATAGTGTTTCCTTGGAGCCCACCTCTGTCCTCAAAATGCAACAGATCTCATGCCATCACTGTTGTGGTTATCATTGATTCCCTCCTCTGAAATGTTATGACTGTTGATGTCAAGTGTTTCTATAAAGACATAATTTATCATGAATATTGCCTATACAAGTATTGATTTTTGGTGTATGTTATCCTTCATGTTCTGAAAAAAGCCTTAAGATTTTGCTAAGGTCCTTCAAAATAACCTTTTCCTAATTTCTTTCATAAGAAAGCTTCTACATCAGAGGCCAAATATCCGATATCACCCTGGCAATCTAGCATACATTTATATCCACCTCGAGGCATTCTAACACCTTAAAGGTTTTCAGGTAATCAGAGGAAGAAAAAAAGTTTAGGCAATTCCTTCCAGGGTTGAACGTGAAGATCAGTGAAAGGACTGCTCCACAAGGATATATAAATTATTATGCTGGTAATAATAACTCAAACTAAAACTGTATTCCAGGTAGTTTAAAGATGCCTTATGAAAATTCAAATAGAACAGACAAAAGATGTACATCTTGCAAACCTCAGAAGAACAGGCACACAGGTGCAGAAATCAAGAGTGAGTACTGCACTGCTAATTGTCTTCTCTAAGTAATAGCCAAAACCCCTTTCATGGTCATGTTTCTATGCCGTAAGAAAAACCTAACAACATATTTAAACCAGAAAGGTCAGTTCCCCCATCCTCCAAACAATCATTACCAGCCCCTAAAAACACATAAATAGAACTTTCTTCCTTAAGAAAATGTAAAATTTTAACTCATTTACATCATTAGAAAAACCACATTGTGATTTTGGCTCTACTTATTCTTTTTGCATTGTAAACAACACACCGTTGCTATTGGCATTCCTGTTGAGGATGCCATTTTTTAGCCATGTAGTTCACTGTTTGCTGGCTGATAGTTTCTCATAGGGCAGGCACTAAAAGCTTTGACCTTTATGCAGTTACTGAAGGGTTCCAATCCCATTGCAAATATTATTTAGGCTCTTTAAAAGTTATAATAGAAAAAATAAGGAAATAACTTCATAAAATTAGAATTCAGCACTTAAGAATATTTAGCAGTCAATTTAAACTCAAGTTATTTGACTTTATTTTTATTTGCAGTATATTCTTCGATTAAGATGTAGCTTTTCCCTTCTAGATACACAAGAGATAGTCAAAATTAGACAAAAGAAACATGCTTATTCCCACAGTAATTTACTACATATATCAACAATGGTTTTTGACATCTCTCAAGTGATTCTCGTTGCATTTAAAGTCTGTGTTTCTGCTTTCAAGCACAGCTTCCTCAGTTGCACCTGTTTGCAAAGTTCTGCTTTCTGTCTCTCCCAAGGTTCATCCCACCTTGTCTCCACCAGCAGGCTACAACCCAGCAAACAATGGTCTTGCATGATAATGGTGAGGTTTCACTTGCACACAACAGTGTAATCCCACCTGGAGTACTGAAGAGAGAGCACTTAATGGAGGCACAGGTAAGTCTAAGCAACCCACATTCCAGCTAACTGCTTCAAGAAACACTCAAACATTTTTAAAGACAGGGCTGAGTTTTATATTGTATTTAACAGAACACACCAGTGCACAGAAGCTCAGTCACTCAGCACATAACAGCCCACCATGCAAGAAGGTTTCTCAGTTATTGAGTAAGAAGACTAAAAGCAGACACTGGTAGCTCCCAAATTAGGGTGCTTTCTGTCTCTAAATTACTAACTGCACCTTCTGACTGTAGTTTAACAAACACTCTAAGGCTGCAGAGTTACTTACAGAAGCAGGTGTATATTCAACCTAAATATTTCTGCTCATTTCAGAATGAGCTTCTACTGAACCTTACCCTCTACACCAGAACAACTATTTTGGGGCTGCACAATAAACCTGGATCAGGGAGCTGATCCTGCTTGATCCATTTTAGTATGAATTCATCAGGTGATTGCACAAATGCATGTGGAGGTGGAAAAGACAGGCATGTAGCAGCAAAAACAAAATAAGACAGGGGCAAGAAGGGTGACAAGGCTGTTGTAAAGTGTTATTTACTATTTTAGGGTGTTTTACAAGTGCAACCTAATGGGAACTACTGTTAGTAAGTGATTCAGCACTCAGTCTATTACTGCATACAGTAAAGCACCTCATAAAATTAAAGAACTGCATTCCAGACTCTAAGCAAGATACTTGAAGAGCCTAAAACTTAAGCACTGGCCTCATAAGAGCCATGTAATGGAAATTTGAAGTCTTGCACTAAAATAAGAGTAAACTATCTTTCTTAGCTTATTTGCAACGAGTTAACAAGTATGTTTATATAATGGAAATAGGAAGTTCAGTTATGGATGATAGCAGGCTGCAAAAAACATCTGTAAAGTCCAAGTGCAACAAGATCATAAATTTATGAAGTCTGATGGTTCATGGGCAGGGGAAAGGTTGAGGTTCAGGTTTCTGACATCCTTTGAGACAAACCTAGATCACTATCTAAACCCTGCCAGCCGGCAGGAGAGAGAAGGGAAAGAAAGAAAACCAAACTACATAATTGCTCTTTCTTAAATATAGAAGTACTGCTCAGTCCTCATAAATATCAAGCCATGCCTTTACCATAATACAGCAAATTACATATCAAAGAAATCTAAAACCATTAACTTTTACCACTAAAACCCTGAAAAAAGAACAAAATCCTGTTTCTTTAAAGCAATTGCCTTCTGAATTTGAGTTTAGAGTAGTCCTTTTATTGAAGTCAGAGTGCAGGAAGAGATGTCCATGCCACAGCATGTTTTGCTTGACCATTTAATCTGTAATACATGTAATAAACATTCCTAGTTAACTTGTGAAGCCAAATACCCCTTTGAAGTGGCCTTGCCCTGATGCACAAGGAGTAAGAAGCAAACCCCAGGATGTTTTTTTTGACTAATACAAACTGAGTCTTTTAATGTTTAAGTAATAGCCTTCTCTATCAAGATCTAATTTTCAAGGCAATACCTGAGAAGCACTTCAGGGCATACATTAAATCCAAGCCTTTGAGATTTTACTTAGACCACTCTATGAAATGGCAACTATAATGCCCTATTCTGCCACATAGTTTGCTTCCCAGCGCATCGCATCCATGTGGCTCCATATAGTCTGTTCCAGTAAGCAAACCTGAGTCCTCAGCATTTTGGAAGGAGACAGTTCTGTTCCTGAGACTTCGTTTATGTTCACAAAGCAGAAGGTGGCATGAGATAATGGGAGCAGAGAGACACTCTTTCATTGTGTTAGAATAGCCTAAGTTTACAATAGGATAAATCAATTTTAGGCTCCAAACATATGATCCCATTTACATTTTCTTACTTGTGTTGTTATTATTCATTAATAATTGTCAGGATATCATGCCAGCATACTGTAGAAGCCAAAATTCAAGTGAGCACGGTCAGTTCTCACATAAAGCTGTATTATGGAAAGCCCTTCTCTTTAAGCTTCTTGTTAGACATTATCAACTTCATTTCTAAGAGCTTTCCACTAAGATTCAAATCCCTACCACTACAGTCCTTCAGCTTTCTTGGAACAACCTTATAATGGCCAATATATAGAATACATACAGAATTTAGAGCAAATGATAGTTGATACAGAAAATTAAACTTGTTCATCAGAAATCTTCACTGAACCAGGGTTAATGTTATTAATCACCTGCCAAAAGCTCATGATTTAATTTCTTTCCTAAGCTGCTTTGATTACTCAGCTGAAGTTGGGTTCAGTATTTTTCATTGGGAAACAAAGCTGAGTTTAGTAATTAGAAAAACTGCCACCAAGAACCAAAACTAAGACATTAAGATTAATCAATGTTTATGTCATTTCTTGGAAGCTTATATTCTGGAAAAATCACATAAAGGAACAAAATTTGAGAAACTTTAAGGAATGGGCATTTTAGGCCTGACCTGGTACACTCATGATTTTGGGAATTTTTGGTATTTATATGGTTTGTTGGCAGGTTTTTTTTCTTGTTTGGGTTTTATGTGGGTTTTTTTGAGGGTTTTCTTTGTTGTTGGGTTTTTTTCATTACCTTTTAATCTTTTCTCTCCAGATCTCCTGGGAAGGGTTCAGTAGTGATGAACTTGCCAGTTTATAATGCTTTTAAGGCTGCAAGGAGACGCACACACTTAATTGCAGAAGTAAATGTAAAATGGATCCTGCTTGAGTATTCAGCTGTCTATAAAGCTTTCTAT
This sequence comes from Melopsittacus undulatus, assembly GCF_012275295.1. Lineage (NCBI taxonomy): Eukaryota > Metazoa > Chordata > Aves > Psittaciformes > Psittaculidae > Melopsittacus > Melopsittacus undulatus. The sequence continues at coordinate 119,040,399 of NC_047528.1, read as the reverse complement.
AGAAACTGTAAGCCAGTGTGTATGAATGATCTGTGAAATGTGTAGACGTAACAGACTGTCATGGGTTAGTAACATTGCAGACAAAGTATTTCATGAGAGGCCATAAGCAGACTTAAATAGAGTTATTTCTATTTTTACCTTATATCAGTAGCATTTTTCACATGCATTCTTCAAGATATCATTTTTTATTCATTCTAGATATCAAAGAAATATGACAAAAAGAAATTCTGTGATCAACATGCCAGCGTTCAGCAGCATTTGCTCTATAAATGCAATGATATGAAGTATCTTTAGTCATGATGGAATTTTGCTTTAAACAAACGTTTAACTGACTCAATTAACGTTCCACATTTTCTTGAATAACAGTACTAATTGCAGTACTTCTTTAAGCATTTTCATAGCTTAACATCCTTGGCAGTTCTGTAAAGCCTGAAAACCTCAAAAGCCTTGAGCACTTGACTGCAAAGAAGCTTAGCACATTGATACAGGTGAGGAACAGTCAAATTCAGTTTTTCCCATCTGAATGATGAGTACAGAAAACTATTTGGGACGCATACAAGCTGTGAGCTGGGTCAAGGAATCTAACCATATATTGTTACTCAGATTCCTATATTCTAAAAGCCATAGTGTTGCAAAACTCTGGGTCTGACTCTTGAGTACAAAAAGCCATACCCATACCTAACACATATCAATGGATAGCTACTTTCTCACTTATAGACTCAATTTGTCTATGTTCACCTTTAAGCTGCAGAATCTCATCCCTTTCTGCTATATTAAAAAGCAGTGTACAGTCAGAAGACTCTTCCCCTCAAAAACATTTAGATTAAAACAAGGTCATGCTTTAGCCCTTTCAAATAACAGATTTTAGCCTCAGTAAAAAGCACGCCATGCTTTTATTCTTGTTTGAATGCCTTGCAGGTTTAGTTTTGTGGGGTTTTGTGGTTTTGTTTTCCAGACCTCTTATGTCACCATCCTTGTACAGCTAACACAATTGACAGACTCATATTCACAAGGTTATAAAACTGAGAGTTGCCCTTTCCTGTCTGCCCTGGCACAAAACAGCGAGCTAGGCCTTTCAGAGGTCAGAGACAACCACTGGAGGTTTGGGGGGTGCCTCTTCCAATTACTGTCTGGGTTTTAATTATAAGTGGAGCTGTTATAAGTAACCAAAGCCACATTCACAGTATTGCCCTGCAGCAAATTCCGTGGATGGGTCCCACCAGCAGGTCTGCACCATTATTTATTGCTCCCCCAGCTTTGTCTTGTGTTTACAAGCTTCTCTAACATTAAGTAGTCCAAGAGCAAACATGTTCAGCAGAAGAGTTCAAAAGCCCATGACTGTAGGATCTAGTATAAAAGCACATACTGGATGAGTCCAACCTTAAAAAGCATTTATGCATTCCATCACAAACATTTTAATTACTTAGCTTGGACTGTTCTAATAGCATGTCCTGCATTTACTGAAAAGCCAGATGATCTACCTCTTGTCTTAGGATCACTCACAACTATGTAACAATGATACAGTTGACAAGATTTACCCTCCATCAAGGATGCTGACTAGAGTAATTCTGTTTCTTGAAAATGGTACTTAGAGGTTTTCCCTATACCACTTCCCATCCAATGCTTTCCTGATGGTCTAAGAAATGAAACGGAACTTATCCCTCTACTACACAGAAAGTTTCCCTAATACTAAAAGGTATGCCAACTGCACACTTGAGAGGGGTCCTTGCCCAATTTTGTGTTGCATGTAAATCTGGCCCAGGCTAACTTGAAGGGAACCGATTCTAATAACCCTCCAGACCATCACTGAAGATACGCACTGTGCAATTAAAAACTATAAAACCAAAAAATAAAGAAATAAAACAAAATCACAACGTTCTTCTCTGTAACCCTTCCCCTGACCAACTGGGATTGAACTCTCCTAAAGTGCTGAGGGAGTGGGAAGTTTAGGTAACAACCCTGTTCCTGAGACTTGGTAAGCAAAACAAGAAACCTTAAGTGGCCTGTTCATCTCAGTGGTTTTCTTCACATATCAGACTGGCTGGTGGGGAATGGCTAGGGTACTATCGCTTTTCTCAAGCTGTTATTAGGCAAAAAAACCCTTTTATTTGCACCCAAAGCACACTATTACATCTTCCTGACCCATCATCACGTGTTGCAAAATGTTTTCAAGGCTCTTTATACCATGACTTAGTTTAGTGGGATGTGTTCCTGCCCATGGCAGGAGGGTTGCAGCTAGATGATCTCAAGGTCCTTTCTAACACTACCTAGTCTATGATTCTATGACACAGACACTGCATCTGAAACCTGCTTGGACACAATTGAAGAAGGAATGATACAACAGATTTAATGTCATTTTTGTAAAGCTTTGTCAGGTTGCTGATACCTTTTTGTCTGCTATTAACTTGCCATGTGAAATCCAACACTATCACAACTTCCTTATTCTGATACATGGAAGGCTTAGAAGGCATGAAAATCCCTATTAAGCATTAAAAGAGTCACAGTGGGCCAGCTCAGTGAGGAGGAGCTCACAGCCACCAGAACAAGCTTGAAACACACAAATAAAAGGGTATTACAATGTGATATGGAATATAAAATTATTGAGCTGTATCTGAAAATCATCAACAAGAAAAAGAAGCATCCTCTCTGACATGGTTTTACCAAGGCAAAGTATCTGTGCTGCAGAAAACAAAACAAAAGGTCACGCTGCTGCTCTTGACAACATATTTCTTAGGTCTGAAGATCTTACAGTTGAACTCTCAGTTTCTGAAGAAGCTGAAATACTGTTATTCAGAAGACTGTATTAGCATCACTAACTAAATACAGGCTACATAAATGAATAGGCAGTGTTTTAAGGAAAAAAAAACCTGCTTTCTAAAGAAAGAAAAACCTACTTTGTGCTTCTTTCATGACTAAAAAAATAGAACAAACTTGACTGCACAATTCTATAATATTTCAGAACACTAATCATATTGTTTCATCCCAAAAAAGCCAGTGAAAACTTTTATCCTGATTTAGTAACAGGACAATCCCAAGGGGATTTACTCTAGATGCTTTTCAAGTATACTGAATACAATTTTTTTGACCCAACTACTTAAACAGTTTATTAACAACTGCATGAACTTAATTATTAGCCCTATAGCCCAAGGTAGTGCATGAGGCAAGGCAGTATCTCTTAAATCACACCAACCCTCTGAAAAAGCCTAACATCCAAGTCCAGATTTCCCTTGGACATATCAAATATGACATATTTCATTTCTTCCCTTGTGATTTCTTTGATACCCAAAACAGACCATCAGCACTTAGAAGTCAAAGATGTTTAGACATCAAAACTACATCTGCATGGTTCCTAGTGCAACTGAGAGAGAGTTCAGATTTCCAAAAGACCTGAAGATGTCAGGGGACTGTTTCAGAGAAGAACGACAGACTGGACTGAACTCGGTAACCACTTGAACCTGAGAAAGGTCCTGGATGAAATATCTTCATTGAAATGACAATCCTCAAAATAGCCCGTGTGGTCATTCCCCTTGTGTCTCTGGGTAGCTCCTTGCCCTAACGTAATCTCGTTTCCTAGAAACTGTACCACATACGGATGGGAAACATTAAAAGCCCAGCTTCTCCTGGTTCTCATGGGCAAGCCCTCTGCCCCCATCACAGACATGTCTTGGTGGTTATTGCAAGTTCTTCCCTGGCCTCACACTGTTCCCAAGTTGCTCTGAAAAGAAGCTGCTAAAAACATCTTCCCACTCTTATAAAACAATTCCACCTCCCAAACCTTGCACTATTGCTCAAATAAGTTCTTTCTTTGGTACTTCCCTCTTTTTTCCATCATCACAACAACAGCACAAACCCCTCTTGCTGCTGCAAGGAAAAGCTGGTTGGTTTTGTTTCAAACAGCATGCTACCCCCCACATTGTTAGCCATTTTATATGCAAGTCCTGCAGGCTGTTACAAGAGAATAAGTTGCTGCTTACTGATCAGAAAGTAAATAACTACATTAAGTAGAAAATTGTTTCCCAAGTTCTTTCATGCTGTTAAACTCACTACCTATACTCATCATTTATTTTGGTTACTGCCCTGACTCAGAGCTTTTCTTCTGTTCTTGCTATTAAGCCCTTCTCTGATGAGGCACTTGAGCTCCGTATTCTATTGTATTCAGGAACAATTTACAGGACTTAGGCTGCTGAAATCTCATTCCAATTGCTCTGGTTTAAGAGATGCATTACTCATAATTCTTGAGAATACTAAACAAAACAGTCAGCCCTTTAAAAGGAAACTTACATAACTTAGTCTTCTGGTTCCCTGCCTGTACACATAACACAAAAGTCACATTAACATGCAAGACATTATTCAGGTGAATGTTAAGTTTTTATCATTAGATGCTTTATGAAACTTAGGAAAGTCTAGTAACATGCCTGAATTGAGGAAAAGAAGAAAAAACAAGAGGAAAAAGCAGCCTCCTGGCTTTTGACTAGAACATTTCAAGTTTTTATGTCATTTACTTCAGGCACTCATTAATTGCATAACAGCACAGGCATTAAGCTCTGAACCCAACTATGGACACAACTTACCACTGGATCTACATACCTAACTGCATGAATCTCAATACTTAATGCATATGAGAACTAAATCATTGTTCCAACCTCAACATCTATAGAATGCTGAGATCACCTCTTCTGTGAAGAAGCAATATGTGCTCAGCTAGAATTTAATGCAGAAATCAACAAAGAAGTGCTGTTAGATCAATTCTGGTCTTCAGCCCTAAGTACAGTAATGGATAATGTTACCCAAAACTGAAAAGGGTTTTTATAAGCCTTAAGGATTAAATACAAGGAGCTAAAGTTATACTTAAGTACAATTTTTAATGAGGTCCTCCAGTGCCATCCAGTTGCTTGACTTGTTAAGCCTGCCTAAAGTCAGCTCACATCCTTTTAAAGTTAAGAGAGATACAAAGAAATGAAAACTAAAAAGGTGTTAAATACCACTGAAAAAATAGGGAAATAGGAGAATGCAGTGAAACATCCTGGATTTAAGCATTGTCTCATTCACCTGCTTACTTAGCAACATTACATGCCCCCGGTTGAAGCATATGCTAATGATGAAGCATCTTCACATTTCCAAAGATTTCTTCAGCAACCTCTACAGATAGAGCTGCAGCACCAAAAAATCACCCTGTCTTGAAGGGCATTCATTCAGGTCAGAAAACATTCAGCTTCATAGATGTATGCTAGCAAGGCTGAGCATAGAGAGCCTTCTGTGCACAGCTTTAGGTGTTTCAGTAGTTTCAGTTAAGACTAGTCTAGAAAGATAGTTTCAAAAGCATGAAATTGGTTATTTTTGTGCTTGGAAATGTGAACTGAGTTCCCATACAGATGATTTGTATTTTCCCAGCCAAACAAAGCTTTGGGAAATTTCAGATTCCCTTATTTTAGGTACAAACCTCTCTTATTTTCATGTTAAGCTACACATGCCTACGTTATCACAGAAATCCACCTGGACTGAAAAACACTCAGCACATTGATTTTAACAGGCTACTTAAAGCTATTTAAGTAATACTGTATCTCTAGTTGTCATTAACAGATGTGACTTCTTGGGAACACAAAAAAACACTTTTCTGAAGTAAACAGCAACTACCTTACAGCAACTTAAATATATTCAAAAGTTAAGCAAAGAACATACCATTCCTCAAAAAAAACAGAGAAGGAAAATTCATCTGGGAGATTAAAGTAGCAAATAAATTCATACTATAAGCGTAAAACTGACACTGAATATTATGTCTTAATTGTCATGCCCACAGTATCCCAAAGCAGTGAGTTAAGATGTGACTATAGCAACCACTGTGCTCAAAGTGCAAACAAACACATTTTTTCCTGCAGTATGATACACTGGTCTTGAAAAGGGCTTTTTCTGAAGCTGGGAATACTGATGGTATTGGGATATTGGAAACCATTACATTTTATGTGAATGCTTCAAATTAGAGATTATAAACCTAATTTGGATCAAATTTTGGGATTGTTTTGACATGTTCTTTAAGAAAGTGTCCATACATTATTTGTTTTCTTTTGAGAACACCTGCCAATACTTGTAGCCATAAGCTTGCATTTGCAGAAACCAGTTCAGTCTCTCACATTATACCAACCCCTTCAAAAACTGAATGGTTTGAATGACTCAAAAAGATGGATGTGGTCAGGAGAAAAATGGATTTATGTCAGATCTAGGGCTCAAATGTAGTATAAATAATAAAATCAGATGGATCTTTATACAAGATAGTGGTAGCACGGACAGCAGGTGCCTGCCCTTATTTCTCTTCTCAGGAGAGACCAGCAGATGAGCTGCATCTTTAAGCACCATCAAATCCAGCATTAGATTATCTGTGCAATTCCTTCAGCTATCATTACCTTTCAATAGCACCCAGAATAACCCTGCAGATAGCTGCTCCTACTGTAAGCAGAGAAAAGCTGGTCAATACCTTAAGCTAACACTTATTGTCACCATGCTCAGGTGAAGGTAGCACGCACACAATTCCCTCCTCAAGTAATTGAGATCCAACACACACAGAACTGACAAAACCAGAAGTCTAAAGCAGGAGTAGGTCAGCAAGTTTTAAATGCCTTTTAAAGGGCTTTACAACCTGCAAAAGCACTATCTGCTTGCCACAGAAAGAAGACATCAGGAAGGTAGCTTTGTCAGGGCATCAGGAATAAAAAGCCTTGAATCTGTCTCTTAAAAGGCTGTTTCATGTGGGTAAATGAGGGTTTCATATTTCCCAAGCTGGTTCTCATCTACTCCCACTTGATGCCTATCATTTCAAAGACTAAAAATAGTATAAATAACTAAATGTAAAGAAATTCTGAGCAGACAGCAACTTTTCATTGACATTATTGACATATCTGTTTCCAGGAAACAAAAAAACATAACATGAAATTTACACTTCAGTGCTGTTGGTCAGATTCTGTCCTCAGAAAGACAGATGTTAATAGAGAAATTTCAATGAATAATGACATTCTTAATACTCCATGGTTTAAGTCTATTTTAAGCCTAGCTATATGCTCAATGTGTTTCATTTTTAATTAGTCCTTTAGTGTTGCTTTTATTGATATCTTCCTATTAGATTTTGTGTGGGATTTACAAAAAAGATTTCAACTAAAGTAATCTCAAAACCTAGAATTCCATGGATTTATCACTTTGGTGCAAAAAATCCTGTAACACAAATTACACATACCTGGAAATGTGTAAAAGGAAAACAATATAGGCTTATGTTTTTTTTACTGTACAAAAAGTACAAAAGTTCCCATGATATGAGAGATAACCAGTGTAAAAATATGGTCCTGAACTCTCAAAATAATTCCGAAATCATAAAACCCAGACAAGTTTACTTAAAAAAATGCCAAAAAAACCCAAAACACAAAAACCACAAAAAGAAACCCAATCAAAACAACAAAGATTCACCCAAACTTCAACTATATATGAAAGTTGAGAAATCAAAATAATATTGGACTTAGGAGATTGCAGAACAAGCAACAGTTTTATTGTTCATGATAACAAGAACACAAGACACATTCTATCAGAGATAAGATACTCTGTTCAAGTTATTTTTTCCTCTTCATAGTTTAGTTTCTATACCACTTTTTTTTGTCCAACTTTAAGTATTTTCTGTATCATTTCTACATATTAGTAAAGGCTTTCAGAGATCAACTACCACATTTCAAATACTCTTTGTTTCACTGCTTTTATCTTAACTAGTTCACTATCTCTTTTCTGGAAAATAAAGCAGTTTACACTCTTACCCACTGGTCCTTACTTAGAACACAAGTCTGAGATAGGTAATAAATCATCTCAACAGAGGAAACTGCCTTTTACACAGGTTTTCTGATTCTGAATTTTTTTAGGCTTCTGTTGGAATGTCAAACATCTTTTAAAATCCTACTTGAAACCTGTTTGGTTCTGCTTAGTTCTTTTTAATAGGCCCCAATGTCTTCTGACATAAACTGTGATTAAGTTCTTTATTTCTAAGTTTTGTCACCATGCTCAACATCCAAGAACAACAAGATAATGTAGTAAACTATATCCATACACACAGAATACTAATTTCCAAATAAACAGAGCTCCATCTAAATGCTGATTTTAGCTAGCTTTTTGTAGGGACACTGCCAGTTAAAAAGGGGGGAGTGCCAAACCACTAGATTATCCTGGGCAAAAGCTAAACAACCTTAGAAATATATGTATTTGTATCAAGTTCACAAAAATTCATTCCCTCACTGGTGAGCAGCTAGGAAACCACTAGAGGAGCATATAGAAAAAAGCAATCTTAAACAATGCCAGGATGAAAACACACTTGGGGTTAGAATCAGATTAGAAAATAAAAGCATAAACTCTCAGAATCAATTTGGTTTACATTTAAAACAGCACATTTGTTCTTACTAAAACAAAATAAAAATCAATTACACAGAAATAACTGATTTCCATGATTCATTTTGTATTAGGGTTCCACTACAAGCCTCTGATGAAGAAGAAGGAAATTCATTTTATAAAGTCATTTTGACTTATTTCCTGATTGTAAGCTTTAATGGTTTCCAAACATCTAATCTAGTTTAAACTCCACTTGAAGATTTTATTATATGTTATTTTGACATACACTATTCATTCCTGCTATAGAGAAAAACATTTTAAAATAGACATTTTAGTCATCCTCTGATAGAAACATGTACTGCAGGAAGCTGTCAACTATTTGTTCTGTCCTGTTAAACTAACAGCCTGCATAGACCCAGAAAAACAGAACTGCTACTGAGGAAGTCCAGTCAAAACTAAACCAATGAAAAAAGGTAACTAAATTAAAGCAGGTGTCTTATTCCACCTGCAAGTGTATATACATGCTTTAATTTTATATCTTCTAATTTCAAGGTTACCATTAACTTCCTAATAGGTATAAAAATTGTCTATAAAAGTCAAAATTAGGTAAGCCTGCTGGTCTTTAACAGCGTGAAATGTGATGAATATCCCTGTTTTGTCTCACTGGTGTTCTTAGGAAATGAGTTTTTGATTTCTTCATCATTATTGGCATCGGATTTGTTTGATGTAGTCCTATCAGGTTAGGCTACTACTTACAAAGAATGAGCTTTTTTCTCCTTGAAAAATTATTGGACATAAACCTGGAAATACAAGAACTTTCTAAACTTCACTTACCAGCTCCTACTTTAATGGAAAGCCCCAAATTGAAAATTCAATACATAAATAGATAGTACATTCACGTTGATCTTAAACACCATTTTGCAGAAAGACCTTATCACCATCAATGTATCAATTTCTAGATGATAGCTAACTTACCACGTACCTGCAAGAGTTGACAGAGCATGATTTTCCACTCAGCATACCCAAGGAACTATCCATTTACACGTATGAGGAGTTTCTACATACCTTAATCACATCATAGGGGCAAAACATGCATTATTTTACTGCTGTACTTAGAAAGCTTATCTAATTTGTATTTTCCATTATCATATTTTCCAATTTTGTCAATAACTGACTTCAACATTTAATTCAAAACATTTACATTAAAACAGTCTCAAGTCACAGAAGATCTGGTTTTCTGTTTATTTTTCACATTTCAATTCTATTACACCAAATAAATATAATCACAGCTTTTCTCAGTCATCACTTAGATTCTAACCCAGTCATCCATAAATATGCTTTTCCAGAAGGATTAGCATTAAATCAGGACAAAATTCTGCAGGACAGGACAAAGTAATTCCTGTAAGTGACAAGAAAGCAATACATTCATTTTTAACTCTACTCCAAGTAAAGGCTATTTTTCCTGAATGCTTCCCTTTCTGTGACCAGAATAGTCCTCTTTGCTCTCTTTTAGACATATTTATTATTGTGATCTCTGATGGAAAAGCTTCTGGAATTAAACAATCTCCATCAAGACAGCCCAAACTATGACATAACATTTTAAGAAAGCATTTAATTACTGGACAGGTCTCAAAGTGGTTTCATGGGAAGACTGAACAGATAAAGCTCAGGTTTTTTTATTCTGGCTGCTAGCAATGTAGCAGAGCATCTTGGTAAGTGACATCTGTGTACTCAACTCAAGGTAAGTGAAATGCAGTCTGCCTTATGGGCACAGAGTTCTGTACCTACTCTAAGAACATTATGCTCTGCCACCTTTCAGCAGCAGTATAATCCATTTATACATTTCTTGCCCTCCCTTACAGCCTCATAAGCCTTAACTGCATCCAATGGTCTCATTTGCCTCAAGCAAATACAATCAGAAGCGTGTGTTTTCACATTATTCCCTTGGACTTGCTGACAATTAGGCTCGTCTACACTACTATTAAAAGCAACGTTGCTATGTTACTGAAATTTTGCCTATACACGTTGTCAAACCAAACCAATATATGAAATTCTAACTCATACAGCTCACATTTGAAGAAATACAAACAGCACAAAACAGCCACATGGAGCAATGTGGGTCAAAGCAAGCAAAACCCAAATCCTTTTTCTTAAACAATTTAAACAGAGCATAGGAACTGTCTTTTGTTGATGGAAAGAAGACAAACTTAGGTTAGAAAGACTTGAGAAACACAGCAAAGCAAATGGATCTGGTTTAACTTATGGCCTTACAGCCAGGATATTTGCTTCTTCCTTCCTGAAGGTTTAAGGCAGCAAATAAGTTTATCCACTGTGTGAATCAATTATTCAGAGTAATTTATTCCATAAGAATATTGTAACTACCAATGCATATTTCAAATTTGTCCTAAACACAGAAACAGATGACTGGAAAAAGGGAAATATAACCCCTATTTTCAAGAAGGGGAAAATGGAAAACACTAGAAACTACAGAGCAGTCAGTCTCACCTCTGTGCCTGGCAAAATCTTGGAGCAGATTCTCCTGTAAGGCATGCTAGGGCACATGAAAAACAATGAGGTGGCTGTTAACAGCCAGCAGGGCTTCACTAAAGGGAAATCCTGCCTGACCAATTTGGTGGCCTTCTATGATGGGGCTACAGAAGTGATGGATAGGGGCAAAGCAGCTGACATCATCTACCTGTATTTGTACAATGCATTCAACACTGTCACACATGACATCCTTGTCTCTAAACTGGAGATGGATGAACCCGTCTGGGGATAAAGAACTGGCTGGATGGCTGCAAGCAGAGAGTTCTGGTCAACATCTCAATGTCCAGCTGGAGACTAGTAACAAGTGGTATCCCTCAGGGGTCAGTGCTGGGACTGATGTTATTCAATACCTTTGTTGGTGACATGGACAGTGGGATTGAGTGCACCCTCAGCAAGTTTGTCAGTGACACCAAGCTGGGTAGTTCAGTTGATAAGCTGGAAGGAAAGAACACCATCCAGAGGAACCTTGAGACACTTCAGAGGTGGCCAACACCAACCTTATGAAGCTCAAGAAGGCCAAGTGCAAGGTCCAACACCTGCGTTGCAGTAATCCCAGGCACAGCTACAGGTTGGGCAGAGATTCAGAGCAGCCCTGAGGAGGAGGACTTGGGGGTATTTATTGAAGGGAAACTGAACATGAGCCAGCTGCAGTGTGCACTCACAGCCCAGAAAGCAACTGTATCCTGGGCTGCATCAAAAGGAGAGTGACCAGCAGGTCAAAGGAGGTGATCCTGCCCCTCTGCTCTGCTCTCGTGAGACCTCACCTGGAGCATTGTGTGCAGTTCTGGTGTCCTCAACATAAAAAGGACATGGAACTGTTGGAACAAGTCCAGAGGAGGCCACGAGGATGATCAGGGGCTGGAGCAGCTCCTGTATGGAGACAGGCTGAGAAAGTTGGGGCTGTTCAGCCTGGAGAAGAGAAGCTGCGTGGAGACCTCATAGCAGCCTTCCAGTATCTGAAGGGGGCCTATAAGGATCCTGGGAAGGGGCTATTCAACAGGACTCTAGCAACAGAACAAGGAGTAATGACTTCAAACATAAACAGGGGAAGTTCAGGTTATAGCCATAAGGAAGAAGTTCTTTGCAGTGAGGGTGGTGACAAACTGGAACAGGTTGCCTAAATAAATGGTAAATGTTCCATCCCTGGCAGTATTCAAGGCCAGGTTAGACAAAGCCTTGAGTAACATTGTCTGGGGTGAGGTGTCTCTGCCCATGGAAGGGGGGTTGGAACTGGATGATTGTAAGGTCCTTTCCAACTTGAAGGATTCTATGATTCTATGCTTCTGTATCTAATCATGAGCTTAAAATACTCAATGGTGCAAAGATACTGAAGCACTAAAGTTTAACTTTGTGGGTTTTTATTCCACTTGATTTCTGTATTTAACCTTTCAGCGTAATTCAGCTATCCCTCAAAAGCTTATGTTAGATTTTGTGTAAATTAGCATCAAATTCAATTCTGAAAGGTTAAAAGATAACATTATATAAAACAATACCACTGGGCTTTTCTTTCCTTCACTGACAACAAGCAGTTTGTATTTTGTTTGGCCTGGAGCCACAGTCATATTTCATGCATGATCAAAACTGACTCAGGAAAAGAAGTTAGTAAAACAGTCAAGAAAGTGTTCTTTGAAGGGAAAAATGCACAGCTTTTACCTCACTAGTTTTCCAATTCCAATTTACACAAAATAAAACTTTGATAGAAATTTTGTTCAAATTTTTTATACCTCAAGTTCCTAAAACCATATAAAGAAAAAGATAGGTGGGAATTTTGACTTAAGGTATTAATTGGTAAGGGATGGATGTTACTTTTTCAGCTAAACTTGTTGATTTTGAGAACCCGATTTTATTGGTTAAGTTAGGAGCACTGCAAGGTGAAAACAATGCTGTTGGGAAACCAGGAAGCATCTGCACACTGCCAGGACTGGTGTTTACAGCCTGGCACCAGCAGCTAATTCTGCAGCTATCTACTTGCAGACAAAGCTTACTCAAGCCTTGCTCAGCTAGACTAAAGCATGGGACTCAGCTTCCCAGTTCTAACATGTTGAATTCAGAGCAGCTGCTGAGGTCACAAGTACACCACAATGCAGGCTGAATAGTCTCACTCTGAGCCATTGAAGTTTCAAGCACTGGTTCATTCACTTGATATTGAGGCTCTAATGAGGTCCTCAATTGCAGTTGTCACAATAAGGGAAATTGCCAAACATGAAGGTACTCCCAAACTTGCATAGCCACAAAGGCTGGTAAAGGCAACTCTGCAGTAAAATTTACTAACAGTAACAGGAACGCAAAGTATTGTGTCAAAGTGTGAAAACATATACTCAACCAGGCTATAAACTCAACATATTTTCATAGATGGTAACTATTTGAATTTCATGGACAACAAGTAAAGAGACCCTCCTGATGTTTTAAAGCACCAAAACACAGCACTCATTTTTACCTTTCAGCTCCACTTAATATATAGTGTCATTTATGAAACTTACCAAGTTATTACAACCAAACACACACAATTCACAACAAACACTTGGCTAAAGATCCTGCTGAAATTGGCCTGTAACTTAGGCTAACAAGAACAAAGGTTTGAACAAGACAACACCTTGGGGGGAAAAGGATGCAAATATGAAGCGTCTTATACATGGGAATGTAATGTTCAACTAAGTAAAGAGGTGATGCTTTCTTCTGCTTGTAGTTGCTATAGTTATCATAAACATCTTGTAAGCTTAAGAGCAGAGGCCCTGAACTTGGTAATGATATTGAAAGTATCAAGAGGAATGACATGAAGCTTTGGGAGATGCCCCAGTGCAACTCTCAGCTTGGGACTAGCCATGTGCATTCAAACCACTGGTGGGAGCACTCCCACCCAATGAGGTGGGAGCATAGCCTTTTCTCCCACTGATTTCACTGGAAATTGGACCAGCTCTGCAGAGAACCTTATACCATGTTTAAGGTTTCAGGCCTCATGTGAACTTCATTTATACCAGCAAGTATCTGTGAGATACTCAGGAGTATTCACCATCTAAAACACAAGCTTAAAATAAAGAAGTTGGGAAGGAGCTGATAGTAGTTGACTACTTCTATTACTTGACTTTTTCTGCTTCTCTACACAACTTATAGATGATTGAACAATACAAAAGACTTCTGTAGAACTTCCTTGCTGGCTAAACTGTTCCAAACTCACAGAGAATGGTAGTTCTGATAGATATGTCACTGAAGCTATAGGAAAAAGCTTCCAAGTGACTATAGTAGAAAACACCTGCAATGTTAGCAAGCTTGTCCTCTTTCCTTCCCTACCCCCAGTGTTCATCTTACATTCTAAACCTGAGCATCTCCTCCCGCTTCAGCTACAGCCACTGTTAAGAAATGCCACATCAGCCTGAAGAACACAGCACACAGTAGGTTTCTGTACATGTTGTCTAGATGTGTCCTGCCATTTCAATACAGATGATATTGCATGGCATTGGTCTTCTCGACCAAGAATGTTTTTACTAAACAGCCAAGACAGTTTTCTACAAGAGTTCTCTGTGTAATTCGTGAGGACTACCGATATTTGAGAAAACACACTTTCAAGTTCCTATGTGAACACTACAGCCCATGTACTCATTCTCTAAACATCTGTTTCAAAACCAGAATGCTCTGTCAGAAACAAGAATACCTTGCCAAGACCACACAGTATATTGGTGCCTGTGAGACCCACCAGCTTCATCAGCCTACTCCATTTAATGAGTCACCTAGGGCCTGGTGGCAGGACCACCTGCCTTGGACTGCTGGTTGGAATTAGAGCTAATGGCTCTACACCTACAACTGAATTAGTTCTTTCATGTTTAAAAGCCTGGCTCATTAGATAAAGCCCTCCTTTCAGGCTGCTCATTGAAAACCTTTGCAACTATTTCACAGCATGGTTGGTCTCTTCCATTCATATTTTGTACTGTGTATACTGATTTGCCTATTTTTTTAATTAAAACCCCTTCCACTGGTGATCAGAAGGGAACATTGTCATGAACTCACAGAGAAACTATGATTTCTGGCCTCTTGTGAGGCCCCTGATTAATTGTGCTTTACTACTATTACCCTGGGAATGAACACTGTCTCTCCCACAAGCATTATGAAGATCAGTAAAATTAGATACAAGACCTTGGGCATTTTTGAGCAGAATGTGAGCTCCTTCAGGTAACCTCCACAAAGCTGATGCTTTTACCTTGCTGGTCAGATTACCTTATCTAAGAAAAATTTCTTCCTTTATAATTAACATTCACAGCAGTTAAGAAACCTATTTTCTTTTTATCTGCCATTCACTACTACTTTGTTTTCCAGTCATACAGCTGCCCACATAGTTTAAATACACATGTTGGGCTTCAAAAAGAGGAGCTTCAGGTCCAGTTGAAGGGAAAACTCTTACATCCCACATATCATATAGAGAAAGAATGAGTTTAAGAAATATTTAATTCAGCAACAAACTAGCTGGCTGTATTGGGAATATAAAGAGCCAGCTATTCATATGTTCCAGTGTGTGACTGCATAAACCAAGCTAGTAGATACTACATATATGGAAATGAAGAAGAGTTAGAAAAGAATGTGAAGCACAGAAATGTTCAGACTATAAAAGCCTCATTTACTTCAATAAGCATCCTCACAGGGGTTGTTTAGGGAAAGTGAACTATTTGAATAACTGTTCTCTTAGGTTTTCATCTGAGTTTGTCTCTAATAACTCTTAACTTGATACTGATGGATTTTAGCATTGATACGAACCTTTGATAGGAACCTCTTTGACCCCATTTCTCATTTAGAGGAGAACTGACACCAATACAAAACTGACATTGTCTGCTTTCTTGCTTTTAATAAGACGCTGCTTCCTTTATAGCCTAATTTCCAGGATGACTTCAAAAGGTGACAAGTGGCATTAGACCTGTACTGCATCAATATTAATATATACTGTTCTCTTCACCTCAAGTCAATGTGACCCTAACAAGTGTAGCTCTCTCTACTGCAAACTTTGAGAGAGCAAGTCCAGCAGTCATGTGGTTCAGATTGAACAGAACTGCAGGGCTAGTGTCTCCATTTCTTTTCTCAGTAAGCACTATATCCGTAGAGTTGAAAGGAGTGGTTTCAGTGTTTAAGATCAGTGTCATGGATAATTAAAGACCATTAAAAAATAGAAATCATCAAAATCAAAACTATCCCGTCTCAGACATGTTTTGTCTTGCACTATAGCCTGCTTTAGCATCTTTTATTGAACCAGTGCAAATCATGTCAGAATCTTTAAGGAAACAGAGCACTGTCTGAGAGATTGAAAGATATACACCATGAACTTCAAAGACACAGTTGTCTTTCCTACCAACCACCCATATGCTATTCAATTGGGGTAGTCCTCCACTGAAGCAAGGCTTCACACCTGCCCAGGATCTTGTTTTGATGGACAGTTCACTGAGATACAAGATCCAGGCCAAAACATTGCTGTTGGAGAATGCAGCTTAGATGCCCTGTGCCATTCAGCACCATACAGAAAGGTAATGCTGAACTCAAAACTTTGTCATGAAACAAACAGAATAGAGCCTGATAAATACCTCTGTCCTCCAAGTAATTTCTAATCCCATTAAATTACATGATAGCTCACAGGGCATTTCACTATTAAAGGCATTCATAATACTGTATGTTGGAAAAGTTCTTAGAAACTAACAAAAACTCCTTGTTCAAGAGCCCACATTTCTACTACTGACAGCAATTTCACTTCTAGCTGCTTCCTTTACTGCATGGTGATACAATGCATCTTGCCTGTTCAGTCACCTGGCAGCACAGCTTTCCTAAGTTGATGACTTTGATTTATTCCTCTAACAGTCATTAAATTAGGGTAGTTGCATTGTGTTAGTAAATAGCTAAAGGAAACATTCTGCAGTTGCCTTCCCTGTAATTCCTACAGTTAATGCTTTATTGGCATTTTCATTGTAGACATCATTTTTCAAATGCACACAATTTAATAGTAAACATTTGCCTTTGACACACAATGGTTTGGTCAAATAGCACCATTAGTTGTTTTGCTTTTAAATCCAGTTATTTTACATCTGCATCTACTTGACTTTCCAAAAGCAATATAAGGGCAACCAAAAAGATAAAAAGATGTTTTTATCATCACATAGCACTTAGTTTTTCTCTGGTTTAGAACCAACATGCTATACCTATTTCTATAGGCACATACAAAGGTCAGAGATATTAGAAAAGCTCAAAAACCTTTTCAACTGCCACAGAAAATAACTGCCACCACCTCTGATTTGACTGAAAGAAAAAACTCATGAGGTGATACAGAACTGAAAAGACGAATAAAGCAAAGAAAGCCAGTGAGAACAGCAACTGATAGCATCAGCATTTAATTCTAAGTCATTTATGGATAAATGCAATTCCATGGATTTAGTAGGCTATTTTTTTGACATTTTGTAATGTTTATCACAAAAGAGTGAGCATTTACAGTTATTAAATAAAAGAAAAAATCTTTTGGGTTACTTTTAAGTCAAGATTGAATCCCCGTTACATACAGTGCTCCCCAAGATAGGGGTACAACACCAAACGCTTCGTTCCTCATCCATCACAGATGAGTGTGATGATACTCAGTATTCATGTCAAGACTGAAAAGCCCCATGTAACTCACATTTCTAACTTTAGATAAACGATGGAAACAGACAGATATATGCAGCTAGAGGGTATAATTGCTTTACAAAGAGTCAGTTACCTGCCAATGGTGTAATTCTTTTTCATTCAAAGTGAATCACAGTTGTATCATATCAGCATGTATCTTAAAACAGACATTATGCATGCAGGTTCTGCCTCTAACAACTGGCAACACACTATTTGTATTGCTCATTGGTAGACACTTCTGCTTTCAGCAGAGGGAAAACAGTTTATCTCCTGCCCTTCCTTCTCTCCTCTTATTTAGAGTACAGAGCTGTAATATGGCTGTGTATGCCAGAAACCTGTTGGGGGGGGAAAGCTGCCTTTTCTTCTCAATAGAATGTTATAGTAGAGAGACCTTAAGGTGAGAATAATATTTAGTACAAAATTAAATAGGAAAGTCTCTAGGACACCATTTTGGTGACTGGAGGAATTCTAAACAGACAAGCCAGAACTCATTTATCCAACAGGTTTCATGAAGAGGTCAGACTGACAGAATAAAGTATAATTTAGAGCAATTTATTTCTTACTTTTCCATTGGTTCTGTATTAACTAACAGGGTATTTGTGAAGGGTACTAGGAGAGACTTTAATGTGCCCTGAAAAAGAGATAACAGAACTTTAACTTCACCTTTCCTTGCATGCTATCATTATCCTTCCTTCTCACTGGATTCTTCTCAATCTATTCCATTCCAATCAAACCCGTTTTTCTCTCCCACCACACATCAATTGAAAAACAGTGGGGTATTATTTCTACTTCTTAAGCATTCTCATTTCAAGTTTTTAAATTGCTCAAGCAGTGCAAGAATAGTGCAGAAGGCTGACAATTGTTCACCTAAGACACCACAGAAGTTTTAGGCAGAAAGCTAGGTATCTTAAGTAATCTCAGGAGAATTTGATAAGCCTTCCTGCTTCAGCATCACCTGAAGTTAAAATAGGAATGGGAATATGAACTAAACAGAATTCAGTCCCTACCAATAACAAAGTCTGATACAAAAAGTTATTGGTCGGTTTTTGACAGACCCACCAATTTAGTGATGGAGTTTACACCAAATATCATTACAAAAGCCCTTACTGCTCCCTTGAGACCCTAGTTCTTTCCTGTTCATCAGTTGTATTAGGCACAAGCAATTAAATCTGTATTGCAACATTCACCTACTACTGGTATTTTACTCAGCAGGTCCCTCCCTGTACTGCTGACTGTCTAACACTGAGCGAAGACAGTCAGATATCACCAAATGCTATCACCTTTACAACTTTCCAGGAACAAGTATAACTTATATTGCTTAAAGCCCAGTCCGTAGGTGTTCATCTGCATATCACAGCTTTTGCTTGGAAATAGTGCAAATAAACTCCATAATCTTGCTCATATGGCTTCTGGGAAAGCAGATCAATAGCTCTACACTATGCTACAGTATTCAGTACCTCATAAAACCTATTGACTGTACAAAGCAGGCTTATTGGCTCATTTCTGCTTCAAGTGCTCCCCACAAAGATGCTTTGGTAACCAGCAGAGACTGGTTCGGTTTCCACGAAGCATCAGTAACCTAAACATTGCATTAAAAGACAAGAAACTGTCTTTCTAATCACCAGGTACTGTTGGCAAAAGCAAGGGAACACTACCACAGCATTGAGGCAATACCTCTTCTCCCTGTTTTTAGTAGATGGTTAGTATTACTCAGTTAGCATGAGCTGAAGAGTGAAATATAGCTTCTTCAGATGCTAATCAATATCAGCGCTGGTTCATTTCAACAATGCTTAAGAGACTTCCTTTTTTGGTTGTTTGGTTTTTTTTTGGTTGCTTTTTGGTTAACTTTCTCTCCTATAAATTTAGCCTTTGTTCTTAAAAAGTTTATGTTTAATAAAGTTACTGCCAGTTCAGTATTGGAACTAATAAAATCAGGACAGGTCAGCTGAGTTACTTTGAGAACAGTCACCTCATCTCCTTCCCTAATCCTGTTCCTGAAGGGTACACACATGTAAATGTGTAGTGCCAATCCTGCCATTGTTCTGATTTACAATAGATTAGCCTAGACCATATTTAGAAGGTCCAATACACTCTTACTTTAAATACACCTAAGCAAATACATTTTTGTCACTAATATCCTATTATTCTAAGCCACACTGAAAGATAGAACCTTTCCCCACTCTTCTCCTTATGAAAGTCTCTCATGTAAATTACAATATTTATGTGACAATTCAAGTATTAATGTACATATTTTCCCCCACCAGAAGCTCAATACATGCTCAGACCTCAAGATCTCTAATCCTGTAACCCTTCTTCCCTTTATGTTCTGTATTTAGTTGTTTGTAAGGCTGCTGTTTCTTATATCTGATTATTTATTTCCCTCTCTTCTCTTGCATTTGAAGCAGTTACCTTATATTTTACTTTTCCCAAATGTTCCATGTGTAAAGGCTGGTCTATTTTCCATATTTTAACAGAAACTTACTTAAGGTTTATCTCCCAGAGGTTTGCCATAGAAAAATGTCTTGTTGCCTCAAAAGAGAGTAGAATTTGTGGAGACAGCACAGCTCATGGGAATATACATGGCAAAAGATCCACAGCTGAATAGCCAACAGCCAGAAGGGCATTTTTGGACTATATCATTAAACATCAAAAGAATCATACTGATTAAAAGGTTCTGATACTCAAAGACTTAAAGAACACAAACAGCCACCAAACTGTACCACCGAGTACTCTTATATGTACTGAAGAGCTATAAAGCTGCGCAGAAAGGCTTAACAGGAGAAGCTGAGCAAGATTACTTCCCTCACTACACAGAGAAAGCATTATTTCACATAAAAGCTTATTTTTAAGTTCTGCAAAGGTGCATGACTTTTGTAGTTAGCCCAACAAGGATTTTCTTTACCTAAATATAGAACCACAGCTTGCCACATTTGATCAGCTGTTTTGGGCCTTTGTTTTTATTTACTTTACTTTTACTAACTGTTAATTTGCCCCAGTGTTACTTAGTACCAGCAATTCCCTGCTGGGCTTCTAGTGGGGAGGAACAGGTTTTGGCAGTACATCAAAAGAGGAAACCAAGTAAAGCATTTCTAGAACTCAGTTCTCCTTTTCTCTTCTCATAGAGCCATCGAGTCAGCATAAATGAGGTACCATAAAGCCAAGGAAGGTGTTAGGGTTTGTTTGGTTTGGCTTGGTATTTTGTTCAAGTTTCTTGGGTTCTTTTGCTTGTTTTGTGTTTAATTTGGGGTTCTTTAGTTTTATTTTTGTGTGTTGTTTACCTGGGGGGGGGGGTTTGCATGGTCTTCCTAAGTGTTTAAAGCACCAAAACAAGGCTTGGTTTTGGGGTTCAACTGCAAACATGACCTTGGCAGAAGAAGTGACACTGTCTAACATCACCAGGCCAGATGAAATCCTGTTTGTTCCTTGGCAGTTCAGATCTCTCTGACCTTGAGACTGTCTACAGTGATTCTTTAAACTGAGGTCTCATACTGGCTCAGGAGTGCAAGTAATACAGTGCCAATTTGCTGCTGAGGTTTCCTCACCTAGCTGAAACCTCCTCACAAGCTGTTTTAAATACAACATACCACTAGAAAAATGGCTTCATCTTCTGAATTACACAGGCTCAATACCAACTTCAAAATCCAGAGTTCTCACATATTATGGGGTTTTTTTTTCCATTGTTTGACATGCTGCTTAGCACACCACAACTCTACATTGACCCCTGCTTTTACTTTCTCATCTGTTCATTATGTATTGTAAAGCAGCTCACTGGTTCCTGAGGATATCCTCAGCCTAGATCGATTTGAATTTCACCTTCATTTTACTGATATTTAAATACATCCTCCTTCAGATACATGAACTCATCATTCATTTCATGCTTCATTAACCAAACAGGTAAGTTTCTGTGTTTACAAGATACACGCAAGCACAGAGGGCTATCCTAACCTATGCTTTCAGTTACTAAAAGTATTACATTTAGATTCTTACTCCCCCTCCCCTTTCTCCCCACAAAAAGTGCTGCAAATGAAACTTGCACTAAGTGTTTGGGTGTACAATCATACAATAGTTAAGGCTGAAAATGACCTTCAGATCATCCAGTTCCAACCCCCCTGCCAGAAGCAAGGACAATGTACACCAGACCATGTCTCCCAAAGCTCTGCCCAACCTGGCCTCGAGCATTGCCAAGGATGGAGCTTTTGCCACTTCCCTGGGCAGCCCATTCCACTGCCTCACCACCCTCACAGTAAAGAACATCCTTCTTATATCCAACCTGAACTTCCCCTGTTTAAGTTGAAATCCATAACCCCATGTCCTATCACTACAGTCCTGATTAAGAGTCCCTCTCTGGCAGCTTTATAGTCCCCCTTCAGATACTGGATGGCTGCTATGAGGTCTCCACGCAGCCTTCTCTTCTCCAGCATGAACAGCCCCAACTTTCTCAGCCTGGCTCCATACAGGAGGTGCTCCAGTCCCTGATCATCCTTGTGGCCTCCTCTGGACTTGTTCCAACAATTCCATGTCCTTTTTGTGTTGAGGACACCAGAACTGCACACAATGCTCCAGGTGAGGTCTCACAAGAGCAGAGCAGAGGGGCAGGATCACCTCCTTTGACCTGCTGGTCACGCTCCTTTTGATGCAGCCCAGAATACGGTTGCTTTCTGGGCTGCGAGCACACACTGCAGCCGGCTCATGTTCATTTTCTCATTGACCAACACCCCCAAGTCCTTCTCCGCAGGGCTGCTCTGAATCTCTTTGTTCAACCTGTAGCTGTGCCTGGGATTGCCCTGACCCAGGTGTAGAACCTTCACCCTCACTTTGTTGAGCTTCATGAGGTTGGCAAATCTCCTTCCAAAGCAGCCCCTCCTTTTTCAGCCAGGTCCCATCAGCCTCCAGTAGGCCCAGCTTCCCAAAGCAAGCCCCATGGTCTCAGTAACTAAACCCTTGACTATGGCATCACCACTAGATAATAATGCCAGATGCACCCGGCCTTTTCAAGGTCCCCCCCACCTTTGACCTGAAAGACAGATGAAAAAGCATCTGAGCCCCATAGCCCTTAACCACATTTCCCAGGGCTCTTTACTCCTTCTTAATGCTTCCCAGACTACTGCTATCAATATTGCTGGCACCAACATGGACTACTAGAAGTGCAAGCTAAGCTAATATTAATAACTTATGTCCTTCCAGTAAACATTGTAAGGGATTAAAATGTTTCTCTTACCATTTCTTAGTGGCCCTGTGACATTCTGGGACCTGGCTGCTGGGATCTGATTAGCTGTCTAACCAAGCCGAAGATAACCACATCCTTATCTGCCAGTTTTGCCTCTAGCACAATGCTTCCATCTCAGTGCCTGTGGAATACATGCTAAATGTGGAACTGGTATTCAAGCATAATATGACAGGACAAACACCTTTCAGGTAGCATCTTTTCAAGTCCCATAATGTCTCATTTGAAAGAATATCAGGTAGCTAATGAAGAAACTTTGCATGAAGCATGCCTGCTCTGTACTATGACAATTCATCCAGATTGAAGATCACATCTAACAGTGTGTGTATCCCATTATGATTGTTTCTAGATAAAGTTGCTTCCTCCAAGTTCATTGTGCATTTATGAAGATGAGAACCTGTTTCACTAGTAACCAAGTGGCATGCAGTCTTCCTCTGTGTATTTTGTCTCAAAATTATAACAGGAGTTGAAGCATCACTATTACAGACTGAATAGTATTATAGAAAGAATTTTCTACTCTAGCTTTTCAAATTATCTCAACTGTTCAAGGTATATTCATTTCAATCCTAGAAATGTAACAAAAATA
Organism: Melopsittacus undulatus; assembly: GCF_012275295.1. Lineage (NCBI taxonomy): Eukaryota > Metazoa > Chordata > Aves > Psittaciformes > Psittaculidae > Melopsittacus > Melopsittacus undulatus. The sequence continues at coordinate 119,017,072 of NC_047528.1, read as the reverse complement.
AGTATCTTTCAGGAGATGAATAATCACAAATCATTCAAACAATTCTCCACTGCTTCATAATTCCCCTTTCTTCCTGCAGCTGCAAAGCACTATAGATTTTATCCTTCATTTTACAAGTTTTTAGATAGTTCTCTATAAAATGTCCAAAGCTAATGACAAGAAAACAAGTTAACTGCATTGAAAAGCTTTAGCTTTTCACAGTTCTTACTTGTCTCCCAGTACCTGAAGCAGAGCACTAGCAAGGTCAATGTTCTTTGTTACAAGTCTAAGTCACCCATGCTATAAATCACAATATATTCTGAAGCATTTACAAGGCTATTTAATGCTGTTCCTTTTAAATCACTGATAGTTTAAGTACTGGATATGATGTCTTAATATTCCTTGTTTATTTTTAATTCTGCTGCTTTAGAGTTAATGCCAGGTGAGTTTAATGAGTCCATGATGTAAATTCCCTCCCATAAGCTGAAAGTTATTTGCATATCTTCAAGCTCTTCCATTTTATCTTCATCTAGTATTCATTAATATGTAACATACCCTTGCAACATCTTCATTGCTACTTAAATGTATAAACTTTCTTCATTAGACTTGAAACAAGAGCCAAGTCTTTCAGCCATCTTCAAGTTACGCATGTGATTAATGGGATTCTTACTCTTTCTTCACTTCTGACAGGTCTGAAAAGCTTGGATTCCTTTTTACACCTTACATTACCCTTCACTCCTAATTTCTTGCAGCATCTATCTTTTTCTTAGAAGACTAACTGACCAAATTGCTTCCTTCCCCTTTGCCATTTCTAAAAACATGAACATTTGTCATAAGGGTCCTGTACATTTCAGCATGAAATTTAGGGTTTCTGTGCAAGGTAAATAAAGAACTTATCTCTGGTACAGTTGGGAGTTATGACTGCTCATCTGTCTGTAGATTCTGTTTCACCGAAGAGGTACATTATCACACCATACTTGAGCTGGATGACATTGTCCTCTGTTTGGTAATTTCCCACAGAATTTCTCTTTAACGATGAGCAACATGTGTTGCAAACACTTTGAACTAAAGCAGCTAATCAAAAGTTACACATGGTAGAAACAGGACTGCTTCTTTTTCTACTTTTATGGTCAAATCTTTATTTCCTCTTACAGTTTATTTAATCTTTAACAAAGAGTTTCTAGGTCAGCAAGGAGTAAGTAACTCTGTCTGAAGGTATGACTATGCAAACAGGTGCAAATCTGCTCCCAGGACTGTCAAGTACAATATATTCATGTTTCAGAGCAAAGCTAGACTGAATGTCTGCTTTTTGTCCTATACTGTCAGTGGTTCAACAGTGACACACTGGCTGCTTTCAGTGAAAGGCGACAGACAGCTTACATCTTTGACTTCTGCTAAACTAATCAAAAAGGAAAAGATCCTTACTCAAGCCATCATCTGTCTTCAACATCATTTTGCTGCACTTAAATTTAAGGCAAACAGGACAGAAAAAAGTATTTTATTGAGAAAATACCCAATCCATGCCACAAAGACTAACAATTAAAATGAAGTAGCCAGCTCAAGTGACTAACACACATTTGAGCCAGTAGCCCTTTAGATACTATTCATGATAATGCCCAAAAGCACATAGGGCCACTGATAATAAAAAGCTTTTCTTCAAGAAGGAGAGCTTGGTTACATTCACAAGTTTACTGAAATATACCCTGCTATCAACCCATGATCTCTGCTGGTCTCCTCCCAAAAGTGTGCTTTTATGCAGCAGCTTTTGCTGCTATTAATATTAGCAATCTTGTTTTATGGCCAGAATTTTGCATCATGAACTTTTAGTCCCATTCAACCCTTGCTTCAGTTTACCTTAGTATAGAAATCTTTCATTCACATTTACATAGTTCCAATTACCATTTGACAATTTTAACACCTGCGTTCTCTATCATACAAAGCTAAATCAGAAAATTCAAAATTAACCTCTTTCATTAACTATTTAATTATTATTAGCATTACTTGCGAATTACTGTTTCATGAAGAGAACAAATTACTTCTAGTTACATTACCATGATCATCAGGCAATACAATAAAATAGCAGGATTCATTTAGAATTATGACAAAAGTGTATATCATTAAAGATCAAGTCAACTTTTAGTCCAGATTAAAATTACCAGCAACTTGTGTGCAGAACTAATGATCCTGAACAACATTTTCATCTATAGATTCCCATCTGCCTTTTTATATTTTAGGTGTTTTATTTTACTTGCTATTAAAAATAGAACAGCAGCAGCATAACAACTATGAGTCCTCAGGGTTGGGGTTTTCCTCCTCCTTCTCCCAAGGTAGTTTTAAACACAGTTTTTACCACTAAAAATATCATAAACCTTTACATAGGATTGTTGCCAATGTATTTTGTGCATTAATAGTTCTAATTTCTTAGGTCTTTGTTTAAGACTAGAGGTGCCTAAATATAAAACTCTAATAACTAGGAATTCAACCTGCAGAAAGATCAAAATTAATTTGCTTTTCCTAGAGCCCATGTTTCTGAAAGGGTTTCTTTTCACTAAAGGTTTCATTTTTCATATAGTATTATTTTTGTCTTGATTCCTCAAATCAAGGTATTTTGATTAATTCAAAAGTCTAGTGACATGGACAGGATGATCTGATGGTCTCATGTTTTTTAACTCTTAACAATGACAGTCTTCACAAAAACTGAAGCTGTACATTCATTTCAATTAGTTCTAAGTAGAGATAAAAGCTGTTTGTTATATACTGTTGAATGAGAAACTTCCCAATCAGGGCATAATTTCACTATTTAGAACACTGCAGCCTACATGGTCTGACATAGTATTATCAGCTATCTGCATGACAGTCACACCAAAGTTAGCCAAAAACCAAGGGTACCCAACTTCTTTTGGATAAGCATGGTTGCAAGATGCAACAGGCCACTAGCTATGCAATTAATTACCGACAGCTATGTGATCTTTATATGCAATAACAGACTGAAGTTAATGCTGTTTCTATCACAGTTAGACTTTTTTTTAAAACCTAAACTGAATGGGAAGGCTTATTTTACACTATTAAAATTAGTATTAAAAACTAAATCATCTCTATTACTCCTTGGCTGTACCATTTCAGTTGCCAAAGGTCACAGTCCTTCAATAGGTCTGATTGCCTTTCTGATCACTTTTCCTATCCAGATGGATGGTATCAATGAAACACAGATCTGGCTGATTATTTTGAAAGTACTTAAAGAAATGAGACTAATCACAGTGTAAGCCATATGCCACAGCTATTTTATACCTCTGGGTGTGGAATAGAAATGATTAAGGACTTGGAAGAATTTTAATGTCTAGACCCTTTCTTGAAACATGAGAGTCTGAAAAGCCACTGTTTGTATTTTAATATTCTTACTAGTCATTCTTATTTCTTCAAGTCCATCTTCCCAACATTAATGTTCTTATTGCTCTTTTTATTTCAACTGATTAGTGCATTAGACATGACTAAACACAGTTTCTGTCCTGGTATTAAAAACAGAAACAATTTACTTGCAAGCATCGTGTTAACATGGGGGTTTTGTTGTTGGCTTTTTGTCCTTTTGGGGGTGGGAGGGGGTGGATTTCTTTTTAAGTGAGGTAAGATGCATGCAGTAATATATTAGAACTTACACTTTTCAGATGCCTTCACTTTCTGAACTTCAAACAAATTCAGTGAGAACCAAAGACTTAAGGAATTTTCCTATAAACTACTATTTTACCTATTTCTCAGCATTTAAATTTAAGCCTGAGTTGTCACCATGTAAGTTTCTGTTAGGTATAATTTCATTAGAACATTAGCATCTTCTGAAAAAAGAAAGTATCAGGTGAGTACTGTAACCTGAGAGTCTAAAGACCAGTGAATATCTTTTTATTCACCAGTCACAGGACGAATGAATATACTTCATTGTGAATGCCACAGTCCCCTCTATACCTTACTTCCGGTAACAATTACCATCAACATAAATATATATATGTTGGGCTTTGCTCCTTTTTGGTTTAACTCTGCTAAGGCACAAAGGAAAATTAAAAATATATGTCTATCTTAAAGACATCCTTACAATGTTCATTTCAGGTTGGCTTTTCTCCAGCAAGAGAGCAATTCTTTCATTTGTCTCACCTAGGGAGATCTGTCCCTCTAGGGACCCAATCACTTTGTTAATTAGGTGGTGTCATGGTTTAAGCCCAGCCAGCAATAAGAGCCACTCAGCTGCTTGCTCACTCCCCCCCCCTTCTTCCCCCAGCTCTGGGAAGGATGGAGAGGAGAACCAAAAGAAAGCAACTGCCATGAGTTGACAAAAGAGCAGTCCAGTAACTCAGGTATAACACAAATCACTGCTGCTGCCACCAATAATAATAATGATAAGGGAAATTACAAGGGAAGAGAATACAATCACTCATCACCTGCAAACTGATACCCAGCCCGACCCGAGCAGTGATGTAACCCTTCTGAATAACTGCCTCCAATTTATACAGTGGGCATGACATGCTGTGGTATGGAATACCTCTTTGGCTAGTTTGGGTCAGATGTCCTGTCTCTGCTTCCTCCCAGTTTACCCTCTTCCCTGGCAGAGCATGAGATTGGGAAGGTCTTTGATCTGAGTAATCCCTACATAGCAACAACTAAAGACATGGGTATTGTTCCCAGGCTGAAAGTCAGAAACACAGCACTGCACCAGCTACTAAGAAAGAACAAAAAATGACTGCTGCTGCTGAACCCAGGACAGGTGAGCAGGCAACAGCATTAAAGCATTTCTCAAGTACATCAGCAAGGATTTGGCTGTCAGGGAGTGAGAGACTAAAGAGAAATATTAAAACCAAGTACTTCTGATTAGAGACCTCTTTATAACACTTGATTGAGGATGAGGCACAAATGTTGAACAACATTAGGTGACTCATGAAGCACAAATAGCATATTAAAGTTATCACTACATATTAACTTAAATTCTTGACTGAAGAAGAGGTAGTTCACTCCAGCTTTTATTACTGCTGCAAAGTCAAGAATCACATAAATAATCATCACTTTTGAGGGCTGTCAAACACCCTATGGCAAAGTGCTAGCCTCAAATGTCATTAAATTTGCACCTCTTTCACCTACCCTCTTACCCCTCCTTATTTTAAGTTCTAGAGTGACAAGTGATTCTGCTTTGCCCTTTATTCATTGCAGCTCCTTCACTCTTCTACCCACAGAAGCCTCATCATCTTCACCCACCCTTTCCTCCCTTTTCTTCACTTAGAGAAAATATTTCCCGTATCTGTGCCCCCCACACACACCAGTATTCAAAGCACTCTTGTTTGTACAGAAAACAATGTATTTTTCCCATATCTGCCTGACTGTTGTTTTTCTACTTGAATAGCACTAAAGGAATGTGAGAAGCACTGAATTAGGAAAGCTAACCAATGGCAGCAAAGCTGTTCACTCAAGGCAGTTTCTAAAAACCAAAGGACCCCAAAACAAACATCCCCCCCAATGACCCAACCCCCCCAAAAAATAAACCACACCAAACCAAAAAAATGCCCCCAAAAAACCAAACCCACAATCACAAGCAAAAAAACTCCAAACAGGTAAAAAAAGATGCACATAAAGTTATTCCAGCAGTTCATCTTAATTGTTCCTATCACAGAATTTACTTATATCAATGACTGTTTTCTTGATCTACCTAGAATAAATGGGACTGCTTAAAAGGTTGACATGTAGATGCATTTCTTGCTGTTGAGTTAAATAGATTTGACAGAGATATAGCTGTTTTTTCATATACCTGAGCTATATAAGGAAAGCTGTACAAGGAAACTTACACCCCTGCTAATATCTTGCACTTTTAAATGAAGTATAGACTTAATCAAGAATCATTATTCACCATATAGACTTCAGTAGGTTTTTGAAACCTAACAGTAATACCGGTATGCATCTTAAAATCAATTTAATCTTTAAACTAGCAAGCTTTTATGTTAGATTTTAGATGCATGGGTTTGCCTCTAAGTCATTCTTTCCAATGAATCCAGCTGTCGAACTGACACCTTCAGTTTGTACATCAACTATCAGTTTAAAGGTCCTTGCTTGTAAGCTGAACCATTAAATCACTTTTGAAGGCTAAAAAAAGCAAGAATTATAGTTAGTTTTATTTGTTCTGCCTATTGTAGAACATGTACCAGCCATAAGACCATGGTAGATCCCACCGCTTGATGATAACAAATCAATGTTGCTTTGTTACACATGCCTGGAAATGTCAGTCATAGGTAACAATGCCAGGTTTTCAAAAGCTAAGTCTTTGGATGACCTTTAAGGGCTTAAGTTATTTCCAATGTCTTAAAATCAAAAGATTACAAAACTAGAAACATTACAATTAATCTTGTTTCCTTTTTTCCATATGCTGTTAACTTCACTTATTTCACACATTTCTTACTCAATTAAGTGCTTCAAACAATGAAGACAAGGACTAACAGCCTGTACTTGAAAGGGACAAAAAAGCAGGATTGGCATCCAGTGTGCACTGTCACTGATGCCTGGATGCTGTGCTGCCTATCACTCTCCCTGCACTGCAGCCTCCACCAGTTTACAGCACAGGACTCTTTCCATTCAAGGCCACAGAGCACTTAATACATGCAGGTTGCCATTACTTCCCAAGAAATTCCTAATACCTTTCAAGGCACCTATCATCTGTTCAGACATAAGTAGCTGTTACCTTTCAGTCCATGGGCTACAAATCAGTCCATGTTTTCTAGTGTACCCAAATGTCTTCACCACAATCATTGACATCTTCAGAGAAAAGATACTACAATAAAGGAAGTCCCTGGTTATATGTTTCACAGGAAACTGTTTTCCTTCTGGTATTTTCCTTAAACTTGCCCTCATTCAGGTTTTAGAGACTAACATTAGCACATTCTTTTTTAACATTTATTAAATTCCATTAAAAATAAACAATTCCACAAAACCCAACAAGAATTAACTAAGACAAGTATCATTTACACCCTGCTTTATTTGATGATTTTGAACACTCTCATGGACACTATTAGCTACTTCAGGTAGACAGATACCTCAGGTATCTGAGGATGGAAACAAGACTATCAGCCATGTTATCTCAAGTCCTAAAGAATTAAATAAAACATCCTGGAGGGACTAATAAACATAAGGCATATGGGAAAAGTGATAGCCAGAAGACTGAAATCATTAACAGTCAATTATAGAACCTATAACAAATAGCTGAAGTATTCACAATGATAGATTATACTCAAGTAACCAGGTACTGTGTAGGAATTAATTGATCTCAGAGGTGCAGGATACAAATAACCCTATCTCTGTACCAACACTGCAATTCATAAAGCCAAGAGTCAGACTGATGCATTTTGAACCCCATGAGCTTCTTCACAGGAAGCTGTATGCAAAATCCTGAAATGCTAATAAGAAAACCCTAACTTCTTGTCAGGAAATGCTCTGAAGGTGAAAAACAAAACCCCAACCCAGAAACTGGATGAGAAGTTCAGCTGCTGGTACATAAGAAGGAGCTACACACAGGAATTTAACCCTACTGGAAAGCACTGTGTTCTCATGGTACACTTTCAAACTAAAGGAGCTATTATCAACCTTTCAAGACTTAAGACCTGTTCAGACATAAGCAGTTCTTTTTCCCTCTATTTTTACTACTTTCTGATTTCACTGAAATAATACCCTATACTTTTAAAGCAATCTTCTGTCATCTCCAATTCTTCTCCTGAGATTCTGAACCAGTTGTCAGCAAGTTGTTAGCTAGTACCCCTAATGCTTATGTCAGAAACCCACACCCATTCTTTATATTTGACCAAGGATTTGAGTGTCTATTACTCTTCCTGCCTATAATCTTCCTTGAATGGAGAAAAAAGTGTCTTTCTTATATAAAAGTTTCCCTATATTTTGCATTATTCCTTGACTAATAAATCATCCTATGAAAATTAATATTACTCCTAAGTAAATTATGCTTTTATGACAAGCAGAGATACAGTACTTGGATTTTATTTAAGTCTCAGTTCTCTTTTCCCAACTATGTAATAGGTACACAGTATGCACAGCAGTTGGAACACCATTTATTATTGCCTGAGAGTCAGTGGCTGGCTATTTTTTACACAGACTAGACTGATGAAAAGAGAAACAGAACACTGCCCACTAAATAATCAAAAGCTAAGGGGGGTTTGTCATTCCTGTAACACCAGCACAGATCAGCAATGAGCCTGGTTAATAACTACCTGCTGCAACCCACCCACCTTCTCCCTTTAAAGCTGGTTACCTGCAGAGGGATGCATGCCACAAGACCTTGGAGCAGAAGTGACTTCACAAGCTTCACCAACTGCTATTGAACTTACCTGACAAGAGCTGAGGTAAAGGAAACCATAACATATATATCCTCTCCTAAAACAAGGAGCAATCATGTAGAGTAGGAGACTGATAAAAGTAGTCAATGCAATGGACAATACCATGTGATAGTCTACAACCCTGCAAATTGTTCAGGGAATAGATCTATATCATATATTGATGCCAAAACAAATGTCTCAGCAACAGTGTCTATCCTCCAGCAACAATGTGGGGCTTAAGTACCTCACACCCCTTAAGATCAATCTGATTGATTCATTCAGAGCTGAGAAAGCTTCAGGGTGAACTCCTGGCTATGTTATTTGCCCATTTTACAGCAACAGTAAACCTTCTGTTACTAGTCAAAAACCCTGTCAAGTCATATTCCATACATGCTTATGATATTACTGATAAAAATACCCATTGATTCATTTTGAAATCTCAGACTACACATCAATTTCAAGTTTCCAGTAGCACATTTCAGCAGATATTGGCTTTGAATTCTTGCCTTGACTTTACCTGTATTATTTGCACACTTTCAAAGTCTCTAAGGAGCAGTTAACTGATTCTCTGACACAAATAAAAGGCTGCACTGCTATGAAATGAAACTTGCAAGGTTCCAGCAAAATAAAAAGCAGACGAATAAAATTACTTTATTCTTCTTGTGAGGGCTCCTAACACATACCCAGCTTACTATCATAGAGCCTCCTGCAAGCAGGAAGAGGGCATTATCGAAAGCTAGTCAATGTGAGCCTTTACAATTTAATCACAGCATATAATAGCCTTGGAAGCACTGTCTCATTCACTAGCCATATTTCTAAAGCAGAGAAGCTAATAATAAACTCCATTATAAAACATTCACACATAAGATCTTTCCCATCTATTTCCTTTGCTATGGCATCAGTCTCACTATATGTCAAAGCAAGCCATAATGGCTATACAGGCAAAAGCATGTAATTAGTGGCTGCAAAGTCCCCCCTACTAAAAACTGTAGAAAAGGAAATAAAAATTAGTTTAACTAAAAACAACAAAAACCCACCATAAGACACCAAAACAAGAAGTCTCCTACACCCCAGTTACAGTTAGATGTTATAACACGCCATCTGCCCGTTTCAAAACAGACAAGTGTCAGTTGCTTCATTATTTGTCACTTATGGGATAAAAACCTCGCAGTTATTCCTACATGTGATAACAATTTACATCATTTAAGGGACTTCAAAAGAGAAACTTTGATGATTAAGTCTTCCAGTTATGTCCCTGTGAACTCTTTGCACCGCTGCATAAATCACTTAGATCAGAAAACCAAGATCTATTACAGAGTTTTCTGTCTAAAAGTCACTAAAAGAGATAATCCATCTGCTTTCTAAGACTGAAAAAAGTACATAGATGCCCAGGTACCTATGTGGCAAAACCTCATCTTCTTCTTGTTCAAATAAAGGCAACATGTCTGATTAACTGGTTTATCTTTTGTGTGTGACTTGTTCTAGCTGTAACCAAGGTGGCTTTTGCCAAAAGGATAACTCAGCATCCCCACATCACATAATAAAATTGCAGCACATCATTTTATCAGACTCATCCTTTCTTCAACAAACTTCAGCACCTTGAACTCCTTTGAAGAATATAATGCTCATAAGAAGACTTATTCAGCACACTAGTTAAGTAACAATTTAGCTTATGGTGTAAAGAAAATTCAATAGCATGCTGGAGTTATCTGCATCTATGGATACAAGCACAGAATGCTGCTTTACTGACATAACTGGTCTGCTTCCAACCTGAGTCACATAGAGATTGTTTTCCATATAAAGGTGCTGCTTCCTGGTTTGCTAAAGCTTCTCAAGCACCAAAATAAAGATTGGTATAATGACTTCTGCCTAAAAGCTAGTGTTGCTAAACGTGACTGCAAATCCAAAATGGCAACACAGATATATTCTTGTCAATCACACAGCTGGGGGCACTTCAGATAGCAAGAATAGAATTAAACTCTGTCTTGGTGTTAGCAGTGCCTCTTACAGAAGGTATTAATTTAAATGTAGGCTGCCTAAGCTTGGAGAAATGGAGTGCTCTACATCAGAAGCTGGTTAATGATTTATATTTTGATACATATAATTTTGCTTTTTAATAGTTTAGCATCTTCAGTTCTGGGGGAAAAAAAAGAACATTAAAAAATACACAGATCCTTATGACAATAACAAAAATATCAACTGATGTAACTCAGCACAAAGCCCCTAATTTTCCACCTTTCTCTAAAAGCTTGTTCAAACCTAGTTTTATACTGCATTTAAAACTGTATAGTGCAAATTAAAACCTTGGTTCCAACAAACACCTAGAAAATCCAGACTCAAAATTATGTCTGACCTCCTGCAAGAAATAAACACTGTTTATACCAATGCACCATACCCAAAACCAGGTTAAATACCAGCCTTCAATGTGTCAGCACCAGCAGTGCTCCCCTGTGTCTGTGAACTAATGTGTTTTATGCAAACTGATGAAAATTTGGGGAAATACATTTCTGCTGATTCCAATATAGCAAGTCAACAGTGTAATACAAAACCTTCCAAAAGCTGTTTTGATGTTAATAAATAATCCTCAGAGATGTTCTCCTCATACTTCCTCTCAGTTTCTATTTCTATCCTATGCCAAGACAGTTGTCTATACACAGTTAGAAACCTACCAGTGTTGTTCGAAGCAGTATGCCCAGGTCACATTACTTCATTTTCACCCTAACCTCCATAAAAACGTTTTCAAGCAAATCAATGAGTATTATTTTAATGACTTGCATCAGTTTCACTTCTGATGCAAGTCTCTAAAGACATAAAGACTATCACATATAGCAAAGAACAGTTACTAAAATTTAGCCATGCAGACTACTTCATTCACCACAAGTAATCTTGGACCAACTTGAGTGAGCATCTTCAGAAGAACTGAAATATTACTAAGAGGTTAAGAGCTGGAGGCAACTGAAGAAAACATATGAACCCAATCAATTAATTTCTAATTTCAAAGACAATGCATTTGAAAACTCAATTCTTACCCGCCTCAACCACCATGTGGGATTTCCTGATGAGGCTGGCAGGGGGGGAAGTATTCAGTTATACTGAGTAAAAGAGGTATCATATATAACATGGTTTTAATAGCATAAAAATATGTTATATCACCCAATTTTTTTTCATTTTCGGTTTAAAGCCTGCTAAATGATCCACATGGGGAGTACAATCACACACTGAACCAAACAGCTGCTGGTTTGGTTCTATTTTTCCCTCTTACTAAAGTGTCTGTGACCAGGTAGTTACGCTGTCTGCAAAAGATGCAAGGCCAAAAGCCCAAACACCAGATCATTTGTTAACAGTGCAACTTCTACCTCTGTTTTGTGACAGCAAATTTAAACCAACTGATCATTTTCAGGCACATGTCCACACTCAGTACCACCTAGCTGCTATGGTAATTCAGTTTCAATAGCAGGGAAGGGAAAAGAGCAACAAGCCTATTCAGTACTATAATAAAACATTAGCCTTTTAATATTATAAAACCTTGTTGAAGTAATCCCTTATGGTTTCATACACTCCTTAAAACACAAGTACACATATAGAAAATTTGCCACTTCAGAGGCACAGATCTTTTTCCCCTTGAGGAAGTACACAAAGACTGAAACGACAGCTCTTCATATGCGTTATTAATGAGGTGAACCCCATGTACCAAGACAGTGACATGACATTTAAAGAGAACTTTAGTCTAATGTCAAGAATGGGAATGGCTAATACCTGAAGTGTACAAGTCAGGGAACTAACCATAGAGCAGCTTTTATCGTCTCCAGATTCTGTGTGTTCAGATCGTGACATTAGTTACTTCCCCTCAAAAGGAAAGTGGGCAGCCTGATAAAAGCTTCTTATTTTCTCCAGAACAGCACCAAGCCAGTATTCCCCATGTAAAAATACATCCTCCCCCTTTTCCAAGTATACAAATCCATTTCTCTTCATGCACCACAAACATCAATGCATTCTTTCTGAACACTACACGTGTAGCTTGGGTTGACAGCGTATACTTAACCTAAACCTTTGAAGCATCCCAGGATAATATGATAGCTTCACCTAGGTCAGCTGGGATAACTTTTGAGTCTAACATTCTAAAATGCTCTTGGGCAAATCATGATAATTTCTATATTTTTGGGTAAGTAAATAGAATCATAGAATCAGCTAGGTTAGAAGGGACCTTTAAAATGGTCATGTCCAGCCTTGACCCCAGGACTGCCAGGTCTGCCACTAAGGACATGATTAAGTGCCTCACCTCCAGAGTTTTTGAATGCTTCCAGGGATGTAATTCCACCACTTCCCTGGGCAGTCTGTTCCAATGCCTGAGCACCTTTCAATGAAGACTTTTTTCTAGTCTAGAACTCCTCTGATGCAGCTTGAGACTGTTTCCTCTTATCCCTTGTTACTTGGGAGAAGAGATGAACCCCACCTCACTACAACCTCCTATCAGGCAGTTGTAGGGAGGGAAGGCTCCCTCCTGAGCCTTCTTCAGACTAAACAACCCCAGTTCCCTCATACATTCCCTGTATGACTTCTTCTCCAGACACTTCACCAGCTTCATTGCCCTTCTCTGGACCTGCTCCAACACCTCAATGTCTCTCTTGTAGTAAGCAGCACAGAACAAAACACAAGATTCAAGGTGCAGCCTCACCAATGCTGAGAACAGGGGGATGATCACTGCCCTGATCTTGGTGGTAACACTACTTCTGATACAAGCCAGGATACTGTTGGCCTTCCTGGCTGCCTGGGCACAAGGTAGCTCTTGTTCAGTGGCTGTCAATCAGCAAAGTAAATTCAGTAAATATCTTTAACAAAATTTCATTTCTTTTTTTTGAGATACTTTTGTTGATGGCTTCCTAATCAACTCTATAGCTAATCAGGGTGACTATGAATTACATTCTCCTTCTGTCTTCCTCCATCATATAACAAATGGAAGCATAGACTAAGAACTGCAAGTGGCTACATATGGCACACAAGTTTAACATCACTGTTGTGTCTTATTATAATGTAGATTAAACCCCAAAAATACCCCCTCCCCCCCCCAAGAAGAATAACTGTTGCACAGAAAATTTGCTGTGAAGTTTCTATTATGTGGAATCAGTCCTACAAAGAAAGGAGGAGCTAGCACCTGAAAAGAAGAGAGAAGCCTTCGAAACTCATATATAAGTTTAAGCACCTCTGTAGATGCAGACATGATGTTCAACCTAGTTGAAGTATTTTGAGTCCTTATCAAAGGTTTTTAGTACTCAAATGCAGACCAGTAATTATTCCGTTTACTCACAATAGTTATATTACACCAAAGTAAAAACTTGAGTTCATTGAAAAGCACACTCCTGTTAGCAGTGTCACGCAGGGCAGCTTTCCTTATAGCCTCAGTTTGGAATATTAACCCTCCACAAGCTTTAAGAGGTACAATAAGTTCCACAGACACTCATGTGTCAAGTTTGATTTCCTCATTGCGATTAAGATACTTGGCTTTTAAGGGAGCATATTCTCTTATTGGCAGATCAATTTCTCTTTCTTCTTTACCCATTTAAGTTCAACATGAACTCTGTTTATTCATATTGTATCACCAGTGGGCTTGCTGTGGAGAAAGCACACTTCAGCATTGATGGGCTAAAACATAGGTCCACCCTCATCATACACTGAAACTACCTGAAATTTACTTAACCAAACATTAACATAAGTTTGTGTCTCTCATTTGGATGACTGTTTTCTTGACTTGGAGTTCAAAGAGGACAGCTGTAACTACAAGCCCAGGAGGAAGACTGAGGATCTTGCTGCATGTCATTCCCATCACACATCCAGATAGTCACTTCCTTTTGCAGTAATCAATAATCTGACATTTAACCCATTGTCAGAGTACATTGGTACTGACATACTCATCTTGGCCAACCTGTTCTGGCTTACAAAACCCTGTCTTCTGCTCATCCTGTTTCCATCCTCTTTAAGGGCTTAGCTGTAGACGTCATTTTGTCTCAGATCATGTTCCTTGTTATTCACCTTTGACTACTGATGGATGGGGCAAACCCAATGCAGTTACCAATAACTGCCCTTATTTTTTCCTTAAAAAGAATCACAGTTTAGACAAATTATTTGCTCTTTAGCTGATATCAGCATTAGTGTTACCTACTTTTTCTATTCTTTTATGTTTGAAGATTTTTCACATCAATTTCAAATGCTATCTTGAAAAATTACCCATACAATTAAGTTCAAAAAATCTCTTTTCAGTTTTGCACTTTTTTCACCCTAAAGAAAATTATATAATAACAAGATCTAAACCTCTCTAATACCAGACTTGCTTATTCTTCAGGATTTGAACTGTCAGTGCTGCTTCAGTGATCTAAAAGAAGCAACTGCAATTCATAGAAACAGGGTGGTTTAGATTGGAAGGAACCTTTAAGATCACCTTGTTTCAACCCCCCTGCAGTGGCCAGGGACACCTTCCACTAGAGCAGGTTACTCCAAGCCCCTTTCATCCTTGCCTTGAACACTTGGAGAGATGGAGCATCCACAGCTTCTCTGGGCATCCTGTGCCAGTGCCTCATCACCCTCACTGTAAAGAATGCCTTCCTTATAGCTAATCTAAATACACTGTCAGTGCCTCAAGATTCACTAGTTCCTCTAAAAAGCATGTTATAACCAAAATATTTGCTAACTCTGTTCCTCTAGTAGTTCTAATCGATAACTCATGCAGAAAACCTCTGTTGGAAGTAAAGAGAGACCTGTCACACCAACTCATTTCAGAGCCTTCCACTTCAGGGAACTTTCATAACCATGCCAAGCTCTTGCCCTTAATTACATATTGGATATTTGAAAACAAAACCAAGGCAGGTAGAGCTTTTACCATGACTACTTTTTCTCCCCTCTCCCCCAGGTCTTTACATGTCCCACTCAAAAATATATACAGAACTTCTCTATCCTCCATCCTTTGGTCTAGAATGACTCTTCATCAGCTATCTCAGGTCAAACACTCAGTATGCCCAAGTATCAGAAAACTATCTTGCCAACACAACAGCAGCTCCCTCATGTTTATGCACTTAGGCAAGTCATACACAAAAGGAAAAATGAAGCAGTGAAACCCAAGTTTCAAGACAGTCAAACACAGAAGGAAAAATCAAGCAGTGAAACCCAAGTTCCAACACTATGTTCTGCTGCCTTATTTTGTCTTCCATTAATTATGACTGCTTTCTCCCAAGACTTGGCAGCTGGCATAAAAGGTTTTAGATCATGCAGATGGAAATCTATTTTGTCCTTTGGGGATTCTGTATCTCTATTGTAACCCCAAAGCCACTTAAGCATAAATCATACGATTCATTTCAAGGAACAGGTGTGACCCTGTAGCCTTCTCTCTCCAGGGACCACAGTGGAAACAACAAACACAGAAGCTTGACAAAAATTAGAGATCAACTGAGAGGTTCCTTGAAGTCTTAAAATAGGACTTTGTATAGCTAACAGGTGCATACCTACTTACTGAAGGCATACAAAGCTTCATGGTTGACTATAACGCCAAAATCCAGGAGAGATTAATGGGAAAAGAAGTACTTCATATAAACCACAGCTAAAAATACTGAAGAACATTTAGACCCCTGCAATTATTTTGTACATATCTTATTTAAAGCACTAAAATATACTTGAGTATTCTCTTGCTTGTAAGCAAAATGCAAAGTCCTCAGTTTGTCTGTAGTGCTTGTTACCAAGGAGATTAGGTTTTAAAATGTAGGCCAGTAATGCTAACAATGCAAGTATAAAGAACTATTTATGTCAGTGTAATACTGAGGTTCCATTTTAAAAGATCTGCTTGGGATTGGCGGAGCAATTCCAACAGTTTCACAATAGACATTAGCAGATTAGGTCTGCAAGAGTACATATACAATTGTTCAAAATGCATCCAAGTCCCATGCTTTTTGATGGTCCAAAACATAGGCTTCCTTTCCAGACAGTTCTCAAGTAAATACATGCTTTCTAGCAAGATTCTGAATGGCCTTGCTGTGCCTGAAACATCTCTATCTTCTGAATGTAAGGCATTTAAGTATACCAAACCCACTCTTTTTCCAGGAAAAAAACCTGAGCAACTTAAAGCTTCATTTTTTTCATGCAGAAAACAGACAAGTTTAAAATTGTATATTCATAAGACTTGACATGTTCAGTAGCTAGGTTGGCTGTACTACTCATACTCACTCCCAACATGACAGAATCATAGAATGGTTTGGGTTGGTAAGGACCTTAAGATGTTCAAGTTCCAACTCACCTGCCATGGTAAAATTCATATAAGATATTTCTTTCATTCACACAAGCTTTATTTCCATGAGGTCTGGAGTGCTGTGCCCTTTTACAGGAACTCATGTAAAACCAAGGGGCATATGCTTCCAGTACTGAAATAATTACATACGCAAGTTGCCAAACAACTTTCAATACCCCATTCTAGGGATCTCCAGATGTGAATGATGTATTTCCAGCCTCCGAGAAAAAGAAGTTCTAAAATCTGGGATGAACATCTACCACACAATGATAGTACGCATTCACAACTGGGAATACACAGATGCAACACACAAAAAATGCTGCTTTTTTTCTTCAAGTTTCAATATTCAGAAATGAAACAAATTTCTCCTGGGACTCAGGGATTGTGTATAAATAGTGGCTTCAGTCCCACCATGTGTCTTGCATTTCTTCCATAGCAGTAAGGGGGCATTTTAAGAAATAGCTTAACAGCTGTTGCAGTCTCCCTATCTGGTTTCAAGATACTTTGTTCAGTTTCTATCATTAAAGCACCTATTTGTCTATTGTAAGCAACTTCCTTAACACACAGCATGCACAAGCTACCACAGACTTCATCGTGTGCATATGCTGTCACTTAAAAATGTGTATACTGGTAGTTCAGTGGAACTTCTTTCACTAGGGCTTGCATTCATTGTAGTGACAGGCATGGACTGCCATCCCTGTAAAGCATATAAGTTTTTACCCTGTCTGCTGGGTAAGAGATTTCCAAGTTTAAGTTATGCTTAATTCCACTGATCACTTCAGAGCGGCAAGGAAGCAGATGACAACTTTGAAATCAGTCTTGCACTGAAAAAGGCTATGGACCAAAAGACCTCCAGATATCCCCAAGTTCACTCATTTTGTATTTCTAATTTCATGTATATTTGATGATTTCTTCAGTTATCTTTGAATATTAAACCCGAGTATTCCAGAATGGGACCAGGGCTCTCTCCAGCTGTGGCTTCATGTCAAAACTTAAACATACCCTTTTTTTGCCCTTTGGGATGCTAAAAAGAGGTTAAGTTTATTTCTTAACTAAGTTAACACCTGCGCTCTGGTTTGTTAATCTTACTGTCCAACCCAGGTGACATCAAGAAGGGGCAAAGCCTATTTTACCAGACACTGACAGAAGGTCCTGTCAGTCCTTTCTCCTAGATCCCTACAGAAAGGACTCCCATTGAACAGCTCTAGCTATCCTCACTGTACCACAGATCCCTTAAATGAGTGAACATTTTACCCCTTTTTGAACAGATGGCTATGACTTAACACCATGATTTACTGAAATACTTCATTACCCTATCAATCGTGAGCATCAGTATCTCAAGGAAAGGAGACAAGAGGGAAACAGAAGCAACTTCAACTCAGTATAAATGGATAATACAGACAGCAACATCAAGTTCAGAATAATCAGTTTGCTGTAAGACCACACACCTGCCATCTCCTGGAACAAAATATATCCATTGGAAACTCCATCCTATACTTAGTAGCCTGTCTCATCACAAAAGATGATATGCACAGTCAGCACACCCTTATTTGATGGGGGCATGAGATATATTAATGAGAGCTGGTTTTAATGAAAACCAAGGAAAACCCTGCATGTCTTGCTAGAAGTGTCCCAGAACATGTAATAAGACTCAGTCATATTTGTTCTCCTGAAGGTGGCAGTCTACAGACCTGAGATGTATAGAATTGATGGGAGGAGTGAAAAACAATGATTTGAACTTTATCCCCTGGCCACTGTTGCTTAATAGTGGGGAAAACATGAGGCAGCAGAAAACTGACATGATCTCAGACTAAGGAACGCATTTATGGTCAGGGTAAACTAGTATAACCCCTGGGAGAAAGCCTCACCCCCTCCCTAGCCCAGTCACTCATCTTCACCCCTTCACTGCTTGTCCCTCTGTATTACTGTAGCCAACTCTGGAACAGTGAAATAAAGCATACTGGGAACACAATCCATGGTAAACTAAATGCACAACACACACAAACAGGTAAGACTAACCCTGATTAAATCTGCATTTATGATGTAGGTGATCTTCCTGATGCAAGAAAGGAGAACAATAGGGTGAGGACTAATGGCTGGCAGGGGAAAAAGAAGACAGACTGTTCTTGCCTATTGAATTGTAGTTGCATTTTTCTCCCACTTGCCAAGAGAATAGGATTAAAATTACTGACTATGATTAAGGACACATTAGCTTTTAAATCCCCAGACGCCTCCTGAATTTTATACAAATAAGTTAATTATGGGCCAGTGGATGGGGGAAATACCAGAAACCAAGAATAAAAGGGAAATAATTTGGAGCCTAATGCTGTTTTTTCATTGCATTGTTCATTAAACTCAGCTGTTCACATCTCACAAGAAAACCTGTGTATTCTAATGGTAAGAGGACACTGCAGCATTCATCACACACTTAGAATTATTCTTGTGCTCTGTGGCCTGGCTCTTATGTTCAAGAGCGAACTCCTTCCCCTGCTCCACTCCATGTATTTTTAGAAGGGTCTCATTAGACCCCACCTGGAGTACTACATTCAGTTGTGGGGTCCCCACAACAAGGCAGATGGACCCAGAGGAGGACCACAGAGAAATAATCAGAGGGCTGGAACATCTCTATGAAGGGAGACATGAAGTTGGGTTGCTCAGCCTGAAGACGAAGCAGCTACAGGTAGACCTTATTGCAGCCTCTCAACATATAAAGGGGGCTTATAAGCTGGAGAAACTTTCTATAAAGGTCTGTGATAACAAGACAAGGGGCAGTGCTTTTGAATAGAAAGAGGGTAGGTTTAGTTTGGACATAAGAAGTTTTTTACGATGAGGGTGACAAGGCACTGGAGTAAGTTACCTAGACAAGTTGTAGATGCCTCATGAGTGGAAGTGTTCAAGGGCAGGATAGACTTGTGACCTCTAAGGGCTTTGAGCAACTTTATACAGGCAAAGACATCCCTGCCCATGGCAGGAGATCGGTAAAGATGATCTTAGATGGTCCCTTACAGCCCAAGCCACCTATGATTTCACTATGCATCCCAATTTCCACAGTAAAGTTTCAGTTGCCTTTACTGGGTAAGTAGATACATGCAAATTAACTTAAATGCATTTATCTGGTTGTTTTAAGGACTGTCCCCAGAAAACCATCTGTTACCTATCAATACTTCACTTAGTCATGCCATTCTCATGCTACATACAAGATGTCAGAGATGGGCCCAGAACAAAAATCAGGATCATGTAATCTAACTGCTTGGTACTAATTACTTGGGGTATATTTCTTCAGAGTTATCAGAAGGTGTTTAGCTCAAGACATGAGTTTAGCCTCAAAGGAAAACTTGCAGTAACTTAACCACAGGCTACTGAGTCCTGCAAAGAACTTGCTTGACCACCAACTATTTCATCCCAACAGTTATTTTCCTCTCCTATCATGAAGCTGCACAGACAACAGCTGAGAGCAGAGGTGAACACATGCATGTGAATCACATGCTCACATGTCCACAACTCAACTTCAACAGCAATGTACAAACAACAGAGCTGCATAACCCTTCAGCATGAAATAAAGATTAGGGAACACAGAAGTGGGCAAGTTATTAAAAACCCACTTTCAAAGATCTGGCTTATCATAGACACCATTGGTTTATTGTAATCTATCAACTTTTGGAAGTGCTACCTAATCCCATCAGCTAGAACCACACAAAATCCTTCAGTAGCAGCTTTCCCTTTGCTCCCTACTGTTTTTACTTCTCACATGGCCTTCAGTGCAAAGTTTCCATTAAAAGATTTACCATATTTTAATCAAATACAATAATTATGAAATATAATAGGCTACACATTTATGAGAAGTGCTAGTAATATGCAGTTTTATTGCCCTATAATAAGCAGCCAGTAAATTACAGGAACTTTCAGCCAAGTCAAATGATCTGACTGTGCCTGATTAGTCAAGGACCTATGTTAAGAACAAAAGAAGAATGGTATCTGAATGTTAGACTTAAATTAGAAAGTTGCTGCTTTCTCTTACATAGCAACAAAACATGACAGCATTACAAGGCAAATACCAGGCTGTGCATTATTAGTTCACAAGAATCATTCCAGTCAGGGCCATAGTGCATGGAATTGTTCTGCATTTTAGACAACATGAAGGAACATTCATAGTTGAAAGGCTACAGTAACTTCCAAGTCACTGTAATCATCCAGAGCAAAACAGAGTTTAAAACCTCCACATTTTCTATTTTTCTCACCTACCAGAAAACCTTTTTGAATGCAAAGTTTCAATTTGCTCACTGAATAACTTCTGATATTAACCATAACACAGCTTTTTAATGCTCTGTATCAATTATACTGGCTACCATACACATAGAAGATTTAAAATCACAGCTTTTTATGAGCCAGTATTCTGTCCAACAGATTTATTGTCATATATCAAGTCTGACATTTTGTAAAAGCAAAAAAGCTACTGTTTCCAGCTACCTAAAGGAATATCCATAAATGATGCTTTTAAGATCCTGATCTAATATCAGAACTGCTGATATAATTTAGTTCTGCACAATGTATAATAAACCTAATTAGGTACAAACCTTACTGCCACCAAGACATGGGGAATGAAGGGAGAGCAGTACTTTAACTGTCAGATTTAAAATGATTCAGCCTTGTCTGAAAGTAAAAGTACCTAAAAGCAAAGGATGTTTGACATCAGTGTCTGCATTTCCACCTCAGGACTGTTGTGCATGGGCTACGCCTAACAAATCTGCTGTGATGACTCATTCAAATTAGAGCAATCTGAACACTGCTCTGCTTCCTGCTGATTAACAAGACCTTGGTATTAGAAGTTCCCACATTGCTATCAGACAGCTCGCATAAAGAAGAGAAAGCCTTCAAACAAAGTCAAACACTCTTAGTTCAGCTAAAGCAAGTAAATGATTTACAGCTCATGTATTCACTGTAAGCCCACAGTAACTTCAGCATTGAGTCAAATTTAACATCACTCCAACAACAAGCATCAACTAATTTTGAAATAAACATTATGGGCAGAGCATGTGTACATAGAGTATATGTACATGGAATAACCTCTAGTACAAGGAATGATAACCTTTCCTTTAAAGCAAATAGTTAACTGAATAGTAGCCTAAGTAAAGCCATATCCAAACTACTTACACCTATATACTTAAACCCTGTGAAGGTGCTCAATGCCATTCTAAATTAACTTTTGTATTTGACTTCATTCTATGACAATTGCCCTTTTCTGTATCTTAAGGTCTTCTTTTATTTGTAAAGACAGAGCCAACGGAGGCCCCAACCAAAATCAATATTCAAGACCGGAGTATGTTATAAGACACACAGCAAATGAAATAGAAAATATATTTATTCCTTTCCTTTTGATTCTGGTATTTTATTTGTTTTCCTGGTGACAGTATCAAGATTTTTATGTAATGCACAAGAACACACAAGACTTCCCAAAGGAAGGTATCCATTTCATCATATTTAATCCCAGTTGCTTCCTTTGGCCCATCTCACTTTATTTGTTCATAACACCTCACTTGTCTGACCTGGAAACATACTGCATTTGATCTACCATTGTAAGGCAATCAGTACTATGAGAACCCTCAGAGAGCACCAGTAACTTTCCAAGAATCAACTTCTTATACAAAACTTCACTCCATTTTGTATGCCCATGTCTACCAATTCTATTCTTTAATTACTATTTAACTACTATTCTTAGTAGTTTCTACTTCTAAGTCTTACAAGCAATATCAGCCTCAGTTCTGTAGTTCTCAATATTTCCATCTGGAGCACTTTTAGGAAGTTGTGTTTATTTGCAGCCTTCTGTGTTTTTGTATAATACAAAGTGCTTGTGCATTAGGTTACATACAACACTAGTTTTACATCTTCACACTTGATTTACATTTCTTCCTGTCCACTTCCTGTCCAAACCACTGATATAACTGTTCCAGAATAGAAATTAAAGAAAGACATAATATGAAAATAGTTAACTGTACCTCAACAACTCAAAAGAGGCAAGAAACCCATTAACACCAGACTCCAACATGATACACACCCATATTCCAGCATGATATTACAAGTACGATTTTCTCATGGCACTGACCTGTTCATTACTGATGTCTACAGATTCTTTCCCAAACACTGGAAACAGGTTGCATCTACTGCTCTAATCAGTTTCTAGGAACGTAAGCAACCCACTATGCTGAACTGAAGAAATCATGCCAGTTCACTAAAACCCAGCAGCAGCACACTAAACTAATCCCATTATCAACATCTTGACAAAAATCAAATGAACAAGTGTGCAATTATTTTAATTGTTTCCTTTTCACATAAGGCATGTCAAAAGCTATTAGACCAAATCTATTTACAAAACATTTACTGAATTAATAAGATTTTCTATTCACATAAAACATCAGAGGTTACAGCAATCGCACTCTTAGCCCTTGATAGGGGGCCCAATAAAGCTTTTCAACCAGAATAGCTTTCTGCTTATTAAAACAATTCTGTGAGACAGCTGTTGGTTAATTTCAAACACTTCACCTAAGACAGGATTTTGGAAGGCCATGCTATTCACCTGGTTATCATGAAGGCATTAAAACTGCTTCCCCCACTGCTCTTCACTGACTCACCTCAGCCTTGCATAGGTCTTTCTGGAGGAGCTACACTGCTAACCCCCACCTACCCAGCAGCAGCACTACATACTTCTGACACAGTGGTTACAGTGCTTTCTTACCTTGTTTATACAGCCTATCATAGGTGTAAACAATGCTGTGCAGGACAAATATAGAAAGCTAATAATTTTAGCAGCTCACCTAGAAGGAGAGAGGGCTTGGAAGTGCACTTGAAACAGCAATATTGTCTATTAGCTATCTTCAGTACAACTAGACTGAAAGACTGAATTCATTCTACCCATGTTATATGTAGTCTGCTTTTTTTAACAGAGTACTGCATCGTATGGACATGCGAACAGGTATGTGTCTAAGTAGCCTTTGCAATGCATTCAATCTATGTGATGGTAATAAAGTTTGGACTTTGAAGCTGTGCTTCGGGTGTGGATAAAATAATTAACTAAGAAGCATGTTGAAATAATAATGGATGACAACTATAGAATAGCTTACACTATTAGATTACTATTTAATACACAAAAAAGGAAAATGCAGAACAAGAAGACCCATCATGGGGTCACTTAGGTACTTGCCATCCAAATGGAACTTGTGATCTCATATTACTCAACTAATTGGGGACCATTAAATCACTTGTAAGACTTACTCTTTTTGTAGGAAACAGACCAACTGAAAGGACATAAGTTTCTGTTTGTGTTTACTTATGAGGCTAAGTGACTATGCAATATTTATGTCACAATGTCCATTTTTATTTACTCAAGTTCCTCTTTGGGTCTTGCTGCAATTTTGAACTAAGACATCAGAGGAAGAGCAGAACATTTTCAAATAGTGAAAGCACAAGAAAACCAGACTTATTTCTTCTTTTCTTTTATGACATTCAAAACTACCATCCAATCTGTTCCATATATTAACTGGACAAGAGTAAACAGTCTCGTAAACCAAGTGATATCAATGCCACTGAAGTAAGGAAATTCACACTGGAATAGGTCTACTTATTCCATTTCATTAATTGCTCAATGGACCTGCTGTAGAATAAAATCTTCATTGAGCATCTTCTTCTACTATACCCTGTGAACTTGTCAGGCCCTTAAGACCTCCTATACCAATAGTGTCAAAGGGGAAAAAAGCACCTAATACTCCCACAGTAATCCTCACATCTGACTCAGCCCTAAATATATACATTCTTGCTGCATAATTATACTTATTTTGTCCCTAAACACTATGTGGTCACAAATAGGAAAGTTCTAGAGGCAAATATTATTTAAGATTAAAATGGAGGCTCTCAAATCCAAAAATTTAAGACCCAAGAAGCCAATTAGCATCGAGAAATAGATTACCTAAATCAAAATCATCTCTGCTATGGTTTCAAAGGGAACTTGATACTATTGTTCCTTATGCAGCAGACACTAGCATGTGGCTCTGCACTTACAGGTCAGCACTATACACTAGCAAAAAAGATACACTACATACTTATTTCTCATGAACATGTACCTTCCAGTACTATCATTTTACCTGTTGCCTTGGTATAACTGAACACATTGAGTCTTACAAGATACAATGATCTCCTTATGTGTATGTAAAGCATTTAAGTAAATCACAGGCATGTAATTATGCATGTATTTTTAACAACCTGTAATTATCAACAATTGCTCAGCCTGTAACACATGAATGATTTTTTTTTCTTCCTGAAGGAAAACTTGAGATCTTTAAGATTAAAATACATAATAACACTAGTTCCACAGCAGTTTTTATAGTAAACAGGGAGATTAGTGCACATAAACCTAAGGCAAAAATAGCAAAGGACAAAGAGTTCAGTAAGGACTGAGAGAAGAGAGATAAACTTGTTTTGAATGAGTTATTGACAGACAGAAATAATTAACATTACATTGCTTACTCACTACTTCTCAGCCTAGACAGACACATATGGGTCTATATACAGCTGAAGATGCCAGGTGGTCTGCTTCTGAGATAAGCTACTTAGCAGTAACCTACAAAACCAGGAAATATATGTATCTTACTGCAATCAGGATGTATTTGACACTTAAGAAGCATCAAAACCAGGAAAATATTATACATCATTCTGCCAGGATAATTATTCCATGTCATTGCTTTTATCTGCATGGAGTAGACACCTATGAACTCACAGCTCATGTACTGTGAGATATAAGCCAGATATTAATTTATTCATTTGCCTTCTTGTTCCTCTAAGTATGAAAACACCCATAGGTGCTTTCATACATCGAAACTTGGAAATATTCAGTTTTAGGCAAGTGTTAACAAAAAGCTGAAAAATTAATAGAATTGGAAGTTACCTTATCACTAATATTAAAACTACAGTCAAAGAGTTGTAATTGGTGTAAATTAGGGCAAAAAAGGGAAAGCCACAGGTCAGCAGTATCACCACATAACCATTGAATTTTGTTGCAGTATAGGAAACAAAGGATTAATGTATCAAGATGTTACCTAGAATCAATACTGAGTATCTTTATAGCAACACAGTGGGGTTTTTTTCCAAGGAAATGCAGAATTATGTTATTAGATAACCTGTTTTCTTGTGTTTATTTATAAAATTACTATCAAAACCCCTCAGACCATCAGAATATTCACCAGAAGAGAGTAGATAAGCTAACAAGTGTTTGCCATACAGTCACCTACAACTGAAATAGTTCTTAAACAGCAGATATTTTCCTCAGGGTCAAAGCTGCTGGTTTAAACTCTTGCGCATGTACACAACATTCAGAGTAAAAAAGACTTAATAGCAGCCCAATGCAATGCGTTGTGCACTCAAACCTTATGAAACATGAAGATGGATGCATATTCCTTTGGTCCTTTTTGTGGGACATTTGTACAACTTGCATTAACTAAGCTATGCAGTCATTCTAAACACCTGTTTCTTTGATTTAAGCACAGAATCTCAAGTGTGCTTTGTTTTCCTAAGTCCTCCAGAATTTCTTCCTAGCATAAAAATCCCTGAGCATGCTTCACAAGTTGATTTGTACTGTGTTTGAAATTTAACAGGCAGTTTCTAAGCCAGAGACACAACTCAACATGCAGGATTTCCATGCACCTGCCTTCAACTACTTTCTCAAGGCAAAGGTCCATTTAACATATTAAGGAGAAATTACATAATTCCAAATGCAAGCAATAATTCAAGAATTAAAAAAAAAACAAAACTACTTATGGGACTCCATCCAGTGGGTTCTGACTTTCACAACCTGTTCTTCATATTGAAGTTTGAATCATCCACACTTGTATAAATAAACACATGAGTTAGTTTCAAGCAATAGAAGCTTGATGTGTGTTTTAAGTAGCCTCTGTGGGTGCTTTAGCCAGTCCTTTATGATAACCAGCCAACATTCTTTGAGTCACAACACAAGAGAAAGCTCAGTTCCAATCTTTGCAGATCAATGCCATTATGCAACACATGATTAAGCAGCATATTCACCCTGAAGAAGCCGTATGTTCACAAAAGCTCCCTGCAGATCTCAAACCAACCGAACTTCTGTTAATGCCTTAAGAAAAACCACATACCTGACCAAAACACTAAGGATCTTATTTCATGCTTGAGGCTTCACATTAAAATACATTGTCCACCCAAACCTTCCGTTTTTACATTTACAACTCAGCTTCAGAACAGTGTTTAGGAAGAATAAATGCAAATAAAAGGTCTCTTATAATGTATAATAAAATACCTCAAAGTTCCTAAGGGGGAAAAATAAGATGACAGACTTATTCAAAATATTCCCTCATAGGAAAGCAAAATTAGGTTGAAATTGTATTAAAAATATTAGTTCTATATGCAATTATTATTGTATGGGCTAAATACTGTTTCACTGGGGATACCAGTGAGCATTTTGCCACCACCTTGACATGATGCACATAAGCCAGCTTGTCTTGATAAGAGCACCTGGGATGGAGCACAGCCCAAGTCATGGAAGCTTCTGGATTGAGCACAAAGCCAGAATGTAGAACACACAGCTACACAGCTATGCAACAACCAGCCCTCAGCACACCTGTTACTGATTCTGTGCAACAAGCTTACTCTCAACAGTTTCTGGATTTTTAATGGGTTTATGTGCCTCAATGGTGTACAAGTACCACCATATTCTAAAAGCCATCACTCACTGCATGCTTCATTTCCCCCTTAGATGGGGGGAATCTATAAGCTCTCCAATGGAAAAATATCTTCTGTCTCTTACTGTTAGTAAACCCCCCTCCTACATTCACCTGCTGGCACCTATTAAAGTGGATTAGGCAATAGGAACAAGGTGAAAGTACTTTTCAAGGCCACAAAAAGGTTCACTCTATCTTTTCCAGCAGCTTTTTCCTGCAGTTCTCCTTCCAAGGAAGGGCTTTTTGGTAAATAGCCATTTCTTTTTGTAAGGATGAGAACTGTCTTTCAAATTCATTACAGCACAGTTAAATCATGCTGAAAACAAGTTGAAGATAGAAGTATCTTCATACCTGCATTATGAGCATATTTCAGATGCCCCTTTCCACTAGGGCCAATGAAGACTAAAATGGAAGGCTAAGGAAAAGGGACAACATGGTGAGGCTACCCTTGGCTGCAAGGCAAACCTCCAATTCAGAGAGACCAAATAGTCACAGAGCTCCTTCATAAGAGGTTACATTTTGATCCTTAGCATGTTCTCACCCACAAGTTATCAATCAGACAGAGCCTCCTAACATGAGAGCAAACACAATCATGAACTTTACCAGGTAAACTAAACAACTCCAGAACCACAGACAAGCAACAACACAGACACTTCCCTCTAGAAGAGAGATAAAGCTTCTGCTTTCATATAATGAGCCTAAGCCATGCCTCAAGCCACAGCACCCTCTTAGTCTTCAGCCCTGACTTTGTATTTGTTTTGAGCTTCAAGCTGCCTCTCCAGACACTATAGTCAAAAGGACAAGCTAATGCAGCCAGCTACAGAAGTCTGAAGAAGCAGAGCAAGTGCTTAACCACAGCAGATAAAAGCTTTCTCAAATAAACCCTATTTCACATGATCCTGAAGTCATGTGAACTTGTTTTAGATTACACAGGAGCATTGATTACAAGCAGTTCAAAAAGTATAAAACCAAAATACAGGCAGCATACTCAGAAAAAAGCACAAAAGTTTCCTTACCTTTGGAGTATTTGCTGACACTAAGTCATAAAGGTACAGGAGAGGGTCAGTCCAGAAGCACAGATGAACTGGAAGCCACAAGCAAACCTCAACAAGGCATTATCCAGTGGGTCTGAGCAGAGTAAGGTGAACAAATCGAAGGGCAACAGAATCCATAAACAATTTAGTGATGGCCAAGCACAAGTAATCAGGTCCAACACAGCAAAAGACACACAGAAATGGAGCTGGTCACAGACAAACCTTCAAAAGGGAGCTACTTCCTGTGATGGAGCTAAAATAGCTCTGGACCGGATAAGGGTGTGGAGCCCCAGGTGCAATTGATCAAGGCAATTAAATCCTATTAGTGCACTCAGACCCATGACACAACTCTTTAAGTATTTACAGACAAAACAAAGCTAAAGTAATAAGTAAAACATTGGGCTCTAGGGAAAGAGGAAGATCCCACACTTCAGATACACCCACTTCCCGTACCTCATCTATTGTAATATAATAAAAGGCCCAAAAGCTGTATCCCTTCTCTTTCTATGGCTCCACTTTCACATGTAAATGAATAATCATCATTGTTTTCATTTGCATTAATTTCCTCCTGAGAAAAAAACCTTATAAAAACCAGTGGAAATAAAAAAGAGAAGATGCTTTAATACATTCACCTAAAATCCATTTTCATGTTAGACTTTTATTTTATAAAATAAGCACTGATTACAACTTAGCAAAGATCAGTCATTATTTTCTTTCATCTAAGCCACCTGGGACTAGTTAAGCCAATCAGCCCAGAAAGCTTGTCTCATCCCTGCTGCATTCCCAAGCCATCATTTTAAAACTGTTCCTTCTGTGTTAAAAGCAAGATATTTGGGTGCACCTGGCACCTTCTCAGCTGTGTAAAGGGGGCAATAACCTCCAAGGACTTCTCTGTTAAGGTTATCATGGTTGTCTTACAAATCTCAGAGCTGTTTATCCAGGTATAGGTATAGATACTCTATCTTTCTCTCTGCTGCTTCTGCCTGCTAGAGCTGGCTCTTTTCAACTGCCAGAGAAGCAAGGGCATCCAGCAGCCTGTAAGACCCAGTGAAGAGGAACAGCAGGGTCAAGCTGGGTTTGTGCCTAATGCCCATTGTCCACCTGTGGAAAGAGGAAGGGGGTACAGCAGGACAGGTTATCTTTGCCATCAGCAACTCTGTGGTTGTAGCCCTGCATTCAGCATTTGTGTGACTGACCCAGGCAGGATGATGTACAGCAGCCCCAAAAGTGGACACGCTACCCCTGTTCTCCAAACTCCAGTCCTTGCAGGCAAAGCTCCTGGTGCCCCCAAAATGGGAGAGATGGGGATGCTTTAGGGTGAGATAGCCAATAAGCCAAAAGTATCAGTAAGAAACTAGGCTTGTAAGGACTTTTCCCCACTTTATGCAAGGCTAGCCTTTCACCTATGGGCCTTTCATTTTATTCACAGTCTTGCAGATGATAATCAAATGTTTAGAAGGAGCTTTATCAGAATGCTACAGGTGTAGACACTGATGGTTTCATGCCTACAAAGTGCACCAATACCAATAGAAGCTCATAAAGTGTTTTTGTATCAGCAGCTGAGTTGCATGGCATATTGGTGCTTTGCTGCAATTTAACTGCTTTCCATTATATTAAGTGCAAAATATGTAAAACATCACCCCACAGTTCTGACTGTAAATAAATGCCTTTCACACCTCATCTGTGGACTGCTTTTTTGCTTTGGTCCCACACTTGTCCCTCTCCCATTCCTTCTGTCTCATTAAAATGCTTGTAGCTCTCCATGGCTGTGGAGCAGAAAGCATAGGTTTGCTTTTATGCATGCATTTTCAAAGCTTTCAGGTCACAAGCTAAGGAAGTTTTTAAGCAGTTACTTTACCTGCTGTGATATGAGCTATCAGATGCTGACAGTAGGACAATTTGTACAACTAATTATGTATGCTAGCAACTGTAAGTAGCCACATAAGAAGATTCTTAACAGCAAGAATGTTTCTTGTGACTCCTTTTGATAGCCAGTATCGATAGGGTGCTGCTTTTTTCATTTAGACTCTCACTAATTCAATCAGGATGAGAAATCAGCTCAGTTCAAAGGATACCATTTTTAGATAGCCACAGTCTACCTAGTTCTTTATGTGCAATAATTAAACAGATTTTCATAAAGGTTAGTTTGAAAATGATTGTTGAAGCTGTACCTTATTTCTTTCTTCCTGCAATGAAATCAGGTTTTACCCCTGAAGGTTGAGATTTTATCTAATCATTCTCTCCTCAGCCATGTTGTCAAACAGAGCAGATTATCAAAGTATCACCAAATACTTAGTACATTGGGAAAATTAAGCTGGTAAACTGTTTTTAAGCAGGATTCTTTGAAAACAAAACAGCTATCCAAACTGACTGAAGTTGGAACATAAAATGAGTCATTTCTTCAGCGTAGTAAGAGCACACCAGTGAAGAGCAGATGGCTCAAACAAGGTTTAAGTAGTCTAAACATTTCATCAAAAGCCACAAATTGTTAATTTAATAGGTAACTTGTATCCCTATTAATGCATTCATGCATATTATTATGCATATATATATGCATATAATAATATGTGTACATGTATATGATTAGATGATCTTAAGGTCCTTTCCAACCCTAACTATTCTATGATTCTATTTGACACATGTGGATCTGCAGCAGATCGGTAAACTGACATAATGAAGCTCAACATTCTTCTTCCCTTGCATTAGAAATTACTACACTGAAATAAGCCTTCTCTTTTTGGTGATTTTTAGGTTTATGTTTGTTATTGTTTTATTTACAAGCTTCTGATCAAACATCACAATGTTAGTATTTCCACATGCCCATGTATGGAATGGTGTGATCAAGCTGCTTCCCACTGTCTGCGCTGAACTGTCTCTAATAGTAATAGAACAACCTGTGCATCACCTTGCAGAGCTGAATAGCCCTGAGGTGTAGAGGAATGTGTGACATCTATGCCAATTAAAACATGCAGCAGAAATGTAATGTTATTGACAAATCTGCAGTTCACATTGTTTTGCTTGGATGAAGGAGGGAACTACTTCACCCAATGGAAGCTCAATTTATTACTTGCAAATTAGGGAGGCTGTAAGTACCTTTTGAGGTACATCAGGTCAATTGGACTTACTAGTAGCACCCCACTGGAGAAGTCCATGAGTTAATCCCTTTGATTTAAGCACTTTAGCCATATGCACTCAGTACCTCATTGTCAGTCGTTAAGCATTTGTCTGCGGTAGGAATTTATGGCACCTGGGGTTATGGAAGATTTTATGTTAGGAAATATTCAGTTCTGCTTTGATTGCAATGTTTATTGTAATCATGGTGTTTGCACAGTTGGCTTAGTGCCTCAGACTAAAATTTTCCAGAAGAGTGCTAAAGGCTTAGGAAGTTTTAAATTTACCATCTTAGTGAGGTGAAAGAATATATGTGTTGAATAAGGCGACTTTACTAGCTATAAGAAAGGCCACCACTGCAGATTTTCAGGACAGTCCCCTTAAACGTGCTGCCTTTAAGCCAGCTTATATATTCGGTTTGATTTATGTGTCTGCAAGGTAGTGGTTAGAGCATTTTGCAGCAAACCATAAAAAATAAAAAGGAGATCAATGTGCATTTTAAACTCAGTAGGCTGAGATATTACAAAGTGAAATTCCTTGCTACTTATAGAGTTGTGAAAGATCAGCTTGCAGGTACCTTCTTACTGACAAGCAGCTTTGAAATGTCACCATCAGCTTAAGTTTGTTTTCTTTCTTCTAAAGTTAATTGCTTTTTTCTGAGAAAAGAAAAAATCACAGGAATCCAAAGCAAGATAATTTCCTTTTCTGTCCTCCCTTTTTCTTTCTTCCTTTCTTCCTCCCTCCCTTCCTTCCTTCCTCCCTCCTTCCCTTTCTTTCTTCCTGTCTTCTTTCTTTTCTTCCTTCCTTTTTTCTTTCTTTTTTCCCCACTTTCTCAGAAGAATGCAATTCACTTTTCACTTATTTTTACCTGCATGGTGGACTTGAATGCACAAAAGCCATCTCACTAAAACTATGCATTGATACGCTTGACCAGCCCAGGCCAATGGACCATTAATAGTTTCCTAGCCAGAACTGAGGGTCAGCATCCTTAGCAGAGTAACTGGACAACCTGGCTTGGGGAATGAACTGAGATTCCCACTTCGGGATATGCTTTGATTCACTTAGACTATGGCAACTTGTTTTCTGCTTATGATCATCAACAACCTTGAAAATGAGCCATGTTTTTCACTTTACTTGTTTTCCAGCTAGATTAGTTTGCTGATTGCATTGCAGGCAGTTGCAGTTGTGTCAGCCAACACAACTTTGGATAGAAAAGGAAAATCAGACACCTTCACCTCCTACTCAGGCAATGCCAAAATCAAGTTAAAATGGCCAAACTATGGATAAATATAAACTAGGAAATGCTCCTGAGTAAATAGCATTCTCATAGCCATAGAAGGGCCAGAGGATGAAGAGGATAGGTGGTTTGAAGACTTCACTGTTAAAACCCACACTTTTACAGCAGCAAGGGGGAAGGCTGCACTACTGTTCCTCACACTGGAGAAGCTGTAATGTCTTCACACTTCTCCTAAATCCATTTTCATCAAGGAGCTTGCCAGCTTTGGAGAAGTCTTTCCACAAGTAAAAAATGAGCTGACTTTGTTATTTATTTCCATCACAGGTCAGCTGTAACTGAATCAAAGCTCAAAAGCTACAAGGAAAAGTAACCGAAGAACAAGTGCTTTTGTAGGTTGTCTTAAGTGGTGCTCTACAATTACTCCAGTCTTCAAAGTAACTGAGCTTTGATGTGAATTTCTCTACATCTAGAGGAGCTTTCTGTAACAGTAATAATTGAGATCTTATAAAGTACCTTGTACAGCTTTTTACTTCCTCATTTAAATGCAGTCTACTGAAAAAAAAAAGCATTAAGAATGAGCACTGATTCCCATAAAGACATTAATACTTTTCACTGCCACGTTTTTGATCTGTTCCCATTCTTACAGAGTGAGGTTGTAGTCAAACCCATTCCAATAATCATGCAGGGAGAACAAGATCCTGTGCTGCCAACAGCATATTTCCTTCAGAGTGACAGCATATAAGCAGTCCAGGTAGTAGTAAGTAAACACATATGACAGTGCTGTCAATCCCATTTTTTTTCCCCTTTAAAACATAAAGTGAAGCTCAAAATCTGTTAGCTATGACTACTACCAGCTGCAAGTGTGCTACTGTGCAAGGAAATATTAATTACATAACTGTAATGTATTATATTTGATGGACGTGGCGCTGTGTAGAAAAGGATTACAGACTTTAGTAGCCTCAGTGTATAGCATAGGAGGGCAGTAAGTTAGAAGCTGCTAATCAATGGCACACTTTCCTAGTTAAATCTTGAAATACCTATTCTGTGCACAAAATTGTTGTGGTTCAGTGCCTCTGAAATGAAAAATGGACTTGGTTTAACATGCTGTTAACTGTGAGAATTGCTATTTTAAAGTGTAAAAAGGCTTTTACTACTACGGGTACCAATTTTGGTAAATGCTATTTGGTTGCCTATCAAAAGCCAAGATTCATTATAATCTGAATATGTCACTGAATTTGGAACCTTTAGGTAAGGGCAGCATCATACCTAGGCAAGCTTAGCAGTATGGATGCCTGAGTATCTTTGAATTCTGGGGCAAAAATAGTAAAGGTTATCTAAACAGGGTTAGTAGTACCAAATATTTCCCCCCAAAGCTGTGTTCTGGCAGACACTAGGACTAAGAGGAATCCTGTTTTAATTCCTAATTGCTCTTCCAAGGGCCAGGATAAAGCAGAAACAACAAGCATGGGACAGCCAGGCAGTACATTCACCAGCTAGCGAATGAGCACAGCATGTCTTAAGTTGTGTTGCCCATACAGAGAGAAAAGCAAGAACAAAGTTCCTACCCAGGGCTTGGTGCTGCTGTGCAGGCTTTAATTAATACATCTGACTGAGCATTTTGTTGTCCATAATGAAGTGAACTTCTTGCCTGCTTTTCCCTAGCAGCTCAGTCTCTCCTTTTTGAGGTTTCAATTTCAAGGTATTTGTTTCCCCTGTCAAAGCTTAATTACATCCTCTCAGTTGTCTTTTACAGATGGTGAGAAACAATCAGAAAGCCTAGCAGGTATGAATAAGAAACCCCTGGAATACAAGGTAAGCTGTGGGATCTGACAAATTTCACAAGAAAACAATTTTCATATGAACTCATTTAGGTTTAACACTGCAGTTTGCACCCTCTTTTCCCACTCTCAGCTGTATATTCATTTAAATAGGGCATCTTCTGAAATAGCTCAAGCCTAAAGTTATCATTGAAAACACGAGGGACTGAGGAAAGCTGGATACCCGCACGTATTCTGGAACATTATCTGGCAAGATGGTTGCAATTTGTTCAGCCTTTCAGATGCAACTTTTACTGACAAAGTAGAAAATAAATGCAGAAAAACAGATTACCACTTCTCATTTCCCAGCCTCGAACAGCAAGCAGCTGAGCTGATCTATTGAAAACATACACGATATTACCCTATTATCCTTTCCAAGTCATAACCACGGATTCCAGCAGCTGTTATTTAACCTACTCAGAACAAACACGAAACTGAAGAAAAGATGTAAAATAACAGACTTCAGTGATGCACCAATTTACTTATATAAATGAAAGATTAAAGACTTTTTTTTGTCTTGCCACCACATCCATGGTAAAAGAGGGTCTGAACCAGTGGAAACCATCTTCAATGCAAACAATTACAAACAATGCAAGCATTGTCAAACAGATATCTACTTGGTATAGATGAAGGCAATGCTGAAGACATCACCTTAGTTAAAGCACTCAGGGAAGTTACTTGATTTTTCACTTTAGATATCATACTGACAGGAAATCTTCCAAAGACCAGTTGTAATAAAACTGTGGCAGAGCAATGTGCACATAGGGGCACCAGGCTCTTCACTTTCATCAGTTATCCCCAGTTTCCTTTTCCACGACAGGTTTATCAAAACAATTTTGTATTCAATGCAACAAACACTACATCTTTACTTCTAATATATAGATCATCTCATGAGCACCTCTTTAAGCAAATATTGATTCAATTTCCCCAGTAACAAGTAGGGAAAGGGCTATGCAGAATGTCACTATGACCAAGCGTTTGTAAGAGTATTTCTCTGACTTAAAGGAAGGTTGCTTGCATAAATGAAGAAAAGAGATCCAGTTATTTTGTCTAATTTTTATCAGATGACTCATTTATTACTGCTTTCCCTAAAATATATCTATTTCATTTTTTTACCACAGCTTA